>NC_090281.1:72910752-74110752 GCF_037392515.1 Haliotis asinina
TTTTATACACACTCAGCAAAATTGCAGCTGTGACACAATAAACTGCAAATAAACGTGATTAACACCCTGTCTGAGCAGGTAACAAAACACATACAGAACAACTATAGGTACAGCGCGTGGTTGGGATTGGTAGGGATTGGTTTTGAGACTCTTTTTAATTATTGTTTATTATTAAAGACACTTATAAAAAAATAATTCTTATCATCAACAATGTGTTGTTTAGTCGCCCACACACATGTGTACTACCACTCGGATATTGCCATAGCAATAAATCTCGTCATAAACGTCTGTTCTCACGTGAGTTGGTGAGTTTACGTTTACGCTTCTGTTAGCAATGTTTTAGCAAAATCAAGACCAGAAATAGTGTTCACACATTGTGCCCATGTGGGGACTCGAATCTGTGACTTCGTTGTAAGGAGAAAACCGCTTTAACCACTGGGCTACTTCACCGTCCCTTGATGAGAGAAAGGGTTATCTTTATTATTAAAGGTAGTAAGTGAGTGGGTTTAGTTTTACGCCGCACTCAGCAATAGTGCAGCCATATAGCGGCGGTCTATAAATATTCGAAGCTGGACAAGACAATCCAGTGATAAACAGCATGAACATCTATCTGCGGAACTGGTAACCGATGAGATGTGTCAACCAAGTCAGCGAGCCTGACCATCCGATCCCGTTAGTCGCCTCTTACGACAAGCATAATCGCCTTTTACGGCAAGCATGGGTTGCTGAAGGCTTATTCTACCCCGAACCTTCACCTTCTATTAAAGGTAGTAAGTGCAGCATGTGCAACATGAAACAACGAGGTCACCACACACATATTTTCCATGGGGACCTATCGCTATCTTGTCATTGGTATTTGACGGATCGTAAATGCAAGCAGCCTTACTCGTCAATGGACAGACTGGATCGTTAATGTATACAGCTGAAGACCCAAGGCTGACAGCCGTTAGGTCGCAAAGTAATAAATCCCCTGGTGTAAGCTCAAGGTAACTACCAGCATTATCCGCCTCACATTTCTAGCCAGTCTGATCCCGTAATCTCTCAGCGTAAGCTCTCCGTTTTATCCACCCCGCCACTCTTCCTCTGTCTGAAGCTTGATGACATAATCGATTCCTTCCTGGTTTGCACTCGTTTATCCATTCCGCCTCTTCCAAGTGCCGGGATCCAGGACAAAGGATTCGTTATCTGATCACAAGTTATTGAAACACATTGTCCTCCACAAGCGTCAATTTTGTTAGGAAATAAGATATAGGTTATGTGACGGAAACACAAATATTGTATAGCGCATATGTTACTCCCATAGCGTTGGTTAACTAAGATCAATTCCAAGCAGCCTCCGGCTAGTCGTTGCCAACAGGTGGGACGGCCTCGCGATACTTCCCTACGCTCTCTGTTCATGGGAACATAAATTGGAAGTCACGTTCCATAACAAGGCCCAGCTTTGTCGTAGGGAAGCTATGGTGGACGTAGTGTGGTGTGGAGTTTGATGAAGGTGCATTGCAATCTTAGATCGGCCTCTTCTGGTGGCACCGACCGTGGAGCATCAGAAGACAGGGGTTCAGTTCTTTTGTTCAGCGATCATTGATCTATGACGACATGGGCAAAAAGGTAGGCCCTTCTCTTGTATCATCGTAATCTGTTATTACATGTTATTATATGGCCACCTGTTTCATGATATATCCATTGACTACCTGGACTATATGTTTTCAATTTGTTCTCAAAATGGCTCCAATGGCTCCAAAGACGTATGATCACCTCGTAACAGTGCATCATTGTTGTGTAAGGAATGCGATTATTTGCATAAAGTCAGTGTTTCCCTACTCGATTCCATTATGGAACTGTAGGACCGTTCATGTTTCCAAATGATGCCAGCTGATTTGAGCCTATAAAAAACAATCGCGTCATGAAGACTGGTAGTATATCTTATTTTGTTATTTTGATAAGGATGGTTAGTGGTTAAATTGTCGACGTTTCTTCTCGAAAGCCCGCAAAGTATTCCCGGATAGGTACAATGCGTAAAGCCCACTTCAGGGTTCAACTGGCTTGGAGCATTGCTGTATCTAGATCTTACGAGTTTTCTTCACTTGTAAGAAGGATGGTTTTGTATCTCTTATTATCATCGTCAAGAATTTATCATTCTGACACATTCAGAATCAGATTTTCAACTTTTCAACACACTTAGTATCTGATCAGATATTTAGCATGAAAACACCATTCCGGCATCATATATTCTTGGTTGTTTATAAGTGATAGTATTTGTTATAAAGATATTCATTCGTCTATGAACTATTTCAGGAAGAATAATAAAAAGTAGGTCAATATGATGCCTGCTTGTGGTTATTGTTTTCGATTACTTGGCAACATATGGTTTTAAGAGTTGTTTCCCAGTCAGGCGCGATGAGGATGACTGCCATTTCGCCATGAGTGTGATCCTGTCCCACAGGTGACAGTCATTACTCTCACAGCTAACAGATTGTTGTAGATAGGAAACTGAATGATTCGCGCACGGAAAGTGTCCGCTAGTGAGGTTGTGAAAGTCTGTTAGCTTTGACTGTTGCAGAATATTTACTGGTTTTAATGTGAATATGTATGCTTCGGACATGGAACATGTTCGCTAGTGAGGTTTGTACTTTCAAAATAATTTTGGAGGTAGAATATTTACTGTCAGGGATATTATTGTTACGGATTTTTTAATTCTTTGAGTACTTACGTTAAAATGGTATGCTTTGTTCACTTTTAGGGATACGTTAAGGTGCGATTAGAAACTAATTTCCTAAATGACCTACGCAGAAAGATATGAAAAGAATGGAAAGACTCACTCTGGTATTTTTTATAACTTTTAAAGAACAGTTCAATAGAGGAAATCATTTGTGAATAGATCACATTCTGCCTGCACTGCTTGAACATAGCATTGTTATGTTACAGACATGCTCTGATGCTTTTCAAAAACGTTTTGCAAAATACGATACAATCGATATGATACACATTTCTGATCATGCTTCTTCCTGAGTTTCTATGTTTGAATTGGTGTTAAAACATATTCATTTCCTCAATACTGTGTATACTTGTATTCCCAAATATGGTGTACACAACAATCTTTAATGCACCAAGTAGTTTAATGCCACAAATCCCACACATCCTATTGATAATTTTAGTTTTTGAAAAAGGTTCCTTCCACAGATGTGTGACATTCATATAATTACCACATATACATGTATGTGCTATATGTATGTGCATATCAATATAGTATATTCACACGCTAAAAGATGTTTCAGCTTTTCTTTAACAGATGAAAGTAAAAATCAGTAACTAACTCTGGCAGCAAGATTATAAAACGATAATATTTAAGATTGTTAACAGCTTCAGTTGCCTTAATCGTGGACATGCTAATAGGATCCTGCCTCAGTTTATGGTAAACATGAAGCATGGTATATATCTTAAGTATAGGAGGTCATCTTCATTCAATTACAAGCGAATGATTAACTATGGTTTCTCCAGTAGTTGTGTCAGTATATCACATGCTAACTGACACGGATGTTTTATAGGAACACCAACGCATGCATGGAAACACTGGATGAAATTGTGGTATTCATTCTCTGTGTTAATTGTTAAGTTTGCTCCAGAGTCTGCAAAGATTTCCAAATGTGGCAGATATGAGTGAATGACTTTCAATGTTAGCACCCCTTTTAACAGTAATGAACAGCAAAAGAAACGCAACTCTGTTTTTTTGAACACCCGAACGCATACCTGTATGAGATTTCATTTTGTTTCGGAACATGCGTTTCTTTTGCTGTTCAGTATTTATCTCAGCAATATCACAGCGTGAGAACCCAGAAATGGACTTCACGCGTTGTAAGCATGTGGTGAATCGAACCTGTGTCTTCGGCGTGACGAGCGAACGCTTTAAACATCTACCATACAGCACCTGTAGTACACGTGAACACTTGAAACATATTTTTAAAAGTCGAAACGCTCGTTAACTGTTGGGATTATCTCATCCAGATAATGGGGCAAATTTCCAAATACGAAACTACAACTTGATGGATACCAATGATTGTTCTCTTTGCCCATGGCCAGTGATAGGTGCCGGTGCCGGTGACGAAAACACCTTACAATATTCAGGCGGCGGTACAATGTTCGGTTTGCTATTAGTATGAAGTCCTTTCAGTGTTCTGCTATTCTATGGGCTCAGATGAGTAGCCGTTGTCATCCTCATCAGTGCAACTCGAGATGTATATTTTTACTGAACAGCAAAGGAAACGAAAGTTTCGAAAATGTTAAATCTCGTTAAAATAGTCGTTCATGTTTATGTTTTGTGTTTGAAAACTTGACAAAAAGCCTTTTGCGTTTATTATGATGCTCAGTATATATGCTATAGTCATATTGTGAAATCAGCCACTTCGTGCAGTGAATAAAAGGGTCAGTCATTTCGCGTCATTTTGTGTAATAACAATCAATATTCTTCAGTCAATTCATGAAATTTCCCTTAATAGCTTAATCTACAAAAGTGGATCACTATTTCAACATCACCCATGGTCAGCAACAGTTTAAACTATTGTGACAGAAACTGTTGCACTTCAGCTGGGTTTTGAAGCATTTGCACCAGTTTGTTTGACACCTGTTGCGTCCAGAGCAGCCACCCCTCACAAATCCCTGTCCACCACATATAGATAAAATGAAATTTCATGAAATGTCGCGAAATGGCTGGCCCTCATAGTCACTTCACGAAATGACTGATTTCACAATTTTAATGTAACATATAAACGTTCAAGTCAATGTGTAAAATCAGTCAGTTTGCAAGCTGAAACTTTCAGTAAATGTACAAATTATCTGATTTTACACATGGACTGTACCATACGCTATTTCAAGTATAATTGGTGACTGTATAAATTACATGAATTGATGTGATGGTGCGGTTATATTTTAGTGATTGAGTGACCGAGTGACTGAGTGACGTATGCGCCTGCTTGACAGCTTTACACAAGAACCAAGTACATGAAATGTTACCGAAAACTGCCCAATACGAAAGATCTATTATTATGTTTGTTTCTTAAATCATCATTTCACTTTAAATGTTATGCGAATGAGAATATATCTACTTGCTGTCACTGATTTGTATTATCAGTCATCAAATTACCTAACTGTCATTACCAGTTTGAATATTTGTAACGTTTCTAGCTTATGATTATTTGTTTCTTGTGGTGTTCATGTGAATGGACCAAAAGCTCTCAGTGCTAATGAATGTATTGTACATCGACTTTTACATTGCACGTTAAGATGACATAGTGATAGGGATGCTTGAAATACGTAAAGATGGTTGTTCTTTACGTAGATGGATGGGTTTGAGTACTGAGTTGATGAGGCTTTCCGTCGACTGTATCAATGTTCCAGAAGTAATATGAAGTTAACTGTAATTTTGTGTCCCTTTGTGCATCATAGGACATGAAAATCTTTTGAACCTGCATTCAAACTCAGATCTTAAGTGTCTGGTTCGCCTCGGCGACACAGATATGCACAGCTAACTGTGACAAAAGTGATGGATCCCTATTTTCGTTAACCCCTTTTTCGTCTAAGTAAACAGAAAGCTAACCGGAAATGACTCCTATCACCATGAATTTTACCGAACGTATCCAAATAACTGCATCTGTCATAAAAATAATGTTTGGACGTACATCATATTTAAGTGACACGCTCTATTACGAAATCATTTTCACAAAACCATACCAATGACGATTCAGTGGTACAGTTGGGTCGCTCTGTTAAAGGCAAAACGACACATAATCTTCACGTTGGTACTGTGGTTATTCGTAACGTTATAACCAGTGTGGAATCGTGTATTACACATTCTCAGCGTCGGCACATGTTATGGCACCAAAGGCAATTCATTCAGTCTACTGATTCTTGCAGTAACATTGACACCTTGCAGCATTTTCCCTTTCATACATTCTCATCTAGACATGTGACCGTTTGGACACAAGTGTCAAATCGAATGATACTGAGTATTATGCGTTAACACAACTTTCCCATTTACACCTTTCGGTTGAGGCAGTAAATGAAAGACATGAAATACCTGACACATTTCACCCATTAGTAACCGTTATTGAATGCCACCTCGATGAGTTCCATTTGTACGAAAACAATTTTGTGTTCAATCGAATAGTTCATGCAATCATATTAGATTTGTAATATCATTTCTCTGTTGAAGTTATATTTATATTTTTAAATGTTCCACAAATCTGATTGCCCCAGATGTTATGTCGATTATGTTACCCCTTTCAGTATTCAATCTCTGTTTCAAACACTGCCTTCCTATCCCTCAGAATCCCACAGGATCCCATACCCCCGTCTAGCCTGTACTATCGTGATGCTCAACCTCATCGTCACTTGCCACTCTCAGCTGGTATCAAATCAGTTCATTCAGTAGCATTGTAGCCAATATTCAAATATAATCCCAATGCTCCTATCATTTCCTTATCTCAGATTCACATTAACATTATCCTAATCATAACACAGACACACAGATCATAACACAATCCACTTCCATGCCCAACTCCCAGTTCACATTACAATCACATCCCAAAGTCATCTTAAACAATATCACCATCTAATGCCACGCTGCATCCCTCGATGTATACCCACATGAAGTGTCAGCTACTTGTAGCCAATCCTCGGATGACACCACTTCTACGTAAAGGCTAAATGTTGTTATAAAGTATCGCATGATATTTCATCGATCACAACAGACGCAAAGGAGAGGCGGCCTATTAAACATTTACAATGTCAAACGTAGGCCGGTAGTGTCTGGTAAACCTTATTTCAAGATGTACCAGAATACCAGTGTATTACTTTAAATAATACTGATTTGATGCAGTTTGGTATACACCATTTGGAACACTAAATACATAAACTGTACTTCCTAAATGATCAGCGGAATGAAATGATGTATTGTCTGTTCACACTAGTTTGAATTTTAAAAATACTTGGGTCTGATGAAGGTAACTGTTCATGAGCTATAAAAACCATTATCCGCACAGCTGCTCTCGAGTCCTCTCTCTTGCTAACTAACTGTTTTATGGCAGTGCATTGTATCAACGACATTCATTTGAGAATTTGTTAGTAGAAAATGTATTTTTGTTTGATAATGTTTTCAAGATGTAAAGTCGACTATGTCAACCTAATTCGATCATTGCATCGCTCCATTCTCTGCGCTCCCTCACCCCAAAACGTATAATTATGTATACACACACACACACATAAAACCACTCACGCAGATAGATAGATAAAGAGATAGAGATAGAGAGAGAGAGAGAGATGTACTCTCCACTCAACCGAATCTGTCTGATTTCTGTAATCCTTATCCCTAATCCTATCCCCATCACAATTCAAACCCATCTCCACCCTTACCTCGACATCTGATCCTTCCCATCCTAATCCATCCCCAGTCTCGTCCCATCCTAATTTCAAATCCTTTTCTTGTTTCCACTTGCCATCCACAGTGGCTATGCCATTCCCGTCCACCATTTCATCCCCACGCCCTTTCCCGTCATGATCCATCTGCCGTCCCCAATCTCTTCCCATCACAATCCCGAGTTTTTCTGCCATCACAAATTGAAACAATTCCATCACCATCCACAAAGACGTCTCCAGTCTATATTCACACATATATTAGTACACACCCACCCACGCTCATGTCTCAGTCCTCATACACCACCATCACCACCATCTCTATTCGTACCCTAAGCGCATCTATACCTCAATTAAAATGAGTTTTTACACAAATCCTCTGAGGATACATAGGGAGTATATATGTGAGGTAGCCTAGGAGTTAAAGAGTTTACTCTTCAATCTGAAGACACTGGTTCGAACCCCAGATGGGTATAATGTATAAAATCCATTTCTGGTGTTCCCTGGTGTTGCTGGAATATTGCTAAAAGCTGAAACAAATCACTTTAAGTACTAGTATGTACAAATGTATCTCTAACGCGAATGTATTCATGATTTTGTCCTTTCGTGCATTCATTTTCTAAATTATACCTTAAGAAAACTGATCGCAACGATCAAACGAAAGAACACTTGTATAGCGTACTCAGACAGCCTTGTCAGGTAAAGTCCACAATCGGAAGGAAACTGACCTTTATTCGTTATCGACATGCGCCGTTACCATAGAACGTATTGTGTGAAGCTAATTCAATATAATCGACACACAGGGTTTAACGTCGTACGTTTTTCCGAATGACGTCTGGCTGGAATTTGAGAAATCAATAAGACATTTGTCATTTAATGACATATCACAAGAGGGCACTGTGTAATACTTATTGAGCAGTATTTATCGTAAGTAGCGACAGTCGTACCGTTGTGAAAGATTGTTAGTTACAGATGGTTGAACAAATGTACCTCAGTCCCTGTTGTGTTTAACTGTTTTGCTTTACACGTCTAACTAACGTTCTTGTTGAAGAATTGATGGCGTAATGAATTATGCATATTTGCATCTTTATGTCTTAACGCTGCTTATTTAACTGCATCATCTTTTTATATATGTTGCTCAACATATGGATGCAGTTTTATTCATAGAGCGCAGATGCATTTTACTGAAGTAATGATACAGGGTAGCAAATTAATGTTACCGATATCTCGAGGTTTTGTTACCGATTCATTAGGAATTCATAAGAGGACCTAAAACAATGTTCCAGAACTTCTGAAAAATATTTATTCTAGCACAGGACTAGGAAATAATGTGTTTGTGTTCGAGGAAGTGATGGACATATACAGAGGTCAGGTTCTCTGAGCATTGTTGGATGTCCTGAAAATTCTTTTGTTTCCCCATTTGAGACCAACACTTTGACAAACTGAAATGAAGCAGACACCTAAAATGTCTGACAATAACAATTTAGCTACATTCAAACACGTGTGTGTGTACGAAACAATAACATTCAAACACTTGTAAGTATACGAAACACTAGCTGTCACATATGTGTATAGTTCAAGACATCTGATTATTTTCATTCAGATAATTTAACGGATTCAAGAACTTTTTGATTTGAATCGAATGATCCATTATCCTACCTCGAACTTATGTAGTGCGGATTTATCTAAGATGTTTTGACGATATTTGCCGTTTCCTTATGTGAAAACTGTTGGAGGTCACCTGTTCTGCGAATATACCAAGGTGTTATTGCAGTCTACCTGAAGTGGTAATTAAATAAGGATTAGTACAGTCACAATGTAGAGTTTTCAGCCAAACATTAGTTGGGTGATCACGCTCGCTGACTAGGATCATTGTTTCTTTGTGTGTCCCGAATCCCTAGGGCGTTACTTATGGCATCAACCACTAGTTTGTCGAGCAAACATCGAGCGAACATCAACAGACGGTCGTGTTATACCTGTAGACCAATGGTGCTATCTGGGACGTAAAACACCAAAGAAATAGACAAAGACAAAGCTAACTAAAACATAAACGTCATTAAAACACAATCATGCCTTTTGTCAGTCACGTTTTGATATTCATTCATCACTTGATAGTTTTCTTGTGGATTTAAGCTTTCAAATACAAACGCCTAACAGACTGTAATTCATAGTGACAGAGTGAAGCCTAAGGTACCTCGAGCCACACGTTTTCATTCATATGTCAGATCAAAGACGCCATTACCACGTATAAGTCAGCACCATATTACGCCACCAAAGGAAACAATTTTATTTGCATCATTTTTCACTCCACATAATCATCTGGGAGACAGCATATCAGCCAGACCCACCACGCAGCTGGCGACAGGCCCTTCTAATGCCAATTATTATATCAAAAGCTGTTGAATGCCGGATCAATGGACGAGGTAAAGGTATTCTCTGCCGCAGAGTGCCGTTCACGTCCTCGCGTTTAATATTCAAAGCCCATAGAGAAACAGGTTGGATAAATCTTTAATCAATTTTCAATTTGAGATTACTTGGTCTTTGTCAATGGTTTTGAATAGGCGACGTGAATAGGAAGGAAAACACTGTCACATTAAAAATGTAAGAATGAACCAAACCGGAAGTAACAGTCGTCATTAAGTTATGGCAGCAAACATATGATGAGTCTGCAGTGGCCTCTTTGTTCCCCGAGATAATGTAATATGCAACAATGGAATAGCAGTCGATTTATTTACGTCAGCGACGAAAATCCCATGTACTACAATCTAGACATAACAGTTTCTATCTCATATTATTTTGATACGGTTGTCACAGTTCTTAGTTTTTCTCAAAAGTTTTGTTTCATTTGAATCTGTCTAAATCAGACATGCGTGGCCCTGCAATTCTGTCCGCTTTAGTCTGTAGTCCGGATTAATGGGTTGTTGGCAGGAGATATACTGATACTGAAAGTAATGTTTTTACAAGGTTTAAGCTCACTGTGCTTTCTATGTTTACTGATTGTTTGAAGGAAGAAGTGTAGTGAGACGATGCTTGAACACAATCCATATGAATACTGCGAATTAAAGACTATAAACCGGGACAGTAAATCTAGTCGGTGTTGCGGTTTGGACACTTTGTTGTATTCTTTGTCCTGAAGCAATAAACGTTGGTACCTTGTTTTCATTACGACTACTACTGAAAGATCTGGAAAAGCAGGCCACAATAGTAGGTTTCCAAGGTGATTACTCATTCACAGCTGTCTTAAAGTAACAAACCATTTGAGCCGCTTTATGCAGAGTCGGTGCTGGTCCCCATGGAAGCTAAAATTACATTGCTGAGACTCAGTCTGACCTTTCGCTTTCCAGTGATCCCACATTGAAACAAGATATCCAGATCACGCACTGGCTTGGGCATTAGCAAAACGGTGATGGGGTAACAATATCACCCAAGGCTGTTTCGACTCTCGATATGGGTGCAGTGTGTAGAACAATATTCAGATGCATCATGCACTGTGGCAGGATTGTGGCCGTTTGAGAAGAGGACGTGACAGCTGCATTTCACCTCCCCCTAATCCGACGTGACATGCTCTACAAACGGAAGACATCTGACACAACAGAGCTCTACTGACGAACAGCTCTGAAATTCTCATGACAATGTTTAATTGATCGATTACTAGACTAGTTATGATTCGGTATTGCTTCTTACATTTACAAAGTTTGTGTCAATACCGATTCCCCTACTGTAATATGTAAAACCATTGCATCGAAGTTGAGAGGAGCTATATAAAAATATACATGTATATACTTCGAGTTGTCCGAGGTTCGACACAACCGCAAAACTATTAGATATGAAATATGTAGGGCCCAAACCTTAATTTCGAGACCAGCGTAAGATCGACACCAGAGAGTTTGACTGAATCAATTTCAATGGATGCCTGTGCAGTAGAGGCAAACCCACGTGGTTCACTTTGAAAGTTCAAAAATACAATGAAATTCACTCGTTTTTAACACAGCCTTGTGAGAGCTTATGCTGTACCATTTACTTCAAAATATGAGTGAGTTTAATTTACGCTGCCTTTAGCAATATCCCAGGAATATCACTGCGGAGGACACCAGAAATGGGCTTAAAACATTGTACCCATGTGGGGAATCGAACTCGCGGCTTCAGCATGACGAGCGAACCCTTTAATCACTAGGCTATCCCACTGCCTGTTCATAATATAACCGTTGGTCATATGCGCAATATAGTTTCACTTTAATTAACATGCCTCTGCTTGAGGTGGCACGACAGTCAGCTATCTGATGTTGGGAGTTTCAGTGTCATCCAATGATCATCTCTGTTCATGTCAGTGTGAGTGAGTGATTGGAATTTAAGTCGGCAGTATCCCTTCCACATTTTGTGACTCAAACAAGCTACACATATTCAAATAATATCTTCCAAACCAAAACCAGTCAACAAAGGTTGAATAACCTGATGATCACAGACACAACTTAAAAGCAGCATGCAAGCATCCAAATGTGACCGTTCATAACAACACAATATAAAACTGGTGTCAAGATCACCCGAAGCCAAAGGACACTCACCAGAGGGATATCACCGTTAAGACTGGATCTCCAGTCCTATGCAGGCCTACGTAGCGACAACACTGATTGGGTGGTCAGGCTCGTTTACATTGATAATCGAGTGTCGGCTTCGATCTTTGGTCACTATATCAGTCCTTAATTGTCAACCATGTTTGCCGCCATAGAAATGGAATATTGCCGAGAGCGTCGTAAAACTAAACTCACTCAGTCATGACTACCTTACACACGAACTCTCGGCATGTACACCGGAAACTGTAAGCGTGTATGCACCCTACTGCACAGCTAACAATAAAATAAAGGTAATTTTGAAGACGACATTAAGCCTAACTCAATCATTCTTTGTCTTGAAATATGCAGACACTGGACGACGAAAAGAGCCTATGTAGAAGCGCCAGCGAATTCTCCGAAGGGGATCAGTATGGCAACGGTGGCGGTAGTTTCTATGGCTCAATCTTCCATCAACTCCAAGAAGTAAACGAGGAATCTGAAGATCCGTGTGAGTTCCTGGGTCGGGCATTCGACATTATCTGGAATTCATGTAAGTTATTGTGTTTCATATTAAGTATTGCGATATTTTATATAGGAGGATAAATGTTAAATATATTACAGTCGTTTCAACTAAAAGAAACCTGTGCAGATCCGGATCTTCAGTATCCCATGTTTGTCGTAAGAGGCGACTACCGGAATCAGATGATCATTCTCGCTGACTAGATAGACACGTCGTTATTACGTAAATCTATGTTCACGTTGCTGATCACAGGATTGTCTGGTCCAGACTCGAATATTTACAGACCACCGACATATATCTGGAATATTTCTGAGAGCGGCGTACAACTAAACTCATCCACTCACACTGAAATGTAACCTATTTCAATAGCTTAAGGTTTAAGATGATGTGTTATGAAATATACAGAGCAGGATGATATGTTACAATTTCTTAAAAAGGATGGTAGAACTGTAACATCACATTAGCTTAAACTACAATAGATATGTTATAAACATGTCAGTGAATACATATATCATTATTCATTATTTCAAAATTTACATAAATGTCCGACTACTTTTGTCCAGTATGTATTACAATAGGCCAAAGCGATACGCCTATAAACAATACCGTATGCTCATAATGAACTCGCATATATCGAACTGACGGATATAACGGAGTGCCATTTTGATCCCGGACACTTGTGCATTAAACAAATAATTTAATTAGTGGTTCTTTTGTGTTTGGTATAACCATAGTTCACTGTAACTCGAACATACATATACCAGTCACCAATATCTGTTTGGAAACCCTTTTCCATATGCCCTACCTACCGACCAGAATTATGGTCACACAGGCATTCGTGGCTCAAGAAAGGCGATGAATATATAATTCATGTTGGGAGATGTCCCGTCTGCTCTAGCCATGGCAACACATAAATAAAAAAATAATATTTTGTCATTTAAGCATTATTTAACTCGAAGTTATACATCATTTTGGTGGTTATTGATTATTTTGTGTATGTTTGTCAGAACCAAATCAATAGCGGTACCATTAGCGTCAGATGTGCCTTAGATAAACATTCATCTCTGTAATACTTAATACCGAGTGACAGGTTGTACATAATTCATACACAGATAACAAGTTGTGTTTCATATGTGCTTGAAAACTATAGTCTGTGGAATGGCTTAATTAATGGCACACCATCAGATTCAGATCGTGGCATTGCAAATTTTCAAGTGACTTCCATTTGAATAAGTTTAAAGTATTTCATGAGTTATTGTTTTGTGTAATTACGTGTTACTTGTGGTCAGGTTGTTCATGTCCGTTAAAACACCCACTTTGGTAATACACACACCACACACGCACGCGCGCACACACACGCACACGGGGTCAGGGTTTGAACTGATCTGCAATAACTCATGTTTGTTGAAAGAGGCGACTAACGGGATCGCGTGATCTCCCTGATTTGACTGACAGATGTCATCAATTGCGAAGATCGATGCTCGTGATACTGACCACTGGTTGTCTAGTCCAGTCAGACTAGGTGCAAAGCAAGTTGCTTACTGCTCGTAAAACTAAACTCACTCACATACATGTAATCATGCGTTTATACTTCTCCTGCTTTTCTTCCTATTTTTTCTATAACTTACCTTGGGAAATATCTACTAAAAGTTGCAAAGTTTACACGAACGCTCTTATCCAGACTCAGACTCATTTATTCAATACTGCAGGCCGTAAGGTCACACCAGAATATATTATTTGTCACTTGGATTTGATATAATAAACAAAACTAATAAATAAAAACGGCATGCATTAAATACATGCTTCAAATATAGTTGTAATAATTCGATTGGCTATGGATTTTCTGAAGAAATTAGTTTGATGAAGTTACATTTGTTTGGCACAACATGGGCTGACCAAGATTTCAATCAGAGTGCAGAATATTTGGGACAGGAAAATATCATATGAACTTCATCTTCAAAGTTTCTTCTGCAACTTTCACAGCAGATGACGCATGTCTTACTCGGTATTTTCCGACCAGATTCTACAATAATTCTTTCCAACGTGTAAGCCAAGATAATACTTTATAGTTGTCCAGACCCAGAAGAGTCTTGTAAGCCAGGTTCCAAAGTGTCTTGTCCCATGCTGTCAGTAACACCGGAATGGACTACGAATGACGTGAAGATAATCGTGACGTTGTATGTCAAGGCACGAAGGCTGGGAGCGAGAACTGAGAGGCAGGCATCTTGCTATCTGTAGCACGAGATATATTGATCTGTTTATACCGAATGTCAGCATACACAACACATACATCACCCCGACCATTATATCGTCAAAATGACTACTTAACTAGACGATCATAGCCCGAACAGTATGTATATTACCAAACCCAGTATTCCTTGCGTTTGGGCTTAATCTTCGATGGGACTGAATGCAACGTCTTGTTAGCATTGTTTTGTCATTATTATAACTCGGTGACCACCAACGATTTGTCTTTACGCCACTCCACGCCATGTCACCCACAAATGAACTTCGTACAACATATTATCTTTATACAGACTCGCAAAATACTGCGTACAGCGGCCTGCCTTCGCAGCCGACCAACGAATGACCTTCACACCACAACATGTCTTTTTACCAATTGCCAAATGGCAATCACGCCACGCCACGCCACGCCACGCCACGCCACGCCACGCCACGCCACGCCACGCCACGCCACGCCACGCCACGCCACGCCACGCCACGCCACGCCACGGACGAGTGAACTTCGAACAACAAACAGTTTTACACAGAGGCGCAAATGATCTCAACAAATGAGCTACTTGCAACACCAACTGTCATATGACCTTCGAGAAACAACTTGTCGTTACACCCATTCCAAAATGGTGTCTGCGCCAAACGCAAAATATCCTTCGTGCAACAATTTGTGTTCACGTCCATTCCCTAATGGTTTCGTGTGACAACTTGTATCTGCACCAACCCCCAAATGGCCTACGTTCAACAATTTGTGTTTACGCCCATTCCCAAATGATCTAGTGTGACAACCTGTCACTCAACCAACCCCCAAGTGGCCTTCGTACAACAATGTGTCGCTTCACCAACCTCCAAATTTATGCTTGTCGTAAGACGCGACAACGGGGTTGGTTGGTGAGGCTCGCTGACATGGCTGATACATGTCATCGATTCCAAATTGTTCATGCTGTTGATCACTGACTTGTCTGTTCCGGAGATTCACAGACCACCACCATAAAGCTGGAATATTGCGGAGTGCGGCGTAAAACTAAACTCACACACTCATACAGGAACATTTCGTGCTCGGACCAGCAAGGACCTTTGTACAACAATTTGTCTTTACGCCAGATCTAAAATGGTTTTTGTAAGGAATTTATCAATAACTAGAAAACAGACCTTCACACACCAATTATTTAGTATACCCCAAAACGTACAGCATTGATAAATATACCATGGATGTCAATTTGCTAATATATATTGATTCTATACATATCTTGTTGAAAAACGGTTAAAGTTCATGTACACCAAACAGTTTCACAAGCAGTTTGAAAACGTCTTATATGTGAATCATGAACCGTCTTGTTACACAATGAATTGATTGTTGTCTGAATGTGCATCTGACGCCAGTGTGTATATTATTGATCTGTTTCGAGTTCATACAAACACATATCAGGTAATCTATAAGCATTATAATACATTATGAACTGTGTGTGGGTTAAGAGCCATGCTCTGAAACATGTGAAAATATAGGTTAACATACTTGATGAAAGAAAAAAAAACATGTGCAGTTCTAAAAATTAATACTGTTCGATAAGTTTTCCTGCAGGATCGAGCACCTCCTCAATGAATGGCCGTGCACCCCATCGAACGATGCTGCACATGCCATCCATAACAGAATTGCTGATTCAACGAATTCGGCTGCTTGTACGTGTGTTTTGCTGTCTCTGTGTAAGCAACGTATGCTGGCAATTACCCTCTGGGTGTCTATGGACACGAGGTGTTTAATTTACATTGGTTAGGGTCCTTGCATCGGATTGAAATATTAGTTAACCTTGACTTTTGTTCCGTTTAAGCTTACAGCGTGTTATATATCTACGAAGCGTGTATGGTGTTCATGTCTGTAAATGTATACAAAAGACGAGTATACTCTTATCAAGACCAACCGAGGATCGAAGTTGCTTTATTTCTGATGATAGTCAAAACTTGATAATTCTTTTCATATACCGTTACATATTAAAATAATGCTGGCGGATGCAATGAACATGTAGCAGGTTGATACATATGTTTATGACACTCGATAACTGACATTAAATTTATGTGATATTTGCAGACGCGACTGGAAATGGAAAAGAAAATTGAGATTTAATTCTCTTTTAACCTAAGTACAACTTTGCACAGCTACACTATCCTTACCTGTAAAAAAACTTATGTTTAGTGGGTACTAGGTAGTGTCACACAAGAGACAACGTTTCGCCGCTTCATCATTTGTTTATATTAATCAATGGGTGAAAAAAAAGTAAATGTAACACTGAGTCCTGAAAAGTCCTGTCAGACATTTTCCCATCGCATGCTTAATCCTTTATCAAACGCATGGAGGAGTTAGTTCCCCATTTTACTTCTCATGTTTCTCTTTGTGCCGTGACATACATTGACGGTGCTATATTCTTTGGTGTTGACATTTTATATTTCTTAGACAAAATCTATCATCTTGTTTTTCTATTACGTTTTTAAAATTTTATTTAAGATTCCATTTAAAATATTGACATTCAGATGAAACAGATTTCCTGATAACTGATAAAAGCAAACACAAACTTACAGATACCTATAGTTCACACGTGAGTACGAGGACCTCATCCACTATGACTCATGAGTTCTCTCTTAGACTGAGGTACTGGAAAATGTACAATTGCTTCACCTTTTGCATGAACTGGTTGTCATACAACATGCCCTAAAAATTCAACTTGTGCCTTCCCAAACTTACACTTGGCGAGATTCACTGTCAACTTTACCTAAGACAGTCTTTCGAAGAAAGCACGGGTCCTTTTCAGATGGTCATCCGACTCCATGTTGTAATGGATGACATCATCCATGTAAGCCTCGACACGATCAAGGCCTGATGTGACATTGTTGACGAGTCTCTGGAACATCGCTGGGGCGTCCTTCATACCACACGGCATTACCTTGTATTGATACAGTCCATCTGGTGTAGCAAATGCTGATATTTTCTTTGCACGGCCTGTAAGTGGAATCTGCCAGAAGCTCTTCAGTAAGTCAAACTTACTTATATACTTAGCTTGACCAATGCGATCAATGCAATCGTCCACTCTCGGAATAGGATACGAGCCAGTTCATGTGAGCACATTGACAGCTTTCATGTCAGCATAGCAGCCCCAACCACCTCCACTCTTTGGCACAAGAACACATGGTGAACTCCACGGACTGTCACTGTGTTCAATAATGTCATTGTCCAGCATGTTTTTCACCTCTTTCAGCAGACTTTCACGTTTCACTGGATTCATCCGATATGGGTGTTGTATTACGGGCACAGCATCACCTACATCTATATCATGGCTAACAACATCAGTTCGACCAGGCACATCAGGAAATAAGTAAGAGAACTCCTGAGTCAAAACTTTATGCTCAGGGGATAAATGTGATAGTTTCTGATCAAGGTGAGTTAAAACATTAGAATTTCTCAACATTATCACTAAGATCATTAAACTTAACATTGCTCACACAATCATCAATGCTGTCAACATTTTTACAATTGTGTTTAGTACAATCAGTAACTGGGGAGAGGTTGGTTTCTAACCTGTCATGATATTTCTTAATCATGTTGACATGACACAATCTCTTCTGTTTAAGATGACCATGTGTCAAGACGACATAGTCTGTATCACTAACCTTTTTGTCAACAACATATGGACCATGATATCTTGCTCTCAGAGGCTGGCAAGGAATGGGAAGCAAAACTAACACTTTCTCATCACAAGTAAAATTTCTCTCTTTTGACTTTCTGTCATAGTTTAGCTTCATTTTTTTCTTGTGAAACTTTCGAGTTTTTTCTGGCCATATCACTTGCTTTTAATAGTCTGTCCTTAAATGTAGACACATAGTCTAAGAGATAGATCTCAGGTCTATCAATGAGCCATCATTCTTTTAAGTGTTTTCGTGGCCCACGCACACCGTGACCAAATACAAGTTCAAAGGGGCTAAACCCCAAACTCTCCTGAACTGACTCTCTGACAGCAAGCAACAACAAATGCACGCCCTCATCCCAATCTTTCTCTGTCTCAAAACAATACGTCTTGATAATATTTTTCAAAGTTTGATGAAACCTCCCCAAAGCTCCCTGTGACTCTGGATGATAAGCAATAGATTTAACTTGCTTAATACCTAACTGGTACTTAGCTTTTTGAAACATCTTCAACATAAAATTTGAGCCCTGATCAGACTGAACAACATCTGGCAAACCAACTAGGGTGAAAAACTTGATCAAAACTTTGACAATCACAGAAGCAACAATCCTTCAAAGTGGAATTGCTTCAGGAAATCTGGTAGAAGATTATGGGCAAATACTGATTACCAGACATATTCGTAGGTAGTGGACCAACACAATCAATAATAACTCAACTGAAAGGTTCCTCAAGAGCCGGTATAGGTTTCAAGGGAGCGGCGAGAAATTCCTGATTTGGTTTTCCAACACTTTGGCATGCATGACAGGTCTTGCAAAATTCAGCCACATCTTGTCTCAAACTGGGCCAAAAGAAATGTGCCAGAATTTTCCCACAAGTTTTGTTTACACCCAAATGACCTGCCATGGGACTTTCATGTGCCAATGAAAGTACATGTCTTCCTCCACAGGAACATCCAGCGACCTATCTTTCCTCATCAGAATACAGTCCTTGTAGTATTAACAAATTGGAACCCTGCTAACCTCCTCAACAGAAACAGCCTTACTAGCCAACTTCTGCACTTCAACATCCTCACCATGTGCACTAATAAGCTGCTCTCTGGAAAGAATATGTTCACCACTTGACAAGCTATCCGACTTATCAAGAAGTCCTGAAGAGCTACTACCCTTTGAAGATAAGCCCCCACCTCACACAAAGAATGATCCATGAATGTACCTGACAAATTATGAATGGAATCATTCTGCAAAAGAAGTCTTGGAAGAAATGCCTTTCGATATTGAACGAGTCACTGCACAAGAATGAAAAATACCCGGAAATTCATCCTCCAACTTTTCTGTACTAGTTGAACTCTCTGGCAAAACAGTGACAATTGGATCAGCGCCTACTTTGGCCCCCATAAGATTATTACCAATCAACAAATCAACACACGGAACAGGGAGAGAGTCAATAACACAAATTTCGCCTCACCTGAAATCAGATCTGAAGTCAAATTCACAAAATGGAGAAGCGTTACCACCTATACCCTGGGCAAAAAATCCTTCTGAAATACAGAATCTGGAGACTTACTCTCACAAACAAAACTCGCCTCAGAACCACCTGGAAAGAAAGGCTTAGGTGCGAGGGACACAAAAGCATTTGGGGAACCTGTAGCCTGATTTCTAAACTTGAGTTTGTAACATGCAGAAATGAAATGACCTGGCTTCTTACTATATGCACAAACAGAATCAGAACCATTGGTAGTCTTAGGCATAGACTGAAAAGTATGTGACTGTTTGCCACTAGGATTTGAACCTGTTCTAACACCACTGTAACCTGCATGTCCTGAAGTCTTAACCGGGGAAAAGCCCTTTTGGCCAGAAACCTTTTACTTAAAAGAACTCTTGTGAGTCAAACAGTAATCATCTGCCAACATTGCTGCCTTATGTAACTCATGAAATTTGCAACAAATCTGATTTCCGCAACTGACTAATTGTCTCAGAGTCAAGGGACAATACAAACTTCTCAAGTTCAAACACCATTTTGCTGCCTCCACAATTAACTTGTTGCAAAATTGCAAAAATATCATTGAAATATATTTCACAAATGAATGAATTCTATCCCCCAATTTTGTTACGGTTACGAATTTGCCGTGAGGAACGATGTAAGAAACCCCCTGTGAACCAGCAAAACAGAACAAAGACAAGTCTAAAACATTCAAATACTGTATTATTAGATCTAAGCAAGAGAGCAAGTTATACAAAGTCACAAGTCACTTTCACAATACTGATTTCAAATACAGTACAAATGAGACAAAATCTAAGGCAATGGGTCACAAAATATAATAAAGCAAACTCACCAAAGTCTTAGTGCGAGAGGGATACAGTTATGCAGAATGTAACACAGCCAGCTGTCTGGCAGCGCAGACCAGGTGTTGACACATGCAGACGATGTATATACTAAAGTAATTGTGTGTGTCCCCAACAACACGGCAACTAACATTTATATATACATTCAGTCATTTCCCGAAACGCCACGAACGTGGAGAGCTGTAAAATAACCTCCCGGAAGTAAACAAATAGAACTTCAAGGGCAGATAATTTCCGGGGAGCCTGCTGTCAAAATATTAAAAATGCTGACCGTGTATTATACGAAATGTATTATAATAATTATTCAAAACACTTAACGTTGTAACCCAATAATAATGATTACTCAATTAATGTTATTCTTAAAGAAAATATCAATATGAACTGTCGTCTTTGCAATGAATTTACAGAGACTGTCCAACACCTTGTCAGTGGATGCCCTTCCTTGGCACAAACAGCATATCTTAAAAGACATGATGGCATGGCTCGCTGCTTTTATTGTCGTCTGCGCCATGCCTGTGGCTTTGACCCCGAGATCCATCCATGGTACGACCCTGAACATGTCCAGGGCGTCCTGGAAAATGATGCTTTTAAGCTTCTATGGAATAGGCCAATATACAGTCTGAGACGAATTCCAGCCAACAAACCTGATCTTGTTCTTTTTGATAAAACCAATGAAATTATTTATATCATTGAATTTTCTGTCCCTTTTGACAGCAATGTGATTGGCAAGATTCAGGAAAAGCATGATAAATATGCGGACCTTGCCTTTGAAATGTCTCGCCTGTATCCTAAGTACACTGTCGTCAGGCTCCCCATTGTTCTCGGTGCCCTTGGTTTGGTACCTCCTGATCTCTTGGCGCAGATGAGGAGAGTGCCCGGGTTCTCCACCGGGAGCACAGCCGTTCTGACAATCTGGGTAATGCAGAAGGCAGCAGTGTTGGGGAGCCTCCATTTTCTCCGAAAAGTTCTTGGTGGGTTCGACTAGGCAGTGTTTCCTGGGAGAAGTCCCATTCGCTGTCTGGGCTGCGTGTAGAGGGGGTGAGGGCCCTGAGCTGATGATGAGCTTTACCAGCCTGAGTGTGCCAGGATCACCCAAACCCTCTCTGCTGCATTTTAATCTTAATATGTAAAACAAATATACAGAAAATACACACTCGTAACTGTATGTAAATATATATATAGCATTGTTCAATAGTGTGTGAAGGCTATTTAATGGTTTTCAGGAATGAGTTTCGATTTGTTATTTCTACATACATGCATATGAATGTAAATACTTTTGTATTTTGTCAAGAAGGAAATGCGTTTTCAAATAGGAAGACGAAACTAGATGCAGTATACAACGTTAAGGGGAAATTGTTAGACGAGGAAGAACAAAATCATTAATTATTTTGTATATCCACAGACAGTAGTTTGTAGAAATATTCAGTGTGTTCTCGGTGTCAGAGGAGGGTTCTAGTAAAATCTAGCACTCTAAATAAAGTATACTCTAAGTATAGCTCACCGCCTTCCCAAAATTTATAATGTGTAACAGATGAAACAATGGTGCACAATGTGTAACACCGTCTCGTGACACTTCATACATACCCCAATGATGTAAAATTTGACGGAACATTTGTGTGAACTCCTCCATGGCAGTTAGTACAACAGAACTGATAGGCTTCTGAAGATGTTACAAATCCTATTTTTGCCGTTCCCTGAAAGAACTGTGGACATGCACATAAAGCGATTAATGTTTTAAAGAACATGAAGAACAAATATGGTATTTAATGCAAATGGCTGTTCAGCTGATTTTTTTATTTTTTAATGGACCGATATAGTTTAATTTATATTTAGATGTTTATGTCATGCTTTTGAACTAGATGAAATATTTGTTACTTAAATGACTGGAGTGATTATTAAGTTTCCAAAAGGAGATACAAAAGTGGAGATCAATATCTCTTTCGAACATTGTCTATCAGAGAGAAGCATCCGGTTTAACTGAAAGAGCTAAGAGTCTTACCATCACTTATTAATGAAGATCCCTTACGTTTCGCGGCAGATCATTACAGTGGTGATAACATCCGGTCGTTATATGATACTATAACTGACAATTGAAAAGCATACTCTTTCTAGGAAGATTTCAAAGAGTATCACAGAACGTTCTTTTTGCAGCGTTAAATATTCAACAGAGACGGCAAAGAAAACTTTGCTAAAAGCAAAGTCCATGCCACAGTTCGGATTGTATTATGCGTATGTTTGACGCCACACTGTAAGCAGTCGAAACAGGAGCGGACAATCCAGTGATTGACATCATGAAATACGACAGAGCATGTTTGTGACTCACTATGAAATAGCGATGATTCCTCGAATCCTGCCTCACCGGTAGCACCCGTCATAAACATTTCCAAAGGCTAGTCGGCTGTTCTCCTGAGAGAAAAATATGGTATGGTACAAGTCTAAATAACGAATAACTGGGAAAGAATTTTTATCACTGACGTTAAAATGACCTCCACATGTCCATCACAAAGTGTATTTAAACGTTTACCGACGCCAACCGTGTCAAAACATAAACAAAGTAATCATATGAAGAACGCACAGAAAGGGGCACTGACCCAGAGCAATTTCTGTGGACTGTTGTTGCTTTTGCTATTGTTTTTTTTCTTCTCTGGAATGATATCAACAGAATTCTCGACTGTTTCGAGACCTCTATTGCGCCCCCGCATGCGCAATTGACAGTATAAGTATATGATCAGCAATAATGAAATCTTTTTCACTTGATAATATTTCCATCTTGAAGTTCATGATAACAAACACAAACATTTGGAAGTTGAAAAATATGCCAGTGGTAGAAACTGCTAGGAATGAAAAATAAATGTGCGTATTTATACTTTGTCTTATAATCCTAATTAGTTTATAACCTTTTCTTGTATGCAATTTGAAACTTTATAAAAAGTATACGATGTGTTTATACTTGCAGTGAATTTAAAACATGACTGTACTATATAGACGTTTTATAGATTCGCTAACGTGAATCATTATTCACATACGCCATAAGTACGATCTAGTGCATGTTGTCTGTCTCAATACACTTCACTGTGAAAAAAAAAGATTCTGTTGAATGCTGCCACGCATGAATAAAAACAAAATGCAAATATTACAAATGAAACAGACTAATGTCTGAACAATGTCCGGCGATTACCTTGTTCGAGATATGTATCCATCAATATCCACATAAAGGAATGATTAAGACAAAGAATCATGTACCATGTCAAGTGTCTTTTAACAATGTAATATAAGAAAAGAGAACTATCGTTTCAGGCTTTTTCACATTGGTGCATCATCTCATTGGCCTAACAAGATCACATACCTGGCAACCAGTTGCATGACATCCGCCATTCTTTAAAACGTGTAAATAATCCTTTCAGGGAGGATGTTGTTTTTACACAGGTACTTTACGACAAGGTGTAATCAGTATAGATATATAAATCTACGCACATAAACAAATCTACTGTGCAGGATAAAAGGAAAAGGTTTAAACTTTTGTTATTATTTTTCTCCCTTGAGTACCCGGATGATATCGTGTTTCTTACAACAGTCTAATTTGCGAAAAAGTAACACATCGTTTCACGTCTTTCACATTAGTGAAACCTGATAAACCTCTCATTGGTCACCCAAGATACCACATCTGGCAATTAATTGTATAATGTCCACCATTTCTAAGTAATTTAGTTAACCAATAATGAGCAATCTATCAATTAACGCAATGGTAGTTAATTCTTTGATGGGAGGATGTTGTTTTTACACTCGCACTTTATGACAGGGTGTAGTCAGTATAGATTAGTACATCTACACACACTGCCTTTTGACAAATCCGCTGTGGAAGATAAAAGTAATTAATCAATCAGTGTGTTATCGGTTCATCCTTTGATCGATGTTTGTTTTTGTAACTCAGCTGATAAACCCTCTTGCATCACTTACATGCACATATTACATAACATACAATGCATTTGCTACTACAGACCTTAACTTATAATGTTGAGTATTTACTGCAGACAAGAGAAATGCCAAATGGGAACCTTTGTTGAGTAACCTGAGTGCTGTTACCACTAATCATACCTGTTATAAATTCATTAACTGACCACCAAGAGAATGATGTCAAATAACACGTGTAGGTTTACACCATCAAACGCGAGTTACAGCAAGAAAGATGTAATCTCTGTGTCGCATGCAGTGTGAAAACACTTATGGGCCGAAACTGTTTTGAGGATACCAACGGAACTTCGTTATGTAAGAAATACATACAGGCATTTGCTGTGTACTTCGGTAAATAGATGTAATTACTAATCAGTTTTTTTTTCAAGTACGAATTTTTTCAGATTTCTCTACCAATGGCAAAGTCATTGTTTTTAGTTTACGAATTCAACTGTGTGTTTTTATTATCATAGATAATATACCAGGGTAGCTACCATAGCTACCAAAATTTACGTATGATATTTGTTTTCACAGCTGGGCCAACACTCAAAACTACCTGAGTATAAAGCTTTGCAATCTTTCGGAGCGAAACTAATGGCTTTCAAAGTGCCTGTGGACATCATATTTTCACATAAAATGATTTAATATCGGGGTAAAAAACACAGAAATAGGATGGATCACTGGATCAGTCACTATACCATCCAAGCATCCGAAAAAATACACTGCTGGGATATCTTGTTACGATCAGAATACCATGGATCTTTTTAAATAATGGCATATGATGGGCATCCGGCCTCCTGACAGTTTAGGTGAAGAAATTCTGCTAAGGTGGACCGGAGCCCAGTCCCTTTGCCTGTCACGGTTGAGGGAGCGGGCGCTGACCAGTTTTCAGTTTGGTTTCGTAATTAGACCATGGCGAGAAACATTATTCGCTCGGCAGCAGTGCCCCTTTAAACAGTAATTAAAATTAAATTAAATTAATTAAAGGCAATTAATCAACCAGCATGTTATCGGTTAATCCTTTGATCGATGCCTGTTTTTGTATCTTAGATGATAATTCCTGCACTTCTATGTGTTTGATTTAACGTATGAGAAGCGTGTACAAATCTGCAGTCGCCTGCTGTTTAATGCTATTCTTAAAAGGCTTGCATTGACATCTGCATGTGCATCTTTTGATGTATTGGGATAACATATGTCTCCATCGTGACATTTGCGACGAAGAATTTTTTCTTTGTTTAGAAACTGTTAAAACCTGCATTGAGAATGCAATGCCGATCAGAATCCAATGCTTGTTCGTTTGGCATGCTTACAGTACAACTTTATACATACCGATTTTTGTTGATGCATAGAGGGGACTTTCCATGTTTATTCCAATGCCGTTATCAGTATAATAGTCACTATAACCAGGCGAAAGGAAGTGTATATGCATGGCATCAAGCAGCCAGTTAACAACAGGTACTTTAAATTTAGCAAGGGACACACACTCGGATGGGGCGAACAGAAGAGTAAGATCAGCAAATAATAAACAGGCTGTTAGAATGCTAACGGAACAGTTAATTGGCAGATTCTATCTATTAATCAAATCCACCATTACAAAATTAAAACCCACTCCATTGTCCAAGCGATGGAATCTATCAACATTCAATAAGCTTGTTTATCCCGAACGGTGTACATCGAATTGCCGCTCAAAGCAATAACAGGGGAGATGTTAGCACATAAACGGTATGTTTCATTATGTGTCCCCATACTGTTTACTGCAGTTTACGTGAGATAAGTGCATCTGTTTGCAAACGACTAATGTTTTGATGCTGATTCAAGTTCTACTTTAGTACTTTAGTAAACTGCTACCTAACAAACTGATATCAGAGTTAACTAGTGATTAAATACTGGACAAAATAAGTTAGGGATATATATATATATATATATGCTATATATATATTCTGGATAAAAATAGTTAGGGATATATGCAAGCATTTTGAATAAGGATATATATATATATATATATATATATCCTATAAGGATATTGATATACAGCTCATTATTCAAAATGCTTGCATATATCCCTAACTATTTTTATCCAGAATATATATTTTTACATGAATGAGTCATTAAAGCATAATTTGTGCCATTATAATGTTCTGTGATCCATTTCATTAAACAGCATTTATTTCATTAAATGTTTGGAAGCTCAGATGATAACATGGAAAATGTTATTTTCGTTCTTCTAGTGGTCCAACCAATAAAGTCATTATGGCTACAAATGGCATGGTTTTTAATGCCTGTCATGTCGGATATACATGTATATATGTGAGTATGCACACGCACGCACGCACGCACGCACGCACGCACGCACGCACGCACGCACGCACAAAATGTCCGTAATTGGCAATAAGTGAATTCTGTTTGGACGAAAAAGAAATTCTAATTTGAAAAGAATCACAATATAAATCTTTGTTCATATTTTAAATTATCTGCACAAAAGAAAGGATTATCCAAAACATGAAACAAACTTTAAGTAATACCGCTGCACCAATATTGCGATATTGACCATGGCATAATGTTAAGTTCAGTCTGTTTTTGATGTCATACTGTGCGAGGTTCCTTATTGGTTTAGACATGTATTTATTTATTTATGAAAGTGAATTTGGATTGGTGAACAAGCATTACTGCTTATATTAACATGCAACATAATGTACAACATGAAGTGGAGGATTCTACGTCATAAATATTGACTATTGCATTAATATATTACTTTAACTACGTATAAATATACACAGATAACATCAAAACAATAATTCTCTAAGTAGTCATGGGTTAGAGAGTTACAGTTGTGTGTGTTAATGATCCTCATTCACACATACATAAAAACTGACAGTTGAACACAAAGCAATATGCAATCAACTAAATTCAGTACAATACAATTTCCACCGCCTGTTCATACCACACTGTTAACGAATCCCTCAGGTGTATTAGAGCGATAATCACATCGCCCCAGTTCGAACAAACCTGCAGCTCAGCTGATAACTAGATAACTTACTTTTTTAACAAGAAAAACAAGATTTATTGAATAGCAAGACGTTTCGGAACGTACGCCTGTTCCTACATGAGGTGAAAATCATGCCACAATAAAGAAGTTGACCTCCATGAATCTTGGTTTTCGTAGACATTCCATTTCTAAATACCCTTCAAAGATATAACTGATTTCCAGAGGCCTCTGAAAGAGGCATATAAACTCGGGATTTGACCGCTATCATTCCAGAGGCAATTTACAAACAAAACCATTGTTATGAAATTAAATATTATAGGATATTCATACAGAGCACATATCCAACTAGTGCTTGCTCAAGGCGTTGGTATTTGTCTCCCTCGATCATTGGATGTCGATGTCAACGTCACATCGTAATATCAAACCCAACTCCCTGGGGAGTAACTATTGTTGCCTCCTAACGAGGTACCCGATCACAGCTTGGTGGACTGGGACACATAGTCACAGTACTTTGTCCAAGTTTTGTGCACTTTGCTGTACCCGCTACTAGGCGTTTGCACGTATTCATCTGGCCACCATCTGGTCATATACCACCGGATTCGGAGGTTCTTTTATTTGCACAGGATTGTGTACTGTACACTAGGGGTTGTGACAACACGGAGAGAGTCTGGACACTCTGGCCACCATCTGGTCATATAACACCGGATTCGGAGGTTCTTTTATTTGCACAGGATTGTGTACTGTACACTAGGGGTTGTGACAACACGGAGAGAGTCTGGACACAAACTTAACTTCAATATTTTTACACCCGGTCACAGAAGGGCTCGATACCGACACCTGAACCTCGCTGGATAACTAGTCTGGCGCCTTAGTCAGCTTGCCCTCCGCGCCCCCAAATATACAACGGAGTTAACGTTCTTGATGTTATTAACTCGAAATTGTTTTGCAAACATACGCTATGACACCTAGTCGCTGAGCGTTTTGCACAACTGTCATTTGCTTCAGTTTATGTTTCTCATGCGGAATTCAAGACCGACAATGTCCAATAATGTTTGTGGAATGATTACATACATAACACGTAAGAGAGTCTTTAGAGTTTCTGCATAGGACACGTAACATTCTGTAGTTGGTTTTCAACCATGTCATTTGGTTGTTTCGATAAATGAGTTTTCAGTTTTGCAAGTATATTCGTTCAATATGTTTGTTTCAAGGGTTGATGACCATCTTCTTGGTGTCACTCACTGGCCTACCCATCGCCATGATTGTCATTGGTAAGTGAAATCAAATATATCCATTCTCTGTTTTCTCTGTTACAGAAGAGTACAGTGTGTCTACCACATAGTCATTAGAGAAAATAGAACATTCTATCATTTTTTACGAATTATTCTGTAACATCCATTTGGTTGTTATGATAAATTATAATGTTATAGCCATGCACGATTAAGCATATTTCCATAATGGGCATATGTGTATCCAGTTGCTATAGGCAATGCCAGTTGATGCAGGAGTTTAGTAACTCATGATGATCGACCCATGTTCGAACTGGTCTTCAGCATGCTTGTCGTGAGTGGCGACTAACGGGATCAGCTTGTCTGGCTCGCTGAATGATGAATGTCACACTATCCCAGTTGTGTTGAATGATGCTCAAGGAATCAGTCACAAGATATTCAGGTCCAGGCCAGATTATTTACAAACCAGCATATTGCTGCAATATTGCGACGTTAAAGACTAAACAAACAAACAGAAGCTTGATACATTTTCAATCAACAGTAGAGCCATGTCCATGAAACATTATTATATACCCGTGTGCCGATTCGAATGTCATTATTTTCAGGAAAGAATTAACAATATCCCAGTATATACTTGAAATCCTGAAACCACAATTATTATAAAATTAACAACGTCTAGACTGAACGTCGTATGCGTACCAACCCCACGAATATTAAATGGACAGCCAGTTTATGTACTTGCAAGAACAGTCTACCTTGTAACATGAACACCAACGTATCTCACGTGTGTAGCGTATGAAAATAAGTAATGAACGTATTTACAATTGATCATTTCCTTTCTGCAGGAGGTTCTCACCGAGTAGACTGTCCACGTGAACCCAAGGTTCCCATCTACCTTCTCGTTGGAGGAGGATTCGGGCTCCTCAAAATGTTGCTGTTGCTATGGAGGCAGAAGAAGTCCCGTGACTACGAGCGTCTGGACGACGTTGTTGACGACGACACCGACGACATTGTGATGTCACGTAGCTTGCGCTTCAGCGGATACATCCTCACCATATTCCTGCTGACGTGGTTCATTCTCGGCAACGTATGGATCTTCCAGGTGTGGAAACCTAACTTTGTCCAGCCCTTACACGAGCCCATGAACTGGTGCAACGAGACGGTATACATGTTTTCTGTGTATCAAATATTTGCTTGCTATGGCCTGATGGGATTCTGTGTATTGGAACTGCTCACACTCCTTGTTGCTTATGGAGTACAGAAACTGTGGGTGAAGCCTTCTCAGCAGAAGTAGACGCAGAAGACCAGCAGAGACCTCTATTTTTGTACATTACAAATACTCCACGATAGCAATGACCGTTACCTAAGGAATGGCTTACATAAGCCATTGAGCAGAACAGCCTAAATCTTTGAGTTATCATCTAAAGCATGTGTTTCGCTGCATGACGAATAGATTAATGGTCATTCATCGACTCATTGTAAGTTTTACAAAATTTTCAACCGTAACTGAAAGGAAACACACACATACTAAATGAAGCATTTGTTCATTAGTGTAACAAAATACGTTTTGCTAGTGGGTAATCTGTCTGCTTTTCAGCCACTGTAATTTTCAACAACCCTCCCAAGTGCTAGAAAGTGGCTGGATAATAAGACAATAGGTAAATCATCCTAAATATCGAATATGGATTTTCTCTGTGACTCCATCGCTTCTTAACATCCATTATAACCCTGTCAAGTGCCACAAAACACCCACACAGTGATACAGACTAAAACAAGTGGTTGTTAGCATGAGAAAATACGTTTTGGTAAAGAAGCATAGTCCGTTGACCTTGCATTTTTTTAAAAGTTGTCAGGCAGTGATACGAGCCGAAACGTGCGATTTTGGCTAAAATTAATACTTTCCTCCGGATTATGATACGCTTCTTCTGTCACTCATTTCCACGTCTCAAGTGCTACAAAACGACAAGACAGAGATACCAACTGAAGCATGTGTTTATTGTCATAAGGAATACCTTTTGCTTAATGTGGATCATCCGTTATACAGCCTTTCAAGTGCTAGAAGTGGCAAGGCAAACATACCAACTAAAGTTTGCATAACTAAAGAACTTTTTCCTTATGGGCAATCCCCCGTATTATCATTGTAACTTTGCATGTGAGCACAGTTTGTGAATTTGTGGGTTTATGGTTGATATCCTCATTGCACGTCTCGGAACATTTGCTCACTGATTCAATGGTGCAGTTTTAACTTGGTATGAGCCCAAGAACAACCTCTGTTATATGTTACAAGTGACTATCCAACACACTGACCACAACGACCTACCCAATGTTGTATCAGTCGATGCTTGCAGGACGAAACTGTTCAGCTTGGAAATCGCCACTAATCGTGCAGAGTTGTGTCCCCTTCCAGACACCACGGATTGAGGTTCGTTCCGCTATTGTTTGTCTGTCAGCACCAAATTTGTGCTCATGTGTCTTGCCATATTGGTATATGTCGAAGGTGACTCGTACTGTTCCTTACTTTGACATAGATTGTGTTATTAATTGTACCAAAATCTAGAATTGTTGGTATCATACAATGACGTCCGAGCTTATATACATAACTAAACTGAACAGGAAGGGCAATGAATCACAGATTATCACATTTTAATTAATTCGGTGGACGCATAATTGACAGGTCCCTTTAGGTTTGCTTAAAATTAACAATTATTTCTTAATTCACACACATGTTTTAACTCACTGATATATAATTTTGTAAGATAAAGGTTAAAAGATTTCCGCCATACTAGATATGCTGGTAAAACGTTCTTCCTCCGGAACATCAACTCAGCTCAGTGTAATAAGAAACTAAGTATTTACTACTCTGAAGGATTACATACGGCGGATACAAGTGCCTCTGAACTGTCTATTTGTGTGCGTGTTGTGGAACGACAAGAGATTCAGCATGACAGCGTTGTTTGCAAACATGTGATGAAGGAGACAATCTACATTGTGGAACACAGATTCCAAAAGTGTGTATTGGAACTACGTCGTTAAAAACGTAAAGCATTCTCTGAATATAGGAAATTAAAAGATGACAATGTCTCAAATATATTATTCATACGACGTGAACTTTGTCTAGAGTCTCCACGAGATATTCGTAATTAAATGTTTATATGTTTACAGTACTACTGTCTTAGGTACTGTCTTGCATGTGAACAATATGTTTAATGTATTGAACAGACACTATTATTGGGTTGCTGAATATTCTGAGGGACATATTTATGTGCTCATTCCTCACTACAAGTAAGATATCCCTGAAATATTCATGAATGCAACCTTTTTGTTCCTCATTTATAGATATATGTCATACAGTTTGAACGAGCACATGATGATATGTCAACAGTGATAGAATATGTTCGATCTTGAACATATAAACTAAATAAATGTTTACGACTTCGTTGTTTACACCCAGTAATAACGTTGTTTAAGATGACCTACGTTTCAGGAATATTCTCTATCAAATATATTCATAAAATAGCATATTTCATGTACAGGGACTGTGATAGCTTCTAAATCAAAGTATTTATCATTTCCACCAGAGACCGTTACTATTGTCGAATAAGGTGAAATTAAAAATACTGCTGCATTGTCGGCGTTATTGTTTAGTGGGGAGTGAAAACATAATACTGCTAGCACTGTCATCATTAGGCCAGACATGGATGTTATTCTGTCAGCCAGTTAAGGTGACGCTCCTCATAAATATTAATACTTGAGAACTTACTATTTGTTGATTAGCAGATTTTTAATAGCATATGGACTTACGCCTTACAATTGTGTGACTAGGTAGGCACTGACGTTACTGACTACAAGATTCATCCGACAGAAAAACTTATTAATTGTGTGTGGTTTAATGAAAATGACTCATCCGTTTGGTCCTTATATTGATCGCTGACATTAATCTCACTTGATTTATATTAAATTACATCGGAGACATTTGAGATGTCAGAAGCAATTGCAAGCGACGCCCCGCTATGTCCATACGTTATCATGGAATATTTGAATATCCACACGTTGCCATGCAATAGCCACGACCTACTGACACTAGATCGGTGTCCAGTACTAACATCAGAAAATTGTCCAGTCCACCTCCTTCCTGTCTTATGGGTGACAATCATGATGTGAAATCTATGTGTTTAAGTATCTGGATGGAACATAAGATACTTGATGCTGTAGTGCTAAAGTTCATACATAGCATCTTATTGAGACAGCTGGACCAGGGATTATTTCCCTTCCTGATGGGAACTGAAGACGAGGTTTATGGGACTCTAATACAAATAGGGCTGAAGCTTCAGGCAGACGCTGTAGGCTTGCCACTGAAGTTGTCGATAAAGACATGAGTAGGTGGTCCCCGGAGGTATTATAAGTCTCGCTGTAGATATAGACGTAGACGTTCAGGGGATATAATGGCAGATTCATCCAGATCCGATAGTTGTTGTAACATGAGGCTGAAGGATAGGCGCAAAAGTTACTGTTCGAATGGAAAAAACAGAAATTAGACGCAAGACATCCCAGATAATGTGTTCTGTTTCTTTACTTTCGGTTTCTTTGCACGTTTTTATGAAGCAACCGACTATATATCCATTCTTAACAAACAATGCCTAACAAAACCCAAATGTTTAAAGGTGGGTCCATTTTCATCTTCCGTGTGTGTTTCGAAATATCAGTACGCTTCAAGGGCTTTGATGCTGTTTTGAGAAATATATAAGATACCACCAACGCCTGCTGACATTCTCGTACAAGAAGAACGTATGTTTTAAAAGACGTTTTGAAATAATCATACTGTCAGACAAAAGTAAGTATATACGACACATTTCGACTTCACTAAATCCCAGCACATGTTATGAAGACGGTATTAGGCAGATGGGTGTTTAAAACATATTTGGCAAATATAATAAATATGCTAGTGGACTATCCATTCCTGGTTATATTTTAACCTTTGTTAAATATTAAGGCAGTTGTTTTAAAAAAATACTAAATAAAAGAGTAGTCAATGCAAATGACCATTGTGGTTTGATCGTTGCAAGACGTCATTACACAATATATTTCGTCATCAATATTTTTTTATTGGTTATATTACTTGCAAACAAAAGAAAACTAATAGGATTTGGGTTTTTATATTTTTTGTTAGAGATTTGACAGATATAACAGGATATTAAATGAAATGCTATATTATATGGAAATATATGGTGAACGGTCATTTAGTACTTTCCAGGTGTATAAATCTCAGCATTCAACTCTATGTGTTGTATTGTGTTCCTCAAGAAAACAAATATATTTTTCTAATTCCGGCCTTTACAAACTTCTGTAACACAATCCTCTCTATTTTCTACTTTTATTAACACGTTTTAGTCTTGTTGTTGGCTACTAGTCGTTCCTTCAGCTTGAGGAAGCTCGTTGCCTGTGTACCCAGCCGTACCATTGCTGCAATATTGCTAAAAGCGGCGTAAATCCATACTCACTCACTCATAATCCAGTAATGTGAGAGGGATGTGATGGGCCTAACACAGTGAATGATTGTAACAGTGGATGAGAGTAACGTTGGACAAAGATATTACCTAACCTATCCATCATATGAACTTGAAATGAACTGTTTTAAAATCTGATACATTCACGTGTGTCGTTGTTGTTTTGAATGTTAAACTGTTGTATCGTTGTTCTGTTATTGCTCTTTACGAGTGTGTGTGGTTTTCCCGGCAGTATAATAACTTTCACTGCACATGTTCAACACACTACTATGAACCAATAAATCATTGCAAACCGATTTGGTTTAAATTTTGTTTTGTTCCCGACACATGACACAGATGCTGAATACCATATGTAATCACGTCAATACTGGAAAATAACTAGTCTTGACGTGTAAATGAACAGAAAGTTACAAACAGGAGTTGCACCCTTCACACACCCTATGTACATGAAACAGACTGTTTCAGTGAATGTACGGAATGTATGGGAATGTATGGGAAGGGAGTGGATTGGGAGGGGTTGGACTTCAAACATGTAGTGAATCGACCTGGGTCTTTTGTGTGAACCTATACCACTACGCTCCCCATCCGCCCAAAAACGGATGCAAACGCAATTCATGCAACCGTGATACTGGAGTGAATGAGTGAGTTTAGTTTTACGCCGCACTCAGCAATATTACAGCTATATGGCGGCGGTCTGTAGAAAATCGAGTCTAGACAAGACAATCCAGTGATCAACATCAAGAGCATCGATCTGCGCAATTGGGAACCGATGATATATGTCAACCAAGTCAGCGACCCTGACCACCCGATCCCGTTAGTCGCCTCTTACGACAAGCATAGTCGCCTCTTATAGCAAGCCTGGGTTGCTGAAGGACTATTCTACACCGGGACCTTCACGGGTCCGGGATACAGGAGTTGGACAAGGAATGAATAACCTCTCCATTTTAGAGTATCAAGTTCAAGCAATGGTCACAGGACAACAAGAATGCAACAAACCATCGATTTAAATTCAGTCATACGTTTCACAGTAGAAAGACATGTGCTTTAATGTGGCTGAGGAATGCATACCGTTCTCTCTGCTATTATGGCTGAACATACAAGTCCTCTCATAAAACATCAAATTGTATCTTTGCGATCATATATTTGAGAAAATTCGTATGATTTTAAGTCACTTCCAGATATACATGTCGTTGAACGCCAGAACGAGGTCCGCATAGGCTCAGAGGAAATCGAACAAAGGCCCTCGAAGTGCTTACATCACCGCTCCCCATATCGATATAGTGCACACCTGTTCCAGACAAAATCTTAGTCTAACAGTTACCGACACTTTGGATAAAGTCGAAACACATCTGAACATAATATCTAAATGTAATATCGGTCAATTCTAATATTTCTATATTGCTTGGTTTATCTGATGTTATCCTTGACATTCATACTTTTGAATTAACAGATATTAAGTACAAACGCTGCAATACACAGTTTGCACACAACTCTTTGAACGTGGTATAATACTTACCACGTATTGTATTTTGTCTACATTGATTTCATCATTCATATAATCATAACAATTTGTTTGAAGCCGCAGTCAACAATGTTTTAGCTACATGGCGGCCGTGTCTGAATAGTCGAGTCTCAAGCAGACAATTCAGTGATCGATCAACGTCCATCTACAAAAATTCAGATACCATGATATGCAGCAACGAAGTCACCAAACGTGATCACGCTAACCTGACAAGTTATCTTACTACAAGCATTACCTGCGGTACATTTTAAACTGGATGGGGTGGTGGGGTGGTGGGGTGGTGGGGTGGTTAAAGCCTTGGCTCGTCACGCCGAAGACCAGGGATCGAATCCCCACATGGGTACACTGTGTGAGGCACATTTCTGGTGTCATCGGACGTGATATTGTTGGAATATTGCTAAAGGCGGCGTAAAACCGTACTCACTCACTCACTCACTCACTCACTCACTCTAACCTGGTTCTTTACTGGTTACTAAGAAGATCCAGTTTAGTTTGACGTTGAGCTTCTCGTCCAAATACCCAAACCGTCTAATAAACACATTCCACCATTAGTGGGGTGGACAGCGTTCATATTATCACATCACACTGAAGTACAAAGAAAGATCCGTGCACTACATCATGCTAGTCATGGTAAATGATGGAAGCCGGGAAGATACGGGTTGGAATTGGTCTTCAACAACCCATACCTGTCGTAAGAGGTAATTATAACTAACGTGATCGGATGTTCAGGCTCGTAGTTGCTCACTGGATTATCTAGTCCACACTCAACTATTTACAGACTGCTACCATATAGCGGGAATATTGCTGAGTGTAGCGTTAAGCAACAACCAGGTTGGTCAATACAAGCACCATGGGTGTATTGTGAACTTATGTAAATATTTTACGGCCGCTTTCACGTATTAAATCCTGTTTATGTTCAGGCGTGCGTATAAAATTACAACTGGAGGTCATGACAAATTATCCTTGTATCTGCGTTACCGACTATTACCCGGTACCACCACTATTAAACAGCGACTCATGCGTCTTTCGTTTGCTTTTTTACCACCAAAGTCATTATTTACAACCATATGACAGGATGACTTAATCGACCATACAATCCAGTGACTGACATTATGTGCATGGAACTGTTGTTGTTGCATTCGCCGCAATATTCAAGCTATATGGCGTCGGTGCGTACATGATCGAGTCGTGGAACAGACAATCCGGTGGTCGACGCTATGAGCAAGGGATACGCTGATATGTGTCAACCAAGTCAGCAAGTCTGACCACCCGATCCTGTAGGTCGCCTCCTGCGACGGAATGGGCTGCTGAAAATACTGACGCAACTGGAGTGAGTGAGTGAGGTAGTTCAGATTTAACGTCACATTGCCAATATTTCATCCATATTGTGAAGAAACCTTTCAATTGTGTTACATCAATCCTAATCCAGATCTTCATGAATCGTGATCCTAACCATGTTTATGAAAAAGAGAGGGAATCTGCATGCCAGACATGCCTACATTTGGCAGAGAATTCTAGTGTATAGAGAAATGGTCGTGTTGCATGTATTACGATCATGAAAAATGTTTGTCTCCTTCCGAGTGACAGATAGCATGTAAATTTATTCTCACTTTTATATATATATGATATCACTGCTTGGTAGAAACTCAAGATTGGGGAATCACATGTGTGGATTCACACGAAGCACATCGTGCTTGATACACTTAAGTATACTTTTAGGTAACAGTTTGTATTTATATACAGTATTATCCCGTGTGTCACACACACACACACACACACACACACACACACACACACACACACACACACACACACACACACACACACACATACACACACACACAATCACTAAACACTGTCATTACGCTGTTAAATATTGCAATCACCCCGATCACTCCGTTATGTCACGATACGTTTATTGAATACAGTCTGCTTCAATGTGTTCTGGATGCACTTCAACACAATGGTTTTTGTTCAAAGAATCCCACATAAAATCTGACACCCGTCTTGATTGTTTTGTCCGTGCTTCGCTGAGACAGGTTTATTGTTCATCTCACTCAGCAACATTCCAGCTAAATGACGGCGGTCAGGGCCAGTAATGGACGTCATGAGCATCCATTGAGGCGGTTGGAAAAGGATACGCTGGCATACATCAGTCAGGCCATCCACTCACTTCTTACTATACAAATTTTCACACGTCCATGACTCTTTGAAGGACGAAAGTCCATGTTATGCAATCTGCTATAAGGTTATATTTCGTTCATTGCACATATCCATTTGTCATACCGGTGAAGATCCGGGTAAGAACTGATGTTCAGTAACACATGCATGTCTTAAGAGGCGATTAACGGGATCAGAAGGTCAGGCTCGCTGGTTAACACGTGTCATCGTATCCCAATCGCGTAGATTGATGTTCGTGCTTTTGATCACTGGGTTGTCAGGTCCACACTTGATTATTCATAGACCGCTGCCATACAGCTGTGAATATCTTCTAGATTACCAGATAGTAGTTCTGTTTTCACAGCTGAAGCTAATGCCATATTAACAGATCTTAAATATATTGAAAGACATACACAGAATATAATCTATTCAGACTCTCTTTCTTGCCTTCGGGCTATTAAAAATATTCCATGTAAACATCCACTTTTAGTAGAAATTATTGAATTGAGTAATGATCTTGCTACTGGCCAATACGACATCGTCTTCTGTTGCTTCTGTGATCGCTGCCATACAGCTGTGAATATCTTCTAGATTACCAGATAGTAGTTCTGTTTTCACAGCTGAAGCTAATGCCATATTAACAGATCTTAAATATATTGAAAGACACCCTAAACATACACAGAATATATTGAATTGAGTAATGATCTCGCTACTGGCCAATACGACATCGTCTTCTGTTGGTTACCAAGCCATATAGGAATCTCTGGTAACACATTGGCTGACCTTGCTGCTAAAGCAGCACTCCTTCTTATCCCTAACACTGATTATAAAGCCACCATTAGATCTTACATCCGAGGTCTGATGCAAAAGAATTGGGACTCACAAGTAGATATAAATAAAATACATGTGATAAAACCCAATATTGGTTATACCTACTTGGGGTGTCAGTCCAGATTTGAAGAGGTCATCATGCGACGATTTAGCATTGGCCACGCAAGGTACACGCACGAATATATACTAAAAGGTGAGGATCCTCCGTTTTGTATCCCTTGTGATATCTTGCTTGACTGTGTTGAGTATTCCATCACAAGGGACAACTATTTCAAATCAAGAACTATGAAGGATCTTCTTAATAATATAAGTTCTCTTTTAATCATTGCATTTTAAAAGAATCAGATTTGTTTAATGACTTTTACATAGATAAATATTTTATTTTTGTTAGTTTAAATGCGTAACTGTGCTTGTACCCACAAAGGGAGTTTAGGTACTGTAAAATTATTGTCCTTCTGAGAGGGTACGTAAGTCCACAAACATTCGAAGTAAATTAAAATTTTCCACATGTTTAATCGTAGAATATATATCCTTTTAATATATAATTTCTAAATTACTAACGGCTGAAGGGATGATGTAAATCCAGCTAGGGTCCATGCAGGAAGCAAATGTACTCATGTAAGTCCCCATGGTCCCTAGTATGGTGATCTACCCTCTGTCGTTGGTGATATATAGCCCGTATTTTAAATTGTCTTGTCCAAATAGTGATATTAGTTTTAACTTTGCACACTAGTTTTTAATTGTAACTGTGATATTCTAGTCGTTTTACTGTCCTTTGATGACGGGTTTTTAAGATGTACATATCTTCCATTTCAGTATTAAATGTTCTTGTCACGATATGGCTGAAATATTGCCAATGTTGAGGTTAAATATTAACTCACTCACTCACTATAGCTGTAATATTGATGAGTGCGGCTTAAAACTAACTCACTCCAGTTGTCACATAACCTCAAACTGGCATGTCAACGCGTTTGTATGCTTAATCGCCAAAGAAATATCTACAGTTGGCAAGTTTCACACAATGTTGTTCCCGTGAGTTAACAGGCATGAACAGCGCGTAACACGTCCATCAAACTGACACACCAGACCAAACTGAAGACCAGTACACACAAGGTAGTTTCAACCCGGTACATCACTGTCCGAGACAATCGTGATTCAGCTGTTAAGAGCTGCGGGTAGTATGACGAAAGAGGGGAACTTCTTGGAATCATGACGTATAGTTGTTGACAGAGGTTATTCTGAAGTCATGACACAGTTGCATGCCTCTTGCATACAGTGTTGTTTTCTACACATGTCTGCGATATCCACAACATATAGTAAAAGCTAGGGGCGCTTATCAAGGTTACTTACAGGATGACCAGAGTTAGAATTGATCTTTATCAACCCATGCTTGTCGTAAGAGGCCACTAAGGGGACCGGACTCGCTAACTTGTTTCATGAATGAAATCGTATCCCTTATGTGTAGACTGATGCTGGATTGTCGTTAACTTATCGCTGTCATATAGCTAAGTGCGTCGAACATCAAACAAAACGCACAGGTCTGGACATTGGTCTGGGCGCTTAGTGGAGCAAGGCGTTCGATATGGCGAATGAAATAAAGTATCTATGTGAGATAAGGAAACATGACATTAAGTTCACATATGCTAGTCGTGTGGGCATTAGTAAACACTATTGCAGTCTTACTGTCTGAAACAGACCCGTTATGCCTGCGGAAATAAAGAAAAAACATAATATTACATAAGAAATAAGGAAAATACGATCCCAACAAAAATATCAATATTGTTATTTACTGGAAACTCCTTCGGGATACACTTTTTTGTATCTCATTAATTTCATCCATGGAATACTTACATTTTTTTCCAAAAAAGATTTCCAAAACCGACGCGACAAAAGTTATTTTTTTTGGTTTTTGCACTTCGTTTAATATTATATTATTAGACACATAATTCATTCTTGTGATTACAAAAAACATTGTTCCAGAAGTGCCTGTTTCGGCAGTGTAAAATATCTAATACAGGCCACCTCGAAGAACTCTACTAAAATTTGGTGTAGGGAGGTATTAACGGACGAGTGGTTCATACATTCCTTACTTTGTGCTTTTGTGGAGCATAAATAAATTGTGCATAACGTGCCCGCCACTACAATTACTCACTTCTCACCAAACATTTATGTCCAGTTCTTCTGAAAATCTTTTGAATATAACTACTGCCATTAGCGACAGGAAAATTGCTTGACTTTAACATGGCGGTGTGGCTGTTAAAAATAAGGCTAATTTCAGGTACGCTTGAGGAAGGGGACGTTTCACCAATGTAAGTCCTTTGTTGGAGGTTCTCGTCACTTTATAAACGCATGCTACCAACATACTGGTTGGTTCAGAAACGTTCTGCCAAACAGCTTACACCTGAACAAAAAACATCGTAAGCTCCAATCGACCATGTTAACTGACGAAAACTCCCAAATATCTGGCTTCACTAACATCACCAAATTAGTCAAGTATAAAAACACCAACCATAACGGGAACGCATGTTGTATGTGTATGATCGTCAAATCGCACAGTTTGGCAGATATATCCTGTGAGTATGAGAATATCAAACAGATCATTTTATCTGTATGCATGCCTCTTGAAAGCGTGTATTTCATTCGTTTATATTTCTTACAGTGTTCATCACCAGAAAGAACGTAACAACAAACGTATACTGTTAGTACTGTAACAGAAAACGTTTAAACAAGAAAATGTTTCTTTACATCACTCCAATTCAATTATCTGTCGAAATCGGTACGTATATTGTACTTCTCATGGGTTTGCATACATGAATCTTTTTGTTGGTAACAATTTGTTTTTATTCTTTGCACGACTTTTCAGACCTACTTCTTGCTCCTTCAACATCCATCATTCCTCTTCAAAAAGCGTGATATCTATATAATACTACACAAGTGAAACGAGTGTCCTTCCTATGGATTCTGACCGAGCGAAAGCGACATCAGATACCATGAGAAGGTCACTCGTTTCGTATAAGTCGTATGTAATGAGACCGAGTTTAGTATTTTATTTATCACCCATGTCTAACATGCATTGAAATGACAAAATACCTTTAAGTTATATTTGTTATTTTTTGTGGTTTCAAACCGAAGAGGTTGCGAAAGAACTCTGTACCGTAGTCAAATAAATCAAGGACATTATAATTTTGTTCGTTTTCTAAAATGTGTTTGTTTCCCTGTATTTCAGAATGCCATCTCTACCACAGAAGTTTTGACTGAAAACAACCTTACTCGATCATTTCAGGCTTGGCTTTAACCAAATTAACAACTGGTTCTACATTTTTGTTTTTATCAAAGTCATTGCGTAAATGACAAAATTGGTGCAGTCATGAAATAGCACAAACTATCAGGTTCATAGGCTTATCACAAAAATGGGTAGAGAATTCGAAGGCAGACACAACATCAAGAAGACATTCAACTACCACCAATAAGGAAAATGGTTTCAGCACAGTGAGTTACAAGGCTTCTAACGCCCTGATGACAAAAGAACCAATTTGAGCTAAGGGGCGTGGCTCCACAAATGTCAGCGAGAACAGTAGACAGTGCTTAAATGTGCCACAGTTATACCAGTTATATATATGTAACAGAATATTAATTATTTCGTGTATCTTGTCATCTATAAGACTCTCATAAGTTGGCGATGCGTATGTCTTAAAAAACTGCGAATCTGACACAGTAATTCAGGCGGAGAGTATGTACTACTGGTTTGACGTCTTTACACTTAGATATTTGTTATGTTTGGTGTTACACCATTCTGGAACTGTATTGCTTCTGAAAATACATTATATATATGATTTGCATGCAGGTATCCTTGAGATTATTTAAAGAGTACAGAAACTGCGCTGCCAAAGGGAAAGTCTGGGAAGAACTTCTGTTCTTCATGCTAATGATTCAGATTTTCTGCTTCCATTGGCAGAATTGAATCACGGCAGTGTCGTTAAGAAGTTTGATTTAAGCTTCAGGTATATTGATGATGTTACATAACTGTAAAACGACCAAATGGCCAATTTTCTTCCCTGATTTACTCACCTGAATTATAAGTAAGAGGTGCTGAAACAGCCTGGTGCAGTCTTATATTTGTCGTATTTAGAACCACATATAAAGATTCAAAGTGACAAAAAGCACTCCATAGATGTGTATAGTAAGATGGATCACTTCAACTTCCCAACTTTTCCTTGAAAGTTTTTAAATGAGAATCTCTTGAAAAACACTTGAAATTCCTTCTGTCCTTTCCATTTTGTTCTGAACATTTTACACTTGTTCATCAATAGAGGCAAAGAGTAATCTTTGTTGCATCACACCAGTGTATCTGTATGGACATCGGGGGCGTTGAAGGAGAATTATAATAAACTTCAGCATGCATTCCATCATATTCAGAATAGACCTTTACATCTACAACTCGTAAGACTATCGTAGCGCCAATAAGGCCAATGGTCGAAGACTTACTATAGAATGGTTTTCTACACCCAGCTGTTCCATGGACTTGTTTCTGCAATCAACTGCTCCTTGAAATCCTCATGCATTAGCACCACTTGATTGTTTTACAGCTATATGTTAATACAAGATATGCACATTACATTCATTTTATTAGGATTTTGTTTCATGTTTTATGACAAATTCAAGAATTTAACTCCGTTAAAGTGTTGCCGTTATTAGTAAATGAGTACACAGTGCCGACTGAAGTGAAGATGCAAACCACATCAAAGTGCATATTCTCAGAAGTAAGTATTTCGACGGCAATGTGAACATGTGCCATGATAAACTACTTATCTTAAAAATGTCGCTCCTCATCCGTTTATCAATCATTGAAATCCTTACGTGTGAAGAATCCCATTAACACTTTTGCAAATGTAACGACAGTAGCATAAAATATTGCAATTCCATGTGCTCATTACGGTTTTGTGGAGAAATGAACCAGCGTGGGATAGTTCACTTTTAATTACTGTACCGTGATTTCAAGAGCATTTTCTAAATACTACGTTTCTCATAGCATTTCCATTTTCAACCAAATCTTCATTTTTACCTGGTGAAGTTAACGTTTATCAATACAGCCACGAAAAAAATCCTTCAATCAAACGACGATGATTATAGTTTTTGTTACTATTAATATCACGACTAACATTAAAACTTGTGTTTTGCCGTTTCCAATTTCTGTTTATAAGTCATGACAACGCATATCGCTCGCTATTCTGACACAGGTGGGATCTGATGATGAATACGGTCCATTCAGTCATCTTTAGAATGTCAGTTTAGAGGGAGGACGTCAAACAGTAAAACGTAGAGACTGAATGTGAGTGTTGTGTTTCGCAAAATATTTATCTTCAAATTAACATTTTGTTCCTGGTTACATGTCTGGTAAAGTATTGAAAGCATGCATAATTCACCAACTGTATTACTTTGGAACGGTCACCATTACAGACATGTTGACCTGCGTGCGCGTTAGAGTACCCAGAGACTGTATACAGCAGTTTGTTTCCCAGAATTTCTAGTAAGCAGAGACGCCGATCTGTAACCACGCACACAAGTTATAAACTGCGAAATATTTCTTTTTTATTTCCTGAAAATTGTTCCTGTAATTGTAACATTTCCAAACACTGTTGTTTGACATCATTTATCCATAGTTGAAAGATGAATGATTTATTTATTAGTTGTTTTACACCATCAGAAATATGACTGCAAAACAGTTTAGTCTCGTTCAAACTGAGAAGGACTCGTCCACAGCAGTAGACTCTTATCACAAACAAGGTGCTGGTATCAAGTGCGATTCCCACTGTAACAGAATGGAAGAATTCTTCACAGCCGTTAAATACAAGTACCAGAAATCATAAAAGAGTCTTTGTTTCTAAGATCGAAAACCAGACATGTTTCGTGTGTCTTTGTACGCTTTTCGCTGTTCTTTTAAAATTGGTGGAATGTCCACATCGAGTCCGTCGACCCCAGTAATGAGGTGATTCGAAGTTACGTAGGGATATAAAGTAGACAGCTCAGATTGGTGTATAAGAGGGAACAGAAACAATGCAGACACTAAGGTAGACATGCGTGAAATGTGCCTCTGGTAATCAGAGTAAATGGTGGTCGACATGTCTTTTAAGTTAACTAGAGATTAAAGCTGTTACTTACACAACTTCTAACTTGCTGCTCATCAAACTTCGTTTGCTTGTTCGATCCGATCGTGTTCAAACAAGGCCGTCGTACGGAATAAGAATATTGTTTTTGGTTCAGTAGCTATGTTGGCCGTTTGACTAATCCCTAAGCTAGGCAATGTAAGAAGCTCAATTCCTGACACAGAATCCTACTATGCAGGAAACTGGAGTCTCAGAGCACCTCGAGTCTCTTGACCAGTAGTTCCGTTAATAAGGTTGCAATATTCTCGGCTTCATTTGAGCTTCCGGAATATTTTATCTGTTTCTCTTCAGTCAAAGATGGTTTCAGTCAGTAGCTATGTTGTCCTTTTGACTAATGCCACTTTCAAAAAATGCACAGCAAGAAACAAACCTCTGACACAGAATCTTAACATGTACTCATTAGTTACATAAATTACAACCAGAAAATAGGAGCCCTACAGTAACTAGAGTCTCTTCACCAGTAGCTGTGTTACTAAGGTTACAACATTCTTGCGTTCACTATGCTTCGAAGATAATTCATACTTCTTATTCAGATGAACGATACAAACTGGATATGGGCGGTTTGCGGGATATTGGTGGCGTCAATAGATGTTCTAGCTGAGATATGTGGTTAAGTGTACAAGGGTAGCTGATTTTACATGTGGGATGAGTTTTGTTTGGAGATCTGGTGTTCTTAAGTCTAAATTAAGTCTAATTCAGGTGTGTCCACAGTCACATTGGATGTCATATCTGCAGTCTCTTGGATAACTCTTGTCCTTGTGTATTTGCTGGGTGAGGGTGTCTCTTGCGGGTAAGATTGTAAGTGATTGTTGTAGGGACACATCAGTTGGAGTCACTGATGCTGAGGGTTCAAATGGTTGAGGGTTTAAGCTGGATCTTGGTGTGAAGGGATGGCAGTGAAGGTGTTATCTATTTGCGATACCATCAGAAGGTTTGCTCTCGAATGCTGTCATGAAAAATTTCAGTGATGGCATGGGAGAATGGGGATCTCTTGGAGACACCTTGGATTGTTTTCATATGGTTGTGTTGAAGGTGAAGTTTCAAAGCAGTTTATGGCATAGAAAGAACGCCGTTTACGGAAAAGTATACTAGCGACTGCATCTTGGTCCTGTATGGAGTCGGAGGAAGAGGGCACGAAAGATCTTCGATGTTGGCTGGCGTCGATGTCTCCCCAGTTCATCCCACAAACGCTCATTAGGGTTGGGATCTGGAGAATACTCTGACCAGTCCATGACAGTAAGCCCAGCTTGCTGAGTGAATGCTTGTGTCACCCTTGCGGCACTAGGATGGGCGTTGTCATGTCAACATGTTAGTGGCGTTGGTGACGGCACAGGAATGGAACCACTCTGTGCCTCAGGACTTCACCCACATAAAGCTGTATAGTCTTATTACCTTGAAAAACAAGCAGATCACCCTTGAAACGTTGACGGTGATGGCCCTCCAAACAATACACTACCATAACCAGATTGATTTCTCTGTCTGATACATGGGCATAACGTTCCCAAAGACCTCTGTAAACACGCTGTCTTCCAACCACAAACGGCAAACAAAACCGTGGCTCGTCTGACAAGACAAGCCTATTGAAGAAACGTGGTTGTTGTTGCGCATACTGCTGTGGCAACTCGTGTCGAACCTGGAGGTGACGCATCTATCGATCTTGTCTGGCTGTCTTAAACGGAAGTGGTCCTGGTCAATGACGGTCGGCAACGCTCCCTTTCATCTGGTGACGACTGACAAGATGGCTAATGGTGGACTGGTTGACATTAAGGCGCCTAGAAAGAACTTTTTAGTGAAATCACCGTTTCAAGGAATCCCAGAGCGTGTGCATGTTGACACAGATTCAGTCGCGGGTTGTTTAAGACTTCCTACAGAGCTCTCTATACACGTTCACTATATGGGAAGGACCTCACGAAGTGCACGTACATTTTCATTATCAGGATTGCCTTGCTGTGTTGCAACGAACGATCAAAAATGATAATCAAGTCTTGAACATTCTTTTAAAATATCCAGTGCATCATTAGTATGTTTCATTTCGGATGAGTATATATATCCGAAATTATACTCGTAGTACACAAAGATGCTCTCTGGTTTGTTATTGTTCCCTCTTGTGGTAGCAGTGGAAACGCCTAGATAACTATCGTGGCACCCTTAAAATCAGGGCATTAAGCCAAAAGATGATGGGTCTAACTTTCTCTGTTAACCTTTAGCATTTTCAAGACATTTACACATGTTAGAGATTAATAGACCTTAGTAAGAAACATAATGAAGTGAATAATGACGGCCTGTGAATATAGAGTTAACCTATGCACAGTTCATTTCAAACGTCAACATCTTAAGCCAGGAGAGTTTTACTCCTTGGCTTACAGAGCTTTTCTACAGAAACGTCTAGTGGGTTTACGGTTCATAGTTTAGGAGTGATTTCTACAGTTTCATTGTTTGCAAACGTTATTGTCCTATTTCTATTTGGAACACAAACTACATGTATATGTTTTACCGACGTTTGATAAGAATCGCCACAGACATCAACGTAAATAAATAAAACAGGCACAACGGTCTGCGGAATTGTATAACCGACACGTCTTCCTCTCGAATTGTCACTTCTTTGCTTCAGCTTCATAGCGTACAACACAAATCGTTAACGAGAATCAACTCGTTCATGTCATAGGGGTCAATGCTGAATGAAATCAGGACCACTGCAAGGAATAAAGAGCCCTCCTCAACTAAGGCAGCCCTTCATGCCAATCACTTGGCAAAGAGACTCGACTCAAGCAACACACACGAAAGGAACAGGAAGGGTACGGGGCACTGATAAGTCCACACACAGGATGAAGCGTAAAGAAAGATGAAAATGAGAAAGAATGAGCCACACGAAATGGATTGCAGTACTTGATAGAAATATTTGATTGCAAGACATATTGGAGTGAACTGCAAATATTGCATTTTGGATTTCTTTATTTAATAGATGTTTGCTTGTGCCCTAACATTCACCTTTCTCCCACTCCCATGAGATATATAATTAAAGCCTCTGAAAACACATTAGTGATACATATGTTGTCTACACATTTTCTTACAAACGCGCTCTGAGTTGAAGTTTAGACATTTTGTCACATGACTGACACTTGACGAAAGCGTGTTACAGAATAAGAACATGGAAACCTTTTCCTTAACTGTATAAACCAATTTACAATAAACGTACAAGTGTGCTTCTAGAGTAGTTCAATATTTTTGTGCAATTATTATTTCTGAAAACCCCTCAGTTACGATCACATTGACACTACTTCATATGATCAACGATTGATGTGGTTGATTTTTTTTTCTTGACAGCTTTATGAATTGATTCCGAATACAACCTTAATTAAAACGTATAAATATAGCATTGTCGTGCAGAACTGTCGCCACATTGTCTAAGTGTGAATTTAAATCTTTCTACTGTTTAGTTTTCAACTGTGTCATCTATTTATTCTCAATCCATGTCATCAATTTTGCTTTGATGATACGAGTAGTTCACTTCGCATCCCATGTCATGGCTTCACTGATTTGCTGGAGTTATCAAGTTGTGGAATCAGATGACACTACAGTCATTGTTGGCACATGATCAGAGCTTAAATGCCAAGACCAGTATCTCGATATACGCGTAGGTTGATTCTTGGATGAACCAAAGAACCCTCTGCCTTTATACATACACATATTTTAAGGAAATATTGCGAATGGCCGGACCTTGCTGATCCCTTTCGTTAGCACATTGTGTCATTGTTTATTTTCAGAGGTCCATCCCTTTTATATTTACAGCTATTTTGTCCTGACCATTTTAAGCCACAACGCACATCACATACACACAATCATTTGAATGCGAGTCCCCATGCGTGTGCTAAATCCTGAAAGCAAGGTTAACCCCAGTTCATATGGATTCCATTCTCACTAAACACTATTCATTTCTACAACCTGCTTCCAACAGAGAACAAGAGGTGATGACAAACATTATTCCCAGTGGTCAGACATATGGACGTGTAAATGATTGTGACCAATCCATGAATATCACTGCCGGACGGCATGGCATCGAAATGCATTACTCCTTTCGCTGAAGATTCTGCTTCACATGCTTAAAGCGATTAGAACACATCGAGCATTCATTTCATAATAATGATCACCATAAAGTACCTGTGTCCACACACTCAAAGTGAGACCACATGTACTTCGTTGACGGTAGTCCCCCAAACCCCCGGGAGTCAGGCTGCCAAACATCGTCACCCTTCCATAACGCTCCCCGCTCAAAGTTGCTTGATTTGTGACCCGAGCTGTATGCACAGGATAACACATCACAATGATGACATGGATGATAAAATAGTTTGTCACTGGTGAAGTAAAACTCTTCACCTTTTGGCAAACACCATGCATCGTGATACGGTTTTGTGTATATTCCAACTATATGGTTCACAATATTGGCATAGAAAAATCGATTGCCTTGTCGCTTACGTTACACATATAGATGTAATGACACATGGTACGATTAATATTCAATATACGCAACAATGTAATACCCTGCCATATCATTTCACCTAAAATGTTAGCAAGAACATCTGGTGTTCCTTTGCTGATGGTAACAGGTACTCGCAACATTCAACATGTCTTGCCTGGTAGTATGTAAATATGATTTGATCGTTTCTTAAACCACATCCCATTCTGAAACGGCTTGATTTATTTGATTTAGTTACAGACCAACCAGAACACTGAATACGAGCAACACGCCAGACATGTTCATGTAACTTAAGAGTACACGATATCTTTAAAACAAACAATGAAATGTCTGAAAAACAGAGATGACAAAGTTAAATGACCAATCATTTATGCGGAAACAGATATGCTGTCTCATTCAACTGTCTCTACTTTACACTGCCTCATTTAGCTATCCCTTCTTTACACCAAGGCATTTACACCGATATGAAAGGAAGTGCGACAGTCCCACCAATTATACAGTTTAGATACAATATGTTCTTTCTGCTGTGTACTCAATTCCTTAGGCAGCAGTAGAGAACCATTACTAAAAAGTAATATAAATGGGAGACTTAATCAAACGTTGTCCAAGCATTTCAGCCGGCTCATTTCCAGAGGCCGTTGTCACTGTTATTTACTTAAGCTTGTACGACCTTCCTAGCTAAATTCCCATCTTACAAGACACTTCACCAGTATAGACTACCTGTAACGTCTTGAATGTATTTGGCTACAAGTGGTTGTAGAAATTAACTAATCTTGGTTTTCGTAGCTGGTACGGATCTCTCCATTAGTACACCTCCTGTAAAGTTCCTTCGATTACGTTTTATTGACAGAGTCAATACATCTTACTTTTCGATGGGGAAAAAGGATTAGGTGAGTTAAACTCAACGATCAATCCAGATATCGGGGACACGGAAATATGGGAATCGAGTTATCTCGTTGACAGACTGACACACTTCCTGTGTATGCTATCATTAAGAATATAGTATTTGCGATAATGTGTCTTGCGCGGTACATAACATTAGTTTCTCTCCTGGAGGGTGGTATATACTTGAATTAGATGGAGTGATCGTGCGTGCTGCCACATGATATCATAAACATAATTTGCAGGCGTCTAGGACTATTATGGATAAGATAATTTTATTGTCTAAACATAGATAAGGTGTAAACTCGCCAGTAGTTGCGCTTCCGAATTGCCCAGGGCAGTTTGGACGAAGACCGCCAAGTCCAAGTTTGGCTTTGACTTTACTGATTTGGTGATGTTAATGAAGGCATTTGGGTGTTTTCATCAGTTACCATTGTCTGCTGGAACCTACGATGGCACAACTTTTGAAGCAATCGGTATACTGATAGCACCCGTTGGTAGCACCCCCACAAACTCCCACATGAGACAAGTAATCCATCAGTCATGGCCAGAGAGGTTTCCACGCCGGTGCAAGGAGATTAACCTTGAATTCACTTTACAGTCATTCGTATTATCTACAGATCTGTATAAGCAAGGTGCGATCCCCTGTGTGCACAACGTCCATAAGATCCCTAGTAATTGTGTTATTATTAATCCTATCTCACTAACGTGTTTCATCACACTAAGCAACATTTCATGAGACCGGTCTGACCAAACAGTCCAGTAATTTATGTAATGTGTGTGACAGTTGTGACAGGACTAGACACGGAACCAAATTAGCGAGCCTGACCATCCAGTCCCCTTACGAGATCGGTGAGTTGCTGAAGACAGCCGCCTTATTACAACCAGATATGTTTCCGTTAAAATATTTTATAGAGAGCTGGGCATAGATGTTTGGTGAGAAGTGGGGAAATTGTTGTGACGGGCATATTGTGCACGGTTTAGATACACGGTATGGTTCCACATGAGGACTGCATATATAAGCAGTGTATGAATCGTTAATCCCCTTCTGCACCACATGTGATTGGAGTTCCCCTAGGTGACTTGCGTTAGATGTTTTATGCTAGAAAAAGAGGCGCTTCTAAGACAGTGATGAGTTTGTTGTAATCACCAGGATGGATTATCTGTCAAATATCCCAGAACATGGATCATTGCGACTTCTTCTAGATCTCCTCCCAGGAATAGTGTACCTTATATGTTGTTTTGTTCTTTAGAGATTGTCCGCTCTACCACCCTTGTGCACTTACACGTATTTGGTTGATATCATGAATCTGCCAAATAATGGTGACTGAGAATATTATTGTTTTACACTCTTACTTACACAGCCTCAGTTAGCTCTTCATTGTATTGTATTATACCCAGAAACATCGCAAACAATTGTTTTGTTGTATCATCCACAGTGGTGATGTCATTCAAATCATATTGTGACGTAAAGTCAGAATGGCGTCACAAATGAGCAGCTGCAGATGCTACCATGGGAACCAGCTGAAACGTCCAGCTGATGACACTTCACCGCTGTACCCGTACTCGATGTAAAGGAGTGCAGACAGTAAAACCTTTTGCTTTTCGTTTTGGTTTACAATGTTACAATAAACATCATGTGTTGACCAATTTCCGGGTGTTATTGAGTATTTGAAGCCCGGGATACATTTGGATGGAGTACCAGTTAGTAACATTTATCGGACATAAGCTTATCTTCAGTTTCATGTAGCCTAGATGTACGTCTTCTAAATGATGATGGTGCATATACTGCCTACAAAATGTCCTGCCACAATGTAACTAAAGAAGGAGCGTCATCACCAGAGAATAACCAGTCTGGATTTCCTCCGGGTGTAAACGGCACACATGCCTATATACATGGCCTACAAGGCCAATACATGCACGGTACTTTCAGTCCTATCATTCAACGTCCGAGACGATGGTGATTCTGTTGACAGCTGCAGCCGATGCAAGGGAATCCACTGAGAGGGGCACTTCCTAAACCCATGACGTATATTTGTTAACAGGGGTCATTCTGTACTCATGACACAATTACATACCTCTCCCACAATTCCGTTTTCCAGCCATGTCTGCAATATTGAGAATACATAGTACAACGAATACCATTATCCACGTTACTTACAGGTCGATCCGGGATAGAATAAATCTTCAGCAACCCAAACTTTTCATAATAGATGACAAAAGGACTCGGGTGGTCAGGTTCGCGCTGATGCACTTGGGGCATGTCATCGTATCCCATATCGATTGATGCACGGTTGTCTATGTTCGATTGTTAAACAACAAACGAAACATATAGGTCTGGGATTGGTTAGGGGACGCTCAGTGGGACAGGGTGGGTAATATGGCGCATGAAATCAGTCTTCTCTGTGACATAATGGGCACATGTCTCCACAAATGATATCTCTACGTATACCTGCATGTGTAAACACTACTGCCATTTTCACTGAAACCCAATAAGCAGGTCCATTTGCATGTGAGAAAACTTGAAAAAGTAAATCCCTTGAAGTTCAAAGATTACCTGTTCATTTTGTAATATGTTATTTTGGGATTTGCAAAACTAAAATATTTTCAAGTTAAGTTGTATAATTATATTTTGAGTTACGATCCGGCAATATCAGTGTCTGGCACCACACGAAGTCAGCTTGGAAATGTACGTTACCAGACTCTCTGACCTCTTAAAATGCTGATTATCCATAGAAATAGATCAGAGCAAATTTTAGTGCTTCAATGGAAAATTAGTAAATGCAGAAAAGGCGCAAGGATATGCTGGAGGGGGAGGGTAGTTATCATAATATGAATGCCTCACTCACATATGGACAGAAACAATTAACAACCTTGATCATTCGAATTCCAAAGTATAAAAACATGTAGTGTCTCAACAGTTAAAGACTCTTTAATCATACCTGCATGTGTAAACACTACTGCCATTTTCACTGAAACCCAATAAGCAGGTCCATTTGCATGTGAGAAAACTTGAAAAAGTAAATCCCTTGAAGTTCAAAGATTACCTGTTCATTTTGTAATATGTTATTTTGGGATTTGCAAAACTAAAATGAAATTATTGTATTATATTAACATGGTACTAACTATAGTCGATTCGAACCACTGCTTTACAGTTCACTGACTGCCGTAGATGCAGGCTTTTCCCACGTGGCGGGGTAAAACTTAATGATCTTTTCTCCCTCGCAAGGCCACGTGAACCAATCAGAAATGGACATTCTTAAATGGGGTAGGAGAAATATGCCCTGTACGTTCTTATGAACCTTGATCTTTCAGGTACATTTCATCAGTTGTGTACAAATACTGGTCTAGAATAATGTTTCAAACACTTTAATACGTATTGATGCAGGGGCTCCATATATGTTCTTGATTACGTCCCGCTCGTCAAACGTCAGAATAAATTTACAGGTATCAAAGCAGACTCACTCGCTAGGCCACTAGCAATAAAAAAAGCCAAACAAAGCAAAAACAGATAAATCAATTAATTTAAACAAATAGATGGGATACTAAAAACCACCTAAATATTAGTATGCACGCCCCATTTAAAATGATAGAGCGCTAAAGTGGCAAGATTCAAACTCAAAACTATTCAATCGTATTTTACTCGATAAATCAAAATGATCTCAATGTCATAATGTGCGTAGTTACAGAATCAAAGCAAAATATTTTAAATGTTTATGTACGATTTATTTAGCAAAGCCAGAAAAATCACCGACAAACACGGCCGCTTCTCCTCAAAATGTGGGTTTGAGAGAGTGAGGGTACTCCCTACAAGGCTCACTCCCATTACTTAACAAGGCATCCTCCCATTTTATGTATTTTTTACTCGATAGGTACGGAAAATTAATAAGGCGATGTGGGCATGTCATGACTGGTTGATTTCTCAGGATTAGGTGAATTGGGTATGGCAGAGTCGATATACTATGATCGTAGGGGATTTAGCAACCATGTTGGAGTGAAGGAATGACAAAACTCTGTGATAAATTAATGAGTGTCTTTTTAAGCATTATGAAAATGGGAATGGTAAATTAACACAAAATACCCTAGACCTGTCCAGCGTGTCATACATATATATATATCATAAAAAATAATTTATCAACTGATTAATACATAAAAATACTCTTATGATTATGTATAACATCACATTTTAATAAAAAGATGCATGCGTTGAGCTTGTTAGATGTTTTAAGATTAATGGAAGAGGTAGAAAAGGATACCCCCACTTGGGAACTTGGGAGCAGAGAGACGTCACGGTTCAGTGGTTACAGCTATAGGGCCTTCTGTGGTCTCTGCTGAATATATTAAGGGTGGTGATGTAGATGAAGGTTACGCAGGAGAAGTAGGTGATGTGGGCATACTACGTCCTAGGCAGCTGTGCAGTCAACCAGATAGTTTGTTGTTTTAACCTGTCTGACAATTGTTACGTCTGACCAGGGAGACAATAACAAGCTGATGTTAACACATGTGATCTAACGATAGTTTTGCGTAGTATGTTTTGGAAGGGATGGCCGTGGTGTATCATTTATTCTTTCATTCATTCACATATGTACTTCTTTCTTTTATTATTCCTTTCTCATTCATTCACATATGCACTTCTTTCTTTTATCATTTCTTTCATTCATTCACATATACTTCTTGGTCTTCATTCATTCATTCATTCATTCATTCATTGTAAGATTTTGACTGATACAGTAAAGTGGCTGAAGTACTGTTAAACGCAGCCTAAGTTGCGATGGAGACGAATCAGGTCACTGTGTGCATTGGAGCATGAGGAGGCGCATACTAATTAGTACAAATGGTAAAGAAAACAGGCGAGTGACCTACCCCTGTTGTAGATAATTTCTGGTCTGACAAATAGGAGAATACCCCATAAAACCTCGGACGAAGAAAAGCCGGGACGGGCAAACGGGAATTACTAAAAATGGAGTCCACACTATTAAAACGAAACATGCTAAACTGGGTAGGTACACTTAAAACTACTAGGTAGGTACATTTGGTGAATGTCAGTGGAATTGACAAGACATATTTCAATACAGTTTAAAGATCTCACAACACCGTTTATTAATGTGTCCCAGCATAGTCACTGGAGTTTGGTCACTCTTGATTAGGGCTTTCACAAAAAACTTCAACTTCATAGATATAGGTTGAATTTTGTTATATTTATAGAATACCTAAATTCAAAAGAATCTCAAGGCTTAGTATTCTAAGTGTACTGTATATGTTGCTGGAAGTAAAAGGCTTCAACAACCCATGCTTGCCATAAAAGGCGACTATGCTTGTCGTAAGAGGTGACTAACGGAATCGGGTGGTCAGGCTCGCTGACTTTAGCTGACACATGTCATCAGTTCCCAATTGTGCAGGTCGATGCTCATGCTGTTGATCACTGGATTGTCTGATGCAAACTCGATTATCCACAAACCGCCACCATATTGCTGCGATATTGCTGAGTGCGACATAAAACTAAACTCACGAAATTAACCTGAATTGTCATTAGAATTTCATCTATTTTAAAACCATATGTTTGCAAAATAAAGAAAACGAGCAAACGAAACTATTTTCGTCCACGAGCGAGATTAGTCGAATTAAGACCGGAATGATTTCATTTTTTTCTTTCATGATACTTATAAACACACTTTCATTCATATATTTACAACCTCCAAGACAATAAAAAAAAATATGAAAATTTAAGTGGAAGTCCAGATTCTTGTACTTGTTACATATTAGCAGAATTAAGTCAAAATGAGTTGAATTTTGTGCCATGATACTTACAAATATATCGTCATTCATTTACAACCTCCAAAACACAGGAAAAGATGTATTTTGAGTAAACGTAATTATTCTGGCATATTTTTTAAAAATCTTCCTGAACTCGCAAAAGTAAGTCAAAATCAGTTGAATTTTGTGTCATGATACTCACAATGGCACTTTCATTCATTTACATCCTCCAAAACATTAGAAAAGATGTATTTGGAGTGAAAAGGAAATAATCTCGCTCATGGGCCCAGTGTTTTTCGCCCATGGGCGAGATGTTTTTGAAAATCGGTCTCAGTTAGCAGAATTAAGTCATAATGAGTTGGATTTTGTGCCATGATACTCATAAATATATCCTCATTCATTTACAACCTCCAAACCACAGGAAAATATGTATTTTGAGTGAAGGCAAATATTCTCGCCCATGGGCCAAACTGTCTTTCTCCCATGGGCGAGAGTTTTCAAAATTGCTCTCATTTAGAGGAATTAAGTCAAAATGAGTTGAAATCTCTGTCATGATACTCATAAATGTACTTTCATTCATTTACATCCTCCAAATATTGGAAAAGATGTGTTTGGGGTAAAAGGAAATATTCTCGCCCATGGGCCATTTTGTTAAATAGCTCTAAATTAACGGAATTAATTCAAAATGAGTTGAATTTTGTGACATGATACTTATGAACATACTTTCATCTATTCACAACCTCCAAAACATGGGAAAAGGTGTATTTTGAGTAAAAGTAAATATTCTCACCCATGGGCCAAATGGTTTTCGCCCATGGGCGAGGCGTTTTGAAAAATCACTCTAAATTAGTCGAATTAAGTCAAAATAAGCTTAATTGCGTGTCAAGACACTAATAAATACACGTTCATTCATTGAAAAACTGCAAAGCCTGAAAAAAACATGTAGTTTCAATGAAATGAATTATTCTCGTCCATGGGCCAATATGTTTTTCACCCATGGGCGAGATTTTTTTTAAATCGCTGTCAGTTAGCAGAGTCAAGTCACTGCAAGCTGAAATTTGTGTCATGATACTTATCAACATTTTTTCATTCATTTACAACCTCCAAAACATTTATTCTGGATGAAATTAAACACTTTCGCCCATGGGCCTACCCATTGGCCACTGTTCGCCCATGGGCGAGCGAGTTTAAATTTTGAGTTTTCGAAAAAATGTTTTTCATTTTTTCATCCTCAGCACATATACATAACAGCTGCCTGTTTAATTTTGCGAAATCCCTTGTGAGAGAGTGGCCACAGTGCTGAGAGTTTCTGGACTTTTGTGAGTCCAGAATTAAATTGTGACGCGTTAGACTTTTCTTTTCCCTCCAAGTACAGTGTTTGTTTCTATTTCGGATAAATAGAGACAATGTGGTAAAACAATATCTCATACAGGTCTATATTGTAACTCAGAATAAATGTAACCTACATTTCGGACATGCCAGTACTCTATCGATTCGAGCTGTCTTACACGAGGTGAATGGTGTGTACCATGATTAGAGCACTTGTTCATAAGAGTGAGAAAGCATACAACATAATTAACCTATGGATTGAGGTTTTGTCATTGAAATTGTCTTTTAATGTACACGAAAATACTTACAGATAAAGGAAAGAACAAGTAAACAGGTTTTCTGTTAAATAGCCCATCAATAAATTGCGCCAGATCACTATTCACTTAGCAATGTAACGCACAAATGAGGGATACATAAAACAAATAGAACTACAAGAGAAATGCACCCAGTTTGTAAACCCAACAACGCATCTCTATTATTTCACACACATTTCAAATCAAGTTGTTTTTTCTCTTGATTTGTTTTCACCAACTAAATATTATGGCAGCAATGGGGGACAGGGAAGGTTTTAAGGTTGTAAGTTAATCAAGGAAATATCACAATCAACTCTGAATACCGCTGTGAAAAGAGCGGATCTTGATGTACGTTCATGATTCACATACTCAAAGTCTTACGTCAGAATAACTACTGTTCTTGTGAAGCTGAATGTTTTAGTACAAGCTGCATACTGTGTAGATCAAACCATTAGTTTACCACACACAACATTGTGTAAAATACTTTATGATTATACAAATGACATGGGGACATCACTTGGGCCTGCAGCTGCTTATTGGGTTTCAGTGTTTTACTGTCTGAAACAGACCTGTTATTCCTGCGGGAATAAATGGAAAAACATAATATTATATTGGAAATAACCGAAAAACAATCCAAACAAAAAAAGATCCAAATGGTTATTTACTTAAAACTCCTTCGGGAAATCTTTTTTGCATCTTATCAATTTTGTTCATGGAGTACTTACAAAAATGTTTAAAAGGACTCCCAAAACGGACGCGACAAACGTTTTTTTTCTTCCATACTACGTCGCTTCAAGCTGACAGGTCAATAGTGTAAGACAATACTATTCTCAATCACCTTTATTAGACAGATCAATGGCATCAAGCAAATATCTGTATGTGCAAAGGAGGGGGTGGGGGGTGGGGGTGGGGAGCACGGACAATCTCAAAAGATGTGTGTGCAAAAGGCAGCATACAAGGCAATGCACTAATCCTCTGAAGAGATCTAGAAGAAGTCACCAGGATCCATGTTCTGGGATATTTGACAGATAATCCATCCTGGTGATTACAACAAACTCATCACTGAGGTTTTTTTTATAACATAAAACATTTAACGTAAGTCAACTCGCGGAACTCCAATCGCATTTGGTGCAGAAGGGGATTAACGGAAGAACGATTAATACACTGCTTATATATGCAGTCCTCATGTGGAACCATACCGTGTATCTAAACCGTGCCAAAAATGCCCGTCACAACAATTTCCTCACTTCTCACCAAACACCAATGCCCTTCTCTCTAGAAAATATTTTGAATCTAGCTAAGGATACTGACGGAAGCTGCAGTAAGGCGGCTGTCTTCACTCACCGACGGATCCTGTAAGGGGACTAGTTGATCAGGCTCGCTTATTTGGTTTCGCGTGTAGTCCTATAACAACTGTCGCACACATTACATAAATTACTGGGCTGTCTGGTACATCCGGTGTCATGAAATATTCCTGAGTGTGGTGTTAACAAATAGAAACACGTTAGTGAGACCGGATTAATAATAACACAATTACTAGGGATCTGATGAACGTTGTGCACACAGGGGATCGCATCCTTGCTCTTATAGATCTGTAGATAATACTGTAATGACTGTAAAGTGAATTCAAGGTTAATCTCCTTGCACCGGCGTGGAAACCTCTCTGGTCATGACTGATGGATTACATGTCTCATATGGGAGTTTGTAGGGGCTTCAGCACTTCATCGATTTGGTGATATCTGTGCAGAAGAGGTGTGTTGACAGGGGATAGAGTGCTTTAGAGATTAGATGATATGTTCTGATGAGGCCAATTTCTTCTATGCTTGGGGATGGAGACGTTTCACCAATGTGAGTTCTTCATGGCATTTTAAACGGGTGTTACCAACATACCGATTACTTCGAAAGTTGTGCCAGATAGTCTACACAACACCTATTGATCGACCAAAAACCATCGTAGGTTCCAGTAGCCCATGGTAACTGATGAAAACTCACAATTGTCTTCATTAACCTCACAAGAGTAGTCAAGTCCAAGTCAGAATTGGAACGGCTGGTGAGGTCCAAACTGCCCTGGGCAATTCGGAAGCGCAACTAGGTGTCGAGTTTACACCTTATTTATGTTTAGAAAATAAAATTATCTTATCCATAATAGTCCTATGCAATATGATATGACAGCACGCACGGGTACTTCATCTAATTCAAGCATATACCACCCTCTCGAGAGAAACTAAGGTTTCTCCATGGTATGTACCGCGCAAGACACATTATCGCAACTATTATAATTTTTAATGATAGCATACACAGGAAGTGTGTCAGTCTGTCAACGAGATAACCCGATTCCCATATTTCCGTGTCCCAGACATCTGGATTGATCGTTGAGTTTAACTCACCATACCCTTTTTCCCCATCGAAAAGTAAGATGTATTGACTCTGTCAATAAAACGTAATCGAAGGAACTTTGCAGGAGGTCTAATGCAGAGATCCGTACCAGCTACGAAAACCAAGATTAGTTAATTTCTACAACCACTTGTAGCCAAATACATTCAAGACGTTACAGGTAGTCTATACTGGTGAAGTGTCTTGTAAGATGGGAATTTAGCTAGGAAGACCGTACAAGCTTAAGTAAATATCAGCGGCAACGGCTTCTTGAAATGAGCCGGCTGAAATGCTTGGACAACGTTTGATTACATCGTCCATTTACATTACTATTTAATAATGGTTCTCCACTGCTGCTGTAGGGAGCCAAAAGAACTGATTGTATCTGAACCTTGCAATCGGTGGGACTTGGGAATTTAAACAACTGTCAAGCAATTCTGTTTGACATGTGTCTGTGCGACGAGGAGGGTTTTCTTATTAGTATACCAACAAAACTTTCTTTTAAAATGTGAAACCGTTACCCACGGTGGATGTGCGTCATCTTCTCACAGCGAAAACTGGATTACGACGATCGCACTTCCTTCCAATCCAGTGTAAATGCCAGGGTAGAAAATATTAAATAGTTTGCTGTTCTGAAACCCCAGGAGGAAAGGTAGATGCAAATTTTGACGATGTGTTTGTAATGCCTTGAGTATTGGTAAACGCCACATTTTGATGAGTTGTAATGAATCAAGTTTTAGTTACGACACATCTCAACATAACCACACATAGAAACGGGCTTTGTGTTGGCAATAACTGAAAATGGTGCATCTATGATTGGAATCCGCGGTTACAGATACTCAAATGCCAAAGGTACGCAAACCCAGCTCAGACAATGGAGAGTCTTGTGACGGATAACCCATGTAGGAAGAAAGAATGTGTAACTATGAAAGAATTCTAACTTGATACATAAACGGAGAGAATGACATCGGACCAGAATTGATTTTTGTTTCATCAACTACATAATCCTCGCCTAGAGGTATCTGATCCACAGATGATGGGATGTATTCTTATATGTTAGCTGTTTCTGTGACCGTTGGATCCGTAATGGAATCTTTAGAAGGGGATGAATGGCTGTTGTCGGAGCTAGACGCTGTAACAGGGAAGGTTGTCTTCAGATAACATATCTTACTTCCTGGCACTTTTTGAAAAAGTCTGCAGTGAGACAGGACATGAGTTTTCGCAATCACTTGCTATCACTTGAAAGTGAATCATGAACAGATGCTTTATATATAGTCACCTTTTGTCATGTATTTCTGTTTAATGTGGGTAGGGTTTTATCTGTTTCCAAAGGGACAAGGGACAATATTACATTGATAGTACAATTCATTCACGTATGCGTATGGCCACAATTAGGCAGATTTATCATGTTAGCATATAAAGAGCTTCATGGATTTTATTTCCAAGAGAAATGCACGTTATTTGAGAATATCAGATCGATAATTTTAGTTGAAAATAAACCTTTTATTTTTGACTAGTCTGGTCGGGTACAATGAAATGTGTCCAACCATACATGTCTTCGTCCTATATGAAGAATGTCTTCAGATTGATTGTTTTTGTATGTGTGTGTGTATGTTTAACTCCCAGTTTTTTAGGCTGGTGAACGTACAGAAGAATCGAATGGGATCCCTCTGTATCGAGACTTCTTACCTCTAAATATGTTCTGAACATTTCTGTTGATTTAGTGATCGCATTCGAACGTAGGAAATTGAACATGTTTGATAAAGACATGGGATTATACAGAGTTTCCAGTTCTTTGAGAAGGAAAGCAACTTCCATATTCATAAGAAATATCTGGTGAAAGCAGTGTTGGTCTTATGAATTTTTGGCAACATTTCTTGTTTAATCACTGTTATCTGTAATTGTTTATTAAAAGTATGGAGATGCATTTTATTTGTCCTAAATGTCATTCCATAATCAAGTTTATCTAGGTCTTCCTAATTAAGATTCCAGGCACAATACACACACATTCCACATCCTTTACCGTCGTACAAGAAAGGGGTGTCTTGTGGTGAGTATTACAGATAACCATCCAGCATCGCCACAGGCATCCTGGTTCGAGGTCCGGGAACCAGGATGCGCCACAGAGGCAACAGGAAAGGAATTGCATGACGGCTGATTACACAAAAGGATGATTTCGGCCACCTACTCAACCCCTACAGTATGGCTATGGTATGAATTCATTGTTAACCCGAAATTGTCGCATGGTATTTTGTATAATACGACCCATTTTTCAGAGGAAAATATGTGTGTATGATATGTGTGGATTAGAAATAAGGAACACGCTTGATATGGTACCAACAACAAACGGAAACAATATGAATGGCATGCTGTCCACACCAAGTCATATAGTTCATGCTGCTTCTACAATCTGTATCTGTAATCTGCTAATCTGTATTTGGTAAACATTACTGTGTATATATAGATTTCAAACTGCCTACAGTAAATCAGTCAGCAAGAATTACGTTTCTAGATCTACTGACTCCCGCCGAAATGCTGTCAGCTGATTTAATAAGTAGTGGTCACTGTGTGATTTGTAATAAATTTATATAGGATAAAATGCTTGATAACTTATTTGAGGTCCTGCTTTCGGCACTCTTATCGACTTGTGCGAGAGAGCTGTCGAGATTTGCCTGGATACAACCTTTTCCCATGATTGCAGGATGTACTTGAACCAAATTCACACACACATTCTACACATTTTCGTCTTCATCAAAGTGAGCACGTAAGTGAGAAAACTGGTGGAGTCGGGGGGTGGGGGGTGGGGGGTGGGGGGCTTGAATGCAGACCCAACATGAAGAAAACCTTAAACTACCACCAATAAGGAAACTGGTTTCCGCACACTGACCTGCAAGGCTTCTAACGCGTGATGAGAAAAAAATCCAGTTTGAGCGATTTGTAACCATGGATGGGACAAGTGTCAACTACAACAGTAGACAGCATTGAAAACATACAATGTCCCCTCCAACGGTGAAGCCAAATCTGCCGTAAGTGTACGCATCTGTTAGCATCATTCCAGCAATATCATGAACGCCAGGAATGGGCTTCACACATTATACCAATGCGGGAAATCAAACCCGAGTCTTCGTCGTGACGAAAATGCTTTACCCACTCTGCTTGCTCACCACTCTCTGCTCAGAGGAAGAAGCATAATTTAAAATTTGGATAAAACACTGTTGTTTGTCTAAATGTGCCACTGTTAGACCATATAAAACTCCAATAAACTCATGTCCGAAAGAAAGTGAACGGTTCGCCCATACACTTACCAAACATTTGCTCAGACGCAGCATGCTGACTGTGCAGAAGCACGTGAAATTGCGAAAAATGGCAAAACGTCCATGTCAGAGATTTTTTAAACACTCTTCGACAAATGGTAAATGCTTTGATTTTATAGATCATTAGAAAGGGTGCTCACTTTCTTTTGCCCGTGATTTATACTTTTATGCAACAGAATGATAATGCTGTCAGGAATTAGAGATGCGTCAAAATAATCGTGAAGCTAAATTAGTAATTCAGGTGGAGAGTGTGTAAAGTTGGTTTATCTAACGTCTTTTGACTTTAACATTTGTTTTGTTTATCACAATGCCATTCGGAAGCTTGCCTCATAACAAATATACGATATATTCTGAAACTTGCCTCTGAAACAAATATACATTATATATGCTCTTGATTTGAGTTGAGAAAGCACAAAAACTTTGCTGCCTACGGGAAGGTCTTCTGTTTCTTCATGCACATGATTCAAATTTTCTGCATCCATTGGCAAACAGCAGTTTCACCAAGAAGTTGATTTTAAGCTTGAGGTATATCGGTGATCTGATATAACTGAAAAACGCTAAATGGCCAATTTACTTCACTGATTTACCCACCTGAATGAGAAATAAGAGACTGATGATATAGCCTCATGCAGCCTTATATTTTTCATATTTAGACCAGTGTATAAAGATTCAGAGTGTCAAAATTAATCCACAGAAGCGTGTGTGGTTGACTTCAAATTACCAACTTTTCCTTTAAAGTTTTCAAAATGACAATGTCTTGAAAAATTCACTATTCTGTCTTTTCCATTTTGTTAAGCAGAATTTTACAGTTGAATTGTACATCAGAAGTGACTAAGAGTGCACACGTTGTTGCATTACGCCAGGGCATTGTGTGGAAATCGGAGGCGATGAAGGTGAAATATAATTAACTTCATAATACTTTCCATAATACTTAGAATAGACTTTTACAGGTAAAACTCGTAAAGCTATCGTACAACCAGTAAGGTTACCTTACACATGGACGTAGGCTTACTAAAGAATGGTTCTCTGCAACCACCTGTTCCATAAACTTGTATATGTATCAAAATGTGTTGTTTCTGCAATCAACTATTATTTGAAGTCCTCATTCAGTAGCACCACCTGATCGTTTTGCAGTTATATATTAATACGGAAGAGGCGCATCCAATTCATTCTATTAGGATTTTTCTTCATTTCTTGTGACAAGTTCGTGACTTAGTTTGCCCTAAGGTCTTGTCGTTATAAGTAAATGAGTCCACAGTGCAGACTGAAGTGAAGATTCAAGCCACATCCAAGTCCATATTCTCACAATCTCTGATTAATGCTTCACCGTTAGGTTCGAGAAACTAAGCATTTCGACGGCAGTATGAACGTGTGCCATGATGAACTACTTATCTTAAAGTTGTTGCTACTCATTCGTTTATCAATCATTGCAATCCTTACGCGTGAAGATTCTGATTAACTGCAGTAGCTGTGGTATATGAAAGATTACTATTTCATGTGCTCCCTTGCGGTTTTGTGGAGAAATGAAGCAGAATGGGATAGTTCACTTTTTTAAAATTACTCTGCCATGATTTCAAAAGCATTATCTAAATACCACGTGTGACAGCCTTTCCATTTTCATCAAAATTTCCATTTTCACATGGCGGACTGAAAGATTATGAATCAGTTGTCACCACAATGCCACGAACAAATACCTCTGTCAAAACGACGACGATTATAGCTTTTGCGACTATTAATATCACACGTTTCATCTCCTGAATATAATTGAGGTAGCGGGGCTGTAGTGTAAGTGACCCTTCGTAGGAGTTGACATTAACAAATCGAGATTTTGCCATATGCAATTTCTCTTTCTTTTACCCATGACTACGCATTTTACACGCTTTTACTGACGCAGAGTCATCTTTGGATTGCCAGTTCAGAAAAAAGACGTCAAACAGTAAAACTTTGAGAGTGTGTGAGTGACTTAAATTTTAAAGTCACTTTGGCTAGATTTCAGCCATATCGTGACTAAAACAATATTTAGATTAACAATAATTAAAGATAGATTGTGCAATCCTGCCAACGAAGGTCAGTAAAATATCTAGAACATCACAGATTTACTTGTAAAACTAGTAACTAAATGTAAAACATTTTAACCATAGGAGACAGCACAATATAAACTCGCCAACAACTTAATTGTAACCTTCCAGGACACTGTTGTTTGACATCGATTAGTCCATTGTTGCAAGATGAATGAATTAAATTTTATTATTAGTTGTTTTACACCATCAGAAATATGTCAGCAAAACAGTTTAGTCTCGTTCAGACTGAGAAGGACTCGTCCACAGCAGCAGACTCTTATCACAAACAAGAAGCTGCCGGTACCAATTGCAATCCCTGCAGTCATGAAATAGAAGAACTCATCACAATCGCAATTGTTTTTAAAACCGAAAACCCGGTTTATATTCTTAGAGGTATTCACTTAAAAATGTCCACATCGATTTTATCGATTCCGGTAATGAGGTGGTTCAAAGCTGTTTAGGGATATGTAACAGACAGTTCTTAATAGTGTATCATGGGCAACAGAAACAATACAGACACACAGGCTTTTTGTAATCAGAGCATATGGCTATGGACAGGTCTTTTAGGTTGCTAGAGATAAGAGCCCTTATTTACACAACTTCTAATTTACTGATCATCAAACATGTTTATTCGTCTGATCCGATCGTGTTCAGACACGGCCGTCTTAAGGAATAAGAGTATTGTTACACTAAACGGTGTATGTCTTTATAATTGTATTCCCTCCATGCAACGCGTAGGTGATTACTGGTTACTCATATATTGCATTTATGTTACATATATATATATGTAAATGAAACCCTACTCGTAGTACACAAAGACGCTCTCTGGTTTGGTGGTGTTCCCCCTTGTGATAGCAATTGAAACTCATCGAAGTGTCATGACACTCCTGTAATCTGGGTATTAAGCCAAGAGATGTCGGTTCAAAATTTCTCTGTTAACCTTTAGCATTATCAAGGCACGTCAAACATGTTAGTGAGTTACAGTCTTTATTCAAAAAGATAATGAACTGAATAAAGACTTCCTGTGAAGACAGACTAATGTGTGTACAGTTCATTTCAAGCGTAAACATCTTAAACCAGGACAGTTTACTCCTTGGCTTGCGGAAGATTTCTGAGGAAATGTCTGATCAGTTCGGGAAAAACTAAATTATAGAGACTCTCATATTTTTGTGTTTTCTCCTCCAGAGGTTTGCATAACGTATTATCACCTGGTATTTCAAGCTATGGAGGAGCATAATCTGTGTGCAGTGAACATTATTGACAGTATGCGTTTAAGTTTGTTTTTACTGTTTCTGGTATCAAGACGCGGTAGAATGAGAGTGGGAAATACGGTTCATACTCGTTTTAATTTACTGCAAATCTGCTGAGGCAATGTAGATTGAATAATAAGTAGCTTCGCTTTTCCATGTACTGTGTTTTGGGGTTGTTCCAAATGTCTTTCGTAAATAAATTGGAAACCCATTTCTGTTGGATACTCTCGGAAAAAAAGATATGTTTACATAGTTAGTTTCATGGAAACAAATGCTCCTAAACAGGCCAACTATGTGGATTCTATATATGAGTGACTGAGTGTATTACATCGCATGGGCAATGTTACTCGACTTATTCCTATTGTGACATCAAGTATATGTTCGATTAAAATATCCACATACATCAAAGTAAAGCAAACGCATGTGTCTCGACACATCGACATGTCTCCCTGGCGAAATGTCACCTCTTTGGTTCAGCTTCACAGCGCACATCACAACTCGTTAAGGAGAAAGAACTCATTGGTCATAGGGGCCAATGTTTGATGAAATCAGGCCCTTCATGCCAATCACGTGACAAAGAGACACAACTCAAGCAACACACATAAAAGAACAGGAAGGGTACAGGGCACTGATAAGTCCACACATAGGATGAAGCGTAAAGAAAGACGAAAAAGATAAAGTCTGCGCCACACGAAATGGAGTTGCAGTACTTAAAATATTTGATTTGCAAGACATGTTTGAGTGATCTGCTAATATTGGATTTCTTTCTAAATTTGTGTCCTAAAATCAACGTTTCTACTCTGACATTTATATTTAGAGACTCTGAAAACACATTTGTGATAGATATGTTGTCTGTGCATTTTCTGAAAAACGCCGTCTCTGTTGAAGCTTAAACTACATTTAGTCAAATAATTGACACTTGAAGAATATGGTCGACAGATATCGTAACCTTATTCTTAAATGTAAAAACTCATAAATAATAAACATACAAGTGTGGTTCTGGTGACGTTCAATATTTTGTGCGACTAATATTTCTAAGGACCTTGAGTTATGAATACAATAACACTACTTCATGTGTGGACCGATTGATGTGTTTTATTTCTGCTTGGCAGTGTTATGAATTGATTTCGAATATGATCATAATTACAACGTATAACAACATCATTTTCGTGCAGGATGGTCGCCACGTTGTCTAAGTGTGTTTTAAATCTTTCTATTGTTTTGTTTTTAACTGTGGCTCGTCATTTTTCTTCTCAATTCATATCATCAATTCTGCATAAAAGATAATTCACTTAACATCCCAAGAGCAGGGCTTCATTGATTGATGTAGTTATTAGGTTGTAGGATCAGATGACACTCTTGCAGGACAATGACCCTGAAGCCATAAGAGGTCTTAATGGAACATGCTCAGTGTTTAAATGCCAAAATCATTATCTAAAACCATTATGATTCCCTGATGAAATCTCCCTGATATTATACACACGCAGGCAAATACAGTGGAAGTTGTCAAAACCGGCATTTGTCCAATCAGGTGTCAACACCGACACAAAATCTTAGTCCCATCTGTGGCTTGTACGTTTATCATGTGCTCTACAATCCGGCACATTGTCTAAACCAGATTATTTTTTAAGTCCCAACGAGTGCTGGTTTTGACAGTTTCCAATGTAATTGCCGATGCTACCGTTATATGCTGATCTCTTTTGCGAACACCTGATATGATCTCTTAATTTCAGTGATCCATGAATTCATGTTGATATAATATAGGATATTTATATAGCGCACATATCCACGCACTAGTGCATGTTCAAGACGCTGGTATTTTTCCCTCGATCACTGGATGTCATTCTCAACAGTACATCCTATTTCAATCTCCCCTTCCTGAGGAGAATACAACTGTTGATGCTACTTGGCGCACCGAGTTTACTGAGGCTGTCCCATCCTAAAGAGGTGTCCATTCACAGCTGAGTGGACTGGGACACATATTCACAGTACTTTGTCCAAGTTCACTGCACGCATTCATGTAGCCACCATCTGGTCATATACCAACGGATTCGTGGGTTCTTTTAAGTTCACAGGGTTGTGTACTGTACAGTAGGGGTTGTGACAACACTGAAAGAGTCTGCACGCAAAGTTGACTCCAAGGTTTTTACACCCGGTCACAGATGGCCTCGATCGCGGCACCTCTACTTCCCTGGATCACTAACCTGGCACCTTAGCCAGCTCGCCCACCATGCGCCCATGTTTACAGCTATTTTGCCTCTCAACCTTTTCAGTGTGCCACAACACATGTATAAACAAAAACACTTGCATGCGAACCCCTGTGCATGTGCTATAATCCTGAAAATTCAGGTTAACCCCAAGTCAGATGAATTCCATGTATGCCAAAAACAATACATTTCTACAGTATCCTTACTACAGAGGACGAGTGGTACTGCGAGAGTTGGTAAACATTAATCTGAGGGGTTAGACATATGGACAAGTAAAGTTTTATGAATACCACTGTCAGGTAGCATAGATGGAGGCACATGCCAACGGTGTACTTTAATCATATTGCCGATGGCCAGGATGTGATCGAATCTGACTCTGCTTCACATGCATTAAATAATTAGAACACAATGGGCGTTTCTATGACAACGTAGTTTTACTGGTTTATGTTATATTTGTATTGGGCATCAGCAGTGAAGTAAAACTGTTCACCTTTCGGCAAACATGATGCTCAGCAATATTCAAGTCATATGGATCACCTTATGGTTCTGGGACACTGAATATCATATGTGTCAAACATAGGTGCGGCGAGACATGTTAAGATCAATATTTAGTGAAATCCACTATTCAAATTCAATGTATACGACAAGCTAAGATCTTATCATATCTCCTCATCCAAAATTGCCTGCAAAAACGCCTGGTTGTACGAATGCCCCTGTAAAGATGACAGCCTCTATTGGCAAAACGCAGCCTGTGTGAATATGATTTGCTGTTAATTAGACCACATGCCATTCTGCAGCGGCCTTGCAGTTATTTCATTTAGTTACTGACGGACACTGAATACAAGAAATACCTGAAACTGTTCATGTACCCTCAATGGAACACGACATAAAGCATTATTGCTGGTATGACAAAGACAAAGACAAATGAAAGTGAAAAGGTCATATTTAAGTTACAATTCAATAATAGGTCTCCTGTACTGCATCCGTTTCAGTGACAGGAACAGACCAATCATATATGCGGAAGCAGATATACTGCCTCATTTAGCTGTCTCCACTCCACACTGTCTCATTTAACTTACCCTGCTTGATACTGCCTCATTAAGCTGTCTTTACTTTATACTGCCTCATTAAGCTGCTTTTACTTTATACTGCCTCATTTAGCTCTCCGCTTCGTTCAAACAATGCTAAACGGGTCGACAAACATATTCCACTTATCGGTCATACAATTAGTTTACATTGCAACAAGTTTAGAAGTACGAGATGACTATTAAGCATTTGCTTACTACATACAAAGCGTCCTGTCACAGTGAAACTTACATATGCCATCATTAGAAAACAAACAGGATCGATTATATCAAACATTTTTCACTGGGTGTGAACTGCTAATAGCGGTTAAATTCACATATTGCAGTCATTCAGAAATGACATGTCTTGTTTACCGAAAGAATCAACATCACCTGCCTTCCCGCTAGTAATCAGTGCCTGTAAAACTTTCACAATTGTTTTCGGAGAAAATAATACGAGACTTTCCCCATTCAGACTAAAGGTCATTTTCACTAACATATGTTGTGTTTCGCTTGTTTTTTAATACCACTGTTTACCTCGTCACAGTGACAACAACTAATGCTGATAATTCCGTCAGTACTATCATCTTGATGTCAACATCATAAACCACTTAGTATTGAATATATCACCCTTGGTGAACTGGTCAGTACGGTAGTTGTAAACAATATTTGTAGTGCATTAAGAAGTTCACTCTCCTCGCTTTTCAGTATTACGGATACCACCTGTCTCGAGATTTAAGGTTTGGACTGATCACATGGGTAGTTATTAATTATAGTCGGAAATCCACACCCTTGCTCACAAAAAATATACATCTCACGAATTTCGGTGCTTCATAATGCATGTGCAAACAAAAGCAATGTAAAGAATGAAGTTACCGTCTTCTGCTTGGTTAATTGTGTCAAAGAGACACATTATTATCTCTTGCAACACACATAAAGAGACCGCAGTCATGAAGTACAGCTCGAAGGAAGGTTTACGTGTTGTGACTTTGACAGGAAGTATAAACAAGGACATGGCTGGAAGAGCAAAACAACGACAGCCGCAAATATTGAAACAATGTTCTTGCTTTGAAATAAGAACTAATGTCAATCTAAATCGCGGTTTCATTTTCATTTTGTTTGTATAGGAGAGACGTGCAAGTATGTTTCTATACAATATTTCTCTGACAACAAATGACAAGAGCCAAGAGATCTGCATAACTACAGAAACAATCACGCCAGATAAGAATAAAATTAAGAATAAAAACACCAGCGTTCGGGAAAAGAGTAAACTTGTCCTGCCCTACGAGTAGCACCCGCCATTCACCCAAAAGCCTTACAAATACAGCTACTTACATATGACAATAGTACTCCAGAATTGCAACGCTGGCTTGTAAACAAACCACACAATCAAGTGATAGTTGAACTAGACAATACAGACACTTAGCTTATGAAATGATGTCACTCACAAAAGGTGGTTGTAAACATTGAAAACGGGACGCAAAACTAATGGCTGTGAAAGGATTGATTTAAACAGTCAGCCTATATCGTTATACAGCTTACAACACATCAATTTCCATCGGAAGGCTAAATGGTTTGGTAATTCCAGAAGTCGATGCTATTCCACATCGTTTATGTGTACATATACCAGTGTCCCGAACAGTCTTTGAATGGAAGTGACAACTTATATATGTATAGCTTTTATACTCTTCAAACGATTTCAGATAATAACTTACACTTATTAGTTTCTGCCAACTCAACATGGCTGTTCCATAAAGTAAATATCAGAGTTGTAGTTGGGTATCGATTCTCTTAAATACTATGCGTAACCATTATCACGCCGCTGCGACATAAAGAGATGGATGGTGATGAACACCGCCGTGAATATCGGAGTCTCATTGTATTATTAGTGCCAGATTCTGTCCCAAAGATTACAAGATAAACGTGCAAGAGATAAAATTCTTAAATTATTTTTTTTTCATTCTTAATTTTTGAAAACGACTCTTTTAGGTTCTGGGCTAAGAACCATATGTTGACCCATATAGCTTGAATATCGCTGAGCAAGGCTTTAAAAGCTAAGAAATGAACAGATGACTCAAGCAATCCTGGAACGTTTGCCTGACTTCAAGAACAGCTTTTTATTACGAGTTCCCATGCGCTCTTTGACGTGCACGTTGTTGCTTTAAATTTGCAATTTATCAAACGATATCCAATACACTGCGTTTCTACACAGTGGTGATCGACGTTTGGAAATGTCAACAAGAATCAGTCACAAGCTTTCCAGCCAAGCTTTTTTTTTGGCTACCACAATGCATTTGGGCAGAAACTCACTCTAGAAACACAGACCAAATAAGCGTAGGGCCGTATTGTACAGATAAATTTGGTATCTCACAATAAGGTTTAAATTCATTAACTTTCACAAGTATTTGTATTTAGATCATGTCATAGACAATACCGAATACTGCCAATTCTAGGGATTGAAGCGATCTTGTAGTCTTGAAATATAATGAGTTGCGCAACCAATTAGTTTCCTAATGGACAGTTATGTCCTTTGAGATGTGACGTGCAGATGGTTGTAACGATAACGTTAAACCAATCATAACTTCAGATCTACCTGAAACCCAATTTGTGAGTACATACTTCCCTCAAGCAGACTATTAAGCATTTCCAAAAGGTTAATTGGGTAATGAACGTGTATGTCACAGGCGAAGTATTGGCAACACAATGTTCAATATTGATGTTTTCTCTCCAAAGATATATACGCATGGAAACTTGAAACAAAACATTATCAGACATGAAAGTAGCTGTCGCATTTTTATTCAGCCAAGGAGCTTTGAAGAGGCACTTGTATAGATCATAATCGTATCGGTCTATCGAATCTATCATGAAATCGTATTTTGTAAGATTACACTGTGTCATCACCGTGAAATCGGGATTTAAAACATGCAAATGAATTGTCAGCAGATATTCATCATGTACCATAAGAAACCATACCAATGCAGATTTAACTTTTTATCTTTCATTTTCCAGGCATTCATTCGATGACTACGGAAACGTCCTAGTGCCCCAGCCTGATTTTTTTATCTCCTAAGTAGGACTTATTAGAGTTTAGAGGTTTGTACTAGATGATTGCACAATGTCATCTAGAAAGCGGTCAAATGCAACATATGTCATATTTGGGATTTCACTTACTAAAGTACAGATTCAAGTACTTTTTTGGTTGAGTCCCATCCGGGATTCGAACACGCACCCTCACCTAATCGCCAGTACACAAAGTCAGCCGCCTAACCCGCTCAGCCACCGCGACTTTCACAAAAATGGAAGTCGGACAACTGGTAGTCTAGACTGCGTACTTTGTGTACCCCTCTGATGAGTGTAAATTGGCACGGCTCCCACGGCCGATAGCTATGATTACACAATGCCATTTATAAAGTGGTCAAATGCAACATATGTCATATTAGGGATTTCAACTTCTTAGTAAAGTAAAAATTCTACTACTTTGTTGGTTGAGTCCCATCCGGGATTCAAACCCGCACCCTCAGAGTCAGGCACCTAATCGCCAGCACACAAGTCAGCCGCCTAGCCCGCTCAGCCACTGCGACTAGATGGGAGCAAGATGGTTGCCTCCGTTGTCTCAACCTCGGTGGGAGCAGCGTCTTCAATTGGCATTGGTTTTCATTGTCTGCTTCATCACTGTATTGGGATTCTTGAGAGGCATTTAGAAGTTGCTGAATGTAATAAGACGAGTATATTGATGACAACTTCTTTTATTGTCTAACACGACGTTTCTGGGCTACATCTTGTCCCTTCTTCAGGTGATAGAGACAGGAGTACAAGACTTATAAATATAATTATACCACTATGTACAGGAAGAAGATAAGTACGTGTATATACACACAAATCACAGAGGACAGATCAAATGCAGTTAAAAAACAATGATAACAGGGATTAAGTGAAGGCGGTTAACAGATGTGTACACAGCAGAGTGATATATAGATAGTTAGATTTACAGGAAGCCTGAGGTGTGCATGCGTATACAATCAATGAGGTAGATAAGATAGACGATATATAAACAATGATGATGGGGAGATGTAAATACAACAGAGTGATATACAGCTGATTCAATGACATCAGAGGTGGCTTTAGTGATGCTCCACTGGGGTCATATACGCCTTGATCTCTATTAATCTCAGGGGTTAATATCCTGATGTTGATGACTTCTAGTAGGTTTCGTTTGTGCCAATCTTGAATCTTGGTTGTTTTTTATGTGCTCAGAATGGGCAGAATTGCTGTCGGCCATGATGTTTTGCGTTCTTTGAGACGTATATCAAATGGGTGTGACGTTTCTCCAATGTAGCTACTGACAGAATTGCAATTTAGTTGGTAAATGCAGTCTCGGGGGCTTTGCTTAGTCTGGTTGCTGGTACCTTTGCCTTAAGGATGGTCCTGAAAGTTTTGTCCGAATCAAATGTCCAGATCCTCACTACCATCAGCAATGCCAACCTCAAAGACAAGAATAAGCAGCGTCAAAAACACAGTTCAGCAATCTCCAGCAACAAGCGGTAGTCAACACCTCCCATGATAGCACTACCATCGTCAACCGTGGAACTTACAACCAAAAGATCAAAAGACAGTCGTCAACCTTTGCTCCAAAACCTTGTCACTAGCCCAGACCTCCCTTCTGTCCAAGGGCCTAAACTTCATCCCAACCTGCAGAATCATCAGATGAATTCATCACTAGCATTGCGTGTGGCCTTCAACAATTAGCTCCCAATGGCAATATTGACGTCAGATAACTGATATTATTAGAACACCCGCTAGACAACGGAGCTACCTCTCCTCCCAAGAACGAAAATCCATCAAAGAACTCCGTGAAGACAAAACCATAACCATTACTGAAGCAGAGAAAGGCAAAGCAGCAGTAGTTATGGACACCCCCGACTTCCTGAACTTGGTCAACACCAGCCTGAATGACAGTTCAACCTACAAAATCCTCCCCAAGGATCCCACAACACAAGAAAGCCCTGAAGACCCTCCACAGCAATAAGGAAATACGTGACTCTGCATTCAATAAACTAAATTGTCAAGCTCCCTGTGCTCTTGCCACTATTAAAACTCTGTTAGAACCTGGTTAAGGCAATAATTCTTGTTTTCTCACGTGGATCAGTATTCTACAACACTGCACAATTTCTCGGTAAATTACTTGCTCCCTTGGGCAAAGAAGGCAAGTCCTTCATCAGTAACTCATCGTCCTTCTCAGCAAACTGCGAGATGCAAACGTGTCAGGAAGGATGGTCACCTTCGATGCTGTAGATTTATTTACCAACATACCTCTCCACGAAGCCCCCGACGTCCTACGTGCCAGGTAGTATGGACTGTGTGGACTCTTTGAACACAACACTTAGCACAGACAGTATTATCAACTTGGTATCCAGCTGTTTCCACACCTCTCATTTCACATGGCAGAACAAAGTTTATCAACAAATTCATGGACTTCCCATGGGCGGCTCTCCTCTCTCTGCACTCATTTCTGAAGTTTACATGACCAGCTTTGAGGAATCTGCATTATCCTTATCACTCTGTGTTTGTACAGGAAGGTAGATGATGTGTTTACCATCGTCCATCCTGCTCAGGACCCTGCCTCACTACCTTACCGCCTCAACAGTCAACATGACCGTATTCAATTCACCATGGAGACCGAACAACAACAAGCCTTGCCTTTCCTCAATGTTTCCCTCCATATCTCGCCTGACAAGATCACCACATCCTTCTACAGAAAGGCGGCCAATATATCCACTGCCTGTCCAATCACCAGCCCCAGATTAAACGCGCCATAATACTAACTCTAACAAGGAGAGCCAAGTCCATCTGTGACCCAGTTCAACTACGTGCCGAGACAGATCATCTCGTTCATCACCCTAAATGGCTATCCCGAAAACCATGTAGAGCAGACCGAAGTTAAAACCCTGAACAAGTAAAACCAACGACCACCCAAAAATCAAGCATCCCCAGTCAGAATCAGCATCACGTACCAAGGCCAGAATAGTCATGACATCAGCCGGCTTCTCAGGAAAACTACAAGCATAGATGTTTCATTTTATTCGGACAACACTTTGAAGACCATCCTTAAGGCAAATGCACCAGGACGTTTCCGTAGATGACGTCTTTTATTTTATATGTACGTTTATTATTGGTTCATGTGTACAAGTGCCATTTAATGTTAAACATCTTTAATGTATTCATTGCAAATAGTTTCAATTTGACCGATCAGAATTGTGAATTCTGAGCTGATGTTACTGTACAACTGGATATCAAAACCAACACCCGTGACTTCATTATTACTGGCTAGGGGCTATAACTCGGTGCTGACAAACCCAGGGTTCATTTTGTTTCAGTTATGTTTTGTAATCAGTTAGCATGTGGATATATGAAACTATAATTATACATGTATTGCTTTATTTTCCATGCCAACTGTCAACCATTAACCTAACAAACACTTAACTGCAGTGTCTGATCACTGACTATCAATGATTCTTGTCACTGTATACACTCTTAAAATAATTAGGGGAACTTCATTTTTTTACGATTAAACATATTTAGGAGATTTATCGGAGTCAATCAATGTTGATATGATAATATTGAATGTTTTGAGAGTGCATCACAATTTGCACTTCCTTACAACCATAGCTGTTTGAAATGCTGTCACTTTTGAAAGATGATTGGTGTGTGGCATGTAAGTTGCATGTGTACGATTTTCATGTTAAAACAAAACGACTAGCAACAAATACTAACAAAAGTGTGATGTAAGATGAGTGTAAAGATTAATAATTTAAGTGATTTCTCGATCTTAAAAGAACGCCAAACTAAACAGTGTGTAAACGACATGTGCCAGGGCGGGGCGAACTCACACGGAGTAGCTTTCGAACCACCCAAGGATATCAACAGAACAATAGATAAAGCGGTATGTCATGAACACGTTTCATCTTATGTTTTTAGCTATGAACTCTCGTTCGAAAACAGTCTTAGTAAACCTGATAGTGGCGAGTCTCGTACTATGAATTCGACGTGTCGCACCCTCGAACTACCACGTGGGTGGCATAATGGAGAGTCTTGTCACAAGTATTTATTAATAAACCTGGTCAAATTAGCGTTCTAAGTGTAAACGTTTGTGGCCTGAGAAATAGACTTAATTTTTGCAGAATTTTTGGAACTTGTAAATAATTTAGACTTTGTTGCTCTTCAAGAAACTAAAACAGGTGTACTTGATGATATTGAAATTGATGGCTACAAACTGTTTTTGAAGCACAGAGCTCTGTGTGAGAAACGCTCAGGAGATATTGGTCTAGGAGTTAAAGACTGTTTCTCCAAATATGTCTCTTTAGCGGATTTTGATTCAGAATATATTCTCTGTTTTAACATATCCAAGGTAGCTTTTGAAAGCAAAGACGATATTATGGTTGGCGTTGTGTACCTCCTCCCTGAAGGATCCAACTACGCCACTATTGACGATCAGTGTGTTGGATCAGTTAGAACGGGCACTGTTATACTTGTATTCTCAATCTGAAATTGTCATTCTTACTGACGACTTTAACGCCCATACTGGAACATTGTGTGACTATTTAAGTTTAGATAAACATTTGTTAGAAGAGTTAAATATAAACACTGATGAAATGTCACATGACTCAGACCCTGAAATTGTTTTAGAAGAGCTTCGCATCCCGCTTAAGCGATATTCGTACGACAGAAATAAAGTTAATAATTCCGACCATAAACTGATTGGACAAAGATGCAAAGCTGGGAATAGTTACTTGTAAGAACACAAGCACTGTTGATAATGTCATATGTTCTAATAGCTGTTTACCGTATATTAGGAGCTTTGAAATTGTTGATTTTTTCCCCTCTGTATTCAGATGTGCACTGTCCTATAGCATTCTCGTTATCAAACATGAATAGCAGATTGCAAGGGCATCTAAATCATTTACTGATAAACCTGTAATTACATCGATGAAGCAAAAAAGATATGACTCCTCAAAAAAGGACCATTACAGGAGCAATATTGATATTATCCAAATAGACGAGATAAGCAAATTATTAAAAGAAGTTGTTGCTGACAATATGGAGGTAAATGAATTAGTAAACAAAGCAACTGTGGTTTTCTCAGATGTTCTTACAAACGCAGCTAGAAATACGTTTGGCATACGTCCTTCTCGTCAATCTAATTATACTTGTAATTATAAGAACAGTAAATGTAACAAACCCTGGCTTGGAAACGAATGTATACAGAAACGTAGCTAGACACTACCATAAAGCTAGAAAGAAATATCGAAAACATAGGAATGATGCAAATCATATCTACTACCACCATGCAGCTAAGGAGTATAAAAATGTATGAACAAATATATGAATAGATATAAGTGTAAACTAGCCACCGAAATCCGAAATAAACAGAAGAAGAACTCAAGGGAATACTGGAATTTTCTGCATAAACGGAAACCGACTCATAATGATTCTTCCCCTAGTATCAAGGAGTTATATGAATACTTTAAGAATATTAATGCACAAGGGTGTAATGATACAGTCTCTGAAGATATTACGGATACGCATGTACACATAGACTGCTCAACTCTTAACGCTGCCATAACACAGAAGGAAATCTCCGATGCAGTATCACAATTAAAAATAAACAAGGCATCAGGTGAAGATCTTATAGAAAATGATTACATGATTGACTCCATAGATTTATTTCTCCCATTCCTAGAAAATATTTTTAATTTTTTATTGGACACAGAAGACGTTCCTGAATCATGGTCAGTTGGAGTCATCAAACCCATCTACAAAGGTAAAGATGACTCACGTGATCCGAGTTCGTATAGACATATTACAATCTGAAGCTGTCTTGGAAAGCTTTTTACTAGCATACTTAACTGTAGATTATTAAGATTCTTAGATATCAATTCTTTATTATCATCTTGTCAACCTGGTTTTCGTAGAGGTTACTCTACAATCGACAATAGGTCTGTAATAAGTATAAGATGTAATGTGTTTTCATTGACTTCTAAAGCATTCGATAATGTCTGGAGAGTTGGTCTTGGTAAAAAATGTTATCGTATGGTATCCAGGGAAAGTTCTTTTACATTAGTTAAAAATATGCACTACTCTAACATCAAATCTAGTATAGAGTTTAATTATGAAAAATAAATCGGCATCTTTTCCAAGTTTCTCGGGGGTTCTCTATCTTCATAAATGATTTAGAATTATGGTTAAAAACATTTGATTGTAATAGCATTGATATATCCATTAATAACTATGATATGAATGTAATCTACATACAGCTTCTGGTACTTTTATATGCAGACGGCACCGTACTATTTGCTACCTCAGCAGCATCCCTGCAAAGGTCCCTGGACCAGTTTCATGGGTATTGCCAGATATGGAGACTGACTGTAAATAGTGATAAGACTGAAGTTGTTATTTTTGGAAGTGGGAAGTGTAGAGTAAATAGGCTATCGTTTTATTATGGCGCAAAAGAAATTGAAATAGTAGATAATTATAACTACCTGAGGTTTAATTTTCACAAAAATAGAAAGTTTCCTTCGGTATTAATGTACTAGCTACAAAGGCAAAAAAATATATGTTTTTGTTGTTGAAAATGGCAAGAAATAACGACTTACCACTAGACTGTGTACCTAAAGCGTTTGATATAATGATTTTACCTATCATGTTGTATGGCTCTGAATTTGGGGCCATGGTAAAATTGATATACTTGAAACCGTAAATGTAATATTTTTAGAATTGGTCACGGGTCTCAGAATGTCTACACCAAATTACTTCTTATATGGTGAATTCGGAAGATATCCTATCAGTATTCATGTATCCAAAAGAATTATTAGTCATAAACTTACTACGACCATGTCCCAATCCAAATTATCGCAGGTAATCTAAAATCTCATGTCACAAGATAGTGTAGTAACTAATCATTCCTATCCTTGGCTTAAACTTGTTGGAAATATCTTATACGCATGCGGACTTAACAATGTGTATATGTTCCAGAGTAATTTTAGTCGAAGATGGTTCTTGAATATGGTAGAAGGTAGATTAAGAGATCACTTTTTACAAGAATGGAGGAATAACATAGAAATGAGCTCTAAGGGACAATATTATAAATACAAATGTATATTAAAGCTCTACCTTCATTTGAAGCATTTCTATTATTGTCCAAATATATTTATTTTCCATATTATTCCAACCAGTAAATTATGTGACTCCTCAGCAATTGCAGATGAGATTCACCATATTTTTCGCTGTCCTGCCTTTAACGAATCTAGGAAAAAAATAATACTAACCAAATTATTGAAACACTCAAACAATTTTCAGATTTTACTGTAGAAAAAAATTAACAAAGTTTGTGAATGTTATCCCTTCTGCTATAAAAACTGTTAGGTAACAGACATGTCATATCATCAACTGATTTGCAATAATATATTGACATACTTTGCCGCCATTTTGACTGTATGTAAAGATTGATGTGTGTACCATGTACTCTCATAAGACCATTGGTGGTCTTTGGAGAATAAATGAAGTTAAAGTTGAAGCCACTGTGGCCCGCGACCTGTTATGGCTGACTGAATACACGGTCCAATCTGGGCTTTGGTATAACGAGGTGACAAGAGTGATGCGGTATATCGGCGACTGATATCTCTTATCAAGACAAAGTGTGAAGAATGTTGGCTTGTCTTCTCACCAGGAACTGTTCTCTTAGATTTTCCGCCCACAACACCATTCGTTCGTTATTACCTTACACTGTCTGTTCCACTTTGGAAAAGCTTTATTCAGGAAGTTACAGGACTTGGGACTGACTGTGGTGTATCGTAAGTCATCTGAATTGAAACGATGAGATCAGCAGTTTGAAGCCTGAAATCCAAGGATGTGAGAAATTCTTGGAGTATTTCCGAAGTACATGGATTGATGGACAGCTTCCTATTGTAATTTGGAACCATTTCCGGAGAGAGCAGCCCAGGACAAACAAAAGCAACGACGGTTACAGTAGCCGTCTGTAAAAGAAGAGCCGCAACATTGAACATTTTTGAGTTGATCTTGCTTTTTAGGACTGAACAGTCTAATAAGGAGTTCATGATGTGCGAGAGGAACATTGTCCGTTGTTGGCCATGTTACTTCTTGATGTTGACAATAATTACAATGTTCATGGCATGTTGACTTATGACTTATACTCACATGTAACATGAATTTCTAACTGTTCATGCTCTTGTTAGTTCTCAGTAGTTCACTATGCTGTAATGGACTCACGGTCCATAGTGGGAGCTCAGAGCAGGATCAATTAAAAAAGTGTTAAAAGATGCGGGCCATACTGGGAGGTTACCGGCTACTGCGTTGTGCACCTGCATATCATGGGTGGTAATAGAGGGAATTGGTGGTGCGTTCATAAGATGTCTGTGCTTGAAACGTGTGTTAACGTTTACACTTCCTATCCAAATTGAAAGTTTAGGTTCCCCTGCTTTTTGTTTGAAGAGTATACATAAAGCTAATTCCACTGTTTTTGGTTAAAATTGTTTCGGTCAAAGATGACAGGCGCCGACACTTTTGACACTACGTCACACTATGTTGACGTCTACGTGTCATTCTAGACTGCCCCTCTTAAATTACACATAACCTTGGTAACCGATGTGTCGATGTATGGCTCTTTTGATCTCTTCGCACAGTCTCCTACGGTGCAACTATCTCCACAACGATCTAACGGTGGTGACCTATTTCAGCTAAAATTACAAAACTAATATTGTACATTCATGAAAAATAAATATGTGTGAAAATATTAAATATCATTTCTCACAAATGTTTTCTTTGATTCTAGACGTTTGAATTGTGTATCAAATCGAATATGAACCTGTTGCTGGAAACGTGATAACGCTGCTCTGGCGTTTTGGAAAGAAAATTCCATTTAAGTTCATTAAAGAGATAAGTGTATTCCACTCAAGGCATGTCACGAACAAAAACATAATGGTGACAGAAATCTGTGAAATCCATTTCGAAAGTGTTGACGAATAGCTGGTGTGTCCACCGTGATACACGACACTAACAGCAGTCTGTAGATTAAACTGCGTATGTTTGCTTAGGTGTTCTGCATGAAGACCTACTACAGCGTCGTCATTGTAGTTCTGGGTCTCTGGTGCACACGCTCTCGCTCAAGAGAAATTGCATTAATTGGCATTTTTCACCGCCAGTTCACATACTTTTTCTCGTCGGAGGTAGCCGACAACTTGGGCAGGTTTTTGACAGTTTAAAACACTCTTACAAAATAGTAACAGGACGCAAAATGCCGTGTGCGTGTCGCTGGCCAAATTAGTAGATGTTTCATGTGTGATATTGACCTACCATGAATTTATTTCCATCATAACAATACATGTATTTGCTTTGGCATATGGCTCGTCGCCAAATACACACATCCGAACATGAATGGTGCAAAATTCAAATCTGATTAGATGTTGCACATAGATGCAACGCCCTGGTTCTGCACAAGTATACCCTCAAAGAAATCAACACTCAAGTCATTAGTGATTGGTGTTATTTCTTCACATTCTTTAAATGTCATCTGACACCAGAGAATAACAGCTTTACCAGTTTCCATTATCCCACGAAGCGGGTTTAGCTTAGCGCGAAAGCCTAAACAATTGCTTGAATGGATCACTAAGTCATTGTTCCAACACAAGCCTGTCTGTACAGACTAACACTTTTAACTTGACAGATTTTTGTTTATACGAGGTAGTAATCACAACACTTTCTTTAATCATTAAAAGAACGTACATTGTACGTTTCCGATTACAAAGCAGATCCACTAAAACCCCAGAAATTGCTATAGTTCACAATTTGCAATTGCATAAAAGGCAATGTAAACTTGCCTGGGAGGAATGCTTGTGTAACAATTTCCATGTAGTGTTGAAAAATATAAATTGATTGGTTTGCTAAATTACCTGAAGGAATACATATCGATTAACTGACCTTTACTTACCAAATGAAAATATCTGGAAACGAAAACCTAACAAAAATGTATACCACACATTACGTATTGAAATTTACTGAATAAAACATCATCCCGGCAAAGTCGATTTTGCAAGTAAAGGTCAGGGAAGAAACGCTCACGCTCCTCTCCTTGTCTGACTCCCTAGTGTAGAAAGTGTTGCTGGTTCTTCTGCAAATTAATTGTTCTCAAGTGTAATATTCTTAAGGTGCGCATGTTTCGGATTGCTTCGCAAACATTAATCTTGTATTTGACACAATGTTATCTTGAGTAATGGAATCTCGGGACAGACATTCTGTTCTTGCTGTGTTTAAATAACACACGACGTGTTTATGCCTGGCTGTAAACTATGTTTTTCTCGCATGTCATCCAGAACGAACACGCCACTGGGTCTGTATCTGGAACTGATGTAGGGAAGTGTGAGTGATTGGAGCTGGCGAAGTCATCCGAGGTCAAGAAGTGAAGTATTCACCCACAGTATGCTAAAGTCTGTCGGGCAGCTCCGTTATCTCTTTGTAGAATTGTGGTGAGTTAAGCATATTGAGTCAGTCATTGAGTGGGTGTGGTTTTACGCCATGTTTACGTCATCTCGTTCGGCATGGCGAGTGTACGCTTCAACCACGTGCACAATTTACCCCGCCGACAAGAGTCGTCCGTTCATGTGCTGTCCATATGGACGATCTGAGGATGCAATTACCAATACATGTATATGACGATAAATCATTTTCCCCTTACCCATACACACATGCCACACTTATCCATAGCACACATACCATCATCTGTGTAGACGACACATTAGACAAACATGATGTTTATCTATTACCAATTCCTATACTATATGGTACTACAACAGCTAGAGCTTTCTGGACAATACATATTTCTGATATACATGATTGTTCTACCAATTTTGGCTATTTACATGTATTTCAGCAGTTTACATTAGTGATGCACAGGATTCGCTTCTTCTTTATTGCGTACAGGTGGTACCATCACTGATTTATTCATAATTTTCACCGCTCTGTTGCATTGGGGACACATCGCACGTGTTTCTGTTGATAATAGAGACTGGTTTTGTCACTTTTAGCTAGGTCGTGAAATGGGTGAAGTACCCAGCCAAGTGCGTGAGTGAGTTTGGTTTCACTCCGCTTTAGAAATATTTTTCCAGCGATACCCAGCCAAGAAACTAATGTGCCATGCATTGTTCGTGTGTACAATATAAGGAGAGAATGAAATGTACAATGTTTACGTCTGTGGATAACACAGTTGAGTCTTTCTCACGTGTAACACAATCAAAACCTTGGACAATCGTATTGCTGAAAAGCATATTAAGTGCAAAAAAGACATTTATTGCCCTTATGACAAGTGTATTGTTTGTGAAGATCATGAAAAGGCAAATATTTTACTTTTTAAAAATCATAACTGAATATGTGTGTTTTGTGTTCTATATGTTTCGAATGCGAGTTATAATTCAGTAGCAATGTAATAACTGTGAAAGCTGTCTTAATATCTGTTGAAACATACACTTAGCGACGGACCAAATGTTAGGAAGCATCGCCTCAATTATACCGATTCCTCATGAAAGGATGTAACTGATGTGATCAGTAAGCATGATGATTCATGAAACTGCATCGCCTTATCAATAAAGAATCCGATTATTGCGTTTTCAAAACACCTAATCCAACGACATCTATAATATTTTGTCCTATACTGGAGAATGTATTAATGAAATAATATTATGTATAGAAAAACAATTTACTGTTGTTATTACAAGTGCAATATATAAAAATCATAGTTGAATATCCACGTCCTGTTTTCTATTAGTTTAATTAACCAGAATGCGAGTTACACCTATTATCGTCATATAAACTGCACATATTGTCATTTTTGTCTGTTGCTGTTGTTTCTCAAATACAGAATAGTATCATTGTTTTCTGTGTGACTAAGTCCTATGTTGATATCAGTGTCGCCACAGGTTTATTCCACTTTCTGATTACAACAGGATCGTAATACTGTCACCGTTACTGTTAAGTTCCAGAAATTCCTGACCTCATGTCAACAGTTCAAAACATTTTCAAAACGTTGTTCAGAAGTTTATCGTCATGAGTACTCATGTTATTTATCGGACCTTTACAGAGATAATATGGTAGCCCAGTGGCTAAATCGCCCACTCGTCACGCTGAGGAGCCGGGTTCGATTCCCCACATCGGTACGAGTAAAGCCAATTTCTGGTGTACCTAGTCCACATGGTCCTTCATATGGTCATCTACCTTCAGTTGATGGCGATCAATAGACCATTTTTATGTTGTATAGAAAAACTAAGTGAATTCCAACTAACAATTTTGTCATTGAGACCTTGCGGGCTGAACGTGTGGAGCTCAAAGATCCATTTCAACTCCGTTGAGCGACGGAGCTTAGTAGTGGTCTCCCGTTCAGGGTTTGCCTTGAGCTGAGTGATAATGGTGTACCGTAGATCACTCTTTTGATGATTGGGAAGACTGAAATGGCGAGCGACGGGTTTGTTCCTCTTGTGGGTAATGTCTGCAAAGTGTTCAGAAAGTCTGATTCTGAAGGCCCTTTTGGTTTCACCTACACATTGTTTGTTGCAGGAGCTGCAAGTGAGCAGGTTTATTACATTGCGACTTTGGCAATTGTATTCACGGGTCGGATTTACTGTAAAAGCACCGGTAGGAGTTGATATTTCTGCATACTCTGCAGTAATAATTGTTGCATAGATCATCTACATACTGGACTGATCTGCCCGCGACCTGTGGAGTAGGGAGCGGATAGGTGATGGCAGCTCTTACAAGAATGTCTTTCAGAGTTTTGTTACGCCGGAAAGCCGAAATAGGTTGTGAAAGGAAGATCTGGTTGCAGAAATTCGGAACAACTAAGCAGGTGCCAGCGCACTCAAATCATAGAGTGCCGGGGCCCCAGGTCCCACACCAGCGGTGCGGGAATTTATTGATACAAATTCTATCTTTATTCTATATACAATTTGTATTAGCCCTTTGGTGCTCCGACGAACTTTATAACTACTTTGTTATATATGTCGCCCCGGATATGTTCTATTCATTTACATTGAACGCTCTAGTGATAACAAAAACTGAGACAGTTAAACGTTAGTTTCAGAATCCTTTTTTCACCAACACCATCGTTTCATCTTTGTTTAGGAATGTGAATCTTACATTTCTCCAATAGTAACACATTACACATATAGACCCGTACATTGTCAACCACTCAATGAGAGGTAATACATTAAAACCAGTCTAATGTATAAGTTGCCAACTGGACACACATCCCTATGGTTACAGCACTGCTCTCCCGCGGTCCTGAAATCATAAGAAACACATCCATTACACACCGTATACACTACCGGCAACCACCGGTACCCACCGGCCACACCACCGGTCCCACCCTCGGAACACTAGTCACTACCTCCGGGTCCAAATAGTATACATACGCTCGGTCACCGCTAGCTACTTTGTCTGATGAGTCCAACCTGGACGAAACTAGTCACCCCTGTGCTAGCACCACAGCCCCACCTCGCCTACCCAGGTCTCTACAACCTTTTTTCCCATTTTTATATTGAGGTTAAATAGTTAAACTGTTTTAGACTTAATTACTAGTTTTAAATGGATATCAGCGATATACTGGTGGTTTTACTGTTTTTCGTCAACAGAGTGATAGTTTCTATTAGTCTTGATAAACAATGTAATTACTACTTGTTCTTGTCACGCTATGGCGGCAATATTGGCAATGTGACGATAAATATTAACTCACTCACTCGCCCATTTGTGGTCTCCCCTAGTCCCCAAGGTCTCTTGTATGGTGATCTGCCCTCAGTATTTGGCGATCTATAGCCTATTTTTATATTGCGTTGTCCCCTGTAGTTAAAATGTTTTAGTTGTAATTACTAGTTTTACATGTATATCTGTGATATTCTAGTTGTTTTACTATCCTTCGTTCACAGGATTTCCATTCTATCTTTTATTGTTGTTAATCTATATATTGTTTTAGTCACAATATGGCTGAAATATTACCAAAGCGACTATAAAATTTAACTCATTCACTCTGGTATCCCCCGCCGTGGTATTGCTGGAATATTGCTAAAAGCGGCGCAAAACCATACTCACTCACTGGAACATTTGCAACCCCCTGTAAAGTAAAGGTCAGAATAATTGAGTTCTGCTTGAAATATTTGTTTTATATTATTTGATCCTATGCCATCAATATGTTATGCAACCACCAGAGAACCAGGGGCATCATGATCATTAGTGGTTTTGTGGAATGTGTCAGAGTCTTCTCACAGTTCTTCTCACAGTTCTTCTCACAGTTCTTCTCACAGTTCTTCCCATCAGTTATGCCAGTGAAAGTACGTATCAAGCATGTCACCTGTTACAGACGCATTAGCAAGGAAGTTCTAAAATCTAATACCATAAGATCGTGTCATCAAACAGAACCTTTTGAAGTCAAGGTTGTTGAAAGGATCACTGATCAGGTTTTAGCACCAGGTTTTTCAATGGAACGTTTCGAGGAGACATAGGAATAAACACGCTGGAATGAATTAATGCCCCAAGGACAAAGTTTACTGCGCTGCCACATGTCCATGTCGTTGGTTTCACAACATCTGACACATCATGTATTGTTAAATCTTTCACTCAGCAGTGGCTCATGTCATAGAGATCGGTGGTCCAGAATTACATTTAAACACGAACCAATAAGACATAAAGAGATGTCTCGCCAACACTAGCCAAATGAATTCATTTTTTTCAGTCCCACATAGATAATTAACCAAAGTAACGAACTGTAATGTTGGTCTGTATTAATTGTTTCAAATGTGTTATTTGTTTAGTCTTTTCTGCTCCAAGTGATCCAATACTTGAGAGCATGAAGCAGGCGCTTAATACACTGCAGACGTTTTCCTGGTTATACGATGTGGTAAGCAAGTTTGGTTTTGTGTTTTGACTTATCTCTCTGAATGCCAGTTCAATGTTTGAGAATATCCTGAGCCAAAGCAAGCAAGTTAATACTAACAAATCTACAAAGATTATCAAGAGGAAAAGGGATTCGAACCAATGATCGAAAGATTCTGGCGCTGTCAAAGACGTACAGGGAACGATGATCTATAGCCAGCTTGTATAGTGTAGTGTCTATTAGTTTTAACTTTCCACGCTAGTTTTAATTCCAATTGTGATATTCTGTTGGTTTTACTGTCCTTCGTCGACAGTTTTGGGGTCTTTTTCATAACTGAAAATAATAATTGTCTTTAGTTTATTCTGAAAATATTCCACTCAACAACAAAGGTGCTTTCGTGGTAATCTTGAATCCGCGATCATTTTCGAGCACAATATTAATGCTCGTGGTTTAACAGGAGAGTTCCCTGTCAGAGGCGTTTCATCACAGCGAGCTTATGCTAAACAATAGACTCACTCCAATAAAAACTCAAAACGTAAGAAAAGGACAGCCGTCTTCAAAAACCTAACCTCAGTAGCAGTGATACGAAAGTTCATACGAAAGTTATTACACACATTTAAAAACACATCCAGTAACTCAAGGCTCTTTTTACTCGTAATGGATATGACAATCAAATATTTTTCTTTTGACGTCAAAATTTGTCTTCCTACATCAGCCACACTTCAGAAGTATGTCGAGATTATTAACACTCGGCTGCCTTGGTACGCCCGTACTCTTCGCTTTGTTAAGACATATCGATTCCACACTTGATGAAGTGGACTCGGTTTGTGAGGGCCGTTGTGCCGACATATTTGTAGTTATTGCCTCAGGTGCTCGATACTGGCATGATCTCTGCACGCCTTTATTAAGTGCTATTTATGATGTGATGATTTATGATTATTATAAATGCCACTTTCACGAACATCTGCATTACTATGAATGTTTCCATCACAAAGGATAAGTACTTCAATGTGAAACATTTAAGGATCGTTTTAGTTTGAATTATCTTTTAATTCTTGCATTTAAAAAAAACAGACGTAGATAAAGCAGTGGTATTAGATACGCGTTTATTAAAGCTGTGTGAGTTAATGAATCTTTTACTATTGGTAACTGATATTGTTCGTGGCAGTATCCTCGAGGGGAGTTAAAGTATTGTAAAATTATTGTGTTCCTGAGAGGGTAGGTAAGCCCCAAAACATTTAGAGTAAAGTTAAACTTAGTACTATTTTTAATCGCAGTATATGTTTTGCGATCATTTATTGCTAGATTGCCTCACGTTGCAAATATCTGAAGGGATGGTGTTAGCCCAAGTAGGATCATACAGGTTGTACGGTAAGTCTCCATGGTCCCTAGTATAGTGATGTACCTTCAGTTGTTGGCAATCTATAGCCTGTTTGCATATTGCTTTTTACATGTATCATTTACAGTTAAAATACATGTATTTTGGATTTAATTTTTAAAGTACTCTGTGCGAAAGTGCAGTCATATCGTGACGAGAGCAATTCATTTAAAATAATGAAAATATGTGGAAGAGTAAAACCAGTCGACAATAAACAGTAAAAATACTAGGCATCAGAGTCATGAACGTAAAACATGGGCTATAGGTCACAAACAACTGAAGGTAGATCACCATACTAGGGACCATGGGGACTTACATTACTTTTGCTACCTGCATGGAGCCTAGCTGGATTTACACACACACACACACACACACACACACACACACACACACACACACACACACACACACACACACACACACACACACACACACACACACACACACACACACCACACACACACACACACACACACACACACCACCCCACCCCCCCACCCCACCCCCAGCTGCTGGCGACTGTAAGACAATTTAGCCACAACAACAATAATATAAAAACAAAAATAACAAAAATGCTAAAACTTTGGTACGTGAAATGTTTACTTTGAAAGTTCTGGGACTTACGTGCCTTCTCAGGGGGCAATAATTTGACGATACTTTAACCCCCTTTGAGGGCACAGCCACTAACAATTGCAGTTTGCTAATTTACACTACCATTAATAAAATAACTTTACATGAATATCATTTACTTCATTAAAAAGACCCTTAATTGTCTTGACACTGAAATATATAACCCTTGTGATGGCAAAATCAATACAGTCAAGCAAGACATGCTTGGCCGTGATTCTCTCATCACAAGGGATACAAAACGGAGGATCTACGCCTTTTAACAAATACTCATGAGTGTATCTTGTATGACCAATGACCTCTTCAAATCTGGACTGACAAACCAAGTAAGTGTAACCGATAGCTGGCTTTGATTTGGTGTACTTTATTGATACCTACTTGGGTGTCCCACTTCTTCTGCATCAGATGACTGATATAAGATCTAATAGCAGCTTTATAATCAGAGTGTGGAATCATAAGTGGTGTTACAGATTTGTTGAGCGCTGCCTTAGCAGCGAAATCAGCCATTGCGTTACCAGAGATTCCAACATGGCTGGGTAACCAACAGAGGACGATGCCGCATTTTCCAGTAGCAAGAGCATTATACAATTCAGTAATAATATCTAATAAAAGTGAATGCTTGCAAGAAAGATTCTTAATAGCCTGAGTGAGTGAGTGAAAGAGTGTGTTTAGTTTTACGCTGCACTCTGCAATATTACAGCTATATGGCGGGGGTCTGTAAATAATCGAGTCTGGACCAGACAATCCAGTGAGCAACAACATGAGCATCTATCTGCGCAATTGGGAACCGATGACATGTGCCAACCACGTCAGCAGGCCTGACCACCCGATCCCGTTAGTCGCCTCTTACGACAAGCATAGTCGCCTTTTATGGCAAACATGGGTTGCTGAAGGCCTATTCTACCCCGGGACCTTCACGGGTACTTCATAGCCTGAAGGCACGAAAGAGAGTCTGAAAAGATTAATATGTATTCTTTATATTTGGGGTGGCTATCAATATATTTAAGAGCAGTTAGTATTGCGTTTGCTTCTGCAATAAAAATAGAGGTATTATCCGGTAAGATATTGTTCTGGATCCAATGACAGTGGCACAAGCTACTGCGCCACCATCCGTGAATCCATCTGTAAATAAGGATTTATGTGTGTCATATTTACTTCTTAGCTGATTAAATTCTTGTTTATATTGCAATTCATTAGTTTCCGATCTTTTTAATGCTGTCAGTGTCAGGTCAACATGTGGCCTCACAAATTGCCAAGGAATATGAAGAAAGCAGGCGGAAAGGGGCTATATTATCTAGTCCAATGCCTGCAGTAGAGAGGAAAGGTTTGACTCTTATGCCAAGAGGCGGAACAAGAGAAGGTTTCTTGGTGTACAAATTCTCATGGAGAGTAGTAAAAACACATCTATATGCAGGATTTGGTATGTTAGCATAGAGTTTCGTAACATATTGTAAAGCTAATTTTATACGGCGTTGGGAAAGCGATGGCTCATCGGCTTCAGCGTAGAGACTGTCAACAGAATAAGTTCTGAAAGACCCAAGACAAAGTCTCAGACCTTGGTGGTGGACAGAATCTAATAGTTTTACATGGATTTTGCAGGCTCCGCCATATACAGTGGAGCCATGATCACGTTTTGATCTGATGAGTGATCGATATAGATGTAGGAGGGTAGCTTAATCTCCTCCCCACTTTGAATCAGACACGACTTTCAACAAGTCAAGCGCCTTCAGGCATATATTCTTCAGGTATTTAATATGTGGTAAGAAAGTCAGATGAAAGTCAAATTTAAAAATAAGTCCCAAGAACTTGACCTCTTTTACAACCTCGATGGGAGTGTCATTTAAAAATAGTTCTGGGTCTTTGTGTGGTTTATGTTTTGAAATATTAAAATATATAAAAATCGTCCACAAAAAGTGATCCATCAACTGAATCATTTAAAACCCTTGAAAGGCTGTTTATTTTAATACTAAACAATATCACAGATAAAATACTGCCCTGTGGGACTCCCTGATCCTGGTTTTAATTATCAGACAGGGTAGAACCCACTCGGACTTGAAAGTATCTGTCATTTAAAAAGTTCTATATAAAATGAGACAAAAGTCCCCGTAAACCAAAATCATGTAAATCTCTTAAGATGCCATGTTTCCACGTGGTATCGTATGCCTTTTCCAGATAAAAAAGATAGCCGCTGCATGTTGTTTATTAATTAGAGTGATCTTCACAAATGACTCTAAACGCTCTATGTGATCATCAGTACTTCTGTTTTTACGGGAAACCACACTGAATATCTGTTATGAGATTATTGGTTTCCAAGTACCAAACAAGTTGATTATTTAGCATGCGTTCCATGGTTTTGCAAACGCAGTTTGTGAGACAAATTGGTCGGTAATTTGAAGCATTAGTATGATCACGTCCAGGTTTAGGTAGAGGGACTACTATAACATCCAGCCATGATGACGGAAATTTTCCTGACGCCCAAATGTCAACAAAAATATTTAAAAGGGTCTCCAAACATGATTCTGATAAGTGCTTCAGGAGTTGATAATGTATATCATCAGCTCCTGTAGCAGTATCATGAGCTTGCTCTATTCAAACTGTGGACCAGAGAATGGCGACGGAAATAATGTTCAGCTTTTTTCCAAGCCTTTCGAGCCTGTTTGCAATTATCGTTGAACCACGGTTTTCTAATGTGTGGAAGTACAGAGGACATAGGGATACATTGATTTGCTATGTTATTCAAATCATCAGAACACTTTACAGCATCAGCAACATCAGCGAATAATTCAGGTTTAAGTTTGTCAGTACAGAGGGTTTCAAATAAAGACCAGTTAGCTTTCTTAAAATTCCATCGGGATGATGGAGGAACATCTGAAGGGGTTACAGATTGTTGGAAAGATATCACTTCCACAGAGGTCGTCATGGACTCACCAGTCACAGTCATTCAGGAGGTTTGCGTCAGTGAGTGATAAATCGAGATTAGAATATGTACCGGTACGTGTAAAGTGAGCACAAGGTAAAATCAATGTGCATAGTTATCCGAACTGTAACAGCCAGAAGACTGGTATGAATTTAAACAGGGCTGTGGATCACACCCTGTTTTACTAAAACAGAAGATCCACCAGTATCCTAAGTCCCTGGTGGGGAGAATGAATGGTAAATATTGTACTGTCGTAAAGCAAAGTTGTCCGTTTCTTTCAAATACTGTAAACTGTCCTATTTCCGCGCCTTTAAATTTTCGCGAGTGATGGTCACTAAACTTTTCGCGCCTTCTTATCTTCGCGAGGTGATCTTGTTACAGGGGCGTCTCTGAATGTTTTTACACGACACACAGGTGCGTGACCATTGAGCTTTTATAAAATAAACAGATTTGTGAAGTGATCTGACAACAAATTCATGTAATTGATTTCCGAATTAATCCTTTTTAATTAAGTTTAAGAGCAATGAAAGTAGAACGTGATTGAGCCGTGTTAATCCAGATTAGCCCAGCGGTGACACGTGATTGAGCAATGACACCTGTATTGTTTTTGTGTTGTTGACTTACCTGAATAGAGTGTGTGATATATCTGTATTATCGCGTGTTTTTATTCTCGCGTCATGAAGTCTGACGCGAAGTTCGCGAATATTAAACGGTCGCGAAAATTTGGCTGTTTACAGTATGTCTCCTGGAGACATATTGCTGACGGCTTATAATCATCTTGTATTAGTCAGTGTAAATCATTAGAATTGGTCCTGAGACATCTGCAATTCGACTGAATTAATGAATTGGAAACGCTCATGTTATAGGCAGTTGTACAGGAGATCTATTTTTCCCTTTTCTAGGCGACTTACTTCTGTTGCGCCGAGGAGGGTGGGGTGGGGTAGGGGGTGGTGGGGGGGGGAGTAGAGACATCCATGTCGTGACCCTTCGGGACACGATCTGATTTATCTAGTTTTGTGTTAGTCGTCTTCACAACAGGGGATGGGTGTGATACCGATTTAGGAGCCAGTGGCGACGTTGGTACTAATGTAGATTGATCTTCAGTTTGTGATGAAGAAGAACATGATGATTGTTGGAGACGTTTAGTCTGAATTAGAGTCGAGGACTCAAGCCATGTGTATTCGGTCTGGCAAGCACCCCGAATGACATGAAAAAGGTCTGGAAACATTTTGAACTGAGGCAGAAGCAGTAGCCGCATGAGATGGGCCTGGTATTTCATGAGCTAGAACGTGAGCCTGAAAAAGTGATATTGCAGTCATGGATGTTTCAGTTTTGAAATTTTGGATTGAAATGCCCACGTAGGACAGTCTCTGGACGATGACACATGACGGAGGAGTTTTTTGTCTTCACATTTGCCACACATCGATAACAGGCAGCTACGTTATGGCATGATTTTGAGCCATGGCCATACTTTTGACACCTGTAACACCTAAGGGGATTTGGGATGTAAGAATCCACCCTTAAATGACAGTATCCAGGTGACTCTGGGCGTTTAGGAAGACCGAAAGTAAATAAATACGTGTTGGTCTTAATAATTTCTTTGTTTCCTCTTCATGAAAAACGTTTAACAGCTGTAACTCCTTGTGAGGTTAATTCCGAAAGAATGTCATCTTCATCCATGTCTGAAAGACAACGGCTTACATCTCGGACAATACCTGTACTGCTGTTAACTGTCCTGTGAGGTGAAACCGTTACAGGAATATTCGCTAGTGACCTTGTTGATAGTAGGACTTGTGACTGAATCTGCTTTTTGCATTCGATAACTAGACGGCCAGAACGCAGCTTCTTTCACGTCGCCTGCCAAACCTTCAATATCTTTTGCAATAGCAAAAGGATTCAGTTTCAGCGGACCATCATTTGGTGATGACATGACTAAAAACGAGACCAATTATCAGAATTAACAACAGTTGTAGAAGGCTCATGGTCAGACGATAATGAATCATCAGATTTATGCGATCTTTCTTTGAGTGGGGGTGCCATGGTTGTATTATAAATCATTTGCCCTCCTAGCTCCCCATCCACCATGGAGTGTCAACAAGGACGATGCCTTATGTCTGTGGACAACAAACGGCACCAGGGATACCAGGAGAGTATACTCAAGCATGAGAATATCTTGAATAGATATGTCCTACCAGACTGGCTACCCGTGAAGGTCCCGGGGTAGAATAGGCCTTCAGCAACCCATGTTTGCCATAAAAGGTGACTATGCTTGTCGTAAGAGGCGACTAACGGGATCGGGTGGTCAGACAGCTGACTTGGTTGACACATGTCATCGGTTCCCAATTGCGCAGATCGATGCTCATGTTGCTGATCACTGGATTGTCTGGTCCAGACTTGATTATTTACAGACCGTCGCCATATAGCTGGAATATTGCTAAGTGCGACGTAAAACTAAACTCACTCACTCACTCGCCCAGACTGGCCCATGAGCCATCGCCTTCTGGGCATGAGACTCTAGGCAAGTTCAAAACAGCATATTCCGAGATGAGCAATTTGGCCAAACTCTGAATAACAGTTCCAAATTAAATTTGTGCAATGACATATATAAATATAATCCATGCACAGGGCTTGGCATGACCAGCCGATTGGTTTAACCGGGCCCATTCAACCACCCGTCTAGGTGAAGTCAGGGCCGAAGTGGTGCATTAGGCAACAGGTTGCAGGTCCCTATTGCCCTCAACCACCAGGATCCCCTCCTCACCGACACAGGGCCGCAACCCACGGCAAACGGGTTGGTGGACCAAATATCCCCCCGGGTCCACGACGGGGTGAACGGCTCTTGGCGTTAGCCAGCACCCACCACTGGTGGCCGTTCACAGGTGCCGAAGGTAGTCATATTTTTTTAATGTTTTGCCCGATTTTACTTGTAAACATGCTTATCTGGATATCCTCTTACGCATCCCACTGCATGCCCAGTTAGGCCGAAGTGAGTTATTTTCGACATATCGATATCTATTTACATTTGTGTAAACTTGAGGGATACAGAGTAAGAGCCTATAAACATTTTTTTTCCTATTTCCGATATTACTTTAGTTGCAAAATCATATCTGTGATTATCTAGTTATTTTCTAGTGCTTTGCAGACATGTAAGCATATCATTTAATTTTTTTTTTCTTTTATAAATTTACAACGAACTTGGTCACGATACGGCTGAAAAACTGCCGATGAGACTTTTCAACTCCCTCCATCTGTATTACTGTAAGAACTCCAAGGCATGGCGACCAGTGATGACATAGACAGGCTGCCTCACCTCTTGGTCAGGTAAAATATCGTATTTTAAATTACAAAGAGCACTCTGTTCATGTCATCTGGATCGTCTTCTTGGAAATCAAATTAGTCCGGAACAGAGATGATATCCAAACAACGTGGTCAAGATCTGAATTTCGTACAGTCCGCTGGCATTAAGTTGAAAAATTGAGTGCGGCTAAAAACAACAGATGATCGCATGAGCAGATACGCAAACACACAAATACATGTACACATATATACTAAGAGTCAGTCTCTGAATGAAGAAATTGAAAAAAGGAAATAGTTTCAAAATAATAATCACTGAATATAATAATGAAAAGGAGATCAGAAACTTAAAATATGCTGAAACTGTGGTCACGTAGACTTGCCACACATTCCAGACATTCTTCACCTATGCTTTAAAATGTTGCATGTTCATACCGTTCAAATACCGAACAGATGTCTATGTTTTATGTGATATTTCACGAGCTTCTTGCTTCGACGTGTTTGCACATATTACATATTTTCAACTAATTATGAAGTAATGTATTTTACTCGAAACTTTCAAGCCATAGAATGCTTATGCTTTATACAAACAGCAATTTAACGGTTGAGGGTTATAAAGACCGTATCAAATTTAACAAAAACTTGTTCAATTATCAAATACATATCGGTTGATTTTACAAACGTCCAAAAGTGCAGTGCTCCCAATTTCTATCTAAAGTGGAATCAGAGTAGAGTCCCATTATTGCCGTAAGAGGAATCATAAAAGGGGGATTGACTACCACGATGATTGCATATAGTTCGACTTGATTGATTCCTGGATCATATTATCAGTCATGACCTACGTTAGTCTCATCGGACCAGTAGGTTGTTATAGTAAAACTAAGACAGGGTTTTGTTAATGTATATATGTATGTATTATTAATGTATATATGTATGTATTATTAATGTATATATGTATGTATTATTAATGTATATATGTATGTATTATTAATGTAATATGAAACTCTAAAGTTGTAAGACTACGTGTATATCAGAAACTAAACCGACTAATTGATAGCACGGGTATTTTATATTGTTGGAAGAAGTGAGCCTTTCCTGAACATTATGCGATCCCTGAAAGTTCAGATTCTGTTGTATAAACAGCGGATCAGCAGATAGAGGAGGAACGCTTGGGCAAGTGGGGATGTCTTCATGTCTTTATATGTCCTGTCAGGGAGATTATATAGAGAGGGAGAAGAAACTCCTCGAAAAGCCCCTGACCGTATGCCTCGGGTCGTTACGTAATCAGTGTAGACAATATGGCGGCAGCTTAGTGTTTAAAATTGATCATGAGCCCGGTATATTTTCATCAGCTGATTCAATTCGCTGAGTGTTGTGACAACTGGAATCCTACATGTAGAAATTAAGTTAACTATTTTGTCATTTCAGTTTAAGTCAAATAATTGGTGTTATTGTCAGTATTAGGACAGTAGATTTGTAGTAAAGTTTCAAGTCGTTATGTTATAGGTCACTGGCTTCCATTCTCGATTCACCGCGAAGACAGACTAAATTGTGCCGATAAAACCTTCTTTCACACATTCCTTAATTTTTTAGAAGGGAAACATGAAATGTATTTGCAAGTAATAGTGCTAGTTTTATGACTTAAAAAAATATGAGGATGTGACTGAGGTGTGTGAAAAACATGACACATCGCTGATCTGTTCAGATCCGCCATTGAAATGCTACACGCCGTTGTTTGAGTGTTTCTAGTTCTTTCTTCAAAACATGTTTAACATACCCCTTTAATTCTTGTGAGGGGAATATACTATCAGGTGAAATGTGTTTGCAAGTAATAGTGATAGTTAGGGTGTATTTGAGGAGTGTGACAAATGTGACATATCGCCGATCTGATCTGATCCGCCACTGATGCTTGTGATGTTTGAGGGTTATAGTTCTATAACTTCTTTCATATTGATCTTATTTTATGAAAAACGGGAAAGGTCTTGAGAACGTTTTGTGATAGTTTTACATTTTCTGTTTTTGGGGTGTGTGTGACAGTGTCAGTTATTTTTTGTTTATATCCATTCCATTCCCACATGAATGAGATATCTGAATTAATTATTAATGTAAACAAAATGTCTCAAAGTGGATTTTTTAAAAAGCTGATGTTAACACGTGTCCTAGCGATACTTTTGCGTTCTTTAACATGTTTTGGGAGGGAAGACCATGGTGTATCATTTATTCTTTCATTTATTCACATATGTGCTTCTTTTTTATTCTTTCACTTTATTTCTTTCATTCATTCACGTATAATTCTTGCTCTTAATTCTTACTTTAATTCATTCATTCACTCATTGTAAAATGACCTTGTCACTGTGTGCGCTGAAGCATGACGAGACACACGTAAACTGGTACAAATGGTAAAGAAAGCAAGCGAGTGGCCTATCCCTGTTGTACATTACCCCTGGTCCTGTGCACCTTTCATATCTTGCTGTTTTCTGGGAGGAAGTCTAGCATTTCCCCAACTGTTTTTCGCTAGGTATGCCGAAGGCTTGAGTTTGATTTCCCCACATGGACACAATACTATAGGCCATTAGCGAAGAAATATACCTAAAGGCGGCGTAAACCCATCTTACTCACTCACCAATATTGTTTTTAGTTCACTTCAGATCCAATATTCATTTATATGACATTTCATCCTGAATCTTATCTTTGGCAATAAAGATTTAGTATATTGTTACAAAGTATTGTCACAAATAACCCTTGGATCAAAGACTGTGGATTCTTAAAACATAGTATATTGGATTACAGCATAGAAAAGGGAACTATCTTGACTAATTTGAACTCAGTTTTTTGTCTGAGATTGCAAAGCCTCAAGCACATCTTTTATGTTTTTGAGAATCCACATGTGGTATCAAATAGGTTTTATCAATGTGAAAAAATTATTACCACCGAACAACCAGTGGTGTCTATTGTCTACCAAAATAGAATGTGTAAAAAACTATAGTCATGAATCAACATGACGTTTAAGAAAAAACATTCTCCCTGATATATGTGTCTCAAGAAACATTGCCAATACGTTTATTGATAAGAAGGTTCATTTATCCAGTACAAATGCCCCCTGCAGAGTACACCCAGATCGATTTAAGGCATGCCGATTGAAATGGACGTAAAGACAACGAAAGCGATATTTTGAATGCAACCGTAACAATATGAGAAATAGATCTCCATTCATGCCCAACAGCAAGAGAAAAATGTAAAGGATATATTATTTGCATGCACAGATAAACTTGTGGTTCTGTCAGTTGTATTATATACATGTACAAGGTAATCCGTTTCCCAAGTACGTTGTTGGAATTGCCATTCACGCTTATTTCATCATTATATCAGCCCTTACACAACCGCAATAAACAACATCTCGTATTTCGTGGTAGATATAAACCACGAACTCAATTTCATATTGCACGAGGATGATTTGTGTAACTCTGTTTTGACAACGACTTGGGGCTATAACCTGGATTATTTAGTGCCGATATCTAATGAAAAAAGTCGTGTTGCAAATATTTCTTCGTATTCATTTATCTTTTAACAAATATTATCAAGTGAGTGAGTGAGTTAAGATTTAAGTTGCATCGGCACTGTTTCAGCCACTAAAACTGACTAAAACTAGTGAAAAGGTAAAACCCTATCAACAGTACACTAATGTTACTAGATTATCAGAAAATTAAGCTAGGTAACAAATATCTTTAACAGTAGAAAACTATTTTCGGACAATACAGTGTAAAGATGAGCTATTTATCGTCAACAACTGAAGGCAGATCACCAAGCTAGAGTCCATGGAAATGATGTCAAGATATTCACTGTCAGTGTTTCACATACTGAACCTCGTGATAAATGAGTTGAATATACCAGGTTAATTTTTCCCTTCTCTGTTCATTGTGGACTGTTTCACCATGTCACGGCTATCTATAAACAATTAAACCAAAAACATATCAATGCTAGAGAATGACAAATCATGGTTAGCCACTGAAACAGATTTCAGTGACGTTAATGTCATTTGGTGAGCGGCTTGGCGAGCTGGCTAAAGCGCCAGGCTATAGTGATCCAGCGACGTTTAGGTGTCGGGTTCGAGCCCACCTGTAACCGGGTGTAAAAGCATTGCAGTCAACTTTGTGTGCGGACTCTTTACATGTTGTAACAACCCCTTGTGCAGTCCACAATCCTGTGCACTTAAAAGAACCCGTTGGTATATGACCAGATTGTGTCCACATGAATCCTTACAGGAAAGTGCAGTTAACTTGGACAAAGTACTGCGACTATGTGTCCCAATCCACCTGGCTGTGAATTGGGTACCTCGTTAGGATGAAAGGGCCACGAACCACAATAAACTCGGTGTGCATAGTGGAAGCAAGAGTTGAATGTTCCTCAGGGAGTTGAGATTTATAATACGATATGACGTTGAGATTGACATCCAATGATCGAGGGAAAGCAATACCAGCGCCTTGAGCAATCACTAGTTGCATGGGCATGTGCGCTATATAAATATATTAAAATAGTGCACACTGTTTTCAAGAGTCACAGATCAAGGTAACACGGCAAAGTTAATATGTCACGCATGTAACCCCTTCACCAATACTGTCCACCAAGTCAAGGGCTCCACTCCAAATATTTACCATGAGACTATTTCCGATTATTCCATTTAAACTCATACTTAACTGTACAATAATTGAGAGCATACTCACCGAGAGCAATGGTGATCTTTGTGTAAAGATGACTGCTATTGCATTCACATAGTTCTTAAGGCAATTTGAGGATGTATGCCTGTGTGAGTGTGACATTTTCCTGCCCATCCTTATACATATTTCTCTCACGCAGTACGTCAAAATACTTTCAACCAACAATTTTCATGTGACATTTTACAGTGTATGGTTTGCAAGCACATCCTCTCTAAGGAAGCATACTAGAGCAAAACAAACGCTAAAGAGTTCCTGATTTCATCCCATAGACCGTCAGTCACAAAAACATTGTGCGACAGCTACATCAGGTTATTTGTGACTGTAACCTTGACGTCAATATTAATCGAATAAACAAGAACCTGTCCTCAGAACCGACCGACAAAGTAAATGTCAGACTCGTGATTTCCAAAGGGGTGCTGTGGTGTTTTGATTTTCTTAAATCCTATGCTTAAACAAAAGCATGCCTCTACTACAGGACCAAATGCAGAACATGAGAGGTATTCTCAGTGTGGCCCTGTAATGTGTTCCACCGTCTCACGTGAGATTCAGGACAATGGTTTAGGTACATCTGTACGAGGAGGGACCAACGTGAACAATGAAGAGCAAGCACACGGCTCCCGTCAGTTCAACATTTTGATTGTGCACTGAACAAATAGATCCATCTTTAGAAACACACATAGAAGGACTGACAGGCCATAAGGTTTTATAATCAGTTAAGACGAGAATCAAGGGTCTGTTCTCACTGACTTGGACTGGTGAAGACACTGTTTCTATCGGCACTGGTGTTTAACTGTGTTTAATGTTCACAAAGACATCCACGTTAGTTTTATCTACGGCCATTTTCAAAATAAACATGAAATGTTGTCAACGGACTCTAGGAATGCGATATTTTCAAACTATTTATCTACATGTACAATAGAGTTCATACTTTCGTAATCTGGAATTTCACCAGAAACTGTGGTGTCCAATAAACTCTAACCCGTGAAGCTCCGGGTTAGAATATTGGCCTTCAGTCACCTGTGCTTGTCGTAAGAGACGAATAACGGGATCGGGTTGTCAGGTTCGCTGACATGGTTGACACATGTCATCGGTTCCCAGCTGCACAGATTGATGTCCATGTTGTTGAACACTGCATTGTCTGGTCCAGAATCGATTATTTACAGACCGCCGCCATATAACTGGAATAATGCTGAGTGCGATGTAAAACTAAACTCAGTCGCTCACTCCAGTAAACTCTCACAATTCTCACATTAAAGTTAACATCCACACTTTTTCCAAAAATTCCTTTAAAAATCACATCTATCATATCATGTGATTTAAAGGGTTATCCATGTCAATTATCATAATACACTTGCCATGTTTACTTCCTTGGCAATTTGACGAGCTGTTTGTAATGTCGATACTGTTCTTTTGTGGACCTGATCTATTTTGTCAGTCAGGACGACGTCTCGCTAAAAGATATATGAACTTGAAAGTGTCCTTGATCACGGATGAAAAGCATGTGCTTCCAATGTCACTTGTAAGCTAACTGAAACTTTTCGCATTATATTAGTGTATAAGTCATTACAGGCTTATAACGGTATATCATTTGATCAATAGACTACAGCCAGCCATGTTTACTTAATGTATAAACAAAGAAAGTATAACGTGAATGTCTATTGATTTTGGTACAACATAAGAAAAAAACTTTATACATGTGTCTTGAAGATGTCATCAGCGTCTTGGAGCACAGAACACCCAGTTCTTATTATCTTGTTTGGATTCAAACGCCACGAAGCCCGAGGGCATGGCACTGTTGTAACGAGAGGCACATGAGAGAAGACGTACATTCCGGACTTACCGATTCGTGTAGTCTGAATATGTCATTGTGACCCGACGTTGCTAAACGATCCTCATACGGTCATTAACACTAATATTGACCTGCATTATAATCAGTATTCCAGCTTAAACAGCAAGTAACCATCATAAAACTAACATTATATTCTTTCCACATTAAGTTTCTTACACTTCACAGAGCACCATACGTAAATAAGGTTACAACATTCAAGGCCTCAGAGATGCCATGAAAAACATTTCTGGTAGACGTAGAGGATATTTCTGAAAATGACCCAGCGTGGTGAAGTGTCCCGTCGTTTTGCTTTGCTCATTATTTGATCAGGCGAACAACTCACACGCCTTTGCATGTTTTGACGAGTTCCATCGACGAAGAAGGATATTGTATTAGCTGAGCTATAACCTGTAACTAGTAAAACATCTGTCGTGCGTGAAAAGTGGAAGTCACAGTGCAGATAGGTTGAACCGAGTGAGACAAATATTGACGTTACCGGAAGCACTGGAAACTCAACAGCACTCTCAAGAGATACTTGCAGAAAACGACCCAAGTGCTTCAGTTCTCTCCGCTAAATTGGCAGTTGTTTTGTGACACAAGTAGTTCCAACACTACACAAGCATTTCACCGGAAGAGCCACGGGCGCTTAGCCTTATCACGTTTCGTCAACATGTTGTACCACAGCTGGGTCTGGTTATTTGGTGGATATTAATAAGTCATCCCCAATGCATTATCATCTTCTACATATCATTCTCTTCTCACACCACGATGCTCGATGTAGTTCCTTACTTTGTATTCTACAAGTGGTATATTTCCTGTGTAATGATCAACAAGTGAATCGCCTTCCCCTGAATGGTACCACTGACAGACGCTTCACCTTTTCGCGAAATCCTTTGCCGTCAACTAATGGTGATAATACACTTTTGTTGTATGAGACCGTTCAGTGATTTGGAATGTAGAAAAAAATTGCACATTGCATTGTCCAGGCCCGTGATTAAAGAGCTGTATGAAATTTAGCCATGGTATAAATACATTGAATTTGACAAAGATTGAAGGATTGTTTATGGAACAATTGTATTGTCATTTTTCAAAGGCATTTAGAAGTTGGCGTAGTAATACAGGACAAATTTTATTGATAGCAACTTCTTGGGTTTATTTTCCCGACGTTTCGGGGCTTATCCTAGCCCCCTCATCAGGTTGAGCTGAACTGAATACTAAGGCTTAACTGTTAACCCATGACCTCACAATGAAGTCACAATGCCATGACAACATGATACCAGTAGCTAACAGGAATACTACGACAACATAACTCACTACTAATTATTATAACTACATACTATGTTATCACAGTATTCTGTTAGCTACTGGTATCACGTGTATTGGATTAAAAATCAGTCGAAGCAAAGTTTTCCCTCTGAAAGAGAAAGCAATCTTGTAAGTCTCAGATGCCGTGCCTTCAGGTCAGTAGAGCTATCCGTTCATAATTATCCTACAACTGTGCATGTTTTAGCCCAAACCGTCTTTACTGTAGCTGACGAAATGGTATCACGTGAATCATCTTGCGCTACTGGAAGGCCAAACTTTCTATTTTTTTTATAGTTAGCTTCTTGTGTGATCAGATCATTAAAGGTGATTCAAAGATGACCGGGTAAAATGGCGTACAGAAGAAAGCACACGCGCAAAAGATATCGCACACATGATGCAACGAATGCAAAAATAAAGGCTTCATGAACCAGGTAAGACGTACCTTGATGATTTAGCAATACATTGCACACTAAGTGATACGGGTATCTGCTCCGGGACGAGCAAAATCCGTCAACCCAGGATACTTTTTTTTAGCAATAAAGGCAGTTATTTTCTATCATTTCATATTCCATATCTTGTCAAGTCAAATATATCATATTTTCGTTATCTATCCTAAAAACCTTCTCAAATCTGGATGGGCACGTGACCTCCAGATGTGCTGCCGACATTTCCTTGTGTATGTGATAATTCAACCTATTATATAAGATGAGCTTTACGAAACGTTGTGCAAGCATTTTGTCCAAAAAATGTCCACCAAATGCATGTCCTATTACTGACTTTTAGCGCTGACATAATCAAACAGCTATCTTGCGTTATCGACTGACCACCTACAGAAGCATGGTGACCATTATTTACATATACAGTGTCCATTTCGCCTCTGTCAGGTACCGTATGTGCGTGTTAGTCTAATCATGCTACATGTCATGGTCGTCTCTGTTGATTGATCTGTAGAGAGTTGGCCACTGACCACCAGAGGTAAAACACCCACAGTGGGAAATCCAATCTCTCAAGTGTCTGTCACATGAAACTCAATCCACCGTAACCAGGCAACCCCTCTAACAGATCGTAGAATTCATGTCACTGAACGTGTTCATTGACCAGAGTGATCTCTCCATTGGCTTTCCATTCACTTTGTTTTGTTGTTGCTGCTGCGGCTGTATTCATGACATTGAGAAAAACAGCGAGGGAGAGCAAGTGAAACTGATAATAGTGTTAAGTTCCAGTGACCTTACCTGACAACATTTGGTTCAGACTTCCACTTTTTTCAAGAGACATGCTATCAATCCCAAATATACAATCATGTTAAACTTGTTACGAAGCTGTGTTGAGTTTGTATCAAGTTTATATACCAATTTCATCCAACTTATCAAATTACTTTGGATAATGGTGTCGTATTGCAAGTTACTGTTGTACAGTCTCTGTGAAATGCTAATGTACGAACTTTGGTATTGACATGTGTTGAAACCGCATTGCACCAAATCAGTTTGTGGTACACCGTAACAGCTATTATGAATAATCCCCAACATGTTCAGGTGTTAAACATATTCAGTCATTAATCAACACATCCTGGAATTTGTTTCATATATTGTTGTTCGAAGAATTTTAACTAGTGTACAGGGATGTATAAATTAGACAAAATTGATAAGATCAGTCCCTCCTGGATTCCGAGATTTTTTCTGCAACCGCGGAGAACGTGCGGAAAAAGACGTCTGGTCCGCGGAAAACGCATTTTCATGCAGAATCCGTGTAGAATTCGCCACTTTTCTGCCGTGGAATTTGCTTATTTCAAAAACTGATTGAAAACTGACTGACTGCCGAAATGAAAAGTAGAGTTAATGTCAAAAGTAGGATCGGTTACACATAAAACGAACCGACATATTTATTGTGACAACATTTTCAAAATAAACATGATTAAAGATACTTTATTAGTACAGCATGTTTAAGCATCTTCCAGTTACTATTAGCTGAATTTGACACTGCAATAACGTTCTCAATTATTGTTGTTTGCATGAAACCGGAAGTTGTTCGTCTGCATCAAAGTTACGAATGAGAGGAGAGAAATGACTTTCAGCGATTGTTTAATTCTCAATGCAAACACAGCAAACGGTGTGGGTGCTTTATCATCAAACTTACTCAAGATGTGATGTCGACGTAACTTTATATCTGTGTTTGAGAATTAAACTATGAAGATGTGTGTAATGTTTTTGTTGTTTTTTTCTAAATGTTTTAACCCCAGAATTTTGTGCAGAATATTGAAAAATAGGGTGCAGAATGTGCTTAATTTTGCCGCGAAAATCTTAAATATTTGTCGCGGAATCCAGGAGGGACTGTAGGATAAATGACAGCATTTTCAGAAGAGGATACGAATGACCCATAATTAGTTGCTTTTGATGTAACGCGCAAGTTATTAGATTCAGTTCTCTCTAACCCTCTGCAACAGATTGCAAAAACCAAACATCATGATACGTTCTTTTTAAGCTTTTACTGTTTATCGCCTGTCATTACATATCACGTTTTATTGAAGGTGTGATACAAAACTGAAAGTCTTGTAATGCAGAATAGGAATAAGACTTGTATAAAGAAATGACTAAATACTTCTTATACTTTATTGGGTTATTGGGTATTGTGGCAAACAACTAGCTATAGGAACCCTTTACCCGCAACTTGTTTCATCATTCAAAGAAATACCATTAAACTATCCAACGATGAAAAATAGTTGGATTCTTAGGTGAATAAAGATAATAATGCTATGTGTTAATACAGAATGAAATTAATTGTGACACTTATTTCTGCAGAAAAATAAATTTGCCAGACATTTCTTTGCAGGAGTGCATTTTCAGAGCCAATTTGAGAGCTTATGACCATCTGAAAACTAGCACAATAACTGTTTGAATTCATAGGCAGATATAGGATTTATATATAGCGCACATATCCACGCACTAGTGCATGCTCAAGGCGCTGGTATTTTTCCCTCGATCACTGGATGTAAGTCTCAACAGCACATCGTATTTCAATCTCACCTCCCTAGGGAGTATACAACTCTTGCTGCCACTTGGCGAACCGTGTTTATTGAGGCTCTCTCATCCTAACGAGGTGCCCATTCACAGCTGGGTGGACTGGAACACATAGTCACAATACTTTGTCCAAGTTCACTGCACGTTGCTGTACCCGCAAGTGGGTGTTCTTGATATATATATATTTCCAGTGATATAACACGTACATATGTCTTTGTAGACTGCTTAGTCTTGTGTGTCTATTTAACACTTTCCTGTATTTATCTGATTGTCAACAATCGATTATATATAACAAATCCAGCATTTTACACAGAAGTAAAATATTGTGACATTTCTCGCAACTCCCATGTGAAGAAAGATGTTGGGTATAAAAATAGGTCTGTCACGTTAACAGACAAATAACATCGGAGAAATCTTGCATTCCATATTCACTTGACATCACCACAGAAACTATGTCATGTTCATAATAGCAATTCAAATGTTGACCTGACCTGACCTGACCTGCACTGTTTACCAGACTTCATAGAATGCTTCTGGCAAAATAAAGGCATGTATGTAAACATGCCCTTTCTAAAATGCAAGGATACGTGTGTGTATTGAAGCTTCCCTTTGAACTTTTTCATATAAACTACAGGAGTTCGATTTCAAAGGCTTGATACTATGATCAATGGCATACAGATACCCCAACCTGTTTCATATAATTGAAGCATATAATGTGTGTATAATTGATCCCTAATAGAAAAGAGTCCGTATTTTCAACAAGTCTTTAATGTTTACTTTCTTCAACTTCAATGATTTCCCTGCACACAGTTATTAGATATCACGTAGTATCAAAGAACAGGGGATACACGGAATACGATAGGTAAACAACAGTAGGCAAAAGCCGTGACTAACATGACTGTCAAGCTCGGATAGGTCATGACATAAGTATGTCATCGTGTCTGGACGGCCTGAATCGATACTTACACTGTTTCCAACATGCCTGAAGTAAAGCGTCATTCCGTGACTCTTCTTTGAACCTTTGTATACGTATGCAACTGGTAGGTTATTCATGGTTCTGTCACGGTTGTGGATGTTATACAGATCGTTATCTGGTGATGCAATGCTACGGATCCCTTTATCTCCGGTGCTTGTACTTTCTGTTGTCAGGCCACACTCCCAGTTAACCAGTGCGGACGGATGATTTTGTCGTCTCGGGGGGAATTGCAATGCTGATTTACCTTCGTTAGGCAAAAGGTAAATTTCATGGGTTCCAATTCCAGATCACCCCGAATATGTTTGTCAGCACCTTTCCTGTGCTCACGGTTACCCAGTCGGTGGCAAACGGCTGTGTGTTCTGAACATGTTTTCTTGATATTGAATGGATTCGTATCCAACAGGGAAATAAGCTAACCCAGGCAAACACGTCCTAGTTACTCCATAAAGTTAATCACTGTAGTTGTGCCAACACTACTGATGTGTAGGGTTGAAACGGTGAGTACATGAAGTTAACTAACAATAAACCGCACCTTCCTGCATCAAAGGTCAATATCTTTATGCAATACCTCTCGCACCATGAGACAAGAAGGAAATTACCCTTTCTCGTGTAATTTGTTAAAGAATGCAAAATCGGCTGTGGTAGGACGTCGACACCGACTTCAGTATTAAAACAACAGACCCCCAAAACAGAAACATTTGGTTGGATTTGTCACTTGAGCTCAGTTTCCCTGATGTCAAAGAACAATCGTAAATGTTGTAAGCTTACACTGTGAACTAAATTGTATAAAGAAAACCTAGGCTACCGCTGTTACTATTTCTACTTTGTTCATTCATTTCAAAGTTATATTCAATATATACCATCTCCATGATAAATCCCCTGTTAAAAACATTATTTTCCTTTGAAAACATGTTTGAGGTAAGAAACGACTGATTGGATCGAGGTTCGGCTTCTCATGTCATCATAGTAAAATTCAACTATTTTCTAACAACTTTATACTGATCGAATATTGTTGATCGCAGACATAAACAGCACCACGAAAACCTTGAATTGTTCGATCAGTTCATGTGGAATTTATAATTTTCACCCCTATGTTTTCCATAAGCAAAGACCACAAGGAACTGCAAGAACAGACTGATCGTACCACTCAAGCATCCTGAATTCAATTTCATTTTACCAGAGGGGAAGATTTATGTTCCCAATTCAGGAAGGAAAATAACTCAGACAGTTATTAATTTACCTAGCAATTATCATTCAGCATGACCAACATTTATCTACCTCTTGAAAACGTCTGGGGGCAATAACCGAGCCAAATTATTTACTGCAAATTAGGTGTCAATGTTTGCTCAATAAAACATAACTGGGAGGAAAGTGGGTACGCCAGAAAAGGTCAGGGAGAAAAACACTCACATGTCACTTTGTCAGACTCCCTTGAGCTGTAAGTGTTGTTAGTTCTGAAAAGTAATTGTTTGCAAGTGTTACATACTTAAATGTATTTATGTCTGAAGCCACATTCGTTCCAAAATGTTGGTATTTCACAGTATGTTATCCAGATCAACACTAAAATGTGTCTTGATTGAATTTAAGAATTGATTTTTGTGTTTGGAGTCTAATTTGTGTCTATGTGTAAATTGTGTTTTTGACACGAGTAATTCAAGAAACAAAAAAGGATGTGGTTAAAATGTAGAAAGTGCCCAGGCTTTGCACGTTCCTGTGAACTTTCCAGGTTTCATTTGTCACCTGATCAGGCTTACAAGAATACGGAAGTGAAATGTACACTATCAACTGGGTCAGTTTTATATGTGTACAGTACAGGGCAACTGAGTCATATTCATAGTAGTAAGACATGCTTACCCCTTTAATCCATGTCAACTTTTCTAGTCTACAATTAGACAGTTTTGCAAACAAATCTTTTATAATGGAAACATAACAGAGCACACGATTGTCACATGTTTTTGTGTTTCATGTCACTCACCAAAAACGTCTTCCGACAATAACTTAAGATTGTTTATGACTGTAACGTTGAATTTAAAAAAGGAGTCCGCCATCAGAACAGATGCATAAAGTAAAGGGTACAATCCTTTTCCCAAAGAGCTGAGGTCGCGTTTTGATTCTCTTAAATCCTATGCATAAACAGAAGCATGCCTCTTCTACAGGACCAAATCCAGAACATCAGTGGTAATCTCGATGTGGCCCTCTGTTCCATCGTCTCACGTGAGACTCGTGCCACTTTTAAGAACATTCGGTATAAAGAAATGTCTCTTAAAACTCTTGAACATAATTCAACAACATCGTGATGAGGAAGCAAAGCTTTGAAGAGAAGAAAGTTGATAGATTCCGTGATCATTTTTTTTTGTACACAGCTAACACCAACATAGTATAAATGCCACAATGACAACATTACCATTAAGCTTGGAGCACACATCAGGACAAACGCTTGTGAATTAATTGTGCTTCTACTGAGGCAGCAGATGATTACCAATACTAATGCCCTGTCAAACGTCCAGGTTGTTGCTCGCACAACATCTGAAACGTGTCCATCACGTCTCGTGAAACTATCTGTTCAGAAATGGTTCAGGTTGTGGTGATTTGTGCCTGTCAATGCAAGCAGGGACCAGGGTGAGGAATTAAGGTTCAGCACACTGATTCCGCCAGTACAACCATTTGTCTGAGCATTGAACAAATAGAACCGTCTTTAGAAACACACATAAATGAGTTGTTGGGTCATAAGGTATAGTAATCAGTTGAGGAGAAAATCATATGACTGCTCTCGTTGACTTGGACTGGTAAAGACTCTGTTTGGATCTGGACACAAAAACATGACCGCTATAAGGAGTGACGCGACACCATAGGCTTGATAAATCTCACTCAACTAATTGATTCTCATATAGACAATATGCATTCTAGAGTGCTGACAGACGTTAACGAGTTAGCTGGGTTTAGTTATTCTAAAGAGCTCATTTCTGAGTGCATACTTCCCTCAGTACGGTTGTTAAGAAGAGTGAAAAACATACTTTGGCAATGCGTCTGCCACAGGTGAAACATTTACAGCAGCCTGAACCTGTCATAATTTTCCTCTCGATCCATAAACATACTGGACACATTATGTCATGAATTGTAACTAGAGCATTATATTTTTCTAGTATCAACAGTATTAGATTCAGCATAAGTGATAACTCCTACTAAGCTTAAGATGGGACCCGTCCACCAACAGAAACATCGACAGCATGCATTTCATGTTACCTCATAATATCATTTTCAGATGGGTCAGAGCTCAAAACCGTGTGAAAATAAGCAAGCAATCATTTTGGCAAATGTACCCACACGACCATTAGAATGCAAGGTACATTTTTCATTCATTGAATTATCCAGCGAGATAGTTATGTCCTGCGTTACCAATATAGAGCAATGTCCTTTACTATATGAGACCATGATAACTGACAATCTCGAAAAGTTCATAACTTGAAAAGTTTATAGTGTATCCATTGGTAATATTGTTTCTGGTCGCAACGTACACCCGAACCACCGTGAAAGACTCTCTGAGTTCCTTAGCAAACGCTTGACCTTTCAGCCCTCTAAAAACTGTTAGTGTCCAGCTTCAGTTACCTGGTATCGTCATTATCCGACAGTGCGTCAGTAATGTATGATACAATGAATCATACAACGTAAATGCTTTGGTAGAGATATGCGGTGATTGTGGAGCCCATAGTTGCACATTTAGTTTCCAATACATTACAAGCACCTGAAAACAAGTGACATGTCACTGACCCATAATGGCCATAAACAAATGATATTGGCACTTCTAAGCGTGTTTTAACTGTTGATTTACGATAGCGTGCATATATATATATAAGCATATCGCTTGGTATCTGTGCCATTATTCTGACGATGTAGCAGTAATTACTGACCATCTTGTGAAGGGTACAAATCTTTGATGACATCTGTAACTGACACAAAGGTTGAGTTTACTCGCTAGCCAGTTCAACATTAAGGATGACATGTTGTGGCATGCCTTATGCAGTCGATATTATTTCGTAACGTGTGGTTACGAAGTGTACGTAATATAACTTCAAAAATCACAATTATCTTCTGAAAGTTCTGCGAATGCTCTTTTTCACTTTTTTCATGTCAGGATACTTTGATGCCTCCAGCCCACTTGAGGCGTTAGATACAATATGTCTAAATTAAGTAAAGGATTACTTTAAGTACGTTATGACTGATATAGTTTTCGACATTTCCACATCTGCATATTGCGTAATAATTTCTTATTCCAGAATTCCACCAAGAACGGCAGTCATTGAATAATCCCGCATTTCTGAAATGCTAAGGATCACATTTCTCACATTAAAGTCAGGACTGATTCATCCTACAAGTTAAAATCTCCCAAAACAATATTTTTTTAAAAATCATATCTTTCATAACATTCTGCCATCATGTAAGTCATGACGATATGTCAGTAATAATAAACTAATCATGTTTGCTTCCCTGGCAATGTAACGACCTGTTTGTAATGTTGATACTGTTCTTGTGTGGATCTGATCTGTTTTGTCAGTCAGGAAGACATCTCGCTAAAACACATATCAATATTGGGAAAACTGTCCTTGATAACGGATGAAAAGCATCTGCTTTCGTTGTCCCTTTTAAGCTCAATAAAAAAACATCGCAGACATTATAGGTTGATAACGTTGATCATATGATCAATGGAATACAGCAGGAAAACCAGGTTTTCAGTTCATGTATAAACATAGAAAGTATAACGTGAATGTCTATTGATTTGGTACAGCAGAAGAAAAGATCTTTATATCGTGAATATGTCTATATCTTGAAGATGGAGAGGATTTCTGTCATGAAAGTTTTGGAGGACAGAACATCCAGTCTTACTGTCTGGTTTGGATTTTGAAGCCCAAGGATATATCATTGTTTTAACACGGGGTACAAAGGAAAATACATACATTCTGGACTTATCGATTCGTGTAGTTGAATTGTGTGTCATCACGACCCGACGTTGTTAAACGATCCTCACATCGTCATTGACACTATACATCACCTGCGTCATAATTGGTATTCTCTCTCCAAGAGCAAATAACCATCATAAAGGTAATATTATATTCTCTCCACGTTAAGTTTCTTGCATTTCAAACTGCCTCATACATAGATACAAAACAGTATTCATGGCCTCAGACAAGCTATCAAAAACATAATCCTTGAAGCTATTTCTAAACTTGACGCAGCAGATTAAATTTCCGGGATTTTTAAACCTCACAGAACGATTGACCAGGTGAAGAAAACTGACGTGCCTTTGCGTGTTTGTGACGGATTCTATCCAGGAAGCACTGGAAACTCAACAGTACTCTCAGAAGAAACTTGGAAAACGATCAATATGTTTCAAATGTCTACTCTTAACTGGTAGTTGTTTGCGATACAAGTAGTCCCAACCCTACATAAACATTTCCCTGGAAGAGCAACGAACGCTCAGTTCATATTTGTCAGCTATGGTCATTAACCGCTCTATCATAAAATAACTCATCCACGTGTTCATCAACATGTCATCATCGCCCCAACACAACATGATGTCCAATGTAAATCCTTACTCTGAATTTTACATGTGGTACATGTATATTTTCCAATCTCAGGATCAAGACATAAATCGGCACTGGCAGACTATATTCACCTTATCGCGACCATCTTTTGTCATCAGTATTTAATGGGATTATTAATGCGAGTTCTATGTTTGGAATCAGACACAAGATGTGGAGCAGGGTTGTTCACAAAGCATTATTCATTCCCGTTATAAAGGAGTTGTGCAAACGTCTGCATAAAACGTTTCTGGGTAAAAATGCATTGAATTTGACAGATTTAAGTAATGTCTCTGGAACAATTTCAATGACATTCAGAAAGAAAATAATAATTAGTAACTTTATTACTTTGCAAATATCATCAAGGGTCACAAACCTTTACCTACCTCTTAAAACCAAGCCAATATGTTTACAGTTTACTCAATTAACAATCAATCGGAGCGGAGGTTAGGGAACGCAGTCACATTTCTTGCCAGGCACATTCTCTTGCCAGTGACTAGGTAAAATGACGTACAGAAGAAAGTACGCAAACAAATGGTGGCATACAGAACATACAAGGGATGCAACAAGAGTCATCAGAAGATGGGGAGGGATGGGTGTAACAGAAAACTTCCTGATCTTGTTGAAGAATGTTTTGGGGGGTTATTTTCCATGCAACAGACCTGAATCATGATGTACTGTATCGAACATGTATTAATCCAGTTATGTTACTGAAATCCGTTATGTTACTGAAATGCTCTTTTACGTTTTTATAGTGCCAGGGAAAACATTTAACACAAACTGGTGAGCAAAATCTGAAGCTACATTGTACGCAATCAGTTATGTATAACCTAACAAGGTAATCTCTGCATAAAAGCCAATAGTTGAGGGGATCATATAAATCCAGATAGGGTCAATGCAGGTAGTAAAAGTAATGTAAGTCCCCATGGTTCATAGTTTGGCGATCTACCTTCAGTTGTTGGCAATCTATAGACCAAGTGAAAATATGTGCATTTTGATATTTTCCCCAGTGCATGTGACGAAAGATGTAGATCATGTCATTGGGACTGTCACGTTATTAAAGACTAAGACCTAAGAAATGACAGATTGCCTTCCTTATTTACTTTGACATCAACATAAAACATATGCAAATGTTGAACGGATCCACACTGTTTGCAAGGCATCGCAGAACGTTTCTCGTAAGATACAGACTGTATGTAACCATTGCAGTGGAACTATTCTTCAAAAGGAAGATTGGTGTCTTGAACGTTCCGTTTGAAGTCTTCATATATTACCGCATTCAAATTTCGTGGGTTAATACAGGTTGATATATGATCAATGACATACAGGCACCACATCCTCTTTTACAGAATGGAAGTGTTTAGTAAGTATCATTATGTATTGATTCCTCACTACGCCACTTTGGTATTTGTTGCGTCATCAGGCGACCATGTCGTATTGGCCACACAAGATATACTCATGAATACCTACTGAAAGGCCAGGATACTCCGTTTTGTATCCCTCGTGATGTCCTGCTTGACTGTGTGGAACATTCCATCACAATGAATATCTATTTCAAATCACGAACTTTGAAGCGGCTTTTTACTAATGTCAGTTCTCATTTAATTATGCCATTTTTAATAGAATTTCATTTGTTAAATGATTTGTAAATAGGTAAATATTTTAAGATTGTACATTTAAATTAGTAACTTAGATTGTTATGGGCTCAAGGGAGGTTAAAGTACTGTAAATTAAAGTACAGTATATTAAAACTCCCTATGTTTTCAATCGTAGCAAAAATGTTTCGTTTTTTTTAATCTATGGCTAACTGTGTCTAAATTGCTAACAGCTGAAGGGATGGTGTAAATGCAGGTAGGATCCATACAGGTCATGGTCATTAGTATGGTGACCTACCTTCAGTTGTTGGCAATATACAGCCTGGTTTTACATAGTCATGTTATTTCTGGTTAAAATGGTTTAGTTTTAATTACTAGTTTCATATGGATATCAGTGATACATGTGTGGCTTTATCAATATCATCATTAATTGTTCTCTTCATTATATGGCTGCAATACTGCCGATGTGACGATACATATTAAATCACTCACTCACTCGTATTTGTTACGCGTCTTTAATGTTTACTTCAATGCCAATGCTTCCCTTGCACGCAGTCATTATACACCATGTGGTATCAAAGAACCAAAGGACACAAGGAATACGATAGGTAAACATATGTTGATATGACTGCCCATATGTTCAGAGATATAAGTATATAGTTCTGAGATATCGTGATATAAGTATGCTAGGGTGTCTACGCGGCCTGAATCAATAATTACTCAGTTTACGTTTATGAACTGCCGAATCATTCTTGTTTTTACAAGATTCATGGTTGTTATTCATGGTTGTCTGTTTATGTGTATGTTATTATACAGAACGTTATCTGGTGATGCAATGCGACGTATGTCACGTGATCACACTCCTAACTAACCAGTAGACACGGATGACTTTCTCGTGTCCCAGTTTAATCTTGTCAGGATTTATTGCTGAGATACTTACAGGTGTGGTATATGAGACAAAACGATCCATCTAAGTTAAGTGGGAAAAGTAAGCTTGTAGATCAATGCCATACCAGCTCTCGTTGTTTTTGTTTTTTTATTATCATACCTTTTTTATGTTTTATTTGAATTTTTATTATTATTTTTGTGTTTGGATATGTGTGTATCTTTTGTGCGTTCCGAACATGTTTTCTTGATATGTTACGGATTCATATAAAACAGGTAAACAACCTTACCCAGACAAACACGTCAGGCTAACCATATTGTTAATCATAAAGCTAATCACTGTAGTTGTGTTAATAGTGCTGACATGTAAGGTTGAAACAGTGAGCACATTAAGTCAATTGATCTTAAACCGCACCTTCTTCCATCAAAGGTCCACAGCATTGTCCAGATACCTGACGCACCAGGAGACCAAGCAGGGAATTGCCCTTTCTCCCGTAATTTGTTAAAGAGCACATCCAAAGTCAAAGGCAAAATTGGCTGTGGTAGGACGTCGACATCGACTTCAGTATTAAGAAAACAGGTCTCAAAACAGAAACATGTGGTCGGATTTGCCACTTGGGCTTACTTTCCCTGATCTCAATGAATAGTCGTAGATGTTGTCAGCTGAACCATTACACTGTGGACTAAATTGAGTAAAACATAGGTTATCTCGATTTGTTTTGTATTCTGTTTATTTATGTTAAATATTATACATATACATGTTAAATTCCATGTAGAAATATTTTCTTCTAAAACATGTTTGAGGTAATAAGCGACAAACTGGAACTTGTCATGTCATCATTTTCAAATTCAACTATTTTCTAACTACTTCATACTGATCGAATATTGTTGATCGCAATGGTGAATAACAACTCCAAAACTTAAAATTATCAGTTGAGTTTTTGCGACAATCAAGCATAATGTGTTTCCATTCTTTTGCCCCATGACCAAGTGCACTGCAAACTGCAACCACAGACAATTCATTTCATTCAAGCATCCTGAATTCAATTTCATTTTACCAGAGGGGAAGATTTATGTTCCCAATTCAGGAAGGAAAATAACTCAGACAGTTATTAATTTACCTAGCAATTATCATTCAGCGTGACCAACCTTTATCTACCTCTTGAAAACGTCTGGGGGCAATAACCTAATCAAATTATTTACTGCAAATTAGGTGTCAATGTTTACTCAATAAAACATAACTGGGAGGAAAGTGGGTACGCCAGAAAAGGTCAGGGAGAAAAACATTCACACTTCTGTCCTTTTCGGACTCCCTTGAGCTGTAAGTGTTGTTAGTTCTTCTGAAGAGTAATTGTTCGCAAGTGTCATATACTTAAATGTATTTATGTCTGAAGCTACCAATCGTTCCAAAACGTTTGTATTTCACAGAATGTTTTCCAGTTCAACACTAAACTGTGTCTTTATTGAATCTAAGAATTGACTTTCTGTGTTCTCTGCAGTCTAATTGCGGCCAATTGTAAATTGTGTTTTGCACACACGTAATTCAATGAACAAATCAAGGATGTTGTTCAGGTACAGCGTGTGTCCCGGCTTTGCGGGCTGCTCTGAAGTCTCTAGTTTTCCTTTGTCACATGAATAGCGGTACAACAGTACGGAAGTGAAATGTGCAGTACTGGGCAACTGAGTCATATTTTTGGCTGGTGCCATCGGTCGAGTAGGACATGTTTGCCCATTTAACCCATGCTTTCCGCTAACTTCTGGTGTCATCATTGTCAATCCTATGATTTTCAGTTATTTTAATTGAATCTGTTTCTAAGAGAAACTAAATCTAGGGATTTCATTTGCACTGACGTTTCCTATCCTATCCTATCCTATCCTATCCTATCCTATCATACCATATCCCACTAAAGGCCTACTCTAAATGTTTTTATTTATATGCGGTTTGATTTAAAATATGTTTTTAAAGTATAATTCTACTGAGTTCGTTTCTTTGAGACCTCATCTTTCTCGGCAGAAATGTGGAATACCTCAAACGTTGTGTGTTTGTCTTGTGGTTACAGATTTGGGTTACTTGTACAATGTCCATTCAACAAATTGCCTGCTTACGAAATGCTTCTTACAAACGTGGCTAGGACATGTACAGCTTGCTGGTTAAATAGCCGCTGTTTAAACATAACAACAAAGAAATAGTTTCATTTTTGCCAATTTTTCCACATTTCTATTGATCACTTAGGTTACTAATATTTTTCTCAGTTGTATAGCGGAACAAATTTGTCTTCAAACTGAATATTCAGGAACCTGTCAAAAGTATCAATGCTCACTCAGTATCCATGTTCATAGGGGAGATCGCTTATTGTGAACTCAATACCTCCATACAAACAACCCTTCAATCATCCACTGTATGCGTGTTTTTCAGTTGCCAATGACATTCCCCTGTCCATTCGTGTTCACATGCCATGATACGCTAAAATAACGGCATTCTATGCTATACATTGTATTTTGAATGTATTTAGACATTTTTTTAATCCAATCTGGACAATTTAGGGGATTAAGAGGGATGGCACTTATATTTCCTTTTTATTTTTTCTATTTTTCGATTTCAAAACAATACAATTTCGCTGAAAGTACATTGATACCACCTTCACCGATACCAACAACTTTCTAGTTACTTTTAGCAGTCTAAGGTTTGACAGATTTGCGAACAAATCTTTTCTAATGGAAACATAACAGAGCACACAACTGCCACTGGTTTTCGTGTTTCATGTCACTCACCAAAACGTCTTGCGACAATAACGTAAGATTGTTTGTGACTGTAACCATGAAGTCAATATTTGTCGAATAAAAAGGTATCTGCCCTCAGAACAGATCCATAAAGTAAAGGTCACAATCCTTTTTTCCAAAGAGCTGCGGTCGTGTTTGATTCCCTTAAATCCTATGCTTAAACAGAAGCAGGCCTCTACTTCGGGACCAAATCCAGAACATCAGTGGTATTCTCGATGTGGACCCGTGTTCCATCGTCTCACATGAGACTCTAGCATGCCACGTTTAACAACACTGGGTATAAAGAAATATGCCCTGAAACTCTTAAACATAATTCAACGACATCGTGATGAGGAAGCCAAGCTTTGGAGTGAAGAAAGCTGATAGATTCCGTAATCAGGTTTTTTAACCACAGCTCCCACCAACAGAGTTTAAATGCCCCAATGACATCACCACTTGGAGCACACATCGAGACAAACGCTTGTGATTTAATTGTACTTCGACTAGGATGGCATATTATTACTAGTACTAATACCCTGCCTAACATCCATGTTGTTGCCCGCACAACATCTGTAATGTTGTCCATTACGTCCCATCTGTTCAGAAATAGTTCAGGGCCTAGATTTTCGAAACTCTCTCAGCGCTAAGACAGTCGTACGTTAATGTTAATGTGTGGCACTTGCGGCTATCTTAGCGCTAAGAGAGCTTCGAAAATCTAGGCTCAGGCCGTGGAGATCTGTGCTTGTCAATGCAAGCAGGGACCAATGTGAGGGCGTAGACACATGCCTTCCCTCAGTTCAATCATTTGTCTGAGCATTGCACAAGTAGAACCGTCTTTAGAAACACACATAAAAGGGTCATAAAGTGTAGTGATCATTTGAGACGAAAATCAAATGACTGTTCTCGCTGACTTGAACTGGATCTGGACACAAACATATGATCGCTACAAGGAGTGATGCGATACCACAGGTTTAATAAATCTCACACAACATTGATTTTCATATTGATAATATGCAGATGGATGAAACACGTTGAACGAGTTAGCCAAGTACTAAACCGTCTATTTTCTAGTACATACTTTCCTCAGCAAGGTAGTTAAGATGAGTGAATAATATATTTTGGCAATATAAGTGCATGTCACATGTGATGCATTTACACCAGCCTGAACGTGTCATGATACATTTTCTCTGTACAGTTATTGTCCTCCTGAGGGGGTACGTAAGTCCCAAAACATTTGATGTAAATTTAGGTTTTCCAGGTTTTAATCCTAGCATTTTCGTTATTTCTTATCTTAATGTATGGCTAAATGTCTGCATGAGTGTGTGAGTGAGTTCATATTTAACGTCACATCGGCAATATTTCAGCCATATCGTGACGAGAACATGGAACACTAAAATGAAATATATGTATACTATCAAAACCTGTCGACGATAGACAGTAAAAATACTAGAATATCACAGGTATAAATATAAAAAGCACGAAAAACTAAAACATTGTAACTGGGCAAAACAAAGTAATGTAAGTCCCCATGATCCCTAGTATGGTGATCTACCTTCCGTTGTTGGCAGTTTTATATTATATTGACGTCTGTAGTTAAACTGTTTTACATTTAATTACTAGTCTTAAATCGAGATCTGTGATATACTCTTCCTTTTCCTGTTCTTCGTTAACAGGGTTTTACTTTCTAATTTTCTTGATCTACAATGTAATTATTACTTGTTCTCGTCATGATATTACTGCACTATTGCCGGTGTGACGATGTGCTCACTCACTCAGTCCATTAACATACTTGAAAGTGGAAACATTACTTCATGAATGGCAACTAGAGACATACGCATGGCATCTTTTTAGTATCAGCAATATTAGATTCGGCATAAGCGATAACAGCTGCTACTAAGGTTAAGATGGAACCCATGGACATCAATCAGTCCACCAGCAGAAACATCAACAACAACCGAGAATACAACTTCGAGGAACTCTATTTGATGTCACCTCATCATATCATTTTCAGATTGGTCAGGGATTAAAACCGTGTGAGAATAAGCAGATAATCATCAGTTTCATAACTGTATGCTCACCATTACTAGAATGCATGGTACGTTTCTTTTATTAAAATATGACACTGGTAGATTTAAATACACCTACATTTACATGAATACCTGCTATTGTCATTATTTGACAGTGTGTCATTAATATGTGATGCAATGAATCATACAATGTAAATGTTTGGGTAGGGATATGCGGTAATTGTAGAGCCAGCAGATGCATCTTTAGTTCAAGTGAGTTAAAAGCACCTTCAAACAAGTAACATGTTACTCTGTTGTTCAGTTTAGGTTATGAGAGTAAGACGTTTTCTGACACAATGACAAAACGGCCATCTTTCAGTATACCGACCCATAATGGCCATAAAATATGATACTGGTACCGTTGAATTACGATATCGTGCATTTAAAGATGCATATCTCTTGATATCTGTGACGATTTAGCAGTGATTACTGGCCATCTTGTGAAGGATTCAAACCTGTGATGACATTTGTAACTGATACAAAGGTTACGTTTAATCGCGAGGAATTGTAATATTGAAGATGACGTGTTGTGAAGTGACTTGTACAGCTGATATCATTTTATAACGTGACGTTACGAAGTGAAGGTCACATAACTTGAAACATCACGATTATTTTCTGAAAGTTCTTCGAATGTTCTTTCTCCACATCAAGATAGGTTGAAAGGACGTTGCCTCTGCCGTCCTGTTAGCGGTTTAAATGGTTCGGCATCTGAGGCAGCTCTTCCATAACTTGATAGATGTAGATTTTTTTACCCTGAGGTGACGTTGGGGTAGGTTAGTAGTTAAAGCTTTGAGACCGGGTGTGATTCCCTACACGTTGTTCAGCTTGACCTGAGCTATTCTACATATGACCCGGGAGGTTCAATAAATGGGGGAGCAGAGAATGTTGTTATTGTTGCGTTCGTGCGAATCATGCATACATGGATTCCTTACAGAAATTGTCCCGGAAAACAACTCTGAAAAAACAATCATTTCATGTTTTAGCTGAATTGTTTTTTGTTTGTTTTTTTTTTTGTTTTTTTTTCTTGTTTTGTGGTTGTTGTTGTTTCTCATTCCAGAATTCCATCCGGAACTGTAGTGACCGAATGAACACACATTTCTGAAGTGCAAAGCATCACATTTCTCACATTAACGTCAGGACTGATCCATCCTAAAAGAACAATATCTCCCCAAACTAATTTTAAAAAGCATATCTGTCAAAACTTTCTGCCATCATGTGATCTGAAAAGTAAGTCATGTCGATATGCCAGTAATGATAAACTAATCGTGTTTGCTTCCTTGGCAATGTAACGAGCTGTTTGTAATGTTGAGACTGTTCTTGTGTGGACCTAATCTCCTCTGTCAGTCAGAAAGACATCTCACTAAAACACATATCAAACATTGAAAAAACTGTCCTTGATCACGGATGAAAGGCATGTGTTTTCATTGTCCCTTTTAGGCCCACTGAAAAAACGTCGCAGTTTTTAGACATAACAGGCTTATAACGTTGATTATATGATCAATAGAATACAGCCAGAAAACCAAGTTTTACTTAATGTATAAACGTAGTAAGTATAATGTGAACGTCTATTCCTTTGGTACAACAGATGAATAGAGAATATGTAGGGGATCAGCGTCTTGGAACACACAACATCCAGTCTTATTATCTGGTTTGGTTTCAGAAACTACGAAGCCTCAGGACATGTCATTGTTGCAACATGAGGTACACAAGAGAAGACGTACATTCTGGACTTATCGATTCGTGTAGTTGAATGATGAGTCATCGCGACCTGACGTTGTTAAATGATCCCCACAACGTCATTAATACTGATAATGACCTGCATTACAGTTGGTATTTTATCTTCAACAGCAAGTAACCATTATAAGGCTAAAAGTTATATTCTCTCCACAGTAAGTTTCTTTTTAGCTTTTCAAAGAGCATCATGCGTAGATAAGATAAAGCATTCATTGCCTCAGGCAGGCTATCAAAAACATTTATGGTGGACGTTGAAGTTATTTCTTAACTTGGGACATCAGTGTCTGATTAAATTTCCGGGTTTCTTAAACCAAGCAGAATGTTTGATCAGGCGAAGAGGTGACATGCCCCTACATGTTTGTGACAAGTACTACCAGTAAGATACCCCTAGTATGGTGATCTACCTTCTGTTGTTGGTGATCTATAGCCCATTTTCACATTGCATCGTCCTCTATAGTTGAAGTATTTTAGGTTTCCTTTGTCGACAGCAATTCCAAATTATTTACCTTGCTGTCTTCGCTGTATGGCTGCAATACTGCCGATGTGACGTAAACATTTGACTCACTCACTCACTTTACCAGTGAAGAAAATATATTCTTTCACTGTATTTCATTAGAAATTTCCCTTTGGATCCAAAATGCCCCCATCCAGCGTCATCGTTTCACATGCTATTCTTTTACATAGCAGTTGTAAAATGCAAATGTATGGGTATGGTCTAAACCTGTAACTGATGATGCATATGTCGTGCATGGACGGTCTCACTCACCATTCATTTACCTTGAACCGAGTGAGACAAATACTGATTCCCTGAAAGCACTGGAAACTCAACAGTACTCTCAGAAGAAACTTGGAAAACGATCCATATGCTTCATTTGTCTACGCTTGACTGGTAGTTGTTTGTGATTGAAGTAGTCCCAGTACTACACAAGCATTTCCCTGGAAGCTCTCCGAGCGCTCATTTCATACTTGTCAGATATGGGCCTGATTTTCGAAGCTCTCCTAGCGCTGAGATGTATTAACATTAACTTACGACCTCAGCGATTTAAGAGCTTCGAAACTCAAAGCCATGGTCACTAACTGTTCTATCATAGAATAACGTGTCCACGTGTTTATCAACACTTCATCATCGCCCCAACACAACCTGATGATGTCCAATTAAATAATTACTTTAAATTCTGCATGTAAATTTTCCAGTATCCAGGTGAAGACCTCGGCCGCTACATCTACCCAAACAGGTGACGCACGTCCTGGCGCATCTGGAATGCAATCAGAGAAATCCCGTGATCACGACCTCTCTTCTCAGTCATCAGCAAAGTCACAACAAGATCTTGTTAAGGTAACCAAAAGTTAAAGGTGGATTCTTCAAAATAGTTCAGTGGCAGAGTCCAAAAAGGGTCAGAAAATAGAATTCAATTATTCAACAGATACGGATCTCTTGAGGATATGGACGTATCCGAAAACGTCCGTTGTAGGGCACACAGCTTGTCGCCCACCAAAAAGGTACGGGGTAGATCCCCAATAAATGCCCCCAAAAGATAGGTTGTCAGAATAATATTATTCAGTGGAATGGCAGAGGACTACGGACTAATTTTAATGAATTGCAGATTTTAATCCAGGACTTTACGCCGTCTGCAATTTGTCTACAGGAAACATTCTTAAAACAAACAGATACTCTTGACCTCCGTCATTTCAATGCGTATCATTCTTTTTCACCTCCAGGTGATAGGGCAAGTGGAGGATCATCAATCTTGGTACGACAAAACGTTATGCATAGTTCAATAGCACTTAAAACAAATCTCCAAACCGTAGCTGTGCGACTTACATTACAAGTTGCATTTACACTTTGTTCCTTGCATATTCTACCTTCATCCGCTGTCCAGTTAACTGATCTACATGCTCTTTATAATGAATTACCTAAACCCTGTATAATCATGGGCGATTTAAATGGCCAAAACCCACTCTGGGGTGGTACTACGAACACCAAAAGTAAATTAATTGAGGATTTTCTTTCAAAGAATGATCACTGTATTTTCAATGACGGGTCACATACATATTTACATCCTGGCACAGGAACATATCCAGCTCTTGATTTATCAATTACTGACTCTTTTAAATAATTTGAATGGTTGGTCCACGATGATCTATGTGGGAGCGACCATTTCCCTACAATATTAAAACCTGTGAACCCATATGATGTACCTCCATCATCACGACAGAATTTTAAAAAGGCCAACTTGACTCTATATGAATCTCTCTGTATTGGCAAACTTAATCCCGAACGTTTTAGTACTGTTCCTGATTCTATTAAATGTTTTTCAGATGTACTCAATGATATGGCTGACAAGTGTATCCCAAAGTCTTCTGCAGTTCCACACATACGAAAACCATGGTTCACTGATGAATGCAAACATGCTAGGAAGGCACGTAAGAAAGCTGAACATTATTTCCGTCGCCATCCTATGGTGCATAATTTAGATAAATTTAAAATTTTAAATGCTAAAGCTCGGCGTACATTTAAACAGAATAAATGCCAATCTTGGGAAAATTATGTGTCCAAAATAAATTCTCAAACGCCTATGTCCAAGGGATGGATCATGGTCCAGAAAATTAAAGGTAAAAGTACTAAATCTAGCATCCAACAGTTTAAACTTCGAGAGCAATTACTTACCGAGGAATCAGACATTGCAAATAAACTGGGTGAAACTCTGGCTAAACACTCTTCCTCTTCTAATTACGCGCCTACTAAATTCCAACAATATCAAAAATAGCAAGAAAAGAAAACTATTAATTTTAGTTCAGATAATGGGGAAGATTATAATGAACTATTTTCTATTCATTAACTCCATACCTCTCTTGATCAAGCTCATGATACTGCTACAGGAGCTGATAACATCAACTCCTGAAGCATTTACCAGACTCCTGCCTAGAAACTCTTCTAAATATTTTTGATGATATTTGGACATCGGGTAATTTTCCTCCCTCGTGGCGTGACGCCATAGTAGTACTAACACCCGATCATCCGTCCAATTATCGACCTATTTCACTAACTAGCTTTGTTTGCAAGACCATGGAACGCATGATAAATAATCGACTTGTTTGGTAATTGGAAAAAAATAATCTCATGACAGACGTACAGTGTGGTTTCCGTAAACACAGAAGTACAGTCGACCACTTGGTGCGTTTGGAATCATTTGTTGAAAAAGCACTAAAATAAACAACTGATCTAGAAAAAGCAAATGACACAACCTGGAAATTGGTATTTTAAGAGATTTACAGGACTTGCGAGGTCGTTTGCCTCAAATTATAGCCAACTTTTTAAATGACAGACAGTTTCAAGTCAGAGTGGGTTCTATCCTGTGTGGTCATTACAATCAGGATCAGGGTGTTCCACAAGGCAGTATATTGTCTGTCACACTTTTTAGTATAAAGATAAACAGTTTATCACAAGTTTTCAAAGATTCAATTGTTGGATCGTTATTTGTGGATGATTTTAATATTTCTTGTCGTGGTAAAAATATGCATACTATTGAACGGCAACTGCAGCTGTGTTTAAACAAAATAAATAAATGGTGTCTTGAAAACTGCTTTAAATTTTCTGAATCCAAATCTAATTGCATACATTTCTGCAGAAAATGTAAGCCACATAAGGACCCAGAACTATCTCTAGATGGCACTCCCATCAAAGTTGTAAAGGAGGCCAAGGTCTTGGGCCTAATATTTGACTCCCACTTAACATTTCTGCCTCATATTAAGTCCCTTAAAACTAAATGTCTCAAGGCTCTTGACTTGTTGAAAGTGGTTTCCAACTCAAAGTGGGGAGGGGATCAAGCGACCCTCTTACACCTATATCGATCACTGGTCCGTATATGGTGGAGCCTGCAAAAGCAACCTTAAACGTCTTGATTCTGTCCACCACTAAGGTTTAGGACTGTCTTGGATCTTTCCGAACTTCACCTATTGACAGTCTCTACGTTGAGGCCGATGAACCACCCCTTACACAACGTCGTATAAAATTATCCTTACAATACATTACTAAATTATACTCTAATGAATCTAATCCTGCATATAACTGTGTGTTCAATCCCCTTTATGAGGATTTGTACGACAAGAAGTCTTCTCTTGTTCCACCTCTGGGGCACAGAATTAAACCTTTCTTTCTTGGGCCGGCATTGAGCTGGAAAACATAGCTCCCACCGGTCTTCTTTCTTCTCCTCCTTGGCAGTTGGTTAGGACACAAGTCGACCTAACATTAACTTCATTTAAAAAATCAGAAACCAATGACTTACAATACAACCAATAATATAATCAATTAAAAACTAAATACACGTGTATAGCAATTACAGGCCCTTATTTACAGATGGATCCAAGGACGGTGGTGCAGTAGCTTATGCCACTGTCATTGGATCCAGAACAATATCTTCAGATTTCCAGATAACAGCTCCATTTTTACTGCAGAAGCAAACGCCATATTAACAGCTCTTAAATATACTCAAAGACACCCTAAACATAAGCAATACATAATCTTTTCTGACTCACTTTCGTGCCTTCAGGCAATTAAAAACCTGTCATGTAAACATCCACTTTTAATAGAAAATATTGAACTTTATAATGATCTTGCGACTGGTCAATACGACATCGTCTTCTGTTGGTTACCCAGCCATGTTGGAATCTCTGGTAACACTTTGGCTGACCTTGCTGCTAAGGCAGCACTCAACAAATCTGTGACACCACTTCTTATTCCCTATGCCCATTATAAATCTGGCATTAGATCTTACATCTGTGATCTGATGAAGAAGAAGTGGGACACCCAGGAAGGTATCAATAAATTACATGCAATAAAACCATATGTAGGTTTGACCTACTTGGGTTGTCGGTCCAGATATAAAGAGGTCATTATACGACGATGTCGTATTGGCCACACCACGTATACGCATGAATATCTTTTGAAAGGCGAGGATCCTCCGTTCTGCATCCCTTGTGATGAAATAATCACGGTCAAGCATGTCAAGCATCACAAGGGACAATTATTTCAAAGCAAGAACTATGATGGACCTTTTTAGTAACGTAAGTTCTCATTTAATTATTGCATTTCTGAAAGAATTAGATTTGTTGACTGACATGTAAATAAATAAGTATTTTATGATTGGAAGTTCAATTAGTAACTGAGATTGTTAGTGGCTGTATCCTCGATGGGGGTTGAAGTACCGTAAAATTATTGTCCAACTGAGAGGATACGTACGTCCCAAAACATTGGAAGTCAAATTTAATATTCCATTTTCTTTTACCCTCAGTCTTTCTGTCATTTTGATTTGTGGCTAATCTTGCATACAATCGCCAGCAGCTGAGGGGATGGTGTAAATCCAGCAAAGGACCATGCAGGTAGCAGAAGTACTGTAAGTACCCATGGTCTCTAGAATGGTGATCTACCTTCAGTTGTTGGAGATCTATAACCTGTTTTTATATTGTATTGTCTGAATAGTGATATTAGTTTTAACTTATCACGCTAGTTTTAATTCTTACTGTGATACTCTAGTTGTTTTACTGTCGTTCGTCGACAGGTTGTTTTTACCATATACATAAATTCCTTTTTTCAAGAATGTTTTCGTCACAATATGGCTGCAATATTACCGATGTGACGTTAAATATTAACTCTGGTAGACTATGTTCACCTTTCCATCCTTTATCATGAGTAATTAATGGGATTATTAATGCTTGTTTTATGCTCGGAATCGGGTACTAGACTTGGAACAGAGATCTTTATAAAAGGGTGTCCATTCCTGTTATTGTTCGAGGTAAAATGCATTGAGTTTGACAACAATTGAAGTAATGTCTACGGAACAATTTCAATGTCATTCAGAGAAAATAATTACTTTATTGCCTTGCAAATATCATCAAGGGTGACTAAAATTTACCTACCTCTTAAAAATGTCTGGAGGCAATAACCAAGCCAATCTGTTTTCCGGAGATTCAGTGTCAACGTTTACTCAATTACCAATCAATCGACTTCCTCCCTACGAAGGTCAGAGAGAACGCAGTAACACTGCTTGCTAGTATTCCATGCCTTGCTGTCTGGTCTGTAGAGATTTCCGTGCATGTTAATGCATAATACCCCTACAAGTATGTATGTTTAGCCAAAAATGTCTTTTCTGTAACTGACAAAAGGGTACCATGAGTACCATCAGCAAAAACCGAATCTAGGGAGAAATGTATCGCGTTGCTAATATGGAGGGCTAAGCTTTCACATTATCTGAATGGTTAGCTCACAAATGACACACATCTTGTGTGATCAGATTTATGCATAATGTAGGTATAATATTGATTCAAATGACTAGGTAAAATGACGTACAGGAGAATGTACACACGCGAAAGGTCTCATTCACAAGATACACCGAATTGAACAAGATTCATCAGAAGATAACGAATCCCCGTGGCCCGACAAATTTGAAAGAGCAAAGTATCTCAGTGTTAAGTTCAACTTAATTTATATTATTGAACTAAGGTCTAACTGTTTCCATGAAAATCATGACGAATAAATGCGAAACACTCCAAATATCAAAATGAATCACATCAAGATATGTTTGATACATCTGCAGTTTTGTAGAAAGATATTGAGCAGCCTTCGAGTTGTGCTGTCGGACTCCCTTGAGCTGTAAGTGTTGTTAGTTCTTCTGATGATTAATTCGAAGATTAACAAAATGTTTGCATTTCACAGAATGTTATCCAGAGTAACACTAAATTGTATCTTTATTGAGTTTAAGAATTAACTTTTTGTGTTCTCTGGAGTCCAATTTGCGTCCAAGCGTAAATTGTGTTTTTCACACGTGTAATTCAATGAACAAAACAAGGATGTTAAGGTATGGAGTGTGTCAAAGGTTTGATGGTTGCAGCGAGGTCTCTAGCTTTCATTTGTAACGTGATTTGGTTTACACTAGTACGGAAGTGTACCAGATACAGTTTTGTCCTTGTTCTACTGATGTGAGTACCATCACCATTTCATACTTTATTTGCTTTAGCTTAATGCCTCAGTCAGCATTCGAATCTGGGCCAGACAACCTAGTGATCAAAAGTATGTGCATTGATCTACGCAGCTGTGATACGATGACATGTGCCAGTTTAGTCTGACCGATCCCTTCTGTCGCCTCTGCGGAAGATCAGCTCTATCCTGGATAATCACAGGTAATTTCGTACACACATGCCTCATGTAAAGTCGTAATGGAACGATAACCTGTGCTTTCAGCAGATATTTTATTGATAATGGTTAGCTTTTAGTCGATTATAACTTTTTCACTGATGAATTTCTCTAAATTACGGAAGTCAGAACTATTGTACTTTTAGTTCCTAATCTATATTTCCAGATAAGTGCACGTATTTAATTAACGCTTCATATTCACGGGAATTTGATAAAAGTATGTTGAGCGCTTTTAAACGATCGCATGCGTAATCGTCCCTATTCTTAAGAACGTGGAAGTCGTGTTTTAAATTATCAAATATTGACATATTATTCTGCAAGCATTTGTGCACCAGCTTAAATTATAATTGGCAATCAATAGTTTTAACATCATTCGTAAAGGTTTTTATAAGCTGGATTTATGGGTAATTGAATAAAATGTAAAACCGTTTCCAGGTTTCTAAAAAGAGTGTTTGCCTAATCTGTCACTTTTGTCCTACCTTTCCTCCGTGTTTTCAGTGCTACGTTTCAGGTCTATTTAAACCTGAAATACATGTCCTTTGTTGGACATTTAGAAAGTAAACGTTGACTGTGCCAGTTCATAACAACAGTCATTAACCGTCCAAAGACCACATTTTTCGGTATATCAACTTGAAACATGAAATGGCATAGTAGTCAAAGGCATGAACCAAGGTGTACAACAGGGAATGTACTGACACCATTTGTGTTCGTCTTGTTTAAAACTGCTTGCTGTGATTCACCTTTTGGAGAAACTGCTTTCAGTTTAAATTGAACTTGTTTGCCATTTTCAAAGACATAAAATTCCCCGACAGGTTTTCTCTCATTAAATGATTACATGATTACTGACCAGTGTGCGCATGCATGGTGTGCCTGCCTTTCGTGTTGAGCAACGAATCGTCATGGATGACAGATTGCTCTTTTCATCGTTATTACGAGACATTAAGGGCACCCTACTGCCAAAGGAAGACCAACATTAAAGTGTCGGCAGTATTCGTAGAATACAGCACTCCGTTTTCATCGAAAATGCAACGCGAGCGAGGGGAAGACCGACGGTCATGGACTTCTTCCCTATGACGAGTATTTGACATATACTGTGAAACTGAGAAGTGATGTATCCAACTTATAAACCGTATAAATGCAAGATGATTCATGTGTAAGTAACTGTCGCAAGATTGTAAGTGGAAATGCATGTCCAGCATGCGGACGACGAGACATAATCAGCCATTGTAGAGGTCAGAATAGATTAACACCTAGTCTCCGAATATATATTAATTTTGGTGGTAACAAATAAAGTTTTACCCATCTGAATAACAACGGGATACCAAGTGAGATGTGAAATTCAACAAAGAGAAAATCTAAACTTGCCTCAGTTAGGACTTCCACATTGCAAGGAGGGCTCGGTAGCAAGAAAAATGATGTGGTGGTTCAAGGAGTATGAGGCAGATTAGAGTCTAAATGTTGAACGAAGACCAGGGTTTGTTTTGACTCTATCGACCCGTACAAGTTACAAAATGCATCAGGGAGGGAAAGACCATCGTTGCCCAAGAATGGTGCAGAGGCTGGTCCTTACGCAAGCGTAGTTTCTAAATATCTGCAACGCTACAAAGTCTGTAAGGTACATACATGCGTAAGTCCAATAACTACCATAGCCAGTTTCTACCAACAAAATTATAACCGCAGGATGTTTGTTGTTTCAAATAATGGCTAAGTTTCCCTATAATTACCAGTGACTAAAACGATGGTTTAAATCCAACTTGGTAAGTCCACATGGCACCTAGTATGGTGAACTACCTTCAGTTGTTGGTGACCCGTTATCTGTTTTTACATGTTAGTGTCTCATGTAGTGTATACGTTTATGTCGCATGCTAGTTTGAAATCTCAAACTGTGATATTCTACTTCCTTTTACTGTCCTTCGCAGGAAGAGTTTAAAATATTGCAAAGTATTTGAATATGACCCTTTTAAGTCACAATATTGCTGAAATGTTGCCAACGTGAGTATAAATTTTACGTCAATCCCTTACTGTATGGAACATACACGGTGCATCGAAAAAGCAAACTGCGCCCAAACGAGGATCGACTCTATGCATGCAAATCCATAAGAATGAAGATTTGTATGGATATCAACGTCTTTATTATGAGAACACAACGTTTCAGAGTTAATGCTTACTCCTTCATCAGGTGGGGTACAGAGGTATATTTATATGAACAGGTAAACAATAACAAATTAACAAATTAAATGAATTAACAAAAGCTGGAAGCCAGTATAAACAAGCAGTGATAGGGAGCCGACAGTTATGATAACAAGGATGGAAGCCAATGGTAAGATTATGTTTACATAACACAGATAGGGGGTAAGGACGATGTACATGATTGGGGATTCTCATTCACCTGATGAAGGAGTAAGCATTAACTCCGAAACGTTGTGTTCCAATCATGTGTATGTCATCACCACTGGCCTCCATCCTTCCACGTGCATTCCGGGAAAGAGAAACAGAGCAAATGAATGCCACACAATATTGTCACTTTGGAAAGCTCAACCCCTGCCCTTGCAACCGGTCAAAAATTGTAACGTGTCTCATGCCATGGCTAACGTCTGCATTAAGTCATGAGGTCACGAATGGTCCGTGGGGAAATGTCTCAACGACAAGTGGATGCACCGGAACACCATTTCTGCACTGGTGAAACGCTACCAGAACGTAAATGACGTCAAGACTCCCAAGACAGGACAGATTGATAAAGGTGACCCATCTTCGCCACAGGTATCAGACTGCACTGATGACTACCCGGACCACCCCAGGTCTTCGCCATATTCACCCCAACACAGTTCGACAACGTTTACGTCATCACATGATCAGACCACCACGTCCCGCCATACGGCCTATCCTGACACGTCATCGACAAGCTCGCCGAATGTGGTGCCGAAATCATGTCCGCAGACCCTTGTTTTGGTGGAGAAATGTTCTTTTAACAGATGTGTCCACGTTTAACATTTTCCATAGTGATGGACGTCAACTTTCCTAGAGACGGGTGGGAGAACGTTATGCACAGGCCAGTGTTCCGTGATGATTTTGGGTGGAATAACAGCACGCCAAAGAACTCCTTTGGTTATTGTTGAGGGCAACTTAACATAGTCGTTTGACCCCTGTCCCATTTGTGACGTCATTGTGATTGACTTTTCAACTGAAATTTCTGCGACTTGTTATATTCTCATGATCCCTCAATTAAGGTGTATTGTTATCGTACTTATCAACTGGGATAATATTTTGGCAATGCAGTTTCTTCATGTGGCTAGTATATTGCACGTATTATCGGTGTGTAGGGTTCTTTCTTCATTTCAGTCCTGTGATCCAAGTGATGTGTTTCAGTGGAAATGAAGAGGACGAAGTGTACATTTTTCTGGTTGAATCTCGGCAGGTATAAACAGCAGATGTACTTCAGGATTAACGATATGTCATTTGTAGTTTCAAGAAAATCAGTGAAAGTACTCTTGTATCACTTGATTTGTTATTAGAATGTATCTTTCTCGTTTGTTCACATGATCCCGTCGAGCAACAAAATGACACAAACAATTTTGTGCAGTACTCTTTTTACCTGGTCAGATGTGAGTGTCTGGTGTCACTGCGTTTAAGTGTGTCGTTTATATCGGTTTTGCTGTGCATTTTGCCTTTGCCATTTACTTTGAGTTTACCAATGATACGGAAGGCGTAACTGAACAAAAACAAAACGGAAACAAAATTCACAGCTGGCAACTGGCACCACTGAAAAATGCTACTACCTTGGAACCTCTATATCTACAAACGTACTGACGGAATAAGAGTATGATGACATTCTTCTCTGAAAATTGCCCCAAGCAACAATGTTATTAGTTTTCAAGGATAACCAGACGGTCATCATGTTGTCTAGTTACAAGGTCACAAAGAGCATTGTAAACTATGCTGTGGACTGTTCTAGGGACAACGTTCTATTAGAACCTGAATGCATTGACTGATTGCCTGCCTGTATGGAATGCTTGTTCATGTCTGATCTCATATTGGCTCAATTATTAGCATTGTTCTTATACAGGTATGTTGAATAACAGATATTATCACAGTATGTCATAATAATAGCACAAATCGATTGTACATTTCCATACATGTAATTAATACTGTACATGTCGATTAGTTACCAAATATAAGGTATGCTCCAAGAAAACACATTAATGCAAAATGCGTACGCTATTTGGTAACAAAATAATGTCATGGAAAAAATATGTATGCATAGCAACAGAGTGTTCTGAAAGTAAAGAATGTCTGGATACATGTACGTGGATGTTCTGTGTTGGCAGCTACCGTTGTTAGGAAGAACATTGACTGCCGACTGAATCAGTGGAATTGCAGTGGTTAGTAGCTTGGGTTTTCATTGTGTTTCAGGGTCTCCACACTTCGGTATCGGTACAACAAGCATGGTAAATCCCACATCACAACGTAGTATAAGACCTCTTTCAGTAATTAGGTATGCTGATTTAATAATGTCCTTTGCAACAGCATTGCCGAGTATGTCTGACCAGATAATACCGAACCGTCTTCGTCAGACAAATCTCGGAGCTAGGCATCCTTCCAAAATATGGCCTGAGGACAAGATAAGCAAAAGTGGGAAAGCCAAAGTGTAATGAGATTGCAATAGACATTTTACAAATTAAATACGGGACATCAATGCTTTTGTCAATGGTGGTAGTAGCGTAATGATAGGGAAATATTTCTCACAGCGATAGAACAAACTTGTTGTCAATACGACATCAAATATCAAATTGTGTAATTATTGATTGCTGTTTCATATCTATCAGACAAGCACTAGTAATCGAAGTGATGACATTAATTCTACAATGATTCATGCAGGAAACAGGGACATGTGTACCGTAAGTCCCAGAAATATTACCTAATCTAGGTTGTAAGTGGTCTATAGCCTGTTCTACGTGATACCACCAAGTCCCGATAATATCGATGTTCTGATTTGCATCTGTATCCCAAACGTTGGAAATCGTATGTTTTCTTGTACACAGAGCCAAGGACAAAATGTTAAGCAACGGTCACAGAGAGTCCTTGGAATGGTGACCGTGTTTGACAGCTTGACTCCCAAGAGTTTTTAGGACTTCAGTCCTGCTCCAAAACGAAGCACCCCGAACACATGTGTGCTCACCACGGGCAAGAGAGTTAGTTCAGTATTGCATCGCTTCACCCAACAGCGAAAATATTACCCCGTGAGATAAAATGGTGAACTGTTAACCATTCTAACTTTACGCAGCCTGAGGTAACCTGATATATTTACCTTATCATTCCAAATTCCTTTGTTCACATTAGTATATTTGTGATATAACTAACTTATTTATGTCTCAGTATGGTACATTATTGCTCGTCCAAGACAATAATACTGGAAGCATTTCTACAGAACCACGATATACAGACACCCCATTGCCCGCGAAATACAGCATGTGATGTTAAGACCACACACTGCAAGAACTTACACATTTTGTATGCAGTACATGCCTCAAGGGTATACATGTACCTACATTATTTGTAAATCGGAAATGCATTTATCCTATTGTGATGAATATACGAAGTTAATCACTACCAGGAATTTACATTTGACACATTTGAAAGGATCAATTTTGAAATTCAAATTCAAACTTAAAATGGCCATGCAGAATATTTCTAATGAAAGCCATTTTGCATCCATACATGACTTAAACATAAATGTGTTCCCTCGTAAAGGACGACTATACGATCAATGACATCTAGTAACGCTGCCTATCGGATATATACAACAACAATGTGACCGTCTATTGATTCTCTGCTACCCAAGAAACAGCCTTTTTATCATGTTTGTTCAGTGTTTCGTTTCATGAGCGACAATGCAATTAGCGCATCCAACCTTAAAACACCAGTGGACAGACATGAGGATCACAGCAAGGACAACATGACAACGTTCCTTCAACTCGATTAGTGCAATAAATAAACACGACATGATCTATCCTTAAATTGTCGTCAGAAAATCGAAATCGCTTTCAGAATGCGGATTGGCTTAGTGAAAAAATCAGTTTGCGGAAACAGTTTTAGTAATAGTAAATATTTTTCGGATAGAAGACTTGCAATGGTGGACAGGAAATATTTTAAGGATTTTGTTTTTCCTCTTTGGACTAACCTAATCATGGTCACGAACGTTCTTTGACATATCGTATGTACGTATTTATATGAAACCTTAGTGTCCCAACTGTTTGATCTGATTCAGTACTCTCAGTAATTAGGTCGATGTCACGTACGATATATTGTTCTTCTTGTTGTTGAACACCACCCTCAGCAATATACCAGCTCCGTGGCGGGGTTCTGTAAGTAATAGAGTATGGACAACAGCATGAGGATTTGGATACGATGACAAGTTAGCTACGTTACCAAATCTCATTAGTCGTCTCTTATGGCAAGCATGGGCTGCTGAAAACCAGTTCTAACCCGGAATTCAAGGGTGTCACATTATAAGATTTATGATATTGGGGTTTTTTATTTTGCAATACTGCGATTGTATATACATGTATATTCCTTCGATGTTTCAGTTTTTGACACTACAATGTACGGCTGACTGGTTAAATTACTTAGATACTGTATCCATCTGTAAGGACCTATTGCGGTCTAAGATAATTATATTCTTTTACCTACAACAAGAATATGGTTGCTGAAACATCTTGAACACAAGTTAAATGAAAGAAAAACATTGTGCCATAAATATTTACCTGAAATATCAAGGATTGTGCTGTAATCGGTATCATACTGACGGTCAAGTTTCATCAGATTTGTACTGATATAGATTCGTGTCACACAAGAAAACACGTTTAGATTTATCCAGAAATAATGTTCATGCCTGGCAGTCATTCGGAAAATGGAACCAACCCATCTCTTTTGATATGCCACCAGGAAGATTTTTAATGTGTAATGAAAGAAACAGGAAACAGGTGAAGGTATCCTATCGCCTCAGCTGTACATTCATCAAGAGGTGACTGTATAGATGGCTCGTCAAGGAGAAAACAATCTTTGTACGAACGGGAAGTAGAGGAAATCGTTTTCTGTCAAGTCATCTGTAGGAGACGTCAGTGGATGTGTGTCACGTCTCTGGCCTATTTTAGCAGTTGTGTTGTGATCAGTCATCAGTGACAAAAATACTTCATGTTTGTCGTGTCCGCCATTACCAGGGTTCGAAATGGCTTAAAATCCAAACGACATTTTAATCCATTTTGTTTCATTTCATGATGCTCGTTAACACTTGTTGCTGTTACAGTATATCATATCAGTGTGTAATAGGGTCCATGACAGCCCCAAACTATAAGACTCACATACTTTCAGAAACAGAATAACATAAAAATCCCACGTACATAATGCAATAAAGTGTTGTGTCAAGTTGTAAGTGAATGTAAGTGAATTATTTTTCTAAATGTAAAAGCTTCTGAGAGCTTCGTTGAACAATGTTCACGCGTGCAACACACTGACACGATTCAAACACAACACTTCGTAATCACTACAACATAAGTAAAACAATGTTGCCTTTGAATAAGCTAAAGACAAGTTGCTATGTTATTTGAGGTTATATCTAATTGTAAACCAAAAGTCACTGTGTTCTGTAATCTGTATGGTTGAAAAACATGATCAAATGGTATTAGATTCCCGGAAACTGAAAGACTATTCACTGCGCATTGACCTCGCAAACAATTGTTTTGTTGAGTCATCAACAGTGGTGACGTCATTCAAATCATATTGTGACGTCAGAATGACGTCACAAATGAGCAACTCCAGACGCTACCATGGGAACCAGCTGAAACGGCCAGCTGATGACACTTCACTGCTGTATCCGTACTCGATGTAAACGAGTGCAGACTGTAAAACCCTTTGGTTTACTTTTACGTTTTATGTGCACAGTTTCCATGCAGAACTATGCAGAACTTCCTATTGGTTTCAGCATTTTAATTGATTGCAAATTTTACATTTTCCTATAAGGTCAAGAGTTTGTCATTTATCATCTCATCACACCTACCTGCAGGCGCAACCTGATGATCAAGTTAGTGCTTGTGTTGGAGTAATAAAATATGCTCTGAGGTTCTTGTGCGCACTTGACTGAAGATGAAACACACAAATTATTACATTTAACGTGATCTGATGTATTTACACAATCAGGATCGACTACGTATATGTGCTTAGTTAATCTGGCAGGTAAAGATCCGGGATAGAATTATTCGTCTTGAGAAACGTCATCGTATCCCAATTTCGTAGATCGATGCTCATGATGTTGACCGCTGGATTGCCTGGGCCAGACTCGATTATTCAGAGACTCACTCACTCACTCAGATCATCCATTCTTAATGCCTTATGTGGATTCAGAGAAGGAACAGAGCTTAAGATGAATTTTAATTCTCCTCATCTTCTTCTGGATTTACATCATAAAGAATCGCGATATATGATCACTGTTTAATATTCAGAAAAACTAAAAATTTTGATTAAAACTCATGAATTTCCGTCAGTCTCATTATTTTTCAGATACATGATTTGCAGTGAATGTTAATCTCTCAAGCCGTGCATGGTCATCTCTGCATAAAGATAATAGTAATCAACAATCTTGTTGAAGAAACACCTGCCTGACGATAAGTTGCAGTGGAGTTGTTTGATATATATTTTATATAAATGATAAATATCGCAATTGGTAAGAGATTTTAGTGGATTGTAGGGAGGTTGAAGTAGATAAAAATAATTGTACCCTGTGGTGGTTCGTAAGTATGTCATCTCTACCAAAGTTCTACTAGCATAATATTGTTCTTTTGAATGTTTTTGATGTTCGTAGTAAATGCCAACACCTGAATGAATGATATGCATCAAGTGGGGGTTCCCAAAGTACTTTGGTTGAGTTTGGTTTCACTCCGCTTTCACCAATAATCCAGCTATATCACGGCGGGGGACACCAGAAATGGGCGTAGTTGAGCTACTTCTCCGATTCAAGTACTTTAGTGTACTTAGTTTAGTTCAACTACTCAAGTGATCCTTGGTGTGGTGATCTACCTGCAGCTGCATCCTATCCACTCTGCGGTTTTGTGTATTAAATTGCTCTGTGTAGTGGTATCTTTTCATGCTAACATGCCAGTTTTAAGTGTTAATATGTGATGCTCTACCTGTTTTACCGTCCATTGTGAACTGGATTTTTATAACCTCAATTTTCTCATCACGATGTGGGGGGAATATATGTGACGATATATATTTTAACTCACTCATCCCTCACTCACTCACCAAGCAGATACATGTGGTAGTTTTTCATATCGTTTATGCTGGTGTTGTGTATTAAATACAAGTGAAGTGAACAGAACAACAAATTTCTGTATGTAATAATGGCATAATGTTGTAATCAATATCATGCATTTTTGAACGAATATTGATTAGGATGAGAACTCATTCCTAGATTATTCCAGTGCTTTGGCGTCACTACCTGAGTATCTATTCCTATCTCTGACAGCGACATTGGGAAACAGAAAGCCAGCCCGCTTAAAATACCACTATTAAAGCTGGTGATATTAAATGATAGCTGAAACCATTCGGAAACGGGGGACGGTATCCTATCTCTCACATTGATCAAGTGCAATCTGAAAAGCTGGCTCTTCAAGCCGAACAAAATCTTTATTGGTAGAAGAAGTACAGGAATTATTCCTCAAATAATCTATAAAAGACGTCATTGGAAGTGTGTCACATCTCTAAACTATATTTATATTAGCAGTTGTATGATTCATCAGTAATATAAATATTCTCGTCTCCGTCACTGGCATGGTGGCAAATGTAGGTTCCCATCTGATATTTGTCTTGCTTTGCATCATGGCTATACCTTAGACATTAGCATAGTGAAATCTGAGGTGAACTTAAACCGCAACGCAGTAATTCATTATCGTGCGTTGTCAGATATTGCGTTCATACCGACACTGTTCTGGCGAATGGCATCGGAGTCCATGATATCACTGAAGCCAATACGGTAACAGGTACTTCCCTCTCTGTCCGTGAAGATCCGGGTTTGAATTGTTGTTCAGTAATCCATGCATGAGAGGCGACTAACGGGATCGGGTTGTCAGGCTAGCTTACGTGGTTGACACGTCATCATATCCCATTTGCGTGGATCGATGTTCACTGGAGGTGTGGTCCAGACTCCATTATTATCTTAAAGACAGCATCCATACGGCTGGAATATTTGCTGAGTGCGGCGTAAAACTAACTCACTCCGTACTTCCTCATGAGGGATATATTGTGTAATACAGAAGAAACATAACAGAATGTATGATATCACTATTCCACTCAATCGGTGTGACTCAATTCATATAATATACGTATTTACAGTAATGGAACTGTTATCATACTGACAGACTGTGATGTTTGTCCAAAGCGTTGTCAGTATCAGTGAGTTGATATTTGTGCTGCTTTCGACACTACCATTCACTTCAAAACATCCATTCTAAGGATACCTTTACACTTTCACATAATAATCGACATTCTTTAGGGAATAATTGATTCAAATCAAAGCACAGATTATGAATAACGCATAAAAGTTCTTCCGAGCAAGACTATGTCGTACGTCACCATCAGAAGCTAATGTTCTTTATTAGCAATTCAAGCTGTAAGAATTGTAGATTTCATAAGCTCATAAGTTTATGAGTAACCGGAGGCAAGGTACTCAAGCGTTATCTCCCCGCCACCAGGTGGCGCAAACCAGCTTTTTCAAATTCCCGTGAGAATTCGACCTTCTCCATTACTAGCTTTCAGCTAACAGGAGAACAGAGAGAAGCAAAACAGGATACAAACTCATCCACCACAATTTTAATGCTTAATAATAACAAGAAAACGCCTACATGGCATCTGGACGGAATTGCAGTAGTGTATTAAAGTCACTATCATGAAACAAAGGGTTCCACCTGTAAGTCTGTCCGGATATCCAGTGACCCACAGAACACCGGGTTCTAACCCTTGCTAGGTCTTATCCGCAACAAAGGCAAAATATTTTACTTCCGAAGGCAAGCAAACGGGATGGGTGGGTGGGAACACTTTCATATCTTGCCTTCGGTTACTCATAAAATTATTATTTCATGGCGCTTACTACATGAGCTGATGAAATCTACAATTTCATTTCGCAACATTCGTCAAGATACTCAAGTGTTAGTTTAAAGCTTACCTGATCAAAACTGCCTGCTGGAAAGACCTCTGGAGTCCTGCAATAAAACTTTCTGAAAGTTGATTGCTTTGACCAGTTCGCTTGTTTCAGGATATCGTCAAGTAAGATACCCTGACCCATTGACTTAGAAGTGGAGGCAGCCCTGGTTTAGTGCGCTGTGAACTCAGTCGCCACCCCAGACTCCCTCATGACATCTTTTAGCCATCTCCTTATGGTGCAAGTTTTCACATGCCCATGGGGCTTCACGTAGCTCAGGAGGAGATTATGGCGCATGACTTCGCCAGAGGCCTCCCGCCATAATCTAATCCTTGTCAAATACTCTTCAATGCACTCAACTACACACAAGGATTTGTCCTCCTCAAACCTCCATCACATTATGTGTCCTGTTTCCGACATGTTTTTGTTCTTTTGGTCAAATGAAAGGTTACCCTATCCTCTTGGATACACATATATCTTGTGTCTAACTGCTGAAACTCTGATGCCCTTCAAGCAGAGGTTAACGCTAATAGCATAGCCAGCTTTCCAGCGAGAAGTTTATCAGAGAGACTTGCATTATCACCCCAGCCCTTGATGGCACCCAACACCTTCTAAGCATCCCAAGTTTTGGTATATCTAGGGGTTGGTGTTCTTTCATTAAAGATTGCCCTCATATCCTCACAGATCACAGGCAACTGACCCGCCTTAACACAGCCTAAGAGGACATGATTCTTGGAGATGGATGACCGATGAACATTAATTGTTGGGTACTTTAATCCCTTGTCATAAAGGAAAGTCAGATAATCTATAACAGCGGAAATAGATGACTGAACGGGATCATTTTCCCGTTTATGACACACGCAAACCCACTGTCCCCAGGCGCTTTTGTAAGCTGTCCTTGTTCCTGACCGCCATACTCTAGTTTGAAGGTCTGCAGACCTCGTTGATATTCCAGCTGTTGAGTGAGATTCCCTGAAACCTTCCAAACTGCTAGATGCAGTGTCTTCAGTTCAGTGGTCCTGACCTGAAAGCGAGATTAAGAGGTCCCGAGTTAATGGTAGCCTGATCGGGTTCGCCACTGCCATTTCTAGCAAGAGAGGGTACCAGACCTGAGTCTGCCACAAGGGTGTTACCACCAATAATGTCCCTCCTCCTTCCTTACTTTGGGCAGGCATCTCCCCACCAAAATGAATGGGGGGAACCGCATATGGGGTGTTCCGATAATGTTTCCAGTTTACGAGGAAAGCGTCCGTTGTCAAGGCATCTGGGTCTGGTTTCCAACTGATATATTGACTTAACTGTTTGTTCAACCTGGTTACAAACATGTCCACTGATAATGGACCGAGCAGCGACAGGATCTGCTTGAACTCTGTTCAACATCCAATCGCTGCTGTCCTGGTAATTCCGGGACTGCCAGTCTGCCACAGAATTCAGAATTCCCGGCAGATGTTCTGCTGCCAGGTGTATTGATCTCGCAGCACACCACTCCCATATCTTGGAGAGGTGGTGTGAACACACATTTCTTTCTTGTCCTTCGTGAACGATTTTAGAGGTAGTAGAGCAGCAAGAAGCTCTTTCACATTGATGTGATAAGATAGTTCTGTGTGACTCAACACACCCTTAGTAGTCTGACCCTGATACACTGCCCCTTTTGAAATGCTGGTATATCAGGTGATGGTTTAGCTTTCTTAGGTTTACTACAGGACGAAAGTCTGCACCCTTCTTTGGGACCAGGAAAAGGTGGCTTAGAAACTGAGGTGGTTACCCTTCCACCTCCGATATGGCCCCCTTCTGAAGGAGTTCTTGTATCTCCTGGCCTATCTGAGTCCTTTCCTTCATTGAGAAGGATGGGGTGTTTGTTGGGGATCTCTGAAAGGGCATGGAGACCCAACCCAACTTTGCTCCCTGCACCAGTGTAAGGACTGACTGGTCGCTGGTTATCCCAATTTCTGAGAAAGAAGTGAATTCTCCCTGCCAAAGGAATGTTTGGAGCCAGCTTGGTCAAATTCAAACCTAGCACTGACGGCACTGCATTTCCATTTTTGTGCAAGTTATCTAAATCTAATAAAAGGTTATTTAACTGATATTTGAGAGGTAAGGCACTTTCTGATACAAAACTCTTGCCCCATCTGTCCTGGGAAAAGCCTCTCCTGTTGGCCTGTCCACTGGTACGTTCGTCCCCGGAAACCCGTCTGCCTCCTGAGGGCATGGGCTGAAAGGGCTGCCGGAACATGGGCCTGGAAAAACTATCAGAGATGAGGGTTAGGCTGTGCCTTTGACTTATGCACAAATTTCAGTTTCTTTTTATGGGGTTGAAGTGCACCCGCCACTTTTCTAGCCTCCTTGCAATTTCTTCCCATGTCTTTCAAGACTTGCTGAAAACCGTACCCAAACAATTGGGCCTCGGTGTCATTGAAGACATCAGCATGTTTCCTCATCAAGGACTTACTCTTTTTTAGATCCTTTGTTAGTTTTGCACAATGTAGCTAGCCTCCTATTTTAATTCAGGGCTACATTAACTTGGCTGGCCTGTGCAACATATTGTTTTTTTCAACAAGCTTTCAAAGTCTAACTCAGTCGACTGATCATTACGGGCCTGTTCAAGAAGACCATACAAAGCCCCTAAAGGACCCATAACTCTCTTGAGCTTGGACTGAATGGATCTTAGACCTTTGTCAGCTCCTTTCTCATTACTAATCCCATTTTGTTCCATAAGGGATTCAATAATGCCATCCATCTGAGGGACCTGGTATAGGACATTGCTCTAACACACCCTCCATAGTCTTGTCATCTATGAAAGTTGTGAAATGTTTCATAATGTAGTCCAGTTGTCCCCTAGGGAGCCTACAGCGAGGGACATTAGATGCCCCGTGAAGGTCAAAACGCCTAGGTTCCATCAGGTTGTCACCTAAGTTCGAGGTACCCTGCACCGAACACGCGCTATCGCCCCGTCTGGCTCTCGCATCGCTCAAAAATGAGCGTTTCGAGACGGCATCGCCGTCTGAGTCAGATTCGTTTTGATCAATTTCCACAATCAGAATCTGCAGTTGCCAAAAGCAACAGTTTCATACTCGGGTCAGAATTACCTCCCGGTACATTGACCACTTGTTGACCGTCGTTATTTTCCTTATTTTGACACGGCAACGGCGAACTTGACATGTTTAATAATGTCTTATGTTCGTCGAAACAATAAAAACCAACTAATTATGCAAGAAAAGTACTAACCTCCAGCAAAAAAAACGAAATAAGACTGTGACCTTCACGAGTCGACTGATAGCTGAAATCTGGTAATTTGAAAAAGCTGGCTTGCGCCACCTGGAGGCGGGGAGATAACAATTGAGTATCTTGCCGAAGGTTGCGAAATGAAATTGTAGGTTCATTGTCCATACATGGATATGGTACCAGATCCGAGAGCAATTTGATAATGAAATTGAGAACGATTTCTGTAAATGTTTCCATGTGATTGAAAGGGAGGGATTCGACTATATTTCTAATTCAGCTGCATAGTCTAGCCTGGCCTGGCGATGTACATTTAGTTGTTGGCGCTCTCCAGCCTGTTTATTTTGTACTGTCCAGAAAAGTTTGTCATATTTTACAGTTCCATGCTAGTTTTCGTTATTTTTCTGTTAAATGTGGTTATTTTACTGCTTTACAGTCTAATTGTGCCTGTTGTGAATTTATAACTTTCTAGTCACGATACGGCTGAAATATTGCCAGTGTGACTATATATTTTAACTCTTTCGCTCTAATTCAGCTGGCAGGTATCATCCAGTGTTACTGACCTTTACCTGCCTCTTGACAACGCCAGGGAACAATACCTAAACTAAACTATATACCCGAGAGTCAGTGTCTGAATATAACATCAGTCGGTACCAACTAATGGCCAGGGAGGCAGCACTCACACTTCGTTCAAAGCAAGTGTCCCTTGAATTGTGTATGTTGTTACCTCTTCCACAATATAGTTTCGCATTATTAGACACATTATCAAGAGGGTTTTGTACGCAAACTGTGAACATTAAGACACTTTCGTAAATGAAATATTACATATCATACGCACAAGAGCGGCGCTGAAAAAAAGGCTTAGTTGTAAGACAGCAAAGTCTTCGTGATCTCGCTGAGATCCATAGCATCTAAGCGGTTTTCGGAAACAGGATATGTGTCGTAAGTGTTTGTTTATTACAAATGGAACGATGCAGTAATTCATCAATGATTTTGGCACAACCATAACAAACTTCGTTTCTAGGTTGAAGTTCAGATCACGATGAAGACATTTGCTGTTGTTTGGGAGTATCTCAGATATTCACCCTGCTGACGTTTCTCATGGATGGATTACAATGTCCTCAACCATCCTGAAGAGCAAAGCCCTTGAGTAATGGAATGTTGAGTCTGTAGATACTCAAGTACCCTTTTCTCCTTCAACTATCCGTGACGATCCGGGTTGCAATAGATCTTCTGTAACTCACGTTTGTCGTAAAAGGCGACTATCGGGATAGAGTAGTCAGTCTTGGTTGACACATGGTATCGTATCTCAGTTGTATGGATCTATGATCATGCTATCGATCACGTGACTGACTTGTCCATACTTGATTACTTACAGACCGCCGTCATGTAGCTGGAATATTGCTGTGTGTGGTGTAAAACGAAGATCGTTCACTGTAATTATAGATTAGATGCTATATATCATATATACAGAGTGACATTCATAGAGATTCGTGGATTTTACTTTTTGGTGGTAAAGAAAATGTACCTGCTATCGCCATGCTCTAAAACGGTTGGACATCCAACCTTGAAATATCGAAAATAACTTCATCTTCTATCATCTTAAACGACGGACATGTACCAGTTCCTGTTTAACTAAGTTTATTCTGTGTGGAAGATAATAACAGCTTTTATCGTGATGAACTACCTTGACAACAGCATGGTTCCTCTGGGTGATATATGACAGAGCAGCCATTAAGAGGCCAGTGTGCTTTATCGGACTATCAACAAACGAGGACTGTCATGTGTGTGCTCTAGGCGCACATAGATGTTGCCAACGTGTTTATCAGTATACAAACGTGTTATGTCGGTACTCCGGGTGAACATAGAAAATGAGGAGCAATAATTACAAGAAAATCGAATCATGTATATTTTACGGCAGAAGCATGGCATTAACCTACAGCAGTTTCTGGCCTTTTGGTGGACGTGTTGACTTTTCATAATGTAACCAATCTGCAAAGGTCTCCATACGTCTTGCCTTCCATTACATGCCTTCCTTAGTTGATTCCATTACCATTGCAAGACAACGGGATAGAACAAAATCAACTGCTCATAATATGATCAGATTCGAACAAGAACAGACTTTTCCCAAAGATTCTTCTTTACAAATTTTACTCGTTTTATTGCTTATTTTGTTCGCCTGTGCGAAGATGTGAAAAGTCGGAGCGGATTCACATATTAAGAGGTGGAAAATCAAGAAGCTACACTTACATCTTGTGTAAGATATTCGAATAATGTATATTCCACCGAAAGTATTTGGTTAAGAAACAAGTTGAAAAGATGGGGAAATATTAAGAACCCCTCTGGATGAAAATCTGTGGCAGCCACGATAAACAATAGGCACTATAAGTCTGTGTGGCACTTGTGAAGGTACCGTGTGCTACAGTTCTGCATAGAAAGGGACAGCCATTTGTGCGACATAACATGGATTTTATATGCACACTATCCTGTCTTATCTGCCTCATACTTGCTTGACAACGATACAGGAAGCTGTATCGAAACGTCCTTTCACCCGAGAAAAGAAATTGCGCATTCATAAAGTTTGTCTTTTTCTGATTCACCAACTTCTAACCATGCCACTTAATGAAGTCTGCCTTCAGTTGGTGGCGATCTATACCACATTTTTTACATTTTATTGTCCAAAAACATTTGCTAGCTAGTTTTGTGATTTCATTTTGAGAAAATCTAGAATTTTACTGTCCTTCATTGACAGGGTTTTACATTTGTTATGTCCGTACTATGATATGGCTGAAATATACCCCATGTGTCTTTAAATCTTAACTTACTCACTCACTAATCTATGCAGCTTCACTGGCGCCGTTGGATAAACTGGTGTGATGGTACCCGAATATATATTTCATGGCTATTCAAATACCCAAACTGCGTGAATACTGTTTCACACAGTTAGGATCACCTGAATGCTATCAGCTGTATGCCAGCTGCATCACGGCGGTTTTCATGTTAATATATACAGATATATTTCACTATAAACGCGACTGTCAACGCTAGACTACGTACCGTCCAGTATGCTCCTCTGACGATGATGGGATACGAGGTAAGTATACTCGCTCTGGATTGACTGAATATTGCTTAACGCCGCAGCTATATGGCGGCGGTGTTTAAATAATATTAGTGTCTGGACCTGGACCAACACTGTGATCAAGTGTGTCCTTCAAAAACGACCTATGATCATGCCACATGTGTTTTGGACAAGCGTATACGTAGTTTGTTGCAAAAACAAGAATTGTATTTTCCAGAGATTAAAAAATCAATGACCAGTAGTCCATTATTTTTCTTGGAAGCTCATTATTGTCCCATTTAAAATACATGTCTATTAAATCACAATTTCTTTGGCATGTTATATTATTAGGTTTTAGTTTTAATGTTAGCTCAACTGCCAAGATGGAAAAGCTTCCAAAGTCGATATTGTTCTTTGACAAGAGTTAAACTAAGTCGATATTTTTCATTATGTCAAATGTCTAATACTATGCATGTGCACGTCTGTTTCAAGATAATTAATATCAATAATGACGCATGTTAACTGATTTTATTACGTTGTCCCCTCTTACATATATGTGTGTCGTCCTAACTCTCAGATTCACTTACTTATTGTCTCAGTAATTCAGTGAATCAGGCCATTAAAATATACTTAATTAATATATAAAATGACGTACTATAAACTATACACCAGATGTTCTTGAGATGGTTTTACATCGTTAATTGTTTGAAAAGCGTTTCGACTGTGATTTGCCAAAACCTCTCAGCTATCGTGCCCAATTACGACGTTGCCAGCGACTCACTCAATGTAGACGAGTTAGGCGATGTTGACAGGTTCAGGATATGCCCCGAAAACAGATGCCACCCAACCAAACGTCAGCAGTTAGACAACGCTCTTTATACTAATGACTTCGCTGTAAACCTTATAATTTACATCTAGCCCATCACAAAGGTTTGTTCATTTTCTGTAAGTTTATAAGGTATTACAACTGCCACACGCTTTAATATAGGCAAGTAGGACATACTAAACATTATTACTAGTGATGTTCCGTGAACACAACAGTCGAGTCAACAGTCGAGCAGAAAATGATCAGTTAATCGTATAGAAATTTCTGTGGTATCAGTGGCTATGAAGATACCCGCACCAACATGACCGTACACTGTGATCCATCAGTATAAATTTGCAAAGCACTTGTCCACTTTGGATATGTTGCTCGGATAGAGCTTTTTAAACGAGGCTTAGATTTGGCTGCTTGTTCCAGGACATCAAGATAAAAGCAAGCTCAAGCAACCGTGGTGTCTTGTTGGGCAGAACACTGACATCGTCTATGGCAATGTATCACGTACATTACGATGGAAAGCAGTTCTCTGAGAATGCATCCCATTCCCAAGGATCAAGAAAACACTCAACACAATCTCCCAATACAATTTCAACTTTAGCACGTATCCGACTTCTAAACGTTAACGTCTGAGATCTAAAGGCAGTTCACCCGATTCAACATGCAGAGACTGAACAGAGGTAGTTCTAAATGCTCTACAACAGATTCGGGGGTCTTTCAACTGGACAAGATCTAGTCCTGAGTTTTGTGTAATACATGCAGATCCTTAAGCTTGACAGCCGAAATCGAGTCGTGATCCAATGAGAGCACAATATAACAGCAATAAACACTTCCTGTTTGCACCCCATTTAATACTGGAAATACTCCTCAGAAGGTAAAGACTTTAGTGCATTTCTGAATAAAAAAAATCTTGCATTAGGTTTCCAGATATTTTGAGGAATCTAACCAGCAAATAGACTTAGTAGGGATTACATCACGTCCATGAGTCAGAGGCACAACGGAGCATAGTAAAGGCAAGGCAGATTTGAGTTCTTGCTCAGTTGCACTCATCTCAACAACAGGTCGATACCATAGACAACCCCTCGGAGGCTCATAGGTTGTAACATAATGTTCACCAAGTTCTGTAACTTGCATAAGTCTTAGGGCAGCCCCAACGGTTTTTGTTGTAGCACTAACATCCCCCAGGTCATCATCTTAACACTGACTATTTCATGAGTGACCATAGCTATTGCCAAAGCCCGCATGGTCATGACAAAGAGTCTGCCTTAATGATGACAGTGGTTGACTTCACCTGAACTGACTCATCATAAATAAAAGTAAGATCGGACCATGCAGCAGTAGCAGTAGGAGGTGCTTAAAAGCACAAACATTCATAGAAGTACCAATTGGAATGCGACCGATTCGCTTCTTCCCAGAGGACACCACTTTGAAGTAACCTTCGCAGTCCATGTTGTTGTCAGCCATTACCGAAGAAAGTTCCCAACAACTGACTGATTAATCTAGGAAAATGAATAAAAGTAAAGTTTCAATACACACCATGAGAGGAGAAAATGAAAACAACAAAAAGGAACAACCATAAGTATGCTAGGATACTGTTCAGTTTCCGCACAAGCAAAACACGTCCGCACTCGACGGCAGTGAAGACCGAACTCCCTCGCGTGTCATTTATCTGAAGATGACCTGTCCTGTAAGATGACCTTTCCGGCAGTATGGCAATTCCAAGCTACCTTCTGGAATATTCTGGTGGCTCCTTACCTTCTGGAATATTCTGGTGGCTCCTTACCTTCTGGAATATTCTGGTGGCTCCTTACCTTCTGGAATATTCTGGTGGCTCCTTACCTTCTGGAATATTCTGGTATCGCTCAACTGCTGATACCCTTGGTGTTTTGGTGTGTGCTTTTAACAGGTCTACCACTAACAATATCCGATGACAGTGGTTTGTACCGTAAGGGCATGTACTTCCTCTTGTAATTCAGTCCATTTACTGGTGGCACTCACATTCAGTGAGTCCCTTTAGAGTCCCACATGTGCAATGTTTTATTGTGTTGAACCATAGTTCAAAGCACCACAGACAAAGACCAGAAACACTGGGACCTAGAGGTTAGTGCGTTCGCTAGTCACACGGAAGGCTCGGGTTTGATGCCAGTTTCTGGTGTCCCCAGTATTGATGTTGAGCCAACGTTACAAAGGCGGCGTTAACCCAAACTCACTGACGCCATACAATATACCATACCAAAGCACCTTTTTTGTGTATATCTGGCATTTCGTATCTGCCCTCTTTAAGCATAAAATAACGACTGTGACTAACTCATAAACATGTCGCACGTATTTGTCTACCTTTGTAAATGCAATACGTTCTTACTCTGTTGCATGTGTCCTCATAATAGGATCCCTCTTTGAAAACATAAGCATCAAAAGACTCATATGCTTCTTTGATCTTCCTGCTTTAAAGTTTGCTTATGAAGTATCTAACTCCTGAGAACAATTTGTCGTTTTTCATACCCTGAGCTTTAATTTCTATCACAAAACACGTTTTCGGTGTAAATGAGCACAAAGTACCTGAAAGGCAATAAATTGCCGACATAATGCAGATTAATGGGACTCTTCCATATACAGTGTTTGGAATCTCTCTGCCATGGTAAAAGTAGTTCGTCTTAATTACAACGTGGACATAAAGAAGACGTGAAGGTTAGGTTCATCAGGAAGTTGTCTGAAACACCATTTTAGCTTCTTAGAAAATACCGCGGATGAATACTGAAACTTAAACAACTGGCTAATCTAAGGAGGATGAATCCCGGGCCCTTCAAACGGTGTTTCTGGAGTTTAATACCTTTAGAAACAATAATGAGGACACGACGTATTGAACAAAATGCTCCCCTGGGGTCTTCATTCACATTAACGCTGTCATGAGAAGTATTGTTCGGGAAGATTCTAACAAGAACGTAGGAATACTGTTCTTTGTTTCCTTGATAGACAAAGTCATTATATGATTCTACGTCCTTGCTCGATTGCGCCAGAAGATCCAGACAAAAATGCTACATTGTGCATTAAACCCACACGTGTTTTATGTTTGTCTCCCATGGTCGCCATAACTCGTATGGCTAGAATTGTTTTTTCAAATGTCAGTGATCACTGATTTGAGAGAGACCTTGAGCAAGCATTAAACTCGTATTTCTCTTGTATAAGCAGTTGTTAATAAAAGCTGATAAACAACTGTCTGTAAATAGGTCATTACAGCATATTTGTTTGTTTCAGTGTGTCGCCGGTTTATGTTACGCTATCATGAGCTAAAGGTTAATCCGAGGGAACTCAAACGAATTTGATATTCTGCTGTTTTGAAACCCTGTTAGCACAGAGGCGTTGGTGGAATGGATTTGTTTGTGTTAAATAGGTATAAAGATATGTTTATTTGACAAAAACACATTAAGATTGAACATATCATTTTCCAGCGGGGACTACTCCAACATTCAACAATTTGAAAGACATATAAGTTTTGATTTAAGCCAAGGCATAACTACAGAATAACATAATTACAGAAAATATAATGCTTGTGTCTTTCGTGATACTGATAAATATATCATATACAAGTTGTTTTTAGTGTTGGTGCATCGTCTGTGTGCCATTACTAACATTGTTTGACAGTGTGACTAGCTTCCAGGTAAGTGATACAAGTCTATAGATGATCAGATTTGGTGCTCGATTTTACAGTCCACTAGATGGGGTAATCACTGTGAGTCAGATGTCATCGCCAATACGTACGTTCCATGCTTGATTAGTTCGACAAGGATTAGGTTAAATGAAGAAACATTCGACACATGTGCAATGTCAGCAAATTGATATTAGCCGTGATTCACAGTAGTCGTATTAGCAATGCCCAGGCAAACCATTTGATGCAATGATAAACATCTGAATCCGTATAGTGAATCACAGATCGTATGTGTTGACTGCAGTATTGGTAAAGAGCAAATGAGATCGACTTGGTCTCCACAGATAACACCACTATGGTCTGTCATCTGGATTGTTTGTGTCGTCTGCGAAGATTCCTCTGTGTGCATTGGTGGAGTCGCGCGATCGATTCCTGATGAAGTGTATAAAAGGCAGGCCACTACCCTGCATTAAATCTTGTTTCTACCTTTCAATCACAGCGCTCTTTTATTCATCTAATATGAGTAGAGCACATTGATCCCGGATGTGGGAACGGTCTGGTCCTAACCTGCCCATTTAATAGTTGCAGCTGATGGAAGGGGTCAGTCACTGGCGGTCATTGCAAGGAGTTAGGCAGGTGTTGTGACTGCGCGTCCGACCCGAATGTGAACTTTCCGTATTGAACTGTTTCCAGTTGTTTCCAACTCACGGAATCAGCATTCCTGCTAAACGGTGTACACAACACATCCATAGGAAGTGCAAGGTAAGTATATATATATGCTTGTTCTGAGACAAGAATTTTATAAACTTCATTTGTTCACAGTGTTCAAGTGTATCAAATCCAAACTAAAAATGCCAAAGATATTCTGGTAGACAGGTTGTACAGCGTTAGTTCATCTAACGAAATCACTGGTTGGACTCTCACCAATAACGTAGTACTTGGCATATTTAGTGATAAGATAAACTTAGCGCTGAAACATACTTACAAACTCGCTACTAAAACGATGTAGATATTGTCAAAGAGAAACCATTTTCCATTTTAACAATCCTAGCCAATTCAACACGGCCTATATACATGTTTATTCTTTGCTCGACTACTGACGTCATCAGCTGTTCAATCGTTCCATTCACAAAATTGTCATCTCTGGGTTGCCCTTAGCGCCCAGTAATAACCGAGGCACTTTGTTCTGTGGTGTTGACGTTTGATATTTATTCTGTCACAAATGTGTTCAATACGTTGTCATAGTTCGTAAATAATTACCATACAGTGATAAATTGCCGAGTTTCTTATTACCTTGAAGGTGACCAAATGTAATGGATCCTATTCACTTTCAACTTTCATTGGAAAACACAATATCTCTGATACATCCTAGCTACATGCGGTCCTTGCACATTATTATGACAGCTGGATCCAGAGCTTGAGACATCCAAAGCGCCCGTACATCGGTTGTGTGTCCTGTGTTATATAATAACTTCGTCATTCTTTATTGAAACCGTTATATGTCAAACTTTGTGCCTCGTCTGAAAAAGCGTTGAATTTTAACAACACTCGTCACAGTTGTCCAAAAGTCTAACATTTTATCGTCCCTGCTTCATGTGTAAATAGCGAATCTATCACTTGTGTGTTGGCGTGAACCCACATGATCAGTTTTGCATTGAGAATAACAAACCTCAAGTTAGTCCCATGATCCTTCTTATTGAGTATTCTGTGCAATTAGGCTCATTGACACTGAGCATACTTGCACGATGTCTTGGAAATTGCATTAAAGTAATTCGATTGTGCCCATTGTTCCCGGGGACCGAAACTCTTACCTGATTATCATTAATCTGGGCCTGTTCGACAGTCCACAGCCTTCACAATTGAGATAATCATTCAACATAGGTTATAATTAAGCAACTTTTCCACGGTCATTTGTCTTATAGCAACACAACATCGTGCTTTGGGAAGATCCCGTTTGCCTGGTTTTTGGTGAGGAAGCGCTTCCGGTAGAGCAGAATATGTTTTACAAACACCTGGTGTCATTACACATCCACCGATGTTTTGTTTTGTTTTGTTTAGCTGGGTCTCAGTAGGGGTGAGCACCAGGTTCAGCAGGATCTGTTTACTCCCCTGTGTGTGTGATTTGTTTTTGATTGGCCTAACTATGCATGAGCTTCCGGCAGAGCAGGACACATTTACGCATTTCACAAACATCCAGTATCATCATCGATCCACCAATATAATTTGCATTATTATTTTGCTTTTCACGACATGAGAATATGTTGCTGCAGACAATTGAGTCTAATTATTGCCTGGTGTTGACATGTCGACTTCATTAATAATAGGGTGTGTGGAGAAATCACTCGAAAGACGTGCCCTTACGAAAAGGTTTGGTAGTAGTAACTTACCTTCACGTCAGATCATGGGTCGCTGTCCGTGTTTGCACTCATTTAGTTGTGAAGCGTTCATGGTGCATAATGCTGCTTACTGCAAATTCGAAATATGCCCTACGTGAATTTGGAAACTGCATTATGTTGATCTTTCCTTGTTAAAGACTTGAAAATGTGAATCTAATGTGGGAATGGAATGAAAGTGGAGAAACCAAAAACTGAATTGAACGACTTGGAAACGTCAGTTGAAATGGTCTTTCAGGCGTACCAAGAGAAATTTGACAATTTCCATGAGGAACACTGCATTTAGAATAGCGGTTTCGAGCCATGATTCGGCATATACAGATCATCTTTACCCGGAACCTTTGGATTTCATTTCGTGTTATTTCTAATTGTGTCAGGTCACAGCCCGTGGGAATTGCAACTACTAGTCTGCAAAATAAATCTAGTTATTAATAAAACTTCCTTGCTTGTTATCTTGAAATAATGGCAGTCTGGTTTTATGCTGTTTACAGCGTGCGTGGGTGCATGCGTGCGTCCAAAGCTTGTCGTTAGAAGCGACTGAAGGGATCGAATGTCCTGGCTGGCTGATTGGGTTAATACACGTCACCGTATCCCAACACTCATCATCACATTCACTAGATGGGTTCCTGTAGACCAATTCTAATCCGGATCGTCACAGGTCAACAATAAAACACAACAAGCATTATATTATTTTATTATTTGTAACCACGTAGAATATGAGGTTGCATTTAGAAGTCATACACATAAGGAAGAATGGTTTGTTATGGATGTCAACTTCTTTATTATGAGGTAATCAATCGTATAAATATTTTGCTACTGACTAGTACGACTTTGTCTTTTGTTGGCTGCTCAGGCAGCACTCAACAAATCTTTGCACTTCTTATCCCTTACTCTGACTATAGAGCTGTAATTAGATCATATATCCTAGATCTAATGCAAAAGAAGTGGGATACCCAAATACGAATCAATAAATGACGTTCTTGGGGTTGTCAGTCCAGATTTGTAGAGGTCATTATGCGACGATGTCGCACTGGCCATACGCGATATACTCACGAATACATGTTAAAAGACGATGATCCTCCGTTTGGTATCTCTTGTGATGAGAGAATCACGGTCAAGCATGTCCTGCTTGATTGTATTGACTTTTCACTCACAAGAGATAGATATTTCACAGTCAAAACTGTAAACAATCTTCGTTATCGTTTAATCGTTGAGTTTCTAAAAGAAATAGAGTTGATTGATAAATTTTGAATGATATGTTTTGTGAATATATAAATGATATTTTATGATGATTCAGTCAGCAACTACGATGGTTAGTGGCTGTATCCTCGAAGGGTGTTAAAGTACTCAGTCTGGAAACCGATTGTCCTCCTGAGAGGGCACGTAAGTCCCAAAACTTTCTGTGTCAGTTTAGCTCTAGTTACCTTTTCAAGCGTAGATTATTTGTTGTTTTATTATGACTAAATATCTGTACATTCGCCAATGGCTGAAGGGATGGTATAAATCCAGCTACTCTCTATGCAGGTAGCCATGTCGTACTGCATGTCCCTTTCACTTATTGGCGCTCCTGTCCGTCGACAGCTTTTTACAATATACAAATTACTGTGTCTATACTTATTTGTTCTCGTCACAATATGGTTGAAATATTGCCGATGTGACGATAAATTTTAACTCACTCCTTACTCTCTTTATTATGAGGAACAACGTTTCCGAATACAGTGGAATCTGTCTAAGACGGACATGAATGGGACCGTTAAGTTTGTCCGGATTTTAAAGAAGACCAGATTGCAAAACTTATGTCCGTTACCGTTCTATATAGTTACATAGAATTCAACAGCGATTGGTATGAAACTACACTTTCAAAGAGAATACAGACAGGAAATGAAAACTGAATATGATGGGTGTTACGGTTATATCTATCAATATCATTGCTGGGTACACTAGAAATTTACTTCACACGATGTACCTATGCAGGGAATCGAGCCTGGGCCTTCAGGCGCACGCTTTAACCACAGAGCTCCCACAGCTTCCCTGAAAATGAAAGCTGAAACTGTGTGGGTCGTTATAGTTAATATTAAATTACACAGTGAGATGAAAAACAAATCCAATACAATCGAATTCCATTGTTTTACCCTTTAAAAAAACAGCCATTATCAGTTCTGTTTCATATATTTAATTATATTAAAATTTTAAGTGTAACACAATGTTACTTATGCCGTGTTAAGTTTTGTTGAAGTTACGCATTCAGGCAAGAACAACATTTTTGTACTGAAAATGTCGAATCAGGAAAACAGCTTGCCGTAAGTGTAAATCAAACTTTTAAAACTTTCAGTAGGTTTTGAAGTGTGACTTGCACTTACGTTTACATCAGCTATCATCATTAACAGACCATTGCAATTATACCCTTTTCAAATGCAACCATCATCAACACATTTTCATCCTATACGCCAGCTTCAGGTGTATGTTTGAAAATGGAATAGTGCCTTGCATGCTAAAACATAACTAACATCTCGCAGGCGACAAAACATGGGTATTTCATTATCACATGTGACATTTAAAATAAATCGGCCCGATGCCTCTTTCTTTGAACATTCCCCAAGGGACTTCCTTCTGCAGCCTTCTGTGCATAGATTGAAGAAAAGAAGAACAGTGTGCCCTGTTTACCGTCGGCTACTTAATGCTTCAGCGGATCAATACGAATGACTTGGGTCTGCCTGGAACTTCTTTCTCGAGACTTTTGTAATTCACTAATTGCTGATTTATACCAATATATCAGGGATGATAGGTTCCTGTCAAGATTGGAACACTCCCGCAGATGGTTGTCAGACACAGAAGACAAGGTCAGACATGGTTCAGACAATGGCAGGACATGTTTGCATAAGTCTTGTGAACTTTCAGTGGCATCAGCAACTACGTACTTGTGAAAGAAATGCATTCTGACAGATTCATTCTCGTTGGCTGTAGCAAGATCCTTCTTAAGTTTGGTAGGACATCATTTAATGAGAAGTAACACGTTGTGAATCAGTCACATGGATTTATGGAAAGCGTAGATTTGCGACTTATGCTATCATTAAACAGGGAGAAATACCTTTGATTAGTTGCTCTGGATACTAGTTGAAGGGACCAAATCCTTTTATGATTGTATGACTGATACAATGCAGTGACATAATAGATTTATAGGAATAATAGATTAGGTATCATCAAATACGGAGAAACACATTTGATAAGTCATAATAATAATATAATAATTATACAGAGACTGTCCAACACCTTGTCAGTGGATGCCCTTCCTTGGCACAAACAGCATATCTTAAAAGACATGATGGTATGGCTCGCTGCTTTTACTATCGTCTCCGCCATGCCTGTGGCTTTGACTCCGAGGTCCATCCATGGTACGACCCTGAACATGTCCAGGGTGTCCTGGAAAATGATGCTTTTAAGCTCCTCTGGAATAGGCCAATATACAGCCTGAGACGAATTCCAGCCAACAAACCTGATCTTGTCCTTTTTGATAAAGCCAATGAAATTGACAGCAATGTGATTGGCAAGATTCAGGAAAAGCATGATAAATATGCGGACCTCGCCTTTGAAATGCCTCGTTTGCATCCCAAGTACACTGTCGTCAGGCTCCCCATTGTTCTCGGTGCCCTTGGTTTGGTACCTCCTGATCTCTTGACGCAGATCAGGAGAGTGCCCGGGTTCTCCACCGGGAGCACAGCCCTTCTGACAATGCAGAAGGCTGCAGTGTTGGGGAGCCTCCATATTCTCCGGAAAGTTCTTGGTGGGTTCGACTAGGCAGTGTTTCCTGGGAGAAGTCCTATTCGCTGTCTGGGCTGCGTGTAGAGGGGGCGAGGGCCCTAAGCTGATGATGAGCCTTACCGGCCTGACTGTGCCAGGATCACCTGAACCCTCTCTGCCGCATTTCAGTCTTACTCTGTAAAAAATGATAATAATACTTTATTGCCCGACAAGGGAATTCCTTGTGAGGCATACAGCATGGTTAAAACAATTCAAGCAAAGAGACTCGATCACATTGAAAAAACACAAATGAATAAACGGCATGAGAACGATAACCAGTGTATATTGTAAGAGACTGGTAGGCAGATGCCTTAAACGTTGTGGCTAGGTCTAACCCTCATTTAAAAGTTTAATGCTAGCGGGTACAAAAGATGTTTGTGACCTCTTTGTGCGCACTTTAGGGACGAGGAATCTACGTCCAGAAGGTAAAAGCTTAAAACAAGAATGTAGGTCATGAGACGGGTCGGATAAGATTTTGTTCGCAGACATTAGAACACGCTTCTCATACATATAACAAAGGGGGTGCAAATTCATGCCGACAATTTTTGAACAGGTGGTTACAACGTTTTGCAGTTTGTTTTTGTTTTGCAAAGAGAGGGCACCGAACCAACAGTGAACAGAGAACAATAAAATAGATTGGATACAGCAGTTATAGAAGAGATTCAAAATTGTGTTGTCAATGTTAAAGGATCTGAGACTTCTCATAAAATACATCCGTTGTTGACATTTCTTGTATGTAGCCTCGGCATTGTAGGAGAAGGTGAGTTTACTGTCTATGATAGTTCCGAGATACTTGTATTCAGTTACAGTTTCTATCGTTTCACCGTGGATTAGCAAAGGGGCACAGTATGAATTTTGCCGAAAGTCCTATAGGTTACTCCCCATTCTAGATGTTCTGGCTGAGCTATGTATATGTATGACTGATATAATACAGTGAAATAATGAGCATAGACATGAGCAATGCTACCACTGCTAGAGGCTAACGATGGCTTTTTTCTAAACAAATGGCAATTACAGCTCCAGTCTGCCTATCATGTACGTAACGCAGTGCACATAGCTAAGAAAAAGTATCTCCCGCGTTTGTAAGACTGCTTCAAAAACTTTAAAGGTTTTTCGGGCACATTTTATCAAAAGTGAGGAGGACAGTAGGACTTTTTTTAAATCGAAAAAAAGTGACGAGTCAGGAACACATTTTTATTTTTTCTCTCTCGGATATACATCTTGGGAAGTATAGCACTTGTTAATGAGTTGTAGATTCATTCACACTCGTTGTTACAGATATTCTTATAATGGGCAAATGGATCATCGGGACGCGACCAAGTCAAAATTATTTTTTAAATGGCAATAAAAAATTGTTACGCGCACAACAAAAGTGATGTGCCGATGTCCGAGAAACCCTTCACTTATTTTATTTAGCCTAAGGAAACAGAAGATAACGTGCAACTGTTGCGTGTCGATGACATAGCTTGAAATCAGCTTTCACATTCAGTTGAGCAGCGTTAGGTGTAGCATCAGGCACATCATTTGAAGAGTAGCTTCTTTAATATGCAGGTGGCGAGTTATGTGTTCATTTAATCTCTTATCGTTCAAGATCGTCGATTGGAATGATGACAGGTTTGTTTCATCCGTCATGATCCTTGTGTACTGTTTTGTTGATAGCGTGTTGTATTTGCAGATCGAAGTCATCGTTCGGTATATCTGGGTTAAGTCTGATAGATTCAAACTAAAGAGAGAAGTCTGGGTTAGCCACACCAGTGGGCGACATATGATTTAATAGACAGGTGTTTCAAAGTAGTAATACTAATGATAATGAAACACCACTCACTGATTTTTTAGTGTGGAAAATACAACTCTTGTTCTTGCACCAAGGTCATCACAAGACGCTTGTCCACAATTTAGACACATGTGGCATGACCTTATGATATTTTTGAAATGCACATTTGATTACCAAGTGTTGGTCCAGAGTGAGTATGGTCCGTGAAGATCGGGGATAGAATTGGTCTCCAGCAAACCATGCTTGACGTGAGGTCAGATTTGCTGAGGTCCTTGTCATTGTATCCCATTTGCAGAGATCGTGTTCATGCTGTTGATCATTTGATTGCGTGGTCAAGACTCGATTATTTACATACCTATGGCTGGAATATGGCAGCCTTAAACAACAAAACAAAAACAAACAAACTATCCTTGACACATTTTAGACACATTCAACAAGAGACGCGACGTACACAGAGAATGTGTTTGAATCACCGGGATTTGTGTGTCGTTGGTGATAAATGTCATTGTAAAACACCACAAAGAGGCAGGAGAGGGGGTAGTCAAAGGAGCAACCAAGTTGTTTAATTGTCCGAGTGCGACACCTCAGATTCAGAGTATGGAGGCTATTTATTGTTTACCCTCTGTACTAGTGCTGGAATAGGGACGTGCCATGCACCTTTGAAAGCACACATGGCACCAAGGGGTAGACCATTCATTTATTTTCTCTTGTCAGGAAGGGTTTAAGATTTTTTTGCATGAACTCAATAAAAGTGACCTCCGTTCCGTTCCCCATGGATATTTATGTTTTGTCTGATTGAAGCTCTGAGCTCACTAGGGACAAAATTACAAACTTTGACAATCAAGAGTCCAACGACTAATAACCGTGCTGTTCAACAGGGAAACAAAAACGGCCTTTAATTACAATGAAACATTGCCTTAGACGTCATACTTCCTGGTAAAAACCCTTTCAAGATGAAATCTTAATTTGATCAATAAAACAAAATGTCAAGAATAACATGGGTACAGAAAAGAACGCTGGACACGAAAGAATACACCTTGCCACGGCTATTATCTAATCATGTCAGAACAATAGTGCACGTGTTTACTTTTAATAAGCTTTTGTTAATTAATATCAAGACGACCAACAAGAGTGATGCAAGGCCTATACTTCGCGAACACCTGGTATCCATTCGTATACACTATTAGTCTGCTTTTATGCACAGTGAAATATGTTTTGACGAATGTTTATTCTTCTAATCGTCAAGCAACATTGAATATATATTCCTGAATATACAGACCGCACGTCGACACGTGTATCAATGGTAGGGCAAATCAGCGAGCTTTCAAAACCTGAGGACGAGTGTGATCTTAAATGCATCATGATATCAAACGCATCTCTGATTCCTCCATAGACACTTCTAACCGCTTAAATAATATTAGATACAACATTAGCTATCGGCGTGAAGGTTACGTAGAGATAGAGGACAGGTTACTCTTTAAACGTCACTTATTCCCTCTGCCAACGCCAGGCTAAAAATCAACTCTTCCTCTGATTCTGTCTATAAGCTTTTCTTTCAAACCTTGCGACATCACCCTTCATTTCTTACCACCTTTCATTTTCGTGAAAGATATTACAAAGATGCATCAGATGTTTCCTAAATACGCTGAGGACGAAGGTCAATAGCGTCATCATCCGTTCATCAACGCATCCCTGATTGTGAATGCGGGCCATACTTGAAACATTCATATTCCCATTTAGCCGATTGACGTAGGAATCTTACGACTGTGTCACATTCCAGAGACTATCATCGAAATAACTACATTGCTTTCAATCAAGCTCTATAATCCTTCAAAGTGCTTTCTTTTTTTCTTATACTGGATCTTAGACAAGAACAAACTCATAGAGTTTTTTTTTATTTATTTTCTCGCATTTCTTGTTGAATCAATACAAATGTCTTCCAGCACAAATGAAAACATGCCTGAAGATGGAACCGCCATTGGATAACGCAATACTGCTAATTCCTTCCTTGTTAAAGTATTGTTTAAATATTAATGGTTTCATATAGGTAGTTTCCTGTGGGAAATCCCAAGAGGGACAATTTACCGGAAATTATTGAGCCGAGGTTTTTTTTTTCTTTTCTCATGCCCGACGGAAACACAGTCTGAGCCCTTGGGAAGACTGTGCTTATATCTAATGTAGGCTGTAAACAGAATAATGACAGGAAATTTATGATATCTAGAAGTGCATATTTTCTGGCGCCGCATATGAATGGCGTCTGGAAAAAATATACTTATGATATAGCTGTTGTATATAAACAGATCGAAGATGTTCTATTTCAAGCTATTATACCAACATTTGTCAAATGAAACATTGGCCTTTTAACAAAAATTGATGTTTACGGAGTCTGGTGTTGGGACGAAATTGAATAATGCCAATCAAAGGTGACATTAATCTGAGTTGCAGCCTTTATCTCACTCGCAAAAACCTTCAGTGAGTTTAGACTGTACGGTAATTTCTCTTGAACAGCGTAAGGGACTGGGTTCGGTCTGATAGTAAGGAACACGGTCACCCTGTTTGTTGTCCCTGACACTTGGACATTCTGTATCTTGCCACTGTGACCTTGTAAACGGCATTGTGCTGTATCCCTTTACTTTCTGTGATTGTCTTGATATGTATAATATGGGTGTCTCACTTGCGTCGATCTTGGCCTGTTAGAAACACACAGGAGGGCGTCTCATAAGTCACACCATCGCTCTGTATGGTTTCTCAAGCAAATGTGGAACTTTCAGTTTTACACGGTCAGTGGGAGCGTTTTGCGCTGTTCTTACGTGTGTTTAATTCCACAGTATGTTTTTTTACCAGTGTTTACATTTGTACCAGTTGGCGTGTACATTCAAATATTACGCAACATATTGAATGCCTTGTTTCCCATCATCGCTTCCATTAATTGAAGACAAATCGACAAACACAATAGTAACACTTTGTACAGTTATTTATTTTTCCGAAGGCCGTTTAAGAGCTTAAGTGCATATGTACTGTCCCTAGCACAGATATAGAATATCAATAACTATGCGCCTTCATCGTAACAAAAGTCCTTCAAGATGGCAAATATAGCTGTATTTATACTGGTTCAAATATATGATATGCCACTGGCGACACGTAGGTTGGTTACATATAACCACCTTCCCACCTTCCCGGGAGTTAACACCGACATCAAAGAGCAATGGTTTTCAAGTGTGCTATCACTCAAAACGTGCTAATGGACTATAGCTTTAAGACTCCCTAAATGCCGTCGATAATGGTTTGTATTGTAAAGGTCTTATATCCATAAAAGTAACAAATCTGATATTTAGAAGTGACCTCCTTTAGAATTAGTAACGTGACAGCATGCCCTGAAACTGAAAAATGCTGCAAAGTTTTACAGAAATGTGTCACTGGCATGAACGTACACAAACTTTCTTCAGACTCTGTATTAATATTTCAAGCGCTTTTGTGAATGATGTGACGAGAGAAAATACCCAAAATGATAGTCAATTTTAATTTAAGGGAATGCACAGATGTGACGAATGGGCGTTTAGACTCGCCTGCAGCGTCAAATAGACACAGAGTACGTGTAACCTGAGTACGAGGATCGATGGTTCGAACCCATGGTAGGGGGATACCAAAAGACGTTTAACTTGGTACCAATTGTTTCAATGCCTGATGTTCTGCATTACGGCGGGGAATCAAGGACCAGTCAAGTGCAAGTCAGTGTACTGTCCGAGAGACCCATAGAGACGCGGGTTATGACTGATCTCCATTACCCATACTTGTCATAAGAGGTCACTAACGGGGTCGGGTGGTCAAACTCGCTGATTTGGTTGACACATGCCATAGTATCCCAGTTGCGTAGATCATGATATTGGTCACTGGACTGTCCGGCCCAGACACGAGAAGTACAGACCACTGCGAGATAGGCTAAAATACTTCCCGATGCGGCTTTGAACAACAAATCAACCAGCCCGTGCAAAATACATAAATACAAAGTTGTGTTTTAGGTTTCTTTCTGGAAAGTTAAACACTATTTCAAAGTAGACTAGTCCGATATTTATACTCCATATAATAATCTACCTGAATAGCATTTTGTAAGCTTTCAGTTTCCAAATATTTTTTTTTCAATGAAACTGCTACATTAATAAATGTTAAACATCTTAGGCCGAACTAAAAGAGATACTGATTGCAATACTGAGTTCAGCCATTCTACTTTAAACTACTCCTATAATAAATAACCAGTCTCCAGTAGCCATTGTCTATATCTGTCTTTTGTTTCTGAGCAACGGCAGCCAACACAAAACCCCTTCCACCTTGATACTAACACCGCTTTGCAGGTGTGCGACAGTATATAATTACCACAGTCTGTAATTTCTGAGACATTTCTCACTTGCTAGCAACAGAAATTCTCCAGTCACGCAAACGCTCATGTATTTTTAATTTCCATAAATATCTTCTGACCTCTCAATCCCACAGTGGTTATAAAACGCCCTCGCTTTCTGCAGTGGTTCCAACAAGCAGGGTAATAGTAATATTTATGCACTGAATATACACAAACAATAACTTGTTTGCTTGGTATATAGGTGTTTTATTAGATGCACTATACAATACATCACAGCCAGCCCTTAAGTCTGAGTGAAGTCCGTTCTCGAAGGCGTAATTTATCTCCGATAAAGAAGAGTTTACACGTTGCATTTCAAGGGTTGGGTATTAAATACATTTTCTTTAAAAACACGAAGGAAGCAAAGCCATTATTGTTACCAAAAGAAAAAGAATAATCAATCTTTGTTGGAGTCACATGGCTCGTGTTATAAATGATACTGGGTAACTGTACACGATCATTTGTTTGGCTGGCTGTTATCACCGCCATGGGAACAGAGACCAAAGTTCCCCTGTAGGCTTCATGGATTATCTTCACCTCTGGGTAATCTGAGATACCTTGTCGCCAAAGATCTCACGGAGAAAACTATTTTTGTGAATTCATTTAATCATACCAGCTGGAATACGTTTATCAAAATACGTGGAACCCGGTCAACAAAGCGTCCGTAACGATACGATCTGTCTCTACTCTATTGGTTATCTCCGGCTTACGAATGTCGTAAGCCACGAATGGTTTATAGATCGTGGCCCTGATCTGTTGTGTGCACCAACTCCCAGGTATGAAAGGTATTTCGAAGGCTATTGTCAGCTCGAGATATTCCCTATGGAGTACAGGAAGGCTTGTATCAAAACCACATATACATCGTTCGTAAGGCCAAAAATCTTTCAAAGTCAATTTAAACTTACCAGGATTTTTAAACGTACTGTTTCTGTTGTTTGATTTTGGCTAACACTAGAGACCGTTCATTTTATGTCTTACTTGACCTGTTTTGTACGGTACTCATGTATACACGTAATTATTAACTGAGGGTAAAGGAGATCAACCACTGTTTTCGTTGTGAAGTCATCCATATATGTCATTTAACATATAAAGTTTCACTGAAGATTTCATATAGTGCCAAGCATTATACAAAGTTTCATTGAAAAGTGTAACTGAATAGAAGGTTCAAACAAACAACTTTTGGCAACTGGACTAAAATTTGACAAATTTGTTGTAGTCACAGTTAGAATCAGCAATGGCTTTATTTGTGTTAGAGTAATTTGTTGACTACCTCTGGATCGAAGCCAAGGAAAGTTTTCCTCTTTTAGAATAAACTTTTTAAAATTTTGGTTTTTTTCTTTACAAGACAGATTGCGTTTAAAACTTCATTTCGTCCAGAAGAAAAGCCCATTAGAATTAGAATGGAGTCTTTAATAAAGTGTATACTGCCCTCGTACTTAAACAGACAGTTTGAAGAACAGAGAGGTACAAAAACTGAAACTTTGGTAAATGGAATCAGTGAGATACTTGAAACGATTAAATGATATGTGTTTGTTTGGGCTTTTCCTTAAAGGCGAACACAGCAATATTTTTCATGCATGACAGGTTCGGACCAGAAACTACAACCTTTTTTATTTATTGATCTTCACATTTTGGATAGGATGATATGCATGGACCATGTCAGCACGCTTTATAGTATTAGGTGACATAAACTGGCATAGGTTGGACAACAATTTTATTTGGTGTTTTACAGGACACTTTTGACGAAATAATCTTACGCCAGTATGTCTAATACCTTTTTACAACAAAGAATTTTCTATTTTAGTCTTGAATGTTGTTATCATTATACCACTAACACAAATTCCACTCCATGTTCAATCGAGTTTCAATAACGATTACATGATCCACGTCCCTATGAAATGCTAAACTACATTCACCGTCCATCCTCTTGTCATCCAAAGGCCCTGGATGATGCACACAGGCAATGAAAAGGATGTTGCACTGTTTCCTAGCGTTTCCTTATGACTGTCGATATAGCATTAACTATGAATCAGATTCTACAAACCACTTATTCTGACTTCCGGTACCCTGAAGGTCATTGCTTCTCTACTGCCCAGAAACAAGGGACCTCTCACCACACCTTAGAAGTGGTCATTGTTTTGTTGCAACGCCTATTATAATCGGACCCTGTAGCCAATATCTGGTCACACATGCAAAATAATGGCTCAGTCACATCATTCCCAACCATATCCCAGTGGTCTAAAGTATTGTGACGGTGCTTACCATGGTAGTATTCGGTGTTCAGAAACCCTCTGCACCGAGATACCTGATGGCTAGCTGATGCAGATAGCAACACCCAAGAGCTGTGCTTTGCCAGTTAGGACTACATGGTGGCCCCCGTGTGGACGTTCAGGAACCAAACAGTTAGTTATGTTGGTCGCAGGTGACGAAAACGGCTGAGTGTTTCTGGTATTTGCAGTAACCGAGACCTTCCCCTATTTAACCAAACAAAACAGAGCATCGAAGACACCTTTAAATGACAGGACTTTTTGGGGTTAGAGTAGAATCTTACTATGTTCTGTAGTTCCGCCTAATTAATCATATTTCGTACCATTCCAGAACAGACTGAAATAATACCCAGGGGAAGTTTATTAACAGTCTAGAAATACTTTTTTCCGGACTTGGTAGGGAAGGTAGATGCTATTAAACAAGTATTAGTGGCTTTGTTCTTTCCATTATTGTACAAAGCAGTTCCACAAACAACTGCCTTGTATCACCTGCCATTGCTTGCTCCATCATTGGTCTACACCATTCGGCAAAACAATGGTGTAACAACGGGTAAACTGCGAAAGAACTGAATTGGGTAAGAATGTGTAATTCTGGATTGTCATTAAAAACGTGTCTGATAGACGATTCCCTCTGGAGGAAACAAAACCTGCTAAAGAAAAAGGTGGTGTATTCTGGATCAAGATATTGGAACTGGGAAGCTGCTAGACACACCAGAATATTCCTCGGCTTACATGCTCAGATGCCTTGTGACTTTTCAAGGGAGTCATGACACAGTTGTGGCGTGCACATATTCCTACGGAATGTATTACTACCTGGAATGTGTGAACACACAAAGATTGATTTACAAGGGCGACTAAACGGAATTGATTCTTCTTTTTCCACTGCTGCTCAGCGTATCAGATTACCCGGATGATGCCCGTGAAGGTACTACTCGGACTGGGATTGGGCAATAGTTACTGCAGCTAATAGCCATTACTCATATCGCGGTTGCATGGTACTTGAATCACTGGTTTGTTCTCAGCTACGTATCTTCTCTTCTTTGCTTTGTGAATGTAACACTAATATAACACCTTTATCTCTTGCAAAAGTTGAAAGTGTTCGTTTCTGTTTTGATCCCATATATATTTATATAACTTCAATTATATGTGTTGTTGAAACATTGCTGAAACGTCATGATCGATGTCGAGTGGATTACAAAAAATATATTTGCTGTCTGGAGGTAATTAGCTTGAGATTTAAATCAAGGATAAGACGTTTTTGTGGGTACAGCATGTTCTTATTCTGATCAATATACCGTGGCCCCCCACACAAAGGCATTAAGAATGTTCTGATGGATAAGGCATGTTCCTCTTGATAACATGGGTTCTCCCACGTTTGTTATCACATTCCATGTTCGTGTTCTTGTTGTCTTGACATTTCTCACTACCAAGTGACACTCATGCATTTCTCATTCGGATTGATATTATTGTGCGGTGCAAACACGTCCATCCTCAAATGACTCCGTCACTCTCTGTTGTAGTTCCCACAAGCAGTGCAGTAGTATTTGTCTACACGGAGATTAAAAACAGAAGAACTGTTTTGGTTTGAATGAAGGACTCTCTTTGATAAACTCAGCTCTACATCAAAACCAGCACTTTAACACTTAGGTGACGTAGGTTCGAGGCTTTTGGTTTTTGCAGGTGTAATTTATTCCCCATAGAGAAGTGCAGGCACTATGCATTTCAGGACCTGGGGTATAAAAATGTGTTTCCTGTAAAACCAATAGGAAAGAAGGAAAGAGAAGCCATCACTGTTACAAAAAACAAAAACATTCACTCTTAGTTGGAGGTCCCTGACCTGTTGTAATTTATACTGGGTAACAGTCCATGGTTTATTTAGACTCTTCTGTCATCGGCACCATGGGAACAGAGACCAAAGTTCCCCAGCATGCTCAGTGGAATATCTCCACCTCTGGGCATATCTGCCATACCACCTCGCTAGGGATCCCAGGGGAAGAACTATTTTTGTGAGTTTATTTCAATCATACCAGTCGTAATACCTTTATGAAATACCGAATCTGTTGTGTACACCAATACCATATGTTCCCTGATGGAGGACAGGTTAGGCGAGGCTTGTATGTATATGACAAATGCATCAATGGACGTTTGCAGTGGAACTACAAATCCCCACTGATATGTCAACAGTGCCTCTCAGTCGTGTCCCACTAACAGCAGATCCATAGGCTTGGTAAAATGTTAAACTCCATTACTCGACCATCTTCTTCTCAAAAGCCCTTGATGAGGTTCCCCAAGAATGAAACGATGTATTCTTATCTTCGAGTTTCGCTCTGAATTCGTGGTAATTCTTGTTTCTGCTACCCTGACATATAGGAGCTAGGGTTATTTATTACCACACATTTAAAGCAATAAATGTTTTCTTGCAATGCATGTGTCCGATTGGGTTTCGCAGCCAATCTTTGGTCACACAGGCAAGTTTAATGCTCAATCACACCATTCCCAACCATATCCCAGTGGTCCAAATTATTGTTTCATGTCGAATCATAGTGTATCCGTTGTTTAGAAACCCTCTGCGCCGAGATAATTAACGGCTAGTTGATACTGATGGCAACACTCAACAACTGTGCTATGCCAGTTAGGACTACATGGTGGCCCCGTGTGGACTTTCAGGAACCCAACAAGTCCGGAAGTTACGATCCGGAAATGTTGGACCTCGATAGATGCAACTACACGATATATTGTACCCAGGCTTAGGGTGGGTGACTACTATATATGACCATGTACCACGTTTTGTGCTAGATTCGGATCTTATTGTGTTTCCGTGGTTAAGTGTAATTGTGTTTAAGAAATTACGAACAGACTGAAACAATTAAGTTTTAGCTGACAGAGAGCCTGAACATCCTTTCAAATACACATTGGAATTTCCATTATTGCACAAAGCAGTTCCACAATAAACTGCCTTGCATCACATGCTAATGCTTGCTGCATCATTGACAAAAAGGAAAACTGTGAAAGAACTGAATTGAGTAAGAATGCGTAATTAAGGAATGTTTTGGGGTTTTTTTAAAACATGATCGATTAACATCTCTCAAAGGAACAGAACCTGCTAATGAAAAAGGTGGTATATCCTGGACCGCAACATTGCATTTGGGAAGGTGCTAGACACACCAAAATATTATTCAGCTCGCTTGCTCAGCTGCCTTGTGACATTTCAAGGCACCTATGACGCGTCGGCTGCTGTGGTGGCGTGCACAGAACATATTCCCTCGGGATGTATTACTAGCTGGAGTGTGTGAACATACAAAGATTAATTTGCAAGGGCGACTGAACGTGGAATTGATTCTTCTTTGCCCACTTCTGCTCCGAATGTCTGCTGGCGTATCAGATTACCCGGATGATGCCTGTGCAGGTGCACTGGTCGGACGGGGATTGGACATTAGTCACTGTAGCTAATTGGCATCAGTCATATTGTTGTCGCAATGTGATTAAATCACAAGGTATGTCTCGACTGAGTTAACTGTCTTTTTCCACTTGTAGATGTAAGTCAAAACATTGATTACACAACAGTCTCGTGTCCTGCTGACTGGGTTCCGTCCTATTGCGCAACTTAGTACAATAACCAGTCCAAAAGTTTTACAAAAACTCAATCAGCTGTATATATGAATATTAATAAGTATTATTTTATACATTTTGTTACTCGTATATTGCAACACTACGTTCATTCTAATTCTTGCAAATACATCGTGCTGCGTGCACCGTCGCACAACGTGCTCTGACAAACTGAAATCTGGAAATCGTGGAAATCCGTGAACATATATCCAGTGTAACCAGTAAGCCACAGACCACGGACAGGTTACGTAACACTGTCGCCACAACCCCGCAGTGACCTCATGTGAGGGAGGACTTTCAGTCAGTTGTGTAGAATATGTGTAACAAGCTCGTCAAGTTGCTGATTTCTCGATGTCAACAAATCGGTAGGTTACCGTCAAATGCTCCCAGCTGTCGGGTGATGGTGTCACCATGCACAGATTTCCACTTGACCCCTCAGTTCGTGCTAAATATGTTGTTTGTGAGTGCGAAGCGAGCGTTGTTGAAGCCTGTGCGATTTAAAGCAGATGGTCGGACCTACCTCGCTTCCAAGTTAGAAGAGGCTACTTAGATTTGTTTCTATCGAGTTAAAACAATCCTAAATCGCTTTTATTCTCAGACTATCGGATGTTCGCGACAGGGCACCACCATTTTTTTTAAATCGTGACATCACGGTCTAAACCCAGTTTGAAAATCAATAAGATTATGGTTTGTTTTCATCAAGTTAAAAGATCAAAGCTACTTCCTACTCGAAGTTAAATTTGTTTCTGAATCAAGACCAAAAAGATTGTGCATGCCATCGCTTGTAACGCACCGATTTATATCCATTGTGACAACAGGCGATTTTGATAAGATCGACCATGAAAACAAGTTGTATCTCATAAAATAAGCAAAACAGACAAACCTAAATGGCAATACATTTCATTTTTCAAAACAGCTGTCACGATTGCAGGTTTCGACAAACTATAAACAAGATAATCGATCCCTGAAATGCATTACGTCACAGAGGCGCGCCCCTATGTTTGGTTGAAATTTCGTTCGTAAGAGAGAACTGTACACTCTTGTCAAAAAGGTCGATTTAAGGTAATTAAATGTCGAAATGAGTAGTTTTGATAACGGGGTTTCATTTATGACGATGTCAGTGTATGATTTATGTATTTGTACCCCCTAGAGTATACGTGATCTTTAAATACACCTCGCTGCTTAATTGTAGGTTGCCGCGAGGTTAATTGTACCCACGAGAAGTAACTAATAGCTGATGTACCTTCGAATTTACAAACTGACCATATAGTTAATGTCTTGTGTTGACAGGACGTCAATCTCACAATCAGACAGATGAGAGTAAACAGCTTATCCGTGTCTTCGTACTGCATTGGAAAATGTGTGTGTGCGTGTCACAGCACTGTAGTCAGTTCAACATGGCAAATCAGCTGTGAAAATGACAGCACATTATGTCTGCCCTGTGCTGGTATGAAATACGAGCGACGTGGAGAAAGGAATTTGACCATTATGGATTTCGAGTTCACGTCCTGATGTTTAATTTGCCGAATGAACCAAGAGCTCATTTATTCAAATTTCTGAAATTTTCAAAGCATCGGGGACGATTTGCATTTAATCATATTTGATATCTGCTGGACATCTGTCTAATGGACTGCGTCTCTGTGCGCTTCCAGATGCACTGTATGACACTCCCAAAGCGAACCATATAATCGTTTCAAAAAGCTGAGTTATATCCTATGAGAAAAATAATATGAAACTGATTACTTGTTCGCCAGAATATCAGCGTTTGCTAGTGATGATATCAGTAACGCACGCATGTCTATTCAACAGGAGTGTTATCTTCCCATCGAATGTGCTGACAGGTGTGGATTATTTTTCCATTTATTCAATAGGAACATGTGGTATTGAGTAAACGGGTATTGGGAACTTTATAACCATTAATACATGACTTTGAGATTATGGCGGACTGGAATTGATATTTCGTTTGAAGAAAATCATACAGGCCAGGAACTATTAATGTCCCTTCGTTTTGATGAACATCAGTATTTTCGCTGGAATTTTGACAGTGTACAATTTCAAGCTATACGATCGCTATATGATTTGTAAACCATGTCATCGAACCTGGCCACTCGAACACATAAATCAGCTCTTACAACAAGCATAAAGACGAATTCTAACCTAGGTCTTCACATTCTGTTAACCAGACGAGTGCAGTAATAGTTACGGTTTCCCATCTTCTAAGTCACCTTTAACAAACATGCTTTCCTGATGACGACTTCTAACCCGAATCTTGACGGGAAACGACACGCAGTTCATGAAGAGCAATATCTCAGCATAGCAGCGTCTGTTCCCGCTTGCCTTCCCAGTAATAGGGTGAGTGAGTTGGCAATTTTCCAGCAATATGACGTCGGGGACACCAGACATGGGCTCAAGTGACAAGTGAAATATGATCTCGTGGCCAGAAGGACGTCTTATCTGAATTTATTATGGTTGTCAATGAATTTATTATGTTTGTCACGTCACTCGATTACAGATGCATTACACATCACAAGGCAATATTCTTTTTATCATATTCTTCTGATTATATTTCAATTTAAACATTATTTATCCGTGAAAATTCGATCAACTTATAACCAATTCTAGAAACTGTAAACAGAACTAAAGTGTTTACTTCTTTACTCCTTTGCAGATAAGATAAAACAAAAGAAAAATCGACACAACAACAGCAGTGAAACTTGCCAAAACCGGTTACTGTCAAACTTGTCCAAACATTTTTGTTGCGCCATTTCCATTTTACATTGATATCATGATCATTAAACCGTCGTCTAATGCGGCATCTGTCTATTCCGTATCCTGTAACAGTATGTGTTTCTACCTTTTATTGTCATTGTTTGAATACGATCAACACTTATAATACTGGTCATCAAACGGTCCTATTGGTCAGAGTGTAATGAGTAAGTGATTTGGGTTTTACGCCTCTTTTAGAAATATTCCAGCAAATTTAACCTTGCTGGAATCCGGAAATGGGCTTCATACAATTATTGTGTTGACTGAACGTATAATGTGCGTTTCGCATTCTTAGTAATAGTCAAGGTAATATTTTGACTGCAGTGAATATATATTTCTGTTGCTGCATTGAAACATCAATTTTCTTGCACTAAGATTACTCTTTCAGCAACATATTTTTGCTTCAAGAACAGATCACAGATCCTTGGATTTTATTCTCATTTTTGTTATCGGAAATATCAACATTTTAAGTTTAAATAAAGTTTAAGCAAAAAACGTTAGACATCTTAAAATTAAAATAATGTTTTATCACTAAGACATATTCTAAACTAACCTCACCTAATGTAGTTGACATATTGTGGCCGAGATCTTTATACCAACATCATGTAATAACATTGAAGAACACGCGTTAATAAAACGGCCCTTTGAAGTTTTATTTTCACTTAAATGACTCAACAAAGTTTGATTAAGGAATGGAGTTCTATTTTTGCACGATATCAATTTCACTATTTAGAAAGCTAAACAAATATCGGTGAATTAGGAGCCTGGTTTCCGTGTTCAAAAGGATAAAGTATCTTTGAAAGATCGTACGCGTGTCCCTTATGTTAGGCTTAGATAGACCAAGAGAAGCCTTGAGCGGAGCCTATCTAACACGGTAATAAAGTAGGTGCTCCGCAAGAATTAATGGCAGTCACTTAAAGACCAACTTCCCGTGACGGTGGTCTATCAATGCGAGGAGTTGGTATCGCTTTCCGTTTTGTCATTACATCTTTGTATCTTACATGTTTTATATGTACAGCGGCAGCGGAGAGTTTCGTGATATCGCAAGAGCATACTGGGTTTAGTTTCTTGGTCTATGGACCTGTATCTCTCTCATCCTCCCTCTGAAGGATCAACCGGATTCCTTGATGCCACCGATACGTACCAGCGTCATGAAAATAAATTTACCAATGAACAGGTGTGGAACAATTTTTAAACGGTCATTCAACCATCGATTGGAACCCATTACGGGGTAAATGAATACTTGCAGTCATTTCAACATGTACTACGGTTTGAAATGCGTGTAAATATGTCGGAAAATCGTGACTCTCAAATTACTCTCAGTATAATGAAGAAATGAAACGCAGATGGAAATACGTGTCATTTGACACGAAACTCATTTCCGTTGTTCTCTATACCTTTGGTCGTGACTTAATCGTCAACACATTGTGGATACAGAGATACCTTTAGGATCATGTGATTCAACATCGCTGAAGTGATTCACGGCATCAAAACATGTGTCATCACAATCGTGTTGAATCACAGGTCACCATCTGAAAATTAACCACAGTACTTGATCGACTCTTGGCTCAGAGCATCGATCAGTCGACAAGAGATCTAGAACCTTTTTCATCTGTCTTTAATCTCTCTGAATAGATATACTTTTGTAAGGAATATGTAGGTTCCATATTGTCACTGATTCCAAAACTTTCTCTAAAACGGTGATCAATACAATCGCCCATTACCAACGCTATGACAGTTATAGTGCCCTGCCTCATGTCTATTACGTAACGTTTTGGAAAGAGAATATACCGATGACTTAGCAAGATATAGACTCTGTCATAGAAACATACTTTGTTGAAAATCGGGGTTCATCTTCTTCGGCAATAACGTTCGCATATAAATTCAAAATATCTGATTAATGTAGAGTATGTTCATTTCAAATGTCACAGTTATTCACCCGGAAAATATGGTACATTTAACATTTGGGCATTGCTTTAGAAGTGACTTGGGGCGGCGGTGTAGCCTAGCGGTCAAGGTATTTACACGTCATGTCGAAGACTCAGGTTCAATCCCCCACATAGGCACAATATGAAGCCCATTTCTGGTGCTCCTGCACTGATATTGCTGGAATGTTGTAAAAATAAAATCACTCACTTACTCACTAGACATGATTTTGGTCATTGATGTGTCAAATTGTTCGTGCGTCATATTACAGTCCAAGCACACTGTATTATACACCATGACGACAAATAGTCACAAACACGATGTTCTGATCACAATTATTCAAGTAAAAACTAAACGTAGTATTTATCAATACAATGACAGTCATAATTCTAGTTCCATAGTTACTTTTTTCAGTTTGATAATTCCGTCAAGGTCAGCTCTATGTTAACATAATGGTACGTTAGTGGATATGCCATATCTCTTACTTTATTCCACACACTAAAACCATCCATGAAGATTATGGCCTGATAAAAATGTTCAGCATATTAAAAGGCTGGGGACCGTTCATAATCTAGGCTAGGGGGTGACGTTGATTTTTGCCTACCCAGAACAGAATGGGTGAACACCCTTTTACGAAGAACCTCGTGTCATGCCCAGTACCTTATTTTCATTTGTGTTTGTAATCGTTTGTTGAGTTTCTACGTTCAGATTTCTAGCTTGTAAATTATTTTGTGTGCTAGTTACTATCAGGCATAGCTTGACCAACCGGCAAGCAAAACTTAGCAACTATTTCGTACTCTGTATTGGAGGCTCATTCTCAAGCAATGACTAGTACTTACGTTTGCCTAATCGACATACATTTCAAACAGTTGTCCCGGGAAACTTGAGAGGGTAAACACTCAGGATTTCTCCGATTGTCCGTCGGCGAGCGATAATTGCTACCTCTGAATTATTAACCATATCACAAATAGATGCAAATTCAATTTAGGGGAATAAAATTAAAGATCACACATTGTTAACTTCCCAGTTACACAAATTTGATCAATATTTCTTAACATGAAGAAAATAAAGTCATCAACATGCAAGGAATTGTAAGTCTGGATATTATTTTCGAGCAAAACATACATTCAAACAATTCTCAGATGTAGCGGATCTTTACATTTAACGCACAATCGTGAATTCCTAAAATTTATGTTCCGTATTTGTTTAGGTGAACACTTGACTGGCCAATTTTTAATTGTACGGCTGCATAAATAGATCTAGATCTTCGCTAAAAAATGTAACGTGTTGACCTGGAAGAAAATGATTGTTCATGATTAATCTTAATACTTTCTCGATAATTGTCTTCCCGGAAATCCACAATATGCAGGAAGTACGCATTCATCACTGACCCTTCGATCGCGGAACTAAATATATTTATAAGTTGACAAGTTAAACAATGTGTTCCATGCATCTTTAATTGATCATAGCTTTATACATAAATATGTTTGGTTCATATCAAGGTACAGAACGTCAATGTTAGGGAATGACAAGCATCCAACTTATGCTGAGATAACTTCCTGACTGATGGCCAAGGAATCATAATGGTTGTATCAATGCATCATTAACGGCAGCAGGTGGTTGCGGAAAGGGTAGCATCAACACTCTTCTAGTAGAGTTGGTGAGTGAGTTTAGTTTTACGCCGCCTTTGGCAATATTCAAGCTGTGTTACTCCTGGAAACACAGGAACTACGGTCTTTCACGTGACGCGGGAATGCTTTAAGCACTAGGCTACACCACCACGTCTCTTCCGGTTGAACCTTGTTTACATTAAAAGAGCAGTGTTTTCTCATTAAGCAATATTCCACAACACCACGCATTGTGCTGATGTAGGGAATCGAACCAGAGCGTTCAAGTGAGTAAGTTTATTGTTTCGCCGCACCCACCAATATTCCATCTATATAATCGAGTCTGGTTCGGACAATCCAGAGATCAACATCATGAGCATCGATCTACTCAACTGAGATTCGATGACATGTGTCAAAGAAGTCTGCGAGCCTGAAAGTCCGATCCTGTAAGTTGGCTGGACTTTCATGGGTCCCAAGTCTTCAACCTGACGATGGAACACTATAACCACTAGGTTACCCCATTATATCGTCCAACGATAAAACGTGTGGATGTTGTAATACAACTGGTATCTGAAGCACAGAAACCCCTGCTTGATTATCTATCACCTGCCAATAGATCCTTTTCTTTTTTCTGCCTCCCAATCTTTTTAAAATAAAATTCGGTTTGGCGAAATTGGTCACATTTTTCAAGTTTTTCAATGTCAATAACGTGTTTACGCAAAATCTAATAACCGGGCGAGTTCAGTTCTAGTTAGGGAAGGGTGTGACGTCATTCACTTATTGTGGCGTTGACATAGTGTTTCTTGCTTGAGATGTTCTATTCACGATATCGACTGACATTGTTTGTTTGGGGGTTACGGTATGAAAACCCGGAAACTGTAACAATTGCAAACTCCGCCCTACAGAGGTATTGGATTCGTATTGAAATAGCCAGTATGGAAAAAAAACATCAATGTGGGAAGAGTTCGTTCCAGAGCAAGTGTTTGGTCATGAGCAATTAGATCCAATATGACGCCGATAGTTGAGCGTATGAATCATTAAAGGGACGAATCGATTCATTCACTGACACAAAACAGTCAATACCAAAATAATGTTTCACTTGCGCGGTATTTCCTCATGCCTCCTTGTTAAACTACTCGCTACCGTATCACACCTTTGACATGTTGCACTTAATATTTAATCCATAGAGGTGAAGAATCAGTAAATGCTGCTATTAGCTGTGATACCCTTTGGATAATATACACAAATCACGTTTTCAGACTACATTTCGGTGACACGTTTGAAAGGCGGATATTTATTTGATATTTTCAATGTATTGGTGCATTGATAGTACTGTGTCGGGTAAAGATACATGGATGAGAAACGGAGTGACATGTGAGGTGTTGCTACTGAACGGAGAACATTATATAAAACGAAGTGAACCCTGTTATTTGCGATGCATTTTGGGGACGGGTCGAGACATCTGCCAATATTTTAGATGTATGACGGGGATCTGTTTATATACAAATGTGAACCTGCTAATCCAAAAGCATGAGCCAAAGCACCTGCACCTCACTACGTAGTTAGATATCATGCCATGTGTTAGCCAAATCAAAGTGGATGACCATCCGATCCAGATGACACCTCTTCCAGGCAGGGGTTGCTGAAGACAAATTCTAAACCCAGATCTTCACGGGATCCAGATATCTACATGCTAAGGAAGATGCTATACTGTACACTAGGTGCACCTTTAACTAAACCACTGCCATATGCAGTGACTCACTCAGTGACCCAGGATGGTGAGTGAGTTTAGTTTTACGACGTTTCTAAGCAATATACCCGGAATATCATGGCGGGGGACACCAGAAATAGGCTTTATATATTATACCCAAGTGGGGAATCGACCCCGACCATATAGTCCCCTTGATTATTATACCCAGTCAAATATAAATTTCCTAATACTTTGTGCATAGTATAAATGACTGAATGTCAGTATACTTACATGTACATCATAAGTAAATAACTTTAAATTTCTTAACGCTGTAGTCAAACAGTCATGCACTACACTTCTGAATGTGGGAAACTTATCAAAGTACTTATCTTAGTACGTTCAAATAGATGACCTGTCAATTGTCTGTCTTCATCCCTGTACACAGCACCAGGCAGTAAAGACTTACTTGGAATTGTTATCGAGTGAATTACCATGGCTTCACCATCTAGTGACTATGCCAGCTATATCATCATTTGCTCTACCAGAATAGGAAATCGGCCGGAAGTCAACACAGACCCGGAAGTATTGGATATAACTCCTTACACTGCAGCATCGCTAAACACGCTCTCGACACGGAAAGGCAGTAACGTAAATCTGCTCATGGCAAGACATGAAGATCTGTTAGTGTGATTGTACGACTCTTGAACTCTTGCCTGTATGTTTTGATATCTGAAAGAAGATAAGCTCAACAGCAGCGTGTGTCGACAAACCCCAGGGGGAAACACTTAATACTTTACGTTAATACAGCAAACACAACAACACTTAGTATGGCATTTGTACTGGTGAGATTTACAGTGTTTGTTTATATGGAAATATTAGGTTACGGTGAGAACTTGTTTGTCCGGACATTCTCACATTGAACGAAAGATGAAGTCCGCATTAATGAGGTTTAAGAACAGAACGCGTTGATTTCTATGAATGTTCGATACAAATTAATCCGTTTGTTCGGGTAGTGTAGTATTGTAGTTGTAGTGTTGTCCGTGTAAGCATATTATAGGATTGATGAATAGTTGGTTTTCAGAAAGTATTGACTTTTTCATAGTATGCGATGCGATGTAATAGGCATACATCTTATTGATAACAACTTCTTGCTTATTAGTGTATACTGTAGTCCGTAGTAGTTCAGGTTCGATGAGGTAGCTTAATTGTTAATGCTTTCTCTCGCCGAAGGTCCGGGTTTGATGTGAAACCCATTTATGGTGTTCCCCTCCGTGATATTGCTGGAATATTGCTAAAAGCAATGTAAAAATATACTCGTTCACTCACCCATGTTGATAAGTTCATACGATCTTTGAATTCAGGATATAATAATGCCATGTATTTTCAAACTTTCATTGAACATATTTTAGTGTTTGTGACCATATTTCTTTCATCTGTTTGTGCCATACTAGTTAGTTCATAATACCTTTAAGATTCGATTGTAAACCACACGTTCTGATTTGGTATATAAGTGTTCGTAGAGAAGATTGATAGATGACGGACGGAAATGTAGCACCTGGACAGCACCGTTGGGGATTAACAGTGTAAACTCCTGACAAACGATCAGAAAACCTTTTACCATCATCTTCCTTTCCATTTTCTTCGGACAAGGCCATGTTCCAGACTTCAGAAATGTGATATAAACATCATAACACCTTTTACTGACAACACGTACTTATGTAGAAACGTATGTTGGAAAGTCTCCAAGATTCCCCGTGGACCGTTATTTATAGCGAGAGAACTCTTGTTCCACCATCTCAAGAATTTGTTCCCGAATAGGTGTCATACGTCAAAGTGTTCTGATGAAGGTTTGAGGATAAAGAAAATTATTTAAATGTTTTGTGGTAGACCAGCGGAAGAACTTTCATACATTACTTTCCAGTGCACTTAAGGTCACATTAGAAATAGTCATTCACTCACACGTGGGTGTCCCTCGCTGTTTAAGAAGTCAATTTGTTTGAACCTGACTAGGAACGAATTTCATCTAACCTCACCATGACGTAAGCTCGTCAGGAATCGTTCAATAAGTGTCAAATAGCCGTCCAATTTGCCGACTCGAACTAGATGAAAAAGAGACCAGTGAAGTCGCTTGATCTGTTTTACATCTAGACCTGGTCATAGATTCAACGTAAAAAATATATTCACAAGACTTCATACAACGTGGGGTACTTCAACCCTCCTGGGGTACTTCAACCAAACTGTCAGCTTTTTCGTTACCTCACAAAAAGTGTTATATAGATATGGGAATTGCATTTTCAGATTTCACGTGTCTGTGACAAATATTATTGTCGATGCATAACGGTGTTTTTATGCGTTTGCCACAGGTGTCGGAGGTGCTGGTTTCCATATTTTGGGCCAGATTTGTTTCACAAGACTTAGTGATGTGAAACCCATTACGTAAAGTATCTCTTCTTCAACTTGGTTCAGCACTACTCCACACGACTTTCTTGTGGGGAAACTTAATCATTGACACATGGGGCAGTGATCTGATATTCATTCTGATAACTTATAATTGCCAGATAGCCAATTTCCTTACAGTAATACTCCCAAATAATTAGAAATACAGGATACAAACTCACTTTTTTGATTTATACATATACGTGTACATAGTAAATGAAATAGCAAAGTTTAACTATTCACTAGACTGTTTGACAAACTGATGAGTTGTCAAAAGGTCAGGTTTCTCTTTGTCGGGAGGAATATCCAATCTGCACGTTCCCATGTGACAATGTCTGCCCTCGCTCAAACGTTGTTGCATCATGGCTACATGATTCAATAACTTAGTAAATTGTCAAATCATTCTATACAAGACACGGTCGATGGAATTGGCACAGTATCAGTACCCAAAGTGATATCGTATGCAGTTCCTTTTTGACAAGCCTTATATTTATGAAAGACAAACCTGAATCACGTTGACGAAAATATATAACATACCAAATAACGTCAGGGGGCATGTATGGTTACATGAAGAGAGGGAGTATTGTTAGGGAATATATTGTCTTTAACTATTTTTATAAGACTTCTAAAATGACAGTAAATGATGTTTATTTGCTTCTATTTGCTGCATCAAGAGGTGATGTTTCTATTTTAGATCTTTCATTGACGATAAAGCTAAATAAGATACTCTCGCGGCAAATAAAGATCCTATCCACGTATTTGAGAGTTTGCGTGTACTTTTAACCTCAAATTCATTCATTCAAAATTCAATTTCTTGTTTAAAGACACTTTGAAAATCAATTGTCTGGATAACTGAATCTTGAGTCAATACAGGGTCAAGACGAAACACAATTTAAGTTGATAATATAAAACAGAGGCCGTCACAAGTTCATTTAGTGTGCACTCAGATGCCTGATGTTGTTAGTGAATCATGTTTGTTTGGTTGTTTTTTTCGGGTTTTTTTTTCTTTTTATCACATTTTAATTAACCAGTGTAAAAATTATGTACACTCTCAAATGTCGACTTTGGCATCAACGGTATCCAGAATACATGTACTGCGCCATGTACAAAGACGGTGTGGCAGCACGTTCGGTAGAACGTGTGGGACTAGCGACTTGAGAGCAACAGGGGCTTCTTTCCGATCATGACACAGATTGTATTATACCACAATGGAAGATGAAATTGTTTAGGAGGGTCAGTAAATCCGTGGCATGACCATCTGACGATGAAACGCTATTCCACAGTGATCTGCTCAGTTGACGTGGGCATAGATCATGATGTTACAACACACAGAGACAAGTGCGTGTCACTCAATGTAACGCTTCTTTTTTCTAGAATGATACGTGAACCGGATTAACGACACAATATGTCTGTTTTGCCGTACCATGTGATCTGTTGTTTGTTTCTTTATATTCCATAGTGACGTTTTATGCTTGTTTGTTTGTTGCTTAACGCCGCTCGTTTTCAGCTACATGGCTGCGATCTGTAAATAATCGAGGCGGGAACAGTCAGTCAATGCAGTGATCAGCCTCATGGCCATCGAACTACACACGCGGGACACGATGACATGTGTCAGCCAAGTCAGTGAGCCTGGCCTCTCGATCCTATTATTCGCCTCTTTCGACAAGAATGGTTTGCGGAAGAATTCTAACCCGGGCCTTCACGGGTGCGCATTTTTCTGAAAATGAAACAACTTGGTGTATATTTGCACATTTAACGAATAAAAAATGCTCATAAAAAGTAGCCATCTTAATCAAGCCCTTCACTTATTACTTCCAAATGTTCAGATGTACTTTCTGAATAACATTCTGTTTGAGTATTTTTTAATGCCACGCGGTTTATATCAAATCATATCAGATGTATTAAAACATACCATGTCTGAGCCGACTCGAAGGGTCATGTAAGCCTTCTTTGTGAAAAAATACGTAGCACTGAAGACGAATATGTCGGGGAACATAATTTCCTTCTTATACCTTGATTAAAGAAGAAATCAGTGTATGTACGTTTCTTTCCCGGTCCCGTTACACAATGCTCAGAAGAAGATTACGAACACAGATTCAGTGAATTGGTCGTTGGATGCAGATTACAGCCATACGGACAGAGAGACACTCTAATCTTTGGAGAGTTCTGATTATTATGCTGAAAGGTTTTCCTTATGGAAATATTAACGGCCATTGGTTATTGCTTCTCGCTATTTACGACACAAACATCTGATTAATAAAACTATGACAGCGGCGTTCTATGAGGCTCAGTTCGAATCGAAAACTTGAAAAAGTTTTAAGACTTTTTTTTAATTAAACTTAATCCCGGATCCTAAGAGGTTCTTTACATATTTTTTGTTTATGATGAATCGGGTATTTTATTAAATATTTCTTGTGTATATTTTAATTTTCACTGATTGGTGTTTAGAAAGGAGATAAAAAATAGACTTTTCTAGCGCAGGATAGCTGTGTTCTTACATGTAATCCTCTGATATTGCTAGGACGTGGGAGAGGAGATTAACTGTAACAAGAGAGATTGTCCAATTAAAATTGAAATTACTCGTCCTGCGGAGTCCCTTATTGAGTAGTAATATGTTCTCTTTATGATACATATATTTTAAAACTTCAGTGAATTATCACCTTGATGATAATGGGATCATCCTCGACACTCAGGGGTAAAATTCCACTTCAAATTTACAGCTATATACACATGCGCTGTATTTATTTAACGCATCTATCATGTCTCAACTGTCAACAATATTTCTTTTATTAAACACAGAAAAAATAATTTAGATTCAATAAGTCGTTGAAATTTAAACACAAACAATATAAAACGTGGGCTGAATCCAAACCGGTACGGTCTGCAGCTGTGGAATGCAAATCACCACGACCAGCAGAGTAAAGACGCTTGCTAAAATTACAAGCAGTAAAAAGTAGCACGATTCTCCAAGTCAGATTAAAGCTACAAAGCTAGATTGTACAGCATTATTTGAACGCTGTGGCTAAGACAAACGGTATTGTATTTCTGATCAATATTCGGTTTAAAGAAGTATGTGTGAAAACCACTTGTGGGTCCTGCCTCAGGCTCTAATCATCTTTCGGGGACTCTCATTCCTTGTTGGAATTTGGAAATTGGCGACGTAAAGGTAACGGGCGTTCGAAACTATTGAACGGCCGTGTCTCTCAACTTCCTACTTTGATAGCGATAGCGCTGAGTGATGAGAAAATAAGGGACTTCAAAGTAGTTGTAATTGTTGTCACAACAGTCGTTGAAGGAGTTGTTGTATTTGTAGCAGTTTTTGTAGTTGCTGTCCAGAAGAAAAGCTGAAATGAGAATCGTGCATTTTCCGGAGGTTTTGGGAGGTTGATGTTGATGTGATAGTCGCTGTAGCAAGAGAGGCGGAATCTGATGAAATATCAGTGATAATGTTCTAAATCACCTTTTGTGTGGGTGCTTTCAGAAAATGTAATCTGGAACTGTTGGCTAGTTGGTTTGTTGTTTAACTCCACACTTAACATTTTCCCAGTTATATGACGGATGTCTGTAAGCAATCAAGTCTTGACCAGACAAATCAGTGACTAACATCTACGGAACTGGTGTCAAAGAATATATATCAATGACCAAGGTGCGTAATAACACGGTGCGACATATACCCATATGAGACGTAATACTAGTAGTAGTATCCGCAGCACGGGTATTAATAGTACGGGTATAATGGTGGTACTAGTAGTAGCGCTAATAGTAGTAGTAGTAGTAGTAGTAGTAGTAGTAGTAGTAGTAGTAGTAGTCACACAAGCGGCCATGCTGCTCAGGAAGTAGTCGTGCTTAATGTGCATCACCAGAATAGTAGACCCGATAGAGGGCAATACCAGTCAATATCACATAGCCCCTCTATCCCATCAGGTTAAGACTGTAAAATCGAAACGCACTCTTGTTTACCCGTTGCTGATACTAATCTTCTAATTTCCGATACAAAGCTGTGAAACGCCCAATGAATGAGCGTATCGTTGAATGGTGCTGAAAGCCCATATCCGCAGGTTCAAAGCCAAAGGCCTTGTGGACGGAAATAGATATACGCCTAGCAGCAGATGTCGGTGAAGAGTTTCAATTCCCATTCAACCATCCACGTCAGTTAAAGAGTAGATATTACAAATACTTTGCAAGGTCGGAATGGTAGACACTGATAGGAACGACCATAGGGTAGACATTGATGCCGATGGCAGACGTCAATACCAAGGACAAACATCAATATGACGAACGCGGTTTACGAAAGAGATTCGTTAAGTTTTCTTAGGGTGTCATGTTCAAATCGGTAAACTGTTTAGGAATAACGTCATCACAACTTTATACTTCAAGACAGTAAGACCTTATCCTGTCCTGTGTAGCTATCTATCTGTTGAATTACAGATGTCTGAATCAGAGTGTAGCGTGTTTAACGGGCGTTAAGAGAGACAACAAATTATGAAATTATTTATATCATTGAATTTTCTGTCCCTTTTGAAAGCAATCATTATGTGATTGGCAAGATTCAGGAAAAGCATGATAAACATGCGGACCTCGCCTTTGAAATGTCTCGCTTGCATCCCACCGGGAGCACAGCCCTTCCGACAATCTGGGTAATGCAGAAGGCTGCAATGTTGGGGAGCCTCCATATTCTGCAGAAAGTTCTTGGTGGGTTCGACTAGGCAGTGTTTCCTGGGAGAAGTCCCATTCTCTGTCTGGACTGTGTGTAGAGGGGACGTGGGCCCTGGGCTGATGATGAGCTTTACCAGCCTGACTGTGCCAGGATCCCCAGAACCCTCTCTGCTGCATTTAAATTCTAATCTGTAAATAATACATCCATCCATGGTACGACCCTGAAGATGTCTATGGCGTCCTGGAAAATGATGCTTTCAAACGTCTCTGGAATAGGCCAATATACAGCCTGAGACGAATTCCTGCCAACAAACCTGATCTTGTCCTTTTTAAAACCAATAAAACCAATGAAATTATTTATATCATTGAATCTTCTGTCCCCTTTGACAGCAGTGTGATTGGCAAGATTCAGGAAAAGCATGGTAAATATGCGGACCTCGCCTTTGAAATGTCTCGCCTGCATCCAAAGTACACTGTCGTCAGACTCCCCATAGTTCTCCGTGCCCATGGTTTGGTACCTCCTGATCTCTTGGCGCAGATCAGGAGAGTGCCTGGGTTCTTCACCGGGAGCACAGCCCTTCTGACAATCTGGATAATGCAGAAGGCTGCAGTGTTGGGGAGCCTCCATTTTCTCCGGAACGTTCTTGGTGGGTTCGACTAGGCAGTGTTTCCTGGGTGAAGTCCCATTCTCTGTCTGGGCTGCGTGTAGAGGGGTCGAGGGCCCTGGGCTGATGATGAGCTTTACCACCCTGACTGTGCCAGGATCCCCCGAACCCTCTCTGCTGCATTTCTATCTTAAAGTTCTTGGTGGGTTCGACTAGGCAGTGTTTCCTGGGAGACGTCCCATTCGCTGTCTGGGCTGCGTGTAGAGGGGGTGAGGGCCCTGAGCTGATGATGCTCCTTACCGGCCTGACTGTGCCAGTATCACCCGAACCCTCTCTGCTTCATATCTATCTTAATCTGTAAAACATAATAATGTCTCGCTTGCATCCCAAGTACACTGTCGTCAGACTCCCCATTGTTCTCCGTGCCCTTGGTTTGGTACCTCCTCATCTCTTGGCGCTGATTAGGAGAGTGCCCGGGTTCTCCACCGGGATCACAGCCCTTCTGACAATCTGGGTAATGCAGAAGACTGCAGTGTTGGGGAGTCTTCATATTCTCCGGAAAGTTCTTGGTGGGTTTGACTAGGCAGTGTTTCCTGGGAGAAGTCCCATTCGCTGTCTGGGCTGCGAGTAGAGGGCCCTGGGCTGATGATGAGCCTTACCGGCCTGACTGTGCCAGGATCCCCCGAACCCTCTCTGCTGCATATCAATTTTAATCTGTAAAACATATAATAAAAATGGATTTATAGAGCGCCTATTTCCACATTATATTGCTCAGTGGCGCTATAGATACAAAAGATTGTAGACAAACCTATGGAAAAGAGAGTTTGAAAAGACATAGTTACTTTTATAGACCCATATATTACAGTATGTGGGATATATTTCAACGGTAATTTGATGCACTGGCTCTCCTTTCAGTATCCCATCGACTGGTTTATAAAATGTTTCAATGTTATATTACCAAGGAGTAAAAAAATGCCCACACGTTAAATATGATACATTCTGGTTCACATATCCGTTATGCCACACATCGACGTAATAAATTCCAACTTTCAGGAGAATGAATTCATGCTGGAGAAAAAGTAGCTATATTTAGATTGTCACATTGATTGAGTCGCCCTTTTGAACACCAAACAACTGACAAACGCAGTGAACTATCTACACGCAGGACAATTTGATTACATCGATGCACTATGGCAAGAACAGTTAGTTTTGTAAAACGAAACTCAACACAAGTGCCCTTCACATCAAATGTCACAGATCGTTATCTCTTGCCGCGGTAACCAAACAAAGAATGTGACAATTTATACCGGCTAAGTCAATAACAATTTGAAAATGAATCATTTGTAACACATGTCACTGCTTCCAAGTTTCTATTTTTCATGCTGTTATTTTTATTTGAAAAAGAAATAATCCAATATTTTAATTCAGTCATCAAATTACGGATTCCCTGATTATGTTAAGTTCTCGAGGTTCTTTTCTTGTAAGGTTTGTACAAGAAACGTCCAGTTTGGGAGAACTGTTAAAGCAATCAAAGTAATATGGTTACTCGCCGCACTCAGCAAGATTCTAGCTGTGTGACAGCAATATGTAAATAATCGAGTCTTGACCGGGCAGTACGGAGAACAGTATTGATCAACGCAACTGGGATACAATGACATGTGTCAACCAAATCCGCGAGTTTGACCACCCAATCACACTCGTCGGCTCTTACGACAGGCATGGGTTGCGGAAGACCAATTCAAACCCTGATCTTCACGGCCTGCTCAGACTGACAAACTTTGATATAGCTACAATGCTGACGGGCTCGAGTAGTCAGACTAGCTGACTTGGTTGACATGTTATGGTGTCCCAATTGTGTAGATCACTAAAGTCCTGCTATTGAGCATCGACTTAGGCAGTTGAGATACAACAACACGCGTCAATCCAAAGCCGGACTTCCCGATCCCGTTAGTAGCTTCTTTACGAAAGCAATGGTTTCCTGAAGACCAACTCTTGATATAACTACAATGCTTTCATTCGAATACACTACGTTCACAGTGTTGGGATGCATGTCAGGTTGAGAGTCAGACAAGATACTGGAACAGGATGTCCTTTTCCATGGCGGCCGTCAACCATCCTGCCTTGGAGGAGAAATAAGCCAAGTTCATAAAGATTTTTCTAAGATGTAGATTTTACTAAGGAGCCCATATTATCTAGATCGGTCAGTCTACCATCTTGTTGTGTTTCGACAAGACCATTCGTCATATGCTTCCCATTATTAAGCGCAAGGGACTCATTATTAGAGAATCCTGATGACTGTAACCTTCAGACCTACTTTCACTTTTGTCAATAACTCACTCCAGTCCATGATTACATAATTTCATCTTCTCGAACAAGAAGCATTTGATTCCGTTTGCAGTTTCCCTTCTGGGTCAGTGGTGTGTGTCCAATAATCAAATCCTGGAACTGGCTAATTGATGTTTGTTGGGTTTCTTTCCAATATTTGCTATTTTGTCATAATATCAGAAGCGACATTTGTAGTAATGTAATTAACCAGACCATGTATTGATGTGCCTCATATCTTCCAGGTTTGAATGCATAGAGGTGTAGAGCTACCTACAGGTCTTGGCCAAAAGCCTTGACAGTTACGATAATTACCGATGTTTAGTATTCCTATTCAGAAGTTCTTCTGGTTACGTGATTGCGTTCATGTCGTTGACGAAAACAGTGTCGTCTATTTCATTTTCAAACAGCCTCAAGGTTTGTAAGCGTGATCCTATAATATCGCAAAAGAATAAATCTGAATCCTATTCTTTCCCCAGAAGTTGTTATTTCTCTAAACACACGTGACATCCTCGTTATTCTGTTTGAATGATTTTGAATGCTAAGTTGTGTATTCATAACATTGCGAACCATGTTGATTTATTTTGGTCAACCGTTGATGAATGGAAAGATTGTCCTGTTAAGGAACCTAAAACACAGTGTTGTGGATGACCTTCTTGATAAACTTGTATCTGTACATGAAACTATACAAACAACAGAAATGCGTTATCATGGGTAATATCGTCCTTCAATCAACGTAACGTCAGCTTTCAACTGCAGTGAAAGAGGACTTTGAGTAAAATGAAAACGTGTTTGGTTGAGGCAACTTAAGGCACCGCTTTCTGTTAATTGTAAGCATATCTATTCTAACTATTAAGATGCAAACTCACCTTCCCATCCCAAAATTAAAACATGAGAGAGAATGACAGTTTATCATAGATATGAAATAACAGTTTTAAAAAGTCAGTTTGACAAATATTACATAGCGTTGGGTGTCATATTCGTGGTCTTCACTGAAAATACATGATTTTTCATATATATAGATATTTTGATAGTTTAGTAGAAAACTCGTGAACTTTTGCATGAACAGAAAACAAGCCTGAGTAAATTAATCATGAAACGCTCTTGATTAGCACGGCTGCAGTCACGATGACCAATTTGACACCGTCGTATAGTTATGATTTAAGCAAGATGTTATAGGACGTCATGACAGGCAAACTGCCTTGTCCTCCCTCCTCGTCGATACTTCATTCCAACACTGCATACGACTTCAAGCATTCAGGCCAGCATATCCGGTTTACTGATCTCGAAAGGAAAGTGAACTTACAGTCGTGAATGTAAATAGTTAATGCCGTACAACCATATTGCAGTGGATATTTTGAAAACCCCGTTGTCTGTGATCACAATACCATTTACATGCAACGGTGAGAGATTGGGTATGGTTTAAAGCTGTTTTTAGGTGTAGAGCAGAAATAGCACGAGGGAAAAACCCAAAATGGGTCGCACAAATTGTAACCATGGGGAGAATCAAACCCGGGTTTTCAGCTTCACGAGCGGACTTTATAAGCATTAGGCTATCCTACGGTCCCTTATATCCAACTGGGAGTAAGTGAAGGAATATGTGTATACTTTCAATTGATTTGCTGTGTTCGGATCGACGTGATAAAAATTATGCCTTACGCATATGATTGGCTCTAAAACACCATTCGACCCGTAAAGATCCGGGGTAGAGTAGGTCTTCAGCAACCCATGCTTGCCATGAAAGGCGACCCTGCTTGTCGAAAGAGGCGACTAACTGGATCGGGTGGTCAGGCTCGCTGACTTGGTTGACTCAAGTCATCGGTTCCCAATTGCCCAGATCCACTCTCATGCTGTTGATAATTATATTGACTGGTCCAGGCTCGATTATTTACAGACCGCCGCCATATAGCTGGAATGTAAAACTAAATTCACTCACTCACTCACTCCCAAAACACAATTCTAATTCATTAGGACAGATTTACATTACACTGTGTCAGTCCGACGTGGCTTGCAATGATGGTCTTGTCAAAGATTGACATACGTGACAATATAACAGTTTTCATTATTTTAAACACAAGCTTATCTAGAGTGACAAAGTTCAGGTGAACCACATCATAACGTTGCTAGGATATTGGGGCGAAGCCATCTACCCAATCACTCCAGCTGCCCAACAATGGAAATAGAATTCACTCTCTGCAGTTCTGCTTTTGAGCCAGGGATATTTCTTCATAAAAAAATAACTGCTTTGAATTTCGTGTACAAGAGATATCCATGGCTGCAGATCAGCCAAAGTTTGCTCATAAGCTTGATGACATTCTGTTCCAGCGACATCTGGTTCAGCAGCGTGAAATAAGGTCATAGACACCGGGTGGTGGCGATGTGTTACTGATGACCTGATACTCATTATTACCAGACTGTATATTACCCCAGAGAATCAATAACTACAACCAGCACGTCCGACTTGTCATCTTCATTGGATCGAATGATGTGACTAATAACGGAAGTGGTCATGCCGCGTTTTCTCAACATCGCCTCGAGACCACAAGTTTCAACGGCACGAATTAATGTGCGAACGAAAGCTCAACTTTTCCTATTTCTCATTAGACATATCTGACAAGTACAAAACAGCTAAAGGTAATTTGCATCAATCAAAACGAAATGTAAAGGTCACTGTAAATGAATACGACAGATCCGTTTTTAACAATTATAAATAATCTCCTGTGAAGCAGAATCCAATTAAGATTGTTTGTTTTTTATTAATGGTGGATAGTGAACACCTGAATTGTGAAGATACCTGTTGATAGTATTCTTCTCAAAGGGCGAAACACGTCATAAATCCACGCAACGGAAAATCAGTTGCCAAACTGAATAATATACACGGGACAAAAACAGGACTTCATCTGACTTCAAGTTGGTCACCCATTTGGAAATGGCCTTTACATGACTACCTTTAAACAATGAAAAGCAGCATTAGAAAAATACTCTTATGAACTTACTTACGTAGAGATGTAAATACTGCTGAAAGAAAAAAAAGAGCTCATGGTATGGTCACAATTCTACACTGGACTCTGCTTTTAACACAGAAGCCTTATGGGTGTGGAGAGGGTTTTGTAGCTTCTATCTATATCATGACGAATGTAATAGTCTTGTGGAGGGTTTTAGGTTTCTTCAAATGTGTACATTGCAGCCGTCCCGAAACACCGCGTACTTCATACATTGTACCCATTTGTGGTGTCGAACCCGGGTTACTGGCGTGGCCAGCGAACGGTTTAACCACTAGCCTACCCCGTCGTCCGTCACTACACAGAGTCGCAATATGGGAATATAGCTGAATGTGGCGTAAAATAAAAAACAAACATCCACATCAGTCGTATCAAGATATAACTTCTTCTGTCAAATTTATTCTATCAGTTAATGTATTTGCCTAAACTGAACAAATAACATTCAATGTTCAAATGATTTCAGACATTTCCAATCCAAATTCAAAATCTAAGGAAAGGTGTTATATTCTTTGTTATTACAACAGTTGCCATAATTTGCATCAATCAAAACGAAATATAATGGTCACTGTAAATGACTATGACAGAACCATTTCCACAATCATTAAAGTCTTTCCACTAGCGCCATATCCAATTGATTCTTTGGGGTTTTAATAATCGTTAATAGTGAACACCTGAATACTGATGATCATCTATTTGGAAAATTTAATGCTTAGCTCACGACTGGTATTATGCCTGATGTTCGGGAAAAGTCGTACGGAGATCTTACAGTACGAACATGTTCGATGTAGAATGAGTTGACCTCCTTCATCAATACCGCGACTTCATGCTTTCCTATTGAAGTTGGTGTTATCCGGTTTCCGCACCCGAAAGACTTTGCAAGACCACTGGCATCGATTTTCAAGGCTATCCTATTGTGTCATACAGTGTTTGGGTCGCCACACACCCAAGACGCTTTTTATAACTTTCAAAATAAATTGAAAGAGAAATGGACGTGCATAAGCCTGCCTTCCGATTTATCTGTTTACAAATGAACTGCAGACTGGAGACGGTATCCAATGCTTGACTAGTCACGTGTCCATAAAGGTCAAAGTTCATTTAGTTTCACGAGGGATTTGTGACGGGTGATAAAGATTTCAGTTAACTTCCTTGGGTGGTATCTGTATGCGTCAATTATCTGTACCTCTAATATTGGTGTTAGGATAGTAAACCCAATTATAATAACACAAATAGCACGTTGTTTTTGGTTTTACTATCTGATAGCATGACATAAATATTTTTACAAAATATGACACAGTGTGAGGGTAGCTAAATAGTCAAAGTGTTAATCCGTCACGCAGACGATCCGGGTTCGATTGCCTACATGCGCAGAGTATGTGAAGCCCATTTCTGGTGTCGCAGTTGTGATATTACTAGAATACTACTAAATGTGTCTTTGAAAAAAGTCACTCAGTTTAACCGGAAACAATGGAAACCAACCACGAGATTTTGAAGACATTTTGTCTTCCGCGAAGAGCAGGAATTAACAAGCTAGTGTTATGAATGGAACTGAACTTTGATCCGCCAGAGATCAGCAATCTAATGGAACTATCTCCGTTAGAAGCTGAAAAATACTCACACATAAATACACGTTACAAGGTCAAATTCTGTATTCTATCATAGCCTCGTGTCTCTAAGCCAACAACATCCGATCAGGTATACATATTCTTCTAACCCGCTTCCAGACAGTGAATGCTAGGATGCTTTCAAGTTAATACACACGTTTTATGCGATCATTTTTGTCTCATGTCGAGATTATCTCAATCACTCATGTGTTACCATGCGGGCGATGTCTTTTCCTTCTTAGAAATTGCGTCGCTTATGTGAATACATCGTTGACAGTATTTTGTCATTAGCCAGGTCGATTTGGTCTTCAGCACAAAGTGCTTGTCTTAAGAGGCGACTCATAGGATCAGGTGGTCATACTTGCTTACTTGGTTGACACATGTCATCGCATCCAATCGTAGATCATTGTGTTTGTTGAGCACTGGATCATGAGCATCCATTAACGCCTTTGAGACAAGATAATATGCCTTGCCACCCAATCCCGTTAGTGACCTTGTGGGACAAGTATGACTGGCTGAAGACTAAATCGTACCTGGATCTTCACGTCCATCACCAAACTGACACACCTTGCTATAACTACCATGATGCCAGTCTGATACACTACATCCACAGTACTGAGACACATGTCAGGTAGGAATTCCTGTAAGATGCTGGAACAGATTGTCCTTTCCCATGGCTGATGTCACCCTCCAGTCAGTCCGGCTAATTACTCCTTTGGAGGAGAAATAAGCCAAGCTTATAGAGATTTCTTAAGATGTAGATTGTCCTAAGGAGCTCTTCAAAGGTCCATCCGTCTGGCTACTATCTTGTTGTGTTATGTCAAGGCTATTCATCATATGCTTCCAGTTGTGAAGAGCGCAAGGGACTCATTACTAGAGAATCCCGATGACTGTAACCTTCAGACCTACTCTTGCTTTTGTCAATAAGTGCACTTCTGTCCATAATTACATAATTTCAACTTCTCAAACATGAAGCATGTGGTTCCGTTTGCAGTTTCCCTTCGTCCGATAATCAAATCCTGGAACTGGCTAATTGATGTTTGTAGGGTTTCTTTCCAATATTTGTTATTTTTTCATAATATCGGAAGCGACATTTGTAGTAATGTAATTAACCAGACCATGTATCGATGTGCCTCACATCTTCCAAGTTTGAATGCATAGAGGTGTAGAGCTACCTACAGGTCTTGGCCAAAAGCCTTGACAGTTACGATAATTACCGATGTTTAGCATTCCTATTCAGAGGTTCTACTAGTTACGTGAATGCGTTCATGTCGTTGACGAAAACACTGTCGTCTATTTCATTTTCAAAGAGCCTCAAGGTTTGAAAGTGTGATCCTATAATATCGCAAAAGAACAAATCTGAATCCTATTCTTTCCCCAGAAGTTGTTATTTCTCTAAACACACGTGACATCCTCGTTATTCTGTTTGAATGATTTTGAATGCTAAGTTGTGTATTCATAATCATGAAACACTTTTCATTAACACGGCTGCAGTCACGACCTCAATTTTGACACCATCCACTGTATAGTTATGACTGGAGCAAGATGTTATAGGATGTCATGACAGGCAAAATGCCTTGTCTTCCTTCAACGTCGATACTTCATTTGAACACTGCATACGGCTTCAAGCGTTTGGCTACCCCATGGTTCCCTACATCCAATGGACAATGCAAGTAAAGGAATCTGTGTATGCATTTAAGGGAATCCATGTGTTCGGATCGACCTGGCATAAAGTTATCCTTTACGCGAATATGATTGCCTATGTCAACGCGACGTGGCTTTCAATGATGTCAGAGCTTGACATACGTGACAATATAACAGTTTTTGTTATTGATTTAAACACTAGTTATTCTACAGTGACAAACAAAGTTAAGATGTAACACATCATAACATTGCTAGGATATTGGTGGGAAAACAGCGTGAAGCCATCTACCCGATCACTCTAGCTGCCCAACAATGGAAATAGAATTCACTCTCTGCAGTTCTGCTTTTGAGCCAGGGATATTTCTTCATAAAAAAATAACTGTTTTGAATTTCGTGTACAAGAGATATCCATGGCTGCAGATCAGCCAAAGTTTGCTCGTAAGCTTGATGACATTCTGTTCCAGCGACATCTGGTTCAGCAGCGTGAAATAAGGTCCTAGACACCGGGTGGTGGCGATGTGTTACTGATGACCTGATACTCATTATTACCAGACTGTATATTACCCCAGAGAATCAATAACTACAACCAGCACGTCCGACTTGTCATCTTCATTGGATCGAATGATGTGACTAATAACGGAAGTGGTCATGTCGCGTTTTCTCAACATCGCCTCGAGACCACAAGTTTCAACGGCGTGAACTACTGGTGAACATAAGCTCAACTTTTCCTATTTCTCCATGGAAAGATGTGACACGGTGCAAAACAGCTGAAGATAATTTGCATCAATCAAAACGAAATGTAAAGGTCACTGTAAATGAATACGACAGAACCGTTTTTAACAATGATCATAAAAATAATCTCCTCTGAAGCAAGATCCAATTAAGATTGTTTGTTTTTATTAATCGTGGATAGTGAACAAATGAATTGTGATGACACCAGGTCATCGTAATCCTCTCCATACAAACTGGTAACCTGAAAAACACCAACGAGACATACAAAACCGGATTGCATCAAACTTCAAGTTGGTCACCTATTTGGAAATGTTCACCTCGTGACTGCCATTCAGCAATATGGAAGCTTTATCCCAGATATCAGACAAAAGTCAGATAACGATCTTACAAATTTTCGAAGTACGAGGATGCTCGCTTGTCGCTCAAAGAATGTCAAAAGTAGAACAATGGCCACTGTGATGCAATCTTGTTGAGACTTTATTACAACTCTGACCCTTTAAGCATAGTGGATAAATCAGTGGATGCTAATGTGACCATTTTTGATATCACATCATCAGTATCTTGAGGTTTACACGTAACTGACCGGACTGCTCTTCAGGAATATCCCTGCGTTATCACGACGGGGCAGGAAACATGAGCGTCACAAATTATAAAGATGTAGAAAACCGAACTCGGACACAGAACACAAACATACAAAATATGGGACTTTAGTCGACTGCAATCTAAAAAACAAAATCATTCATTGTAGTTGTGTCATGAAATGACTTCTACTTCAGTGAAATTTATTCTATCGGTGATTGTTTTTACCCAAAAACGACCAAACAACACTCAGTGTTCCAGTAACTTCAGATGTCTCCAATACGAATTCGAAATACGAACAAAGGGATTATATCCTGTTGCTATCAGCCTTACCATGAAAATACCCACTGCAAAGAAACCTATCCAGGAGCTTTTTGTCCGCTATAATGTAATTGTCTTAAACTGCTTCAACATTTCTTTCGCAATTACAAATTAGAGAGAAAATCCCCTGGAAGATAAGAAACAGCCCTCAGACTAACAGTTAAATTAAGTGGCCTTAAGTGGATTAGAAAACCAAGATATCCCAACAAAAGAAGATAAACTGTGAGATGAGTAAATAACCTTGACATTGCCATACATTGAACGAATCGGGCTTTGTGCGTTGTTTTCTTCCACTGACAGTAAGAACATTTGGTCCCTGAGAAGTGATGTCAAGTTTGAGCTATTCCACCATTCACAACAACGATGTCGGTAGCAAGAGCCGTTGCCCCAAGACATGGTTTTTAGCTGGTTATCCCAGATTTCTGAATGAAAGTATAAAATGGTTTGAGCTCTTTCATCAATATAGCGACTTGATGATTTTCTCTTGAAGTTGGTGTTATCCGAAAGACATTGCAAGGCCGTCGTCATCGATTTTCAAGGCTACCCTTTTGTGCCACACAGCCTTGAGTCAACACAATTCTGAAACTCATTTTATCACTTTCAAAATTCACCGGGACAGAACTGGACGTAGATAAGCCTGCCTTCCAATGTATCTGTGTACAAATGGACAACAGATTGGAGACGGTATCCAATGCTTTAATAAGCAAGTATCGCTAAAGGTCAAAGTTCATTTGGTTGGTGACTTCTGTAACTCGAATGGCGCGATGGGGTAGCCTAGTTGTTAAAGGGTTGGCTCGTAACATTCGATTCCCCAATTGGATACAATGCGTGGAGCCTATTTCTGGTGTCCCCTAGCCTGATATTGATGGAATATTGCTAAAGACGTCGGTAAACAAAACTCGAAACAATGGGAACCTTCGGGTCCATAGTTCCAATCACGAGACTATGAAGACATTCCGTCTTAATCGAAGACTTGGAATTACCAAGTTTCCAATCAGTGGAACTGATCTTTGATGCGTCACAGATCGGAAAGATGATGAAACGAAACAAAAACAAAACGAAACAAATACATTCAAACATACATACACATTACAAGGTCAAAATATGTAGCTCTTTATATATTCTCTTGTTTCTAAGCCAACAACATCCAACTAAGTATATTTATTCCCTTAAACCCACGTCGAGACAGCGAATACTATGCTGCTTTCAAGTTAATACACACCTAATATACGATCATATTTGTCTGATACCGAGATTATCTCAATCGCTCACGTGTTAGCATTAAATAGGTCCACTAGTTACTTCGCTTTCAACATACACGCGTTCGTAGATAGTAGTGTTACAAGTCACTTCAGAGAACACAGGCTGTTAACAGTTCACGATCCGGCAATACGTTTTTCATGTTTCCTTGACCTCATCCTTTGAGCCGTCTTTGATGAAAGTAAGCTCTCCTGTAATAACCGTATGAACCACTTCATCGTCAGTAGTCAACTCAAAGGTCTCGACTTATTAGCTCCGTTTTGGTTAAACAGGGCATGCAAATAAATAACGGTATGTTTCGTGTCAATATCCGCCAGCGTTGACATGTGAAATATACAGAATATGTTTTATTTAACGCGTACTTATGCGCATGGGCATTCTGTATATAACTGCATAGGGGAAACTGTGGTGGTAGTGGTGTGTGTGTGTGTGTGTGTGTGTGTGTGTGTGTGTGTGTGTGTGTAGGAGGGGGGGGGGTGTTGGAGGGGTGACTTTTTTGTTTCTTAGTATGTGTCATATTGTTTATACGACTACATAATATTTTGTAAATACCCGGGTTAGATCTGTTAGATTCGGTCTTCATCAATACGTGCCTGTAAGAAACTAGACTTGATTGACACATGTCATCGTATCCAAATTGCGTATATCTTACTGTTGATCACTGGATTGTCTGGCCCAGACTTGATCTACTGACCGTAACGATATAGTTGGAATAGTGCTGAGTTCGGTGTAAAACCACGACAAAACAATCATATAACATCATGAGCCTCGATCTACGCAAAAGGGACAATAGTAAAAGTCAGTTGTAATTATATAACGACATTACAAAACCTTTGGGACAAAAGCATTTTTTGTGAACATACACCAGACAGAATATTCCTTGTGGGCAATGAAACCATTTTTAAAGATTGTTAAAGATATCCGAGACACTAATCCTCTTAAACGTAGGTGAGAAATAGGTGTTGCATGGTACTTGGAAACATGACATTAAGAATGACATTTATGGCTTACGACTTGTCTTTTTTTAAATCAAACGGATCATTGAAATGTTACTATGTCTCAGATTTAGTTTTATGTGAAAAGTTACCTTTGGGTAAGGAGGACATTTCTAATATTAAACTTGTCAGATGTAGAAATATTAGTATAATATGACGGTGACGTCAGGAATTTTGGTATGTACATTTAATGGGGATCGGCTGTTATGCCATAGAATACTTGTTTAAAATCCAGCTGAGTAACAAGACGTATTCACAATATGGTATAGATGACAATGAAAACATCCGTCATCGTTACATGCTCTCACTGTATCTGGTTTGACAGGTGTTATCAACGCCATCTGAAATAAGATGAGATATAAATAGAAATGAAAGTCATCTGGGAAATATAAATAGGAGAGTGAGCGGTGTCACTATTAATGAATCCTTCAGAGGAATGTGAAACATATCTGGCTCACGTACGCTTTAAAGGAATGTGCCAGCTTTGATGGCCGTTTATCTTCTTTGTTTCTCTCTCTCTCTCTCTCTCTCTCTCTCTCTCTCTCTCTCTCTCTCTCTCTCTCTCATCAAACTAGAATTACAACAATAAAGCTGACTGACTCATCTTATCACTGCACGTCACAAACACCCACCTACAATGCCCATTTTCACCTATATCAATTTCCATCAATCTGGAGGACACTGGACAGCAGTTGTCTACCTACAGCACCAAAAGAATAGCGTCATCCGTCAAACACCGCCATAGGCACCAGTCCCGAGACATTTCTCACATCTCCGTGTCACATTTGACCAGCACCACTCTAGGGGGCGGGTCCTTCCTCGCGGTACAGCCACACCTTCCGGAGATACCACGTCTGTCGTAGCCCCATTGTCTCAGAGTGGACATGCTCTCTAGGTGTTCGAACGTTTATGGATTCTATTCCGCGGAGAAAGCGCCATGGTCCTCGGCGCTGAAATTGATTTGTGATGAACCTTGGAGCACCCAGCCAAGAGGTGAGCCTAGCGTTAATATAGACAGTTCAGTTCGTTACTCTGCCTGTCAGAAATGTAAATACCCCGATCGATCTATTTAACTTTTCGGTTTAGCATTACGACATGTTGACCAGAGTACATAACGGATTTAAGCAGTAAATACAGCTGGAAATCCAATGGAACATTTCCCTAATTATTAGTTTCCTGTTCAGATGCTAATAACAGTGTTCCTGTAGAAGGAATGCTCATACGTTATTGTAACAAACACTCATTTGAAAGGCGAAACATAAATTCATCCCACCATCATGTTTAAAAAGGGCATATGTTGATGACAGTGTTTAGATGCATTTCTTGCACTGTTTGATTAAAATTGCGAATGTTCTATCGACTCGTGATCAAAAGATCCGTACGTCTGAGCCGCAGCTGATTACACTTGTTCGTCTTTTCCCTTCAAAATCCTGAAGCCAAATGCTCCAAACTGGGAATTATACAGGACAGATTATATGTATTGACATCTACACGTTAATTCTTCCTCAAACCATTTCGTTCAGCAAAAATATATTTCCGAAGAAAATTCATTATTTTTCCTAATATATGGGTTCATAGGCAGTTTCGTAAATGTGTTTTTCTTATCAATGATTCTAGTAATTATTTGTGACTGTACAAACAATGGTGAGTGTTCAAATAAGGTCAATGGTTTGTAATCTTGACTTTTTTTAGACGTTAGTGCTTTCTCAATCCATTTCATTCAACAAAAATATATTTCCGAAGAAAATTATTTATTTTTTATAATATGTGAATTTATAAGCAGTATGGTATATGTCTTTTTCTTCCAAATGTTTCTATTAATTGTTTTGAGGGTTTTTTTCACGAAGAGTGTACATTGATTAGTGCTGAAATAAGAAGAATGGTTAGTGGCGCGTTGGGCTGTACGAACTTTGAGTATGGCTTTTGTGAACGATGTGTCTATTTGATCATTGAATTTCATTTAGACGAAGGAGTATGGGTACACTCCGAAACGGCGTGTTCCTCGTGATAAAGAAGGTGACATCCAAAACAACTCTCTTCCTGATGTGTCTGTTTGATTTACTGTTGAGCGTGTTATCAAAGCGGTCTTTCTTAACGGCACATAAGTGCTTTGATCATGAGTGCTATACTGTCACACGTTGCTTGTGAATTGCAGATTTAGACGATGCATGTAAAACGTTAGGAAGTAATATCTACAGCGAGGGCATCAGAGCGTTGTGTTGTGCTGACACATAGCTGTTAATTTGTGTTAGGGAATACGCGCAGGGAATATTGGTCTTTGTGTTTTTTACTAGGGAATATGATCTTTGTCTACTTGCATTCACAGTTCCAGTTAGGGAATATGTTAGTAGACTGCTGCCATTCACCATTTGTATTGGGTAGTGGTCACGGTCTGCTTGCAATCCCAGTGTGTGCTTGGGGAAATGGTCAGGGCTTTGACCAGAAAATATCGACTAGCGCGGCTGCTTTTAATGTTTGTGTTGGGAATTACGGTCTGGGGTACTTGTTCGAAAGGTGTGGAAGGGAATGCTGTGTAAGAAAATGGGCACGAGGAGTAGAGGACGACGGGATATGGCAAATGGCTTTCTTTGCTTAGGTATTACTGTAGCAGATGTTGGTCTTGAGTATTGTTGGTCTTTGCCTCACAGCTGTCCCTGTAATTTGAACTGGTGGTTACGTCTGATGGCTTTGACAGCGTTAAGGAATATTGTTATAAGGATTACTGGCTGACGTAACAGTTTAGTTTGATAATACTGGCTTTTACGCAACCGTTCATTCTGTTTGACAATAATGGCTTTTACGTATCAGTTCTGTTTGACAATAATGGCTTTTACGTAACAGTTCTGTTGTCAATACTGGCTTTTACTGCTGGGATTTACTGCTGGGCTTTACTGCTGGGCTTCACAGTTGTGTTAGGGAATACGAGGAACTAGGAACAATAAACTTTCAAAACTGTCTGTTGTTCTTGAGATTATATGATTCAAGGTGTATGCCGTTCTCAAGACATACGCTCTGGGAGGTGAGACACCAAATATAAATCCTTTTCAAGAGGTGTTTCATTTTTCCTCTTCCATAAGCTATAAATAACTGTTTTATTCACACCGTATATTTCTGATTGATGGGTAAATACGTCCGTTAGTGGTCGTATAATGCGATCCAATGAAGATGGTTCTGGGATGTATTCTCTGGGGAATGTACAATTTGGTAATACTGACAGATTCTGACAGATTATCATTGACATCGTCACCAGTGTCCGCGAACGAACACCATGCGAACACCATCGGGGAATACTTTGCCGGAGACATCTAGCCAACGGCATTGTAAGAGCAGGTCAGTGAAGACATCTATAAGGCGATTCGGATTAGAATAGCTCTTTACGAACCGATGCGACTAACCGTCATCGTATCCAAATTGATAAGAGCGATGGTCATGCTGTTGATCACTGTATTATTTCCTCTTAGATTGATTGTTAGCCGCCATATAGCGGGGATATTACTAAGTGAGAACATACAATAACAACATCCAGCGAACACCACTGAAAGAGCAAATCAAGAAGACATCATGAGAACTCCTTCGGAGGGACAGGTCAGTGGAGAAAATACGCTAACACCTTAGGGGGCACAGATCAGCAAGGACAGCTAGTGAACACCAGCGGAAGGGTAGGTCACTGTTGACGTCATGGAAAAACCCACGAACTGACAGGTCTGTTGAGTTAATATGAAAACATTTAAAAACAATCTGGTGAACAAATAAAGGACATCGAGGGAAACCATCAGAGGGACTGGTCAGTGGAGATTATCTATGGAAACCCTTCGTGGGATCTAGCCATGAAGGCATTTCGCTAACGTGTTTCAGAGGAGAGGTGAATGGAGTCCTCGTGAAAACGCCTTCGGGAAGATTATATCGAGAGATCCCCTGAAAACAACGTCCATACGACAAGACATGAGCGGATAAGCATTGTGAGCACCTGACGTCATAGTTGTGGGTTTGGTTGTCTTTGGGATTTTTCAGAATTCGCCTCTTCCATTTTGCTTCACAGAAACAGCTTTCACCATGTATCTATTACACAACCACGAGTCAAAATCTTACCATTTGGATTCAAACACGAAACAAAGGATCAAGCTCTCCATCCCTGTCTCCACACCCTGAGAACATATTACCCAAGATGGGACATGGACGGGGGAGTATTGGGAGAACCTGACGTCATAGTTGTGGGTTTGGTTTTCTTTTAAATTCTTTAGAATTCGCCACTTCCAGTTTGTTGCAACAGCTTTCAACAAGTATTTATCACATCTAGAACAAATTTTCACACTCAATCCTTAAGTCTCCACACCCTGAGAACATCGCCCGGTAGACAGACATGGACGGATAAGCATTATGAAAATCAATTTCATATTCGTGGGTTTGGGTATGTTTGGGATTTTTCAGAATTCGCTTCTTCCAGTTTGCTTCACAGAAATAGCTTTCAACAAGTATCCATGACACTGCCACGAGAAAGGAATTTACCATTTAGATTCAAACACGGAACAAAGGATCAAGCTCTCCATCCCAAAGTCGTTTGTCTTGATGTTACCGAAGTCATCTTCTCCCTTCCTCTTTAATTACAGATTGCCTGATCGTTTTGTTTCCAAATAGGTTTGTAACGACATGAAACTTTAAATATGTTTGTCACGCACACGATAACGCCGGCCACCAATGGAAGGAATTGTGTTCCTGGTCAATGTATTGATTAGTTGCCAGAGTCTAACAATCACCCTTCTTTTGTTGATTTCAAATATTTTTAAATACATTGAACCTTCTTTGATTAATAGCAACTTTTATCAAGTACATAAATTCTCCCTGAAAGACATTTAGTTCTTCAATGTCCCTGGTTAGTTTGAATATCATTCATTGTAACTTTAATTGGATCATAAGAGACGTTAAGTAGGAGAGGCTAAGTCCACAAACGTGTTTCTTATAACCACCTCAATGATGTTTTCCACACAACTATTTCCGATCTTCCAAACATACAACGTGTCCGTTAAGGTTGATTGTACAACGCATTTTTTCACCCAGATTTCATTTAAAGCGAATTTTAACTCGTGTTACTTAAAAGGTTTCGGTCACGTGACATGGTTTTTTCGCTATGGAGCAATGTAATAAACGATGAATTCACGTCGTTTTTGAGGCGATCAGATCTCAACAAAAGCATAGTTGTTGGTTACAAGTAATGGATCTCCCTGACATGGAAAACGCCTCTTGTTATGATGATAGATTGCTGTAAACTAGATAAACGGGGACATTACAAAATGCCATGTTGGAAATGATATAAGAGCAAGAGCGTTTGTTCTTGAATGGATCCTTGAATACCATGCTAGTTCTAAAACAGTTGGAACCAACGATGTATGGACATACGAATGGCGTTGGAAAATACGAATATACGGAAAGTGAAGTGAAACGAGCTTTAACGTACTTAAGAATATTTCTCTCATGTGACGACGTGCATGCGCGCGTGTGTGTGGCTGCTTGTACTAGCACGCACTGGTTTCATAGCTAGCTTAATGGGATCCCATACCTCAGTTACGCATGAATACCCAACTACTCCGAGCCGACCTGTCCTTGTACCCATTAATGCCAAGCGCCAGCCAGGAAGGAACCAGTACCATATTTTAATGTCTTTTGGTGTTACACGACCGAGGATCGAACTCGCGACCTTCCGTTCCGACTGGACGCTCTAACCACTACACCACCGAGGCGAAATATAAATGGAAGGCGTCGTGATGTGTCCCATTGCTGAAGCAGGATCCATAGTTTTTCACTTCCAGGTCTTGCCGTGCACTATGACGTATCAACTGAAACTTGAATTTGATCGTGTCAAGTAGATTACGATCAAAGAACATTTTGATCTTTTCATTTTAAGCTACCATCAAATTGTATTTGTAATATCACTCTATAGTCAGAACAGTTTTAACACTACACTGTTCCGTCAAGATATATACAACGCTCCTCGCCTCCTGGCATGCTTATATCTTGACATATCATGACCCATATGGTCTTTTTCGAAATATTATATTATGTTATATTTCTAAGGAGAAATTTGATTCGTCTATCTTATGTTTCTAGCAAATATGCATATGATCGTTCTATAGGCCTTCTAGGCCCCCGGTTATCTCGGCACGATGTGCTTACCCTTTCACGACAATTCATATAAACTGACGGGCAAAAGAAACTATAGCAATACAAATTTGTCTCTGGGAAAATATTATAAGAAGAGATGTCAATTCATTGTTCACCCAATCATTTGTCAATGGATATTCCTTGTAAAGTTGCAGTTTGTTAAGAGACCTGTTGGAGCTTGATCAGGGGAGTCATTATCAGATACAATTCAATGTCAGTAACGGGTATTTCCTTCATATGCATCGATGTCTAACAGAGTTAATCAGTTAATCGCCAAGTAATGTTGTTTCCAATGGCCTGACACTTCACTGTCAATGCATTTACTAAGTCTTGACGATTTGCGGGTGGTGGGTTACGTGAACGAATTTGTCTAGGTGATCCCACAAGTGTTCAATCGGCGAGAGGTCTGGGGCAGAACATCCACGTTATTATGCAGGAGAAAGTCCTGTACAATCCTGACAAAATCGGGCGTGGCGTAATCTTGCTGAAACATGAAACGCCGATGTTGCTGTGAGAATGGCAGCACAACAGGACGCAAAACTTGATCAATGTAACGCTGGGATGTTAAGTTTGCATCGAAAACTACCAGCTGTGTCGTCAAATCTCTGTATATGCCGCATGACACTCATGACACTCCCTCCACCAAAAGGAATCGTCTCTTGAATGCAGCAGGCTGTTCTCTCACCTCTACGACGGTAGACTCGAACCCGACCATCTGCACGGAATACCTGGAAACGGCTTTCATCAGTAAACAGAATTTGTTGCCAATTCCGATTTTGCCAATGCTGCACAGTGCGGGCCCACGTCAGTCTGTCACGTCGATGACGAGGGGTCAAGGCAATCCCACAGAATGGTCGATAAGCTCGAATACCATAATGTCTCAGTTGTCTTGTAACTGTTCTTCGACTGACTACATGATTCAACGTCGTCAGTGATGACGTCACAGTGGTGAAGCGATTATGAAGATGGAATAAACGCAGGTACCGGTTTTCATTGTCGGTGGTAACTCGGTGGTTCTGAAGCTCCTTGACCTGTTAGCAGTGCTTCCTGTTTGCCTCAGTCTTGTCTGCAGCCTTGTTATTGTTGCTCGAGTGCATCCAAAGATTCTTGCCACTTGAAGATGCCTGGCCTCCAGTTGGAGCATACCAATCGCCCTCCCGTGCTGTTCTGCAGTTAATCTCGGCATGTCAGTTGAAGTAATCTTGTTTATGGCCTTGGAATACTGACTGCAGAGTCTTTATACCCATTACCATTTCGATCATGAGATGTTACATTTTTCATCACAGGAACCAGTACATTTTCACATAACTCGTGCTCAGATTTTTGTGTGTTGTATCTTTGTGATATGTTTATGTAACCTGGAAACAAAATTCAGTTCAAATATTCAAAACACTGGAATCTGACATTTGGTATAGTTACTTTTGGCCGTCAATTTACTTTTCGGAGTACCCTTACCCGAGAGGCGGTGCGGTAGCCAAGTGGTTAAAGGGTTCGCTCGTCACGCCGAACATCTGGGTTCGATTCCTCACATGGGTACAATATGTGAAGTCCATTTCTGGTGTCCTTGATATTGCTGGAATAAGGCTAAAAGGGGAGCAACCTCACTCCTCTACACCAAACACTATTTGTTTGTGCTGAGCGTCAAGATTTGGTATTCTTTTTCTCTGACATTTCTTTTATATAACACGCCACAATTTAAGTCTGATAACACCCTGTACGAAGTATTTGACAATCCTCAACAAGCAGTCATCATAAATACACCCAGTAGTGTCATCTAAATCTCACATTAGTATCAACTCTGGACCAGACATTCCAGTGCATGAGCATCGATATACTTTTCTGGGATCCGATGACATGTGTCAACCAAACCTGGCCCTTTTGTCGCTTCTCTGGAACTGCGTGGGTTGCTGAAGACCAGTTATAACCCAGATCGTCACGGGTCTAGATTCTTCACATGGGTACAGCGTGTGAGTTACTTTTGTACCCCACCGTGATATTGCTGGATTATTGCTAAAAGCGCCGTAACACTAACCTCACTTACTGTCCTACTCTATGCTTGGTGGCGACGTGCTGTGCAGCTACTTACAAAGCGTCATATCGCCGACAGACGTTAATGGTGTACACAACGTAGAAACTGGAGCAATCATCGCGTATTAAGTGCCATGTTATCAGACGAGTCCCTATTCTCCATACACTTGCTTGATAGGAGTGGTCGTATCTGACAACGACATGAACGTCAATGACAGACAGAAGACCCGTTACACCCAGCACTTTCGCGATTTTAAACAGACATCCTTTATGGCCAGTCTCCAAGGCGAATGGGTCGACATTTTGTGTTCTTAGGACGACAATGCCCGAACTCGTCTTCAGCAGCATAAACAAAAAACAGAATGCCAGGACCAACAATGAGGGAGCATCTTTCCCCATTGAAAACGACCACGACATGTTTGGGAGGCGTGACCAGCTGCTGCAACAGAGATACCGCCTTCCCTAAGTAGCGACTTGAAGTTTGCTAAATGTTTGACTAAGTTTGAACGTTTGACTAATTTCCTAATGGCGATATTAAGCTATCCCGAAACGTGAACTTTTCCGTCTTATACCTATTGTCCTTAAAGATCTCCTGTTCTCTTCACATCTATAGACATGCCTCGTATCCCTATTGTCCTTAAAGATCGCCTGTTCTCTTCACATCTATAGACATGCCTCTTATCGATATTGTCCCTAAAGATCTCCTGTTCTCTTCACATCTATAGACATGCCTCGTATCGATATTGTCCTTAAAGATCGCCTGTTCTCTTCACATCTATAGACATGCCTCTTATCGATATTGTCCTTAAAGATCGCCAGTTCTCTTCACATCTATAGACATGCCTCGTATCCCTATTGTCCTTAAAGATCGCCAGTTCTCTTCACATCTATAGACATGCCTCGTATCCCTATTGTCCTTAAAGATCGCCAGTTCTCTTCACATCCATAGACATGCCTCGTATCCCTATTGTCCTTAAAGATCGCCAGTTCTCTTCACATCCATAGACATGCCTCGTATCCCTATTGTCCTTAAAGATCTCCTGTTCTCTTCACATCTATAGACATGCCTCGTATCCCTATTGTCCTTAAAGATCTCCTGTTCTCTTCGAATCTATAGACATGCCTCTTATCGATATTGTCCTTAAAGATCGCCAGTTCTCTTCACATCTATAGACATGCCTCGTATCCCTATTGTCCTTAAAGATCTCCTGTTCTCTTCACATCTATAGACATGTCTCTTATCGATATTGTCCTTAAAGATCGCCAGTTCTCTTCACATCTATAGACATGCCTCGTATCGATATTGTCCTTAAAGATCGCCAGTTCTCTTCACATCTATAGACATGCCTCGTATCGATATTGTCCTTAAAGATCGCCAGTTCTCTCCACATCTATAGACATGCCTCGTATCCCTATTGTCCTTAAAGATCACCAGTTCTCTTCACATCTATAGACATGCCTCGTATCCCTATTGTCCTTAAAGATCGCCAGTTCTCTTCACATCTATAGACATGCCTCTTATCGATATTGTCCTTAAAGATCGCCAGTTCTCTTCACATCTATAGACATGCCTCGTATCCCTATTGTCCTTAAAGATCGCCAGTTCTCTTCACATCTATAGACATGCCTCTTATCGATATTGTCCTTAAAGATCGCCAGTTCTCTTCACATCTATAGACATGCCTCTTATCGATATTGTCCTTAAAGATCGCCAGTTCTCTTCACATCTATAGACATGCCTCGTATCCCTATTGTCCTTAAAGATCTCCTGTTCTCTTCACATCTACAGACATGCCTCTTATCGATATTGTCCTTAAAGATCGCCTGTTCTCTTCACATCTATAGACATGCCTCGTATCCCTATTGTCCTTAAAGATCGCCAGTTCTTTTCACATCTATAGACATGCCTCTTATCGATATTGTCCTTAAAGATCGCCAGTTCTCTTCACATCTATAGACATGCCTCGTATCGATATTGTCCTTAAAGATCGCCTGTTCTCTTCACATCTATTGGCATGCCTCTTGTCCCTATTGTCCTTAAAGATCGCCTGTTCTCTTCACATCTACAGACATGCCTCACTGTCAGTTTGCTTGTCACGCCGAAGACCTGGTTTCGGTTCTCCACATGGGTACAAAGTGTGAAGCCCATTTTTGATGTCCCCCGCCATGATATTGCTGGAATATCGCGAAAAGAGCCGTAAAACCATATTCACTCACTCACTATTGCACCTCAAGAGCGCTATTGATTTTGAAGATATATTGTCACATTTTACTGAAGACTGTAATGTCCTCAAATATTAAATATGTCTTGCAATTTTGGAAGTGGGGAGATAGTCTGATCATTCCCTACCCTTTTTAAAAAGTATATTATGTTCTACTAAATGTATGTTACCCTTTTAAAAAAGTAACGTTATTGTATGTTTAGGGGTAACATTTTGAAATAAATACTCGGTGTGGGTATTATTTAGAACGGACACGGTGTACTCTTACACATAGTTTCTTCTGCTCTGATGTTTATGATATGTGTTTGATGTTTAACATCATATGGACCATGCGTGGCCAAGATCACCGGGCATCGCAATAACTTTGCTTCCGCTCTGATATTCGGGTCTTACTACGCTGTCTTGTCTTATATAACTATTCTCGTGGGATTTGATGTCGCTGCGCGTCAGTGTTACTTCATCTTTGCCCTGTAATTCTTCTCCACAAAAGGTCTTTGAATCAAGCATGTCTAGAAGGACACAAGACCCCAGCGACAATCAATTCGGTAACGCCCTCCAAGTCTCGCCCAACTCTCGTTTCAAATATCATAGGTCACTTCCGCCATCCTGCGATCATTGCTGATGACGCCTATGAAACGCTCTCGTACACGCTCTCGTGATATCTTTTGCTGTAATGGGGACTGTTTTCAATCCTTGAACTTTGCCGGAGTTATAATGAATTAAAGAGCTGGAAACTTGTCACAGGAAACATCAAAGAAACGGTTCGAATGGACAGGAAAGTTGGTGCGTTAACGCCCTGGATGAACAGCGGATTTTTTTCTCCTCGTCTTTTGTCAAACATGAAGTTTACCGTGAAGAAAAATATCAAATTCTACGAAAGATCAGCATTTCAAAATTGATCTTTGAAATGCTTTTCCTTTTATTCAATTAACGGAGTTTGTAGTATTAACTCTTTCTGAAAACCAAGAGACATAAGGCACATCATTATTTATATGTTTTGCCAACTTTTTCTCCCGAACACTGTTGGATGATACAAAACAAGTTCTGACCACTAAACCCTGAAACAAGGGATAAAAAATATGCACAAAAATGCGTTGTCATTTTTGAGGGGCGGTACTGCAACCTAACGGTTTCCTCGTCACTCAGAAGACAAAGGTTCGATTCCCGACATGGGATATCGCTGGAACATGTATACAATTTACTGTAGATGTGTCAATTTCTAGATGGGGAATCGGAAAGAATGTGCACCATTTTGACTCTGAGATCGACTGTACTGAAATTCGTTGTGAGTGAGATTTTAACGCCGTTCTGAACAGTAATCCAGTAATATCATAGCTGGTGAGTTCCTGGAACAAGAATGAAAGAAATGATGGCGGTCTAGATCTAAGACGTGTGTGACATTGGCGTGTGCATTAGAGAATCAAGTACGGGTTTCATCTTTATCAAAGTGTTCAATATCCATCTGCCCACACACACCCCACCTCCTTCCCCCCTCCCTTTCATCGCCTTCTCCTTCGTGCCTTAAAGATGTTATTAGCTTCACTAAACTCCCGAGGTCGACATTCCTTTCGGCTGACGAGCAACAGAGCCGGCAATTGGTTCCAGTCATTTTTCCACCTGACAAAACCAGTGATTTCATGTGATCCGGTGATCGTTATCTGGACTGATGATTGCAAAAATCTATGTATGGCGATGTCCGTTGTAATCTCATGGCGCTGATGACAGGGAGCAGAAATGTAGTGAATACTTCTGGAATAGATGATGCCTGACTATCCGGCTGGCTGGGAAAGTACAGGGCAACCATAGTGCTTCTATCTTTACCTCAGGCGACCTTGATTAACACTTTGTGTCACGCTGTGAACGTAGTATACAGTAGATTGCCCAGTAAGTACCTTTAATCCGAGTCTGGACTTTGTACAATGGTGTATTTCTATCATGTAGTGAAGTGCAAATTACCTTCGTTTATGAGGGCTTCGTCTCGAGCATGTCCATATCGACACTGATGGATTAGGCGTGGATGCGGAGGTGATAAGGTGCAGGGTCTGGAGGTGAGGGTGGGGGATGTTTTATATGATAAATATGTTTTTATGTAAGTGAATCTGAAGTTTACGTTGCCGATCGCAAGCATCATGGTCTCAAGTTAAGCCCATAGAACTCGTGAAGGTGCAGGTTAGAAATGGTTTTCAGCAACCTGTGCTTGACGTAAGAGGCGACTAACATTTTCGGGTTGTCAACTCGCTGACCTGGTTGACACATGGCATCGTATCCCAATGGCGAAGGTCGAAAATGCACATGGTGGTGATTACTGCATTGCCTGGTACTGCGCCATGTAGATGGAATAGTGCGAGTGCGGCGTAAAACTATAAACAACCAGAAAATCGGTTAGCTGGTGCGATGGGTTTTATGACTTTCTGTTGTCAGTATCAAGCAAACAGTTGATACCAAGGAAGTACTTCACACGTTCCATCCGTGTGGAGAATAAAACCCGAAACGTTGGTGTGTTGCGCGAACTCTTTCACCATTAAAATAATTACTGGAGTATTCGCCATTAATTCGTCTCAATATTGAGACAAATCTAATATAGTCATATTAATACTGGAAGTTTGAAAAAATATGTCATTATAACCAGTTATTTTATCTACAAGAGGTGTACGAAAAAAATGCTCTAATGAAGTATCAGGCGGAGGAGTAGCACCGTGGTTAAAGTGTTCGCCCGTCAAGCAGATGACCTGAGTTCGACTCCCCACAAGGGTACAATCTGCCCATTTCTAAAGCATCGTTGAAATATTCCTAAACGTGGCGTAAAGCCACCCTCACTCACTTAATATATTGCTTTCTGTCAGCATCTTTACAGTCCATGGTGATAAACATGTTTGTGACATAACAATAGTCGTTTTGCGCTTCATTTATTGTTAGCTTATGAAAGTCATGAATCATTAAGAACGCATCAACGTGAATACATCAGGACATTCGCTAAGTGGCCGAGATAAATGAACCTTGATCTTTACGGGGTGTTTCCATTAACAATGTATAATCTGCTCAGTATCCGCAGCTTAGCGAGGCTGTATCAATTATGGGTGATAATAATTTACCATTCCTGTCACCCAAATCATCTATGGCGTTTCTAACTCTACTCCAGGAAATCAAGGAGAGCAATTATCCAAACTTCAGCCAATCAGATCACTTCTGGTACATCTTCAAAATTATCCGGTGTATCAATGCGGTTAAGTCGACGTGAGCCGGAATCAAACTCTCACGATTAATGACGTCATGCATGGGCCAGGGACTCCGTGACAGTAATCTCAAAGATAATTGGAGTCTCTCTGTCATCAACAAGTTCGCCATAGGCGGATATCATACAAGTGGCGCTTTCCACTTCGATAGCACGAGCCTCCTTCTTTTTGGGCTTATTTCACTCCCTACAGAATCAAAACCCCAGTAACCATGGTTACTGCCAAGAAGTTGAACTTGTAAGATTTCGACGGTCAATCGACACAAATCTCTTTGTGGTCTAATCTTGTAAAATTCTTTGCAAATCTGAACCATGGTTTTAAAGCATTTTTTATAGTGCCGCTTTGCTTTGTCAAAGAAAGTCTTTCAGAGAAATTTGCTTTCTTGTTTGAACAGATTTAATATTTCTGAAGTGGCAAATGCGCTACCAACATTATGGTTGTGATATTTATTGGTATGATGTGTTTAAGGCAGTGATGAAGAGCTCAAGTTAAAAGATTACATGAAGTGGTTTTTCAATTGTTCTGCTGCCAAAATGAAGAAAACCAGTCATATAGGGGAGTATTTCGTATAGTGACTCTTAAACGTGCAGGATTCGTTAATCTCGAGTAAAGCTAACATACTAGTATTCATCCTGATTCCTGTCCTCAGTTTGTCTGCACAAAATCCTTGTTCATGTGAATATGTGACCAAACCGCGTTACATCCTGGCAGTGCTTGGCACGTTGCAGTGACGTCCAGTGATAACCAGTGGTTATAGTGTAGATGTTTGTTGTTAAACGTCGCACTCAGCAATATTCCAGCGATATGGCGACAGTCTGACCCATACAATCCGGTGATCTACATTGATCTACATGTATATAAATCAGCGAGCAATAGTATACTGAACTGCAAAAGAAACGCAAGTTTCGAAAAATTGAATTCTGTTTATGTCTTCTATTTAAAGGCTTGACAAAAACAGAGTTACATTTCTTTTGCAGCGAGATCACATGGTCACGCTTATCGACCCTTGGTCTTCGATCCAATAGCATTCAGGCGAGAAGCATCAGGGTTTAGAGACCCTTGATGTCCATACCGCCCACCTTGTCGATAAGAACAAATACAATTCAAATTAAAAGTTCGGTATGTCATGTCCTCCTATACAGGAACTTTAAATGCACAAACAAAACATCAAGTACGGCTATGTATTTTTATACAAGGCAATGAATGATTTACTTCGTCTGGCGCTAGTTATTGAAAAGGCCTTGTTTGTTACGAGAGCAGTCTATGTTGTAAATCGACATGCTGTCTCAGGGAACTAATGCTACAAGACCGGGAACAGTCGGGAGTGTGTTTCTAGAAACTGTGGGGTAGTTTCATAATAAAACGTCACACCGAAGATCCATGTTCGACTCCCGACGTGGGTTTAATTTATATATAGTGAGTGAGTGAATATGGTTTCATGCAACTTTCAGTATTATCCCAGCAATATCACTGCGGGGGCCCACACGTTGCACTCAATTGGGGAATCGCGCCGGTCAACCGCGTGACGAGCTCATGTATATATGTGTGGTTGTGGAGAGGGATTCTTGTTAACTGGATAGATGATACCTTGGTACTACCGTTGCTGATCACGATCTGTCACGACGTGACATCTTCATCTTACTAAAGTCCATCAACACTATCTCTCCGTGTTTCAGTGTCCCCGTGTCCCATGTCGCCCAGCAACTTTCACTTCTCACTTTCACAGCGTGTTTGCAGAGGGGCCAGAAGGCTATTGTTCCTGATTACCATTGCCACTGATTGCCATTGTCACTGATTGCCATTATGATTTCCAACGACAATCCGCTGTCATGTTCACCTATTAGTACAAATTGGATCTCTCTTCAACAAATCGATATTTTTCAGAAATACTTCCATCTGTTTTAATGTTTCTACAGCATTAGGACGAAGTTTGAAGAGGATGTATTGACTGACACAGCTTTCAACGAACATTCGTAGATTGATATCCATTATTGGCTTATTTCACTTACAAACTACCCAACTGCTACCGTAATAAGGAAATAGAATTTAAAGATAATGCATGGATATAGGGCACGCGGTTATTGAATGTGTAGTGAAAACCGTTTTTGAACTGACGTAAGACTGTAGCCAAAACTAAACATTTTAGACATTTGCTTTGAAACTAGAATATTACCATCGTCTTTCTCATCATATTTATCCATCTTCTGGCAGATGGACACATAATCATGCAATCGCTTAAAGGCAAAACGAAAACATTTCCATTTTTAACAAGACTATTGGAGTTGGGGTCAAAGTAAACATTATTCCAGTAACCTTACACATCTGTATGTGTCAACGCAGTTCATATGGTGCGTCGACTGGGGAAATACTTCTTAAATAAGGCATAGTTGAGTTCCAGCTTGTTTAGTTGGTTACACAAGACATGGCAATCAAGTATACATGAAGGTGAGCGGAATTTCAGCTCAACCCCAGGGCATTTCCTATGAGTTGCATAATAACGTTCGCGGTCGTCCCTACACAGGCAGTCGGAATACCAGATTCCTCTTTGGCAATATATGTATATACGTACATTTGTTTTACAACAATGGACATGCAAACACTCAACAATGAACAGATAGAGAAACAATTGCACTTTCCTGTACAGTTCATGGGGTTACAGACACAGCCAATGGAGATGACCAACTGAGGCCGTAAATATCATATACTATGTTTAATGAAAGTGGCAAAGTGGCATAAGGTGGCTGACAACACAATGTACACTGCGGTAGTGATGAGGATTAAGAATTATAATTAACTCTCACGTTGCTTCGCTCCATAGTTTATGGTCTTTAGTAACATTTGGACGATGACTCAACTGAATAAGACAGACAATATAAGATATGAAAGTTTGGGGACTGTGAGTTTGCGAGTATGCGAGTTTTGAACCGATTCAGTATGTCAGGTAATAAGGAAAGAGGTGGGTGTCTTTCCACTTTGGATTCTCACAGGTGGTTTTTGGCGTGTCCAAGAGAAGTTACTCTGTGCTGCAAACTGCTGCGCCACTGGACGATTTGGTCATCAATTAACTGTATGAAATGTTATACCACCTTTCGTGATTTGTTTAGACCATTTAAAACCCGAACTGCCATAAGCCAAAACGTGCATTTTACTTTAACAACATATCTTTTTACGTATATTAAACGCTATATGTTTAACGAGAGAGAACACGAAATATACCCATAACAACATTTAACGACGAACATTCAATGGAAAAATACTTTCCAAACGCACAGACCCACGGCTCGGAGGCGTACTGTAAAGAAACCATATGCTTAATATCACGGAACTCGCCATCGCTGCCCTTTAATAAACAGACACACACATGTAATATGTTCATTTACCGCTGAGACGAAACGATTTTAAGCGAACAAAGTCTGCGGAGAGGAGACCATTTCCTGTGAAGATCGCGACCTTGTAATTTGTTTATGTAACTAAATCAATGTTCCTTATCTTAATGATAGCCTAATGACGACTAGCTGGACATAAAACAGCTGCCTTAAACCCGCCCACCGGGAACACATACGTAGACATCGCACAGAATTAAGACTAAGGTGGATGTTGACCTGATCGTAAACCTTTACCCACCTTTAGAATTCAGGACTACTAACAACTACCTTACAAAACACACCGGCGAAACAATGCTCCTTGACGTCAGCCTGTGTGAATAAGGTCCAATCAGTTGTCTGAGGTCCCCACGCCCACTGTCCGGCGATGTTCAGTTTCTTTACTATTGGGGCGGTGGGGTAGCCTAGTAGTTAACGCGTTCGTTCGTCATGCCGAAGACCCGGGTTCGATTCCCCGCATGGGTGCAATGTGTGATGCCCATTTTCTGGTGTCCCCCGCCGTGATATCGCTGGAATATTGCTAAAAGCGGATTTAAAAAACTCACTCACTCACTCACTCTTTACTAATTACCTCTTTGCGGAATACAATTTAAACCAAGTGCAAGAAAGCACATTTTTTAAAAATATATTTTATATTACGATTTCAACTACAGGTAAAAGTATTTTAAATGAGTGAACTATATTATTTATCGGATTCAGTAATTGCTCCCGAAACACGTGTACACATATATGCATCGTAGATGATGTGAAGGCAGCTTATCATATATAACTAGCAACGCGTGTGTATCCGAGCACCAGATTGAAAATGAAAATGTGATTATGGCCCTGAACTACTCTACAGTTATGTTAACCTTGGTGCCTGGTTAATTGATTGATTGATTGATTGATTGATTGATTGATTGATTGATTGATTGATTGGTTGGTTGGTTGGTTGGTTGGTTGGTTGGTTGGTTATCGTAGACGCTGGAGTTTGTAGCGATATCTTTTTTAAAAAATATAATATATAACCTTGTTTTTACTTCCCCCAGATGAGCAGTGTCTACATCTTGCCATCGTCCCCGTGATGTAGCTGTTCAGCATGTCAATGCTGACGAGAAGCGGTACCTTGGTCAGGAAGAACCGCGGAAGCGGCAAAAGATCCTCAGTGCGCAGGACCAGATCGGGCGGAAGTAGCACCAGTACACGCCCGGAGGATGACGAATCCTCAGTTCCGCCATCACCAATCACCAAGTTTGACCCACATTGTCACGCCCGCGCTTCCCCAGCAAAAAGTGTTACAAGCACTGTTGTGGTACGTAAAGTACTTTTTGCTTGCTTGTTTGTTTGTATGTAATTTTCCAGTGATTGACATCATGAGCATTGATGAGTATGGGATACAATGACATGCATCAACAAGTCATCACACCTTGTACCATTGCCCATTACTTCCAGCAGTCGTGGCTTAAGAATGATTCTCACCAGCATCTTCACGGAATATGTATAGTGGCTCCATGAAAGACAAATTCTCTGTCGCAAAGGGTTGAACTGCTGGAATTATACCTACTGTAGTTCACTTCGGCATGCCATCGGTTGCAGCAGGTATTGTGGCAGGTGTAACAGAGGCCGTGTGAGATATGTTTCGCCACCCCATCACCTCATCTCACCCAACCCAACCTCACCTTACCTCATCCCACTTAATCAAACGTCATCTTATCTCACCGAGAGCGGCCGTCGGCGTAAAACTAAACTGACTCACTCACCCAACCTCTATGCGTTTCACTTGTCCGTATTCTGTTATAAGATGGATATTTTCTGCCTGGGGCATACAACAACAGACAAGGACTGATGACAAGCAACTGTATTTACGTAACAGAACAAATACTGAAGTTACTTTAAATGAGTGAATGAGTATTTACGCCGCTTGTAGCAATATTCCAGCAATATCACGGCGGGGGACTATTTTAAATGATGCAGCAAGATTACTTACGATGATGATGATGGTGGTGGTGGTGGTGGTGGTGGTGGTGATGATGGTGGTGGTGATAAAATGAACCAATAACGGCTAATAACGAAAGCCAATTCAACATCGGTTCGCGAAGATATATAATGCCACAGATCTGCCTCCTGGAAATCCAGTAAAAATTTCGTAATGATTTTGCCTTTAAAAAGTGCTTTTACAATTAATCCAACTATTTTGACTCTCTGTGCAAATTGAATATTAGGGAGTGGGGATGGGAAATGTTGAGGTAGACCTCAGCTGGCAGTAGTTGAGGTGAGTGTTTTATGGAGTTAAACGTCTCTGCAACTTGACTGATTAAAGTATAATTGGGTACGACACTGCATTCGTACTTTACATGGAATCTGGACCCGTTTCGCTGACTTGCTGGCGTTGCTTAATTCAGAAAACACCGGGGATTTTCTCTGCTTTTTAGTCGGTATCGATTTTGTTGAGAATGTGTTTTTCTCTGTCCGTTCAGAAGGGCGAACGCAGTGGTCAAAAGCCATTGACAACTTGACAGCTTCCAATCAAATTGCGGCGCGTTAAGCCGACGATACATGTTTTCTAAAGACGTGATATAGGTTTGGACTGAAGTGGAATGTAAAGAATAGACGGGAAAAAAGTACATGCAGACCGTTGATGTAGTGGAAATGCTTCCAAATATGTGATAAATCAAAGTCAGTTCATTTCAAATCTACGGCATAGAATTTAAGGAATAATACCTCAGAGTTGTTTTTGTCATATATACTTTTGAAAAAAAAGAAACGCATAGGCAACAAAAATCTATTAATTACCTATTGTGTTCAAACAATCGTCAAAATAGGTAACAAAAGTGTTGATAACATGATTTTACACAACTGTATAAGTGCAAAATCGATTTTACCTAAAAATGTTGATTTTGATCAGATTTCTGACAAGGATTAGAAAGGCATCGCAACAACGCAACAGAAATCATCTTCAAGTTGAAATTATGCAGCAAAGAGCATTCACTGTCTGGCATTAATAGTCCAGATTACTTCCAGAAATTGGTATTTGTTTTGAAGGAGTTTTAAGGTCAAATCACTACGTCACGTCTTGATTCTGCGACACGGAACATCGTCATTGAAAGAATGCACGATGGAGATTGCCAACCTTCTGTTACCAGTCGTCTGGCTGTTAGTCTGAGCAAGCATTCCTTGCAGCTGGTTGCAACCAAACAGGTATAACAAATGACCCTCCCCGTTCAGACCTCGAGTTACCACTGCAGCCCAAGGATCGGTACATCCAGGCACTACTCTTGCGTGATCGTATTGCCACAAGTGAGAGCACAGCAGTCAGGGGTGCCTGGACTTCAGAGGATACACGGTCGAACTGTACGGAACAGGCTGAAAGAGATTGGTCTGAGAGCCGGGACACCCGACGTCGGGGTCGTGCTACGTCGTCACCATCGCGTTCAACGTCTCCGTTATCTAAGGGCACTTGGTTGTATAGACATAATAATTACATTCTTCTAATGTGATGTAAACATTCATGCACCAAAACTAAAAACATTTTAGAGGTTGTTTTTGTTGTTGTTTTGTTTTGATAATATACTACAGTTTCAGTTTATCAGTTTGATATATCCCAGTTTGTGATATTTATGTAACAACTTTGTCCTGGTGCTTCATCACTGTCAAAGTATACTCCAACATGTTTTTACCTTATAATTGGTTTAGAACTTTATAAATATAAGAAAAAAATCGAAAAAAAAAAACAACTTCTGTAGTTCTGTAGTACAACGTCTGGGCATCTTATCTTCGAAAATCAATAAATTGTCATTTCAAGAAATGTACATCTTTAGCATGGTATGAGTCATGTGGTTGCGAATTCATCGTCTACCTAGTCTTTACTGCAAAAATATACAAATTGTCACAATTACGCAACCACAAATTACTTTTTTGCAAACTTTGGTAGGACTGAGAAATGGTAAAATAGTGGGAATTACAACTGGCAACAGTTTATCTCAATCTTGTGGTTTATCCCTCGATGTCGATGCATTAGGCACTGATACTGTTGCATCATAAAATGTGTTTGGAAAACGTGAAAATATACATCACATATATCTTCTGTTTACTCTTGTAGAGACACATGGGCATTTATTCTTTTCATGTTCAGTCTTTCTCAATAGAGTTAATCATTCTGTCGGGGTTCCCAATGATATACTTGTGCAAATGGCAAAGGGGCTTTGGGTAGCTTGGGGGTTAAAGTGTTAGCTCGCCACGTTGGTAATCCGGTTTCGATTCCCCATATGGGTACATGGTGTTCTTAGCCGTGAATATGCTAGAATAAAGCGAGGTAAAAACTAATGTCACTCACTCACTAACTCACTCTCACAACTTCGAACAGAACATGAAACGTGGAGTATCCAGTCGCGGTTAAGTTCCAGAACAGATTCCAACTGTCGTAAAAGGGATGTATGCGGTGAAAATATTTGAATCACTGGATCAGTGCTGACGGGTGATTGAGAAAGGTGTGACACACTAAGCTGTGTTGTTCGGTGATTTCGTCGTTTTATGGCGTTGCGCGTCATTTATCGTGAAAAGTGTCGATTTTTCATGACTTGTATCACCACATGTATCATGTATCATGGCATTATCATGTATCACGACATGTATCACATAGCATTGCCATGTACACATTACGACAACAGGTATTGATATAGCTCATGCCAACAAGCTCACGCTGCGATTATACCACGTTCCCCATTTAATCGAAAAAGCTAGAAAGAAAATGAGAAAAAAATGGAACCCAGCTCAGCAGTACGTCATTATCAAGGAGAAGAAAAACAAAACAATATTGCCGAGACTTAACGAGAATCTCAACTAGACGTGTGATTGTTTTTCTGCTTGAAATGCAAGATTTTTTTCATTTCCAATTTTAACAGCGTTTCACATGACGCTAGGGTCTTAGTTGAAGATATGCCCGTATTACGTTAAAGAGAATCAGACAGGTTGCAGAGAGGCTCTGCACAGAGGATGGCGCCTGTTTCATCTTGACTTTAATACGTGGCGCAGGTCAATACGGTTCATAATTCCCGTTGGGATCGCCCGACAACTTTCTCACAATAACAACTTTTACGGGTATTAAATGGCATATATTTTGTGACGTGTGCAATTACATCTGATAAGGTGGTGTCACCTGTAAGAAGAGTACATTCAATTTTGCTTAGTGAGTGAGTTTTGTTTTACACCGATTTAGTAATACTTTTTCTGGAGACACTAGACATGTACTTCACATGTTGTATCCATGTAGGGAATCGAACTCGAATCTTCATCGTGACAAACCACTTTAACCTACCCCACCAAACCAATTTTTTTCGACTTGACTGAGCACTGATAACTTTACTAATTTGTAAATATGTTTATCTATGCTTCATTAAACTAGATTATCAGTGGTGTAGTCTTTTAAATGCGTTTCTTTGTGTGTAAACACCATCTGTGGAAACCATGGAAACTGTAAGGTTTATGTATGCGCTTTTCACAAATTCATAATATTTTTAATGCGCTCTGTCTCTATATTTCATTATGCTATTTAGTAAATGATCTTATCTGCTTATCACCTGTTTAGTGTCTACGTAACTGACGGAAATAAGAATGCGTTTTTGCATGTGTTTATTGCGATATTATAAATATTTTATTCAATGTTAAACACGGAAGGTGGCATTTACCCTGTGAAAAATCGGCGGTAGTATCCTCCTTCAACAATTTGTTTGTTTGTCTGCGTGTTTGTGGCCACGTGTGGATGTGGACATCATTCATTAAAAGGTGCCAGGAAATCCATGTTGATATGGCCTCTGATATACGATGATTCACGTTAAAGCCGGCTTTGATGATGATGATGATGATGATGATGATGATGATGATGATGATGATGATGATGTCATGGAAGTTTACCTCGTAGGTTAAACCCACAAAGGAAAGTAATTCGGAAAAGTGAATAGTTATCTCTTTTGTGCAACACGACACAACTTTATAAAATTAACTTCTGAACAATACAAGACTACCGAATTCATGACACAGCGAACAATATTCAGCGCTTTTAATGACAATGCGATATAATTCCTCTACAGTCCACGTTCGAATCCAGATTTAACGTCTCAACAACATTTCGACGTGTACCGTGGTCCGTAAATTCTGTTCAAAATAGGGTTACATCATCGCTGTGAAAGTTTACGATAACACTTTGGCATAACGTTTACTGTAAACTCGTCCTTGTTTCACCAAGAAAGTTCTTCTTCAGGTGTGGATATTACGGCGTAAAACACTACTCATCCATCCATGTTGTTGTACTTGACTCAGGCGATACTCCAGTAGATCGTCAACTCGCGTCGACTTACGTCCCTGGATCAAATCTATATGTTGCGTGCACTCCACTACATATACCACTACACACAACTGCAGGTTCTCGTATGTCAACATGAAATCTCGCGCAGCCTCGTTCAATCAATGTTAAGGTGAAGCTAGACAAGGAAGTACTGAGAAAGATGTGAAGCATACGCCATGTCTGTGAATATACATTGTTTGTCTTCTTCTATTATGGAAAGGTCTTACTTCCATTTAATTAACCTTTGAAAAGTGACTTCATACAAGTGGCATTGTTATGTTTAATTAAAAAGCTTGTCTATACGCTTGTCGGTCACACAAGATTACCGTTACTGTATCTTTGAAACGTTTTATATATATTTCCTTGGTCAGGATTACAAATCTTATCGGATCTCGACATCAGGAACACTACCTGTGAAGATCCGGGTTAAATGTCTTCAGAAACCTGTGATTATCGTATGACTCGACTAACGGTATCGAGTGGTCAGGCTCGATGACTTGGTTGACTCATGTCATCGTACCCCACCTGCGTAGATCAATGCTCGTAGCGTTGACTACTGGATTGCCTGGTACAGACAATGGCTGGAATATTGGTGAGTGCGGCGTTAAACGAAACTCACTCACTCACTCCAGACCCTTGTGTTCTATGTCTTTTCCTTTCTCAGTATAACGAACATTTCACCTATTAGTCCTGTACCCAATACGTGTATAATGAAAATGGCAATCAGTGCTATGAAGCATAACCCTGTTCGGTCGAACCTCTCTATAATACTGGCAAGGACAATTACAGTGCACTGAAAAGGCTGTGACGCTGTGTGTTTCATCCATTACTGAAGTTGTGTCATTTCATTAATGAAAATCAATCCAAGAATGTATTTCCATCTTTGTGTTTGCTCAATACCAGGACTATTTAAGCCACACGTGTCTAAATATAGACCTAGATGGATCGTAATTTCTTTATTAGAAAATGAATGCTGTGTACATGATATATTGCTTTCATTTCCCACTGCAGCCATTTTGTCGACATATAGAGGTTTATGGTGTCGCTATCATTGTTTCCGTTTTATTTGTTGGATTGTGCAGGTACTTGTCTTATATCCGTTAAGTTTCTGGTTAGAATTGGTCAGTAGCATCTCATGCTTGTAAGAGGCGTCTAACGGGATCGGGTGGTCAGGCTCTCTGACTTGGATGCTCATGATGTTGATCACTGATATGTCTGTTTACCTTTAAACGATAACAGTGTGTATATATTTCAGATTCTGATGTAACCTTTCTGTGATATCGGTTATCACCTCAAGACAAGACAGGATCTTAGTCTTCAGGGCGGTTTGCTAGTATTATTATATACACGTTTTGCATTAACTCTGTGCTTGGTTTTGTTGCAAAATTCAATACAAGCAAACCTTTAATGAAATGTGAATGAACATAGGTGAAAATAAGTGAAAAACATGTAAAATATGTGTGACAAATATGTGAAGCATAAATGAAACACGGAATATAGACATAAGTGAAATATGAAAACATCAGTGAAAAGTTTGTGAAACATAAGTGTTAATGATATATTCATACGTGAGTCAAAGATGCGTAAATATAGTTAGACTAGCCTTTAGTCTGAAAAACATGACATTTTGATGAAAACAAAAACATCATTTAATTTGATAAGGAGCCCCAGCGAGGTAGGATATTCATGAAACTGTGGCAGTATGGATCTGCTTCGTTTAGGGACGGGGGAAAGGGCTTCGTGAAAGGCAAGATGATATGGTTCATGGACAGTGCGACAGACTGTGGCGTCAAGCGATGCCGTTTCAAGCAATATTTTTCGGCGATCCGGTGACACAGCTATTTGAATGGGCGATGTTGCTATTTCTTGTTCGCGATCGATTTACCTTAGTCTGCCTGTTCAACCGCCTCCAGGTGATCTCATATCGTTAAAACGTCTGTCTTTTTATCTGTACTGAACAAAGAGGGGCCAGAATTTGATTTAGGTATCCTTGAAAGGTAACGAGGTGTAAATAGAATTGTAAATGTTATTTATTTCATTTACAGTTCTGAGAGTTAGATTTAAATGTTGTCATCTGAGAACATAAAAATGGAACCAGGTGCTCGGTTGGTAATACGTTGAAAGTATTGGAAGACGCAATTGTTATATTTTCCATATCTGAGTAACATGATGACATGAAATGATTGTCCAAGCCTACACTATATATCCTCTCCCACGTTTTGCCTTATATTTCATTGGTAACCCTGTCTTCTGATCCACGTTATACTCCTACATATGCACATAAATATGTACCTGCAAAAAAACCCAGACGTTGGTAGCACAGAAAGGTGAAACTCTGTCCAGGATCGGTGACATCATCACCAAGCTACAACAACGATTCATGAAGATACAATCGGGTGATCATACAACTACACCAGTGAAACAACTAAAAAATGTTCCACCCCTAAATGATGCTCCGCCATACCACTACATCATGATACCAGAATATTGTGTCATCACCACCATACCACCATGAAATAATCCCCCACGCCATGGAACCACTGCATAACAATGCCACCTCTCTCTGAAACCACCATATGATTTTACACCAATCTATGAAACTACTGTATATTACTATAATATTGTCATTGCTCTAACACACCACCATACAATATAGCCAACTTTCCATGAAATCACATACAATATTGCCTCCACTCCATGAAACCACCATATAACGTTGCCATCACCGGCTTAAACCACCACATATTATTTCCACCGTTACATGAAACCACCATGAAATATTGCCACCGCTCCATCAAACCACCATACACTATTGCCACCACTGAATGAAATCATCATACAATATTGCCCCCGCTAGATGAAACAACAATATAATGCGTCTGCAGAGTCCTAGAACCACAATATTTTCCTACCGCCTAGCCCTCCATATAATCCCAAAGCCCTACGCCTAAGGTCTTCCATCTTACTAGGACTCACTCTATATGTTACTGTCTACATTTGATCGACAGACAGACAGACAGGCAGGCAGGCAGGCAGGCAGACAGACCGACAGATAGATAGATAGATAGATAGATAGATAGATAGATAGATAGATAGATAGATAGATTCAGAGACTAAGCGTTAGTCTATTATTTGGGTCTACACAAACAGTGACCAAGGGAGAAAATGACTTACACGCAAGTAGACTATTATTACTCTTCTTTTAAGCCTAAACCAGTCTCATCTTCACAATGGGCCTCAGCCTTCTGACCATAACAACGTCAGCCAACGTGCCTCCCCATCCTCTTCTTCTGTAATCACCGAACTTTATATAGCAAAGAAACATCTCTCTCGGTCTTCAACACGTCACACGACTACCCGCATGTAAGCCTTTGTAAGTCTTCTGTCATTGTGTTGGTCACACGACGTTCACATGGTACGGTGTCCATGAAATGACGTTGTAGAAATACAGTTATAGGACATGGGGAACGGCCTCCAGCTGCGGGAAGGAAAGGTCTGGATGGCTTTATTTCCTCAAAATCCCTGGATATTTGAAGAAAGTAGAGTAGGTATTGACCCTCTCTCGAAAGTCTGTTTGTATCAATAAAATGTCTTAGACGGCGCACGACTGATTTTTCGGATCGGCACCGACTCGCCGCAGCTTGCTAAGCTATTATTTATGGTTTCTTTGACTAGATTGTTTGAAGAACAGAGGGTTTCTTGTCATTATTTAAAGACTGAGACAATGAGTTGAACCATTAACCGTTATGACCACAGAGCCGTTGTTTGGGCCCTGGATAAGTTCACAGACGAATAATATTTTCCTATGGTGTTTTCATTCGATTCCAGCAGGCGTCCTTTCTGACATCAAGTCAATCAATAACAGAATGAATAAATGGGTTTTCATTAACAGAATTGATACAATATTAGGCTTTCTGCAATACGCCATAAATATGCTTTGTGGAGCTGGTAAGAGTGTGAGTGAGTACAGCATACAATGTATTTTGTTATAGCGAGTCAGTTCAAAGAAATAGATGCAGTTTATCGACGGACCAGTTGAAATCAGCTGGAACTGGTATTTTACTGACAAACCAATGCTCGTAATCAGAGCTAATCTTGCATAAGTAGACCCTTGGAGCACACAAGGGACTTAACTCTGCATTGCAAGTTGTAGCGTCCTTGACACTTGTGTAGAAAGTATTACATGACAACAATATAATTCAACAATTACAAACTTCAAAGATGTATCTTTTTGGGCTTTTTGTCTCAAAATTCGAATATGTTAACCATGGAACGTCTGTTCGTCTTCGTACGTATCTAAGGGTCTGTGAGGTAGCTTAGTGGTTAAAGCATTCGCTCATTACGCCGAAGATCCGGGTTCGATTCTCCACATGCGTGCAATTAGACTAACAGCTTGTCTCTAAAATGAACATTTTTTCAGAAAAAAAGTTCATAATAAAAAAAGAATATATGTTGTAAAGTAGACCGGAGATTTATTTTTTATTCCTGAGAAACTGTGGAAATCTAGACTTGCCACATACTAGTAATCTAGACTTGCATCTGTTTCAGGGTCTGTATAACAGACTACGGTGCAATACGTGACACCCATTTCTGGTGTCCCTGACGTGACATTGCATGGATATTGCTAAAACAGTACTCACTCACTCAGTGAGCCTCTGTCTTGCAGTCTTTCAACGATGATCGACAGCTGTACGAGACTAATCTTGAGTGGGACGCCGCTCTCTCCAGCGCCCAGTCCAGCCATGACGTCTGTCTGCAACTACAGGAGGCTAACAAAGAGGCTGACGGGGCGTGCGACTTCGCCTGCAGAGGGTGTTCGGTTATATGTAAAAGTAGTAAGTACAACTTTCTGATACTGTGATGTCCTTCACCAACACGAGTGCCCTTGCTGTTCAGTGGAGTTTCTCTTCAAGGGTCTGGTTGATAGCGCATTTTCTATAGATTATCCTATTGGTTAACGCGTTCTCTTTCAGCCATGGATTAATGCCCAAAGCCTGTCTCTTGTTCCCCCGCTGTTATATCATAGGTTGTTCATCAGTCACGAGGATGACATGGGTTGAAAGATGATACCCTCGATGAGGCCCCGGGGATCAGTGAACAACATACTTATCTTACCTCAATATTAATTCTAAACTTTGAATTATGGGTATCGGTATACCTTAAATTCACTGCATTTGAACGTTTAGCCATAATTTATTATTTGGAATACGATGCAAATCTTTTCGTTGCCATCGCTAGATTTTGCAGAAGACACAAGGAAAACAAATTTAGACTTATCCCCGTTCCATGGATTAGCATTCGCGAGACATCGGTATTTTCCATGCATCATTGTGCTTCAATGTTATTCAAGATACAGAAGTACTACCACGAAGTACCGAATGAGTTGCCATTGGCAGCGGGGAACATTGAAATATACCTCGCTTGTAAGTAGGATACATTGGAAATAATAGAGGAGCACTTAGCCAATGCGAAAACATGGCGATGACAACGACGATGACATACTTAAATGTGTTGTTGGTGATGATTTCAAATACATAAACATTATATGTTCTGTTTGTTTCTTTTCCTGTTGTCGTTACTGTTCCCGTATGGAGAAATGCATACACGTGTAACTCGAAAATACCTTTGGAGTCTATGCATAGTTGTTCTTCAATACTTATGATTCATGGAGGCAATCCCACCATTGTGCCAATATATAAATCATATATTATTCATATACTATATAGACGACTTACATTTCAGCTCTTGTGACCGGGATATTGGCGCTGTCTATGGTACTACCTATTGTGATGTTATCAATGGGTAAGTATTAACCTGTAATCATTTACGACAGTAAACACTGACGATGTATTGCTCTAAATTATGCGTGAAATAACGTGAAACATGAGTTGCCCTGTTACTGAGTCGTCCGAGGTTTCTGCAGAGTTGCGATTCTTATTTGTACCAAGATCCTTGGAATAATTTGTTTTCCCTCATTCAGTATCCTGGTCCCGAGCCACACAGCGTTGGCAGCGCTACAACAGTCGTAAGCATGTGGTAAAATGTAGAGTTTCGACAGGTCGTAGCGTTACGAGTGTTTTGTGTATCCAGACACTAATTCTGATTCCCGTTTGCCAGCAGCACACGCTTGTTCCATGGATTCATCGAAGTGAGTCAGTGAGAGAGTTTAGTTTTACACCTCAACGGTGACTGTACAACAACGCAATCGGAATTTTGTTCAAGTGAGGTTAGTTTTACGGTGCTTTTAGCGATATTCCAGCAATAACACTGCGGGGAACACCGGAAATGGGCTCACATATAGTACCCATGTGGGGAATCGAACCCCGGTTTTCGGCGTAACGAGCGATCGCTTTAACCACTAGGCTACCCCCAACGTCCCGGTTCATCGAAGGTCTAATTCGAAATTTCACAACTCACGTGTATAGCAAGCAATGTTTTTCAAACAAGTTATTTCAGACACGCACTGGACTGAAGTACACGGCACTTAAAGTGACCGCTTAATTTACTGCTAGACCCATCAACGGATCTGTTTGTCCAACGCTAGGTGTCACGAGACATCGTGTCCTCACCTCTCGCTCGCCTGGTGGTCACGACTGATTGTTGTCGCTAGATTAGCAATGGATACGGAAAACGAACGAAAACTCCTATTACACCGAGGTTCCGTTTCTCTGATCGAGAACTATCTGATATTGGATGACCACACGTCCGAACCAGACTTCCCCGAAGCTGTTGTGTGAATCACTCTCAGGATAACGGCGAGTGGTTTCAACGGACCGGAAGTCTGGTAACATTTCAGCTGACGAAGCCATATCCTTCACGAGACAATTTCCTGCCTCGAATGGTAATCCTATCCTTTGCCCCCCGTCTCTCCCATGCAGTCGATATCTCCCCACACACCCCACTCACCTTCCTGTCTGTCACAGTGGGGACAAGGTGTTGGCCCCCCAGGTGCAGAGACAGCATGGAATCAAGCGGATAACGACAAGATGCGTCAATCAGAGGTCTGGCAAACCATCTTGATGAGCAATACCAATGTGTTACGCCCGTCAAGCTGACATTTTCAAGCTGATCAATGGGCGGTGGGGTAACCCAGCGTCCGCTCGTTAAGCTGAAGACCAGGGTTCGATTCTCCATTTGGGTACAATATGTGAAGCTCTTTTCTGGTTTCCCCGCCATGACATTGCTGGGATATTACCAAAGGCGGTGTAGAATTAATCTCTCTCAAGCTAATCATAATAAAGATGAAACTATTACATGGACCATAGAAGTTAGTAAATTCTCCTCACAAATTAAAAAAAAGAAAGTAAGATATTCAGTAGAAGTAAATCTTAAATATTTGGTTGAGATGTACTTCTAATTTTTTTGGCGTCCGAAAATCAAATTTTTGAATTTCTTTTCCAATTTAAAATAGATTATGAGTACTATTTGAAAATTCTCCAAAGCCCTTTTGACATTTAGAACGTAAGCAATCTACCAGTGAAGGTTTCACTGGGTTTCTATGGTTTCTAGTCCACTCGAAGTCAACAAACGTATTCAGAGCAGATTTATGATTGAGTCTCAACAGGACCGTATGACAATACAGAAATGCAAAACTTTCAGCTGGATGTGCTGTTTTTACTAAAATATAGGATAACTGCTCAAATGTTGCTCTATCAGGATTAAAAAACAGAAGATATTTTTCAGTCTTTCAGAGCGTTTTATTGTTGTCAAGTTCAACCCCTATTTTGACTTGTGTGTGTCTTTGATGGCAAGCGGTTGACTTGCCTCTGCATGTGTTAGTGCCTTGTGAAACGATGGGGCAGGATAAGCTCACATTACTGATATCATAACTGATATCATAACTATGTGATATTTGATTCATGAGCACATGCGTATGATATCTGTTATAATTGGAAAGCAAATAAATTAAATTGACTAAGGCTTGGCTAGAATACTCAGGAAGTGCAGTGACTGGGCTAAGTCCTATTACTCGTTACCGACCTGAATATATCGTCCTGCATGGTTTTTCTGAACCAGATCAACAGTACTGTCAACAACTAATTCGGATTTTGTTCAAGTGAGTATAGTTTTACGCCGCTTTTAGCAATATTCCAGCAATATCGCGGAGGAGCCACTAGAAATGGTCTTCACACATTGTACCCATATGAAGAATCCAACCTGGGTTTTCGGCGTGACGAGCGAACGCTTTAACGACACAACTATCCACCTCCAGGCTGTTTTTCAAGATACTGCATAATGAATATTTCTGGCTGGGACCTTAAACAACACTACGCGTTGTGTGACTGGTTTCAACTGTCCGAAATAGCCAATCGATTGCAAAGTGACCGTCATGCCTTGCCCGACAGTCTAAATCCCGTGTATTGTGCATCAAGCCGTTCGCGAACCGATGATCACATATTCCTAGGTCTTTCTGTTCCCGAATTGAGTGGCACTGACCTTTAAAGCCTGTAATCCAGTACGGGGGATTAGATGAAACACAAGAAACATTATAACTCCACTCTCTGCTTTTAGTTTATTACCTTTGAAGGACGTTCACACTGAACTGGTCTCTGACCGTAGCAAAGGAACCACTTTGGCATTTACCGAGAAATAATCAGCCAAGTTGGTAGCGTTATATCATAACAAAGTCGAATGTTCAAAATGAATTATAATACGTAGTGAGGTAAAACGAATTAATTGCTTGTTCGTTGGCATTTGGGCCTAAGTGAAAACTGTGTTAGCTAATGGATATTAAGTGACAACATATTCCTCAGAAAGGGTTTTACTTGGCAGTGAATATTCAGGCAAAGGGATGACCGTGAAGGGTCCTTAGCGTACTTGGCGTAAATGGCCTTGGGTTTTTCAATGTTATGTTGTTTTTGGTTGTTTGGGTTGGGTTTTTTGTTGTTTTTTTCCAGGTGGGGTGGGGGGATGGTTGGCTGTTTGTATTTTCTTGTTGTTTTTGTTGTTGTTAGCAACTGCTACTAGCAACCAAGCTAGCAACTGACTTAAACACAAAAAGTTGTTAATGTCAAATAAACGTTAGTGTATATTTTAAAGAACAGGTATTATGTAACCAGTACGTATTATCATAATCAACCGATGGGACGTGTAATGTGCTGTTACCCGGATAGTGTATATTTTAAAGAACAGGTATTATGTAACCAGTACGTGTTATCATAATCAACCGATGGGACGTGTAATGTGCTGTTACCCGGTTAGTGTATATTTTAAAGAACAGGTATTATGTAACCAGTACGTATTATCATGATCAACCGATGGGACGTGTAATGTGCTGTTACCCGGTTAGTGTATATTTTAAAGAACAGGTATTATGTAACCAGTACGTATTATCATAATCAACCGATGGGACGTGTAATGTGCTGTTACCCGGTTAGTGTATATTTTAAAGAACAGGTATTATGTAACCAGTACGTATTATCATAATCAACCGATGGGACGTGTAATGTGCTGTTACCCGGATAGTGGATATTTCTAAATAGATTGTTAATTGTATTAACGATTTGACCGTGTCAGTAATGTCTCTGCTATTTATGATGGCATTAGCACAGGACTGATGTAATGGGTCTTACCGCGGTGCCACAATTGTTTAACCTAAACCCTCACTCGAGCAATTTGCTTGCACAATATAGACAGAGATTATGAATGACGACTTCTTTTATTCGTGAGTGCTACATTTCGATAGGAAACGTTGTTACCCATAAAGTCTATATTGTACTTTCCAACTTCTAAAATAGCACTCAGTGAAGTTGTTTAAGGACAGTAAGTGCATGCAGTTCGCTGTAAGAAGTGATGTGATGATTTCATGTCAATACAAGCTGAAATTGTTTTGTGCAACTGATTGAAATAGATAAGAATTGATGTTTTTCAAACTATAACATAATAGTATACATAGTATATTTGTTTGTTTATTGCTTAGCTCCATGACTGTGGAATATAATCGAGTGTGGACCACACAGTCCGATGATCAACAGTTTGATCATCGATGTACGCAGTTGGGATACGTAGATATGTGTTTACCAAGTCAAAAAACTAGATCGCTCTAGTCGTCTTATGACAAGCATGGCTTGCTGAAGACCAGTTCTAACCATTTGTGTATGTGTGCGTGCGTGCGTACGTACGTGCGTACGTGCGTGCATGCGTGTGTATGTGTGTATGTGCAACACTTGTGATACGCAATGATACAAGTCCACACTAAAGTCAGACGAAATGGCATTAGTCCTTCCTGAAGTGACATAGTCACTTAGAACACATAGAAGGTAGCCTGTGACATCGTGAACAATATGAATCTGTTTACGATACCTGCGAAATAGCCGTGTGTTTACCAGACAAGTAATCAGATATCCGATCGGAGTAAGGAGACACCGAGTACGATCTGGCCAACCAATACCCTATGACGTTTCATACGAGGTTTATATCCTTTGTAATTCAGCTCCACACTCTGCGGCTTTCTCGCCTTGGCGGCGTTCATCCAGTCACGAGCATCGATACACTGAATTCTTTCATTTTTAACGCTACTCAGGAATATTTAGCCACATTACCAGCGATATGTAAATAAACTAGACCCGACCATCCAGTGACTGGCATCACGTGCATCGATACACGGAAGTCTTTCTTATTTAACGCCACACTCTAAAGCCCAGAATCCTGTGAGTGATGGCATGAGCATCAATCCACGGAACTGGGATACAATGCCATACAATCAGCCATGTCACTAGACCACCGGATCTGTTCACGAATACTTTCCCGAAATTCCCAGCAGGGGACACTTATACAACAAGCAATGGTCCCAGCGGGAAAATTATGTATTCTGACAAAGCTCCTTCCTGTTTTGTTTTTATAAAATCCTAACTTCCTTCATCCGCCATGAAGTAACGACAACGACTGTAACACTCCGTTATCGTCACTCAGGACTGTTGCCCTTTGTACAGCCTTTGTTTGAGCAGGGATAGAACTGTTTGCTTTGCAAAGGGCAATATTTGATATCATAATACGTTAAGAGTCACGGGCGCTAGTCATGCAGGAAGTGCTTCATTTTCATCAAAAACCTGGCTTCTTTAAACAAGAGAGAGCATTAACTGGGAAAAGACTAATAGCGTTAAATAGGAGTGCATATTTGATCTTTAGAACCGTATCAGGTGGCCGTGCAGCACGATCTGATTGCGTTCTATCAAAAGACATGCAGTGTGTACCGGCGCCGTAATCGATTGAGCATCTTTCTGACATTAACATTTTTCGGTGCTGATATATGGCATAGCATTCGTTACAATGTAGTGTAGATTTGTAAAGGTATGAAAGAAGTTTCGGTGGAGTATTTGAATTGTTACATATACAGATCATTAACAAGCGTGTAATCTCATGATATGTGTGAAAAACATGTGGGCAATACTTCGATTCCATTACCTGAGACGCATAGTTCATACGGCTTCTTAGACTCCGACATGTTTACATCATTTCTAACCAAATGTCAGGACTCATTAGAGACTTTGATTAGTTTCATGTTGATTTTGCAATATATTTCAGTACAGAACTTCTGGAACGATTTGAAGTTTTCAGTTTTGCAGTTTCATATTATTAGAGTGTTATCGTTATTAGGATACATAAGCGCCTTTTAGATGAACACCGTGTGGCTTCCATTGATGAGGACGGGGCAGTAGCAGTAGGTGACCTGAATTGTGGTGATTCATCCTTAGGCATTTTGTCAGTCCTGTCTGCGCGGTCCGTCAATGTTATAAATCGATATAGACGTGATAGTGTTATAACGTTAGACAGCACTTGCTCATTGACACACTCACTCGTGGCAGTATCTAAGACACCCGTGACGATCCGGGGTAGAACTGGTCTTGAGCAACTCATGTTGTCATAAGAGGCGATTAACGGGATCGGGTGGTCAGGCTTGCTGACTTGGTTGACATTTGCCATCCAGAACAAATTGTGAATATCTATGCTCATGCTGTTGTTCACTGGAATTCATGTTCCAAATTATTTTCAGGCTGCCGTGCCGTGTAAAACAACAACTCGAACAGTTACCTGAGACATATTTTTGTACTTTTTGAAACTAAGGCATTTAGAAGTTAGACGAACGTGAATACATGACACCGTTTATGGATAAAGAACTTCCTTTTCCTTCTTTACACGACGTTTCAGGGCTGATTCTTGCTCCTTCATCAGGTGAGTAAAGAAGTCTTTATCCATACAACGTGTCATGTGTTCTTTTTGTGTTTGTACTGTTTGTCACCCCACGGTGTGCTCATAGCCTGGACTCGACCGAACACATCAGTGATATCATGAACTGAGCCCAACGAAATATGAGACAATGTCATTTAATCAACTCGGCCATCAAAGAGGACTAGCCGATCCATTTTATAGCCCACACGTTTCCTCTGCCCAAGTATCCGTGGAGTATTGCATTGCGAAAGTGATTTCGGGTTTAAGGCAAGTTTGAGCCTTATTCCAGGATGTTCTTCCGGTGACAGACAACCATAGAACAACCTAGGTTATATATAACATCACTACCTAGAGCTATGAGGTAGTCTGTATGTTATTTTACCTTCATGAGTGACGTCATGAGCATCGATCCATGCCACTGGGATACGATGACGATGAGCCAATTCAGCCAGTCTCATCACGTGATCCCGTTAGTCGTTTCTCACGACAAGCATGGGTTGCTGAAGACCACTACTAACCAGGGTCTACACGGGACGTATTGCCTAAAATTGGGGTACAATTCACCAAATGGCACCGTATGGGAAGCTCATTTATCCACCACCATCATATTGCTGAAAATCTGCTAAGATTGGCATTGAACCAAACTCACATACATACTATTTTTATTTTCTTCAGGTGTGAAGTATCTTAACGACTGTCCCTTGGAACCTCGGATTCCGGTCTACCTGTTAGTGGGCGGGTGTTTCGGCATGCTCAAGCTGACCATCAACCTATGGCGAGCCATCCAGTCTCGGAAAGCCGACAGTGCTGACACGTTCTATGACGTAGGAGACAGTGCCGCTCTGACGTCACGCACGTACCGCGTGATGAACCATCTGCTGAACACCTTCCTCCTGGTGTGGCAAGTCCTCGGATCCTACTGGGTGTTCATGCTATGGGAGCCTAAATACTCGCCACAGCTCCACCGCCCTAGCAACTGGTGCGACCGGACAGTCTACATGTTCACGGTGATACAGATCATTGGTCTCTACACATATCTGTGCCTTTGGATTCTGGGGGCTTGTTTCCTGACTTTTATCTATCGGTCTTCTTGTGTAGGACAGATAGACAATGTATAAATAACTGTCTTACGTGCTCAATCAATGGTCAGGTCAACATGGTTCTCGTGTAAAAAGCAGACACAGAATATATTAAACGACACCCAAACATGCTCAATGACCAGTCAGATCGGCTGCACAGAGGATGTGCAGACGACATCCAATGATGCTCAATGACTGATCATGAGATCGCTTTTAGTGATTGGACTGACAGATAATTTACAAATATTTAAGATGCTCATTTCTTTGTAATTTCAGCTGGATTCCGCTTACATTAAGATGAACAATGTTCAGTGCTAAACGTGAATGCACAATTCACTTTCACCAGGTTCCTTAATACCGGGGCGTATAGTTGTCAGATCAGACGAACAATGTATAAAACGTTTCAGTAAGATCTGCTTGGTTTTTGTGTCTCGAAATTCCCGAGACTGCGACAGCGCAGACGACATTAACAATCGAAAGCGGTGTGAAAATGAACTAATGTACAGATGATATCATTACGATTTCGTTTAGTCTCGGTGCTAATGTGTGAAGTGCGACTAAACTGGTAATGGACAGACAGTTTGCAAGTGTAATAAGAACATCTAAAGCGAGCCGGGTTGAGCTTTCTTGAAAATTCGCGTACGTTTGTTGAACGCCATCACACGATACATGGACGAGTCTCTTGCCATCTGCTACTGGTGGGTGTGAAACATCACACGTCCTGATTACGCCATCACCAGACGACCACCACAGCACCATGTTTGTTATATCTTCGACAGAAGCGACCTTCTGATAATGTGAAACAGGGTGACTACATCGGCATGGATTAAAATATGAATGTAATTCTTGCGTACAATATCCGGAAACAATAATATCGCCTCAGGTCTACCATTAAAAGTAACTTGTTTGCTGATGATGCTGTGTGTTCTGACGATATTGGGTTTTGTTGTGGAAAATCAATGTTCGGCTTTTGCTTTCTGAGCAAAAATTGTTTGTCCTGAAGCATCGATAGAAAACATACTCTGTCACTGACTTGTTCCTAACAATGCTATGCCCTGGAGGCGCTTCCTGCCACACTGCTAAACCCTTTTTCTACATATCTGTGAACGGAAGTAGCAACGTTTAAACATATTTTGGTTTATACCTTTCCTTAGTATGTGTTTACTTAGTATCGGCTGTCAAACACAAAATGTGAAGCATGCGTCAAGATAAATGTCATCATCAAGTATCGGCTGTCAAACGCAAAATGTGAAGCATGCGTCAATGACAAAATGAATTACAACGTAATCAAGTGCATGATGTGATGCAGGTTTCAAGGAAAATGTGATTTGTCAAAAACATTAAGAGACGCATCAGGTCGTCAGGGGCAATATGTGGATCATGTGTCAAAGAATAATATCAGTATCTTGTGTCAAGGACTAGCTCGTTATTGCCATTTTTGTGTTTTTGTTTGAGTACACGCTAGGGATTCGATCTGCAGATTCCATGTACCGTCTGTCATCTGTCGTTCTGATACCAAAGGCAGCTTAAACTGGTGCATCATCTACCAAACTAAAATGTGGTGACTCTGTCTCAAGGATGATCCAGCGTAACTTACATTGTATATTAACCACACGTCAAGGATATGCTTACAACTACGTATCTGTCAACAAGGCTAAATGTTTACTCACCACGAAGAGGTGTGAACTAGGTATCAAGGATAATCTGGTATAAAATACAGTCTGACTTTTAAAACGTTGGTGTGAAGGACACGCGCAAGGTCAAGCTACTTATTAACAATCTAGTATAAGCTAATTATTAACAATCTAGTATCAATGACAAGGCGACTGTTGGTGGTTAGGTCGACGAAGAGCTGACAGTCTAGTATCAATGACAAGGCGACTGTTGGTGGTTAGGTCGACGAAGAGCTGACAGTCTAGTATCAATGACAAGGCGACTGTTGGTGGTTAGGTCGACGAAGAGCTGACAGTCTAGTATCAATGACAAGGCGACTGTTGGTGGTTAGGTCGACGAAGAGCTGACAGTCTAGTATCGATGACAAGGCGACTGTTGGTGGTTAGGTCGACGAAGAGCTGACAGTCTAGTATCAATGACAAGGCGACTGTTGGTGGTTAGGTCGACGAAGAGCTGACAGTCTAGTATCGATGACAAGGCGACTGTTGGTGGTTAGGTCGACGAAGAGCTGACAGTCTAGTATCGATGACAATTTGACCGTTAATAATGTGATATAAAGGACAAGCTGATTATTGTCAGTCTTGTGCCAAGGACAAGCTGAATCTTCACAATCTGATCTCAAAGACAAGGTGGTGTTTCACAATCTGGTGTCAAGAATACGCTGCTGTGTTACAATCTAGTGTCAAGAACAAGCTGATATTTCACAATGTGATATCAAGGACAAGGCGATGTTTGACAATCTGGTGTCAAGGACAAAGTGGTGTTTCATAATCTGTGTCAAGAACAAGCTGATGTTTCACAGTCTGGTGTCACAAACAAGGTGTGTCAAGGTCGATCTGGTGTATCACAAATTGGTGTCAAAAACAAGCTGATGTTTCACAGACTGGTGTCAATTTGTGTATCTGTTGTCAAGTGCAAGATGTGCCAAGGACAAAAAAATTACAAGTAAAGCAAACATAGGAACTTCAACAATGTGACCAAGAATTATAACGATTGTAGACAAGATAGTGTGTTTGAAAAAGAATTTTCTTAGTGTACTGTGAATGTAATGGATCATAGTTCTTACAGCAAACTGTGTGGTGTTGGACTGTGGGCAGTGTGACTGTAGGAAGACTCTCTGGGTGAAAAAACATACATGTGCAACAGTGATCGGGACGGACCATTACTTCCTAATTATCCCAGAAACCTTAGTTTCAAGATATCCCTAAAGTCAAAGACGGTGCCACTCTCAACGACTATATCATGAACTGTCTTTACGTGTCTCCAAGTGATATTCCGGGTGATCTACCTTCAGGATGTACATTAGGCCAAAGCAAATCCGTTGGTCGAATACCACTTCTTTAGAAATGGTCCCGGTTCAGAAGTAAAATACTGAAGTCATCAGAAACTTAATTACTGATCAAGAGAGTTTTCTAAGCAGATATAACCATATTGTGATTGAAATCAATGTGTACTGGTTATTTTCAACACATTTAAAACACAATTATCCGTCTCACCTGGAGGTTTCAGTTTTAGCCAAAATCTGAAGTCAGGTCGAAGATCATGCCTTGGATTAAAATCCGAGGCATTTACATCTAATGATTGTATCCCATTTAATTTGAAAACAGTGTACTAAACTAATAACGAAATACGAATGGGGCCTCCATTACCCAGTTTCATTCATGCATAAAGGATGCTGTTCACAAGCGGACAGTGTTCACATAATACAATGAGAATTGGTAGATACCTTATTTATATCAATCTGTGATACACCTAACGTTATAAACAAACGTGGCCAGCTGAGTAATTACGTTTACATCAGTAGATGCCAGGAACATATAAATGTGTTTTGTTGGATGTACAAGGAATGTTTCAGGTAAGCACCCATGCCACCTTCATCACGATCTGTGATTTCTCGAAACATTTAAATATCTGGTAATATTTAACTCAAGACTAAGAACAACAAGGCTGTGACAGAGCAATGGCCATTTTGAAAGTATTATACTGTATATATTAAGTTCCCTTTCATTTAACAGAGCAGCATGTCATCCCAGTTCAATTTCAGCGTCAAAGTAAATTTTCGGTGTAAAAATGAGCCAGAGCAAAACAGCGATACGGAGGAACAGTGTCTTCTCAGAAATTAGGCGTATGAAGTTTGTTTGTTCGTTTGTTTGCTTGATGGCTGTTGTTTAAAGTCGCATTCGGGTATATCACAATGTGCAAACTCAATTAAAAGCTCCTGCAAAGATGGAACTATAAGATAACTACGAGAAGTCCCTACGTATGTGATCCACTTCTAAAATGTTCAGGTTGCCAAAGAACAATGTTCATATGTACCTCCATTTAATTGTGCTTATATCACAACCCTCGCTTCTGTGTAGTTGTTTGATGTGCTTTCATGGGACATAAAACATACCGCTTGATGCAACACCTTGTAGAATACAGCACAACAGCCGGACGTTGTTATAGGTAAAATTACATTGATCGTAATTACTTGTGATTAGATAAAGGCCTCGGATTCTTGCCAAACAGTGGTATTGAAATTAAAATCTAGGTAGAGGCTACAGAAGGATATAGCTTGTTGTGGCCTTACTGAACGAGTGATTCCAACCTTTTTCACGAAGTCTATTTTGATGTGGATTTCTTTACATGTCATTCTTGTATTTTTCCTGTTTGGAAAGCACCTATCAAAAGATATTATTTTTTGGGCTATTTCTACACATACTTGGTTGTGACCTCACGAAACATCATCATCATCATCATCATATAATCATCATCATCACCTTTACAATGTACAATTTGAGTTGTGTGGTGTATCACATTGTGTTTCCAGGTTCAAGAGCTTAATGTGGCCCCCTTCTACTTCTAAGATGCACACCAGCTTTACAACCTGTCCGTGTTTGATATGTACGTTACTTGCTAAATAATTTCACTTCACTAGAAAAACACTAGACCCATTTTAACGGTCGGTACTTTATTTTCATTTATGGCAGATGACAACTGACGAATTTCGCGGTTAGGGGTGGGGTTAAAGTTGGCAAAAACAAACGACGTACTTCCGTTTACTGGGAGGACAGAAGAAACATTTCTTTTTATGGTACTTGAAGCGTAATGATTATGAGAAATAGTATCCTCCAACCTACTGAAGAGTTGTGCGTGTCGCTTTTTACAAGTGGCTATTCTTAACAGCTGTATATTCTAAGTACAGTGGAATCTGTCAAATCCGGACTCTTTGTAAACCGTTCTTCTCAGTAATCCGGACTACTTTTTGAGTCCCGGCAAAGTTGTTTTTAATTTATCATTAAAGTTTGCTTTATAAATCCAACTCTCTCAATTACGGGTTAAGGATTGAAACAACGTTAGTCGAAGTACACATGTAGCTGTTAGGTCGAAAAAGCGTTGTGTCTTTCTTCTATGAAGCTTGACTTGCAAATTATGTAAAGATACACGTAGTATGTTTGATGAACTGTCTACCACTCAGTCATTACTTGTGGATCTTATTTCTTTGGCTATTGTTTAAGGCCACAACCAGGAATATTTCAGCTATATAGCGAAGGCCAGTAACAAAATCCAATCTGGACCAGACAATCCTGTGATCATGATCATCGATTCACGAAATATGGACAGGGTGGCATGTGTCAACAAAGTCAGCAAGTCTAACCACCAGATGCCGTTAGTCGCCACCTACGACAAGCATGAGTCTCTGAAAACCGGTTCCAACCCGGATCATTACTGGTTCAATCTTTTTTAATTCACTTCCCAAGCTGCGTACACGAATTAATCCAACAACTTAAGAAAGTACATCTGTAACATGGCGCCATCACACTGTTGTGGATATTTTAAACACCATATACCATAAAACGTGCCTGTATTCGTATTTGTATCTCTTACCATTCCATTATCAAGAACATGTTTTTAACGATAATATTTCAACATTATATGTTTACATCCGCGTTGCCAAGGTTGCAGTTGCCAAAAACATACATATGCGTCACAGCGCATGCCAACAATGGTGCATCAAGAAGAGTGGTTCACTTTAAAAGCAATAACATGCTTTTTGGGAATGTCCGTTTTGCTTCTTGTTACTTTACACACGGTCGTATTTCACACAGGTCCTGTTTACCTACCCACGCAATCAAATACATTTTTTCTAATGTTAATGTGAATGTTATTTTTTGCCATCTCAACCTGAATACAATTGGTCTCTTGCTGTTTGTCTTACACATAAATCATGAGACTTCGTCTCAGTATCGTCTCAACTGATTGGTCTGGATGTGCAAATGTTGCATGGATTGTTGTTTTATATATATTTTCACTCAAATATATAGACTGGATTAATTTATTAGGCTCCCCAACTGTACTGCAATACTTTGACGGAATGCAGTCAAACAGTCTTGTTGTCGAATTATGTTGTTGCTTTTGTCTAGAGTGAGTGAGTGAGTTTAGTTTTACACCGCGTTTAGCAATATTCCAGCAATATCACGGCGGGTGACACCAGAAATGGGCGTCACACATAGTACCATATGGGGAAATGAACCTGGGTCTTCGGCGTGACGAACGTCTAAACTACTGGGCTACCCCACCGCCCCCTTTTGTCTAGATGTGAAAATTGGCCCCTGCGTATTTCTGATAGTCATCATTTTCTGTTTGTGTCCAAGTTCAAATAACTCGAAGTGTCAGTGCAGGTCCCTTCACCTTAGATACAATGGTGTTTGACTACATTGGTAGGCTCAAAACTTGTGATCCCTGTGTTAAGTAAACATGATTCATGAGGTGCTCCTAACTGTGGTTCAGAGTTGCGTCTCTTAGGTTTATCTGGATCCTGTTACCTATGTTCGGACCCGGATTCCTCCTGATAGTTTTATCAGCTTTAAATCAGCAAAGAAGGAAAAGACTAAACATTGCATCGCTGAGACGCCGTGATATTGCCAAACCACTGCTTGAAGCAGCGATAAACACCATTGTTGGTTAGCCTAGTGGTTAAAGCGTTCGCTCGCCACTCCGAGGCCCGAGTTCGATTTCCCACACTGGTGTCAATATTGTAGGAATACTGCTAAAAGCGGAGTAAAACCATGCTCACTCACTCATGTCAATAAATGTACAGTTAGTTGATGGTACCTAAGATCGCACATCTTTGACATCAATGTATAAAAGAAAAAATGTTTTATCTTCTCGCAATTGCTTCGTAACATTTTTGGAAATGATTGCAAACTCGGAATTTTATATGCATAATTGACATGTAACGGACATTTCAATCACTTGAACACCAAGGTCCCTCAAAATCAAAGTTGATTGTATTGATCCCCGTCACAATCTTAATATGTTGTAACCTCATTGCTAAGTGCGTTAGTGAGTGAATAAAGGGTTAACGCTACTTTGAACATGATTACTTTCATCAGTGTGATGCATGTATCAGACGTTAACAAGATGAGACCACAATCATGGGATCCTGATACTCAAAAGGGACGCAACTCCACAAAGTGAATAGAGGTCTCTTATACGAATTGCTGTTACACTATTTGCATTATTTCTTAAAATATTTATATGTGATACTTCTATTAGAATACCTGGGTGTTAAGGAACGCATGGACCCAGACGAAATCAGCAGGGTACATAAGTCCTCAAGCGAAACACGATTGTTCTTTAGGTCCCTTCAGTCATTTTGGACCTCTGATGAGTTTGAAGAGTTGCGTCCCTTTGACGTGTGGAATGGTTAAGGGTTTGAATCCCGGCTTGTCCCCATTAATGGTTTCAGTTCCATATCCGTGGTCTTGGATTTCATAGGGGTGGTAGGGTATCCTAGTGGTGAAAGTGTCACGCCGAAGACCGGGGTTCAATACCCTACATGAGTACAATTTTTTAAACCCAGTTCTGGTTTCACCCGCTGTGGTAATGCTGAATTTTATATTGCGTAGAAACTAAACTCACTCACTCTCGGGTTTCATCATATTGTAAATATGTTGGACTTGTATCCAGTCTAAGTAAACTTAGTCTCAGTGTTATTCGTTACACTCCACCACTGAATCTAACAGAACCAAGTAGAAGGTCGCGTCAGGTAACGTTTGAGTGACCTATGACCGTCCAATCAATAGCGAGACGGTTAAATAGATTTAATAGATTCAATCAGACAAGGACTACTATTTAGGGATCGGAGGGACAAAATATTCAGGTCACTGACACAGATCTCTCCACAAACAATAATCCGCATATAACACAATTATTTGACCTGCAGTATGACATGGTTACCATTAGGTAATATTTCCGCAAGATGACATATTCGAATATTGCCAAAAATACTGTTTTCAGCGACTGTTTACTCACCGTTTTCATGGTTGTAACGTCCGCCGTGTGCGATCGTATGCTAAATAGCATTCGGAATCGTTCTTGTACGAACCTTTTCGAGATAAAAAGTTCAAAAGGTATGTGCGAATGTCCACTTTCGCGATTTGGAGAGCTGTGTTCTGATTGGTCGAACTCAAAGGTTACCTGATGCGACCTCCCATAAGGTTTTGTTAGACTCAGTGGTGGAGTGTAACGAAGTCTTAGTTTACTTAGACTGGGCTTGTATTACTTCGGGATTATAGCCCATTCTAAGCTTGCAAGAAGTGTGCTTACAGTTAAATGCAGCGATAGCAGTCACTAACTCACTAAACACAAGTATCTGATTACTAAACTCTTTTATAAGAAATATTCAATTATTGCTGCAGCTGTATGTCGACTGAAGGAAATATTTAGTTCCGTGTATTTAGATATTACATTTTGTGAAACATTTACTTATGAAACACCCCAGCCACGCCCATTTTTATACCACCGTTTCATAAATGGCTACAACAGCAGTGTTTATTTCTTGAATAAAGACAGATAACATAAGTCAACTATTTTCTGTTTTCATATCCTAGGATGTCATGGATGGAACAGTTGACCAACATGTTGCTGTATTGAACTGTCGGTGGTAACAATGACAAAGAAGGACGGTGTGGTATCCGTAGACCGGATTCTACTGGTACAGCATGCGAAGATCGTTTCCGGTGTCCGTGATACTGCTGGAATATTGCTAACAGCGGCGTAAAACCATAGGACAGGTTTCAACAGTCATCAACGAGTATTTCAACGAGTCGGTATGCATGAAAGGAAAATGAAAAGAAAGCGCACAGATAATCAACACCTTTAAACATAAACGTCTTTGTCATTCGTGTTTATCGAAAACACACAACGATTGTAAAGACGTTATAGGGGATTGTAGTGAAACCTCATTCATCCGGAATATTATACAGTGCCCAGGGAAATTGTCAGGGAAAACAGTTGTCTGGATTAACGAGACTTGGAGATGGATTTGTTTTTGATAACCATTGGCTTTCTCACTTACGTCGACCCTTAAGACGGCTTTCTGGATTACTGAAATTTAACTGAATTATTTAAGAGTACCCATGCGAGGTTTGAGGTGGAAGGGAGAAATGCTGGTCGCGGAGAACAGATGGATCGGTGACTGTGTCTGCCAGTTTGATTTGTTAAGTGTTTCACGTGAACCAATGATTGATCTAGCGTGCTATTGAGCAGACTGCGTTAATGGTCTTGTCACACTGTCGACCACTCCTGTACATATTCAAGACACAGCTCTGGCTGTATTCCTACAGAACCACGATGTGGGCAGTTGCGGATACAGCTTCTTTTAAAGGTGTGTGTGTGTGTGTGTGTGTGTGTGTGTGTGTGTGTGTGTGTGTGTGTGTGTGTGTGTGTGTGTGTGTAGGTGTGTGTGTGTGTGTGTAGGTGTGTGTAGGACTGTCAATTCGAGTTACAAATATATCTTAGCTCCAAAAGTGCTCACTATGACCACTATGTCCTCGATAGCAAGGTGTGTTATGTTTTGAATCTCCCCCTTATAGCCATCTAAATCAAATGACTCTCGCAAACTTGCGCCGCACTTCCAGACCTAAGACCATGGGGTAGCCTAGTGATTAAAGCGTTTTATTTTTAATTATTTTTGATCTGGGTAAAGCATTTCATGCATATTTAACAAGTCCACATATTTGTATTTTATAGTCGATTTGCAAAGTTATTTTTAAGTAAATACATTCTGGCAAGAAATGTGATCAAAGTGTTCGCTCATTACACCGAAAACTCAGGTTGGGTACAATGGATAGTATGCCTTCAAGCCTGTTTTTAGTGTCCCTCACCGTGATATTGCTGGAATATTGTTAAAAGCGGTAAAAACCATCATCATTCCAAATCAGAGCTGAGGATGCGACTAGATTCAGGATTGTAAGAATGCAGACATTAAACCCCTCATCATCGAGGATGTGTCCAGCAAAAATATATTCAGTTGTATTAATCAACCATGTGTCTGAAAGTATATATTCTTTACATTTCAATAGATTACGAGTGTACGTATAAACATTTTCTTAAAGTTTATGACCTCTGACCTCGCAGACAGAAACCCAGTCCCATGTTATACTCAGCTGCAGTCGTCCGTAAATCGTTCCCTAAAGGCCCGGGGTAGAACAGGCCTTCAGCAAGCCATGCTTGCCATAAGAGACCACTAAAGGGATCGGGTGGTCAGGCACGCTGACTTGGTTGACACATGACATAGGTTCCCAATTGCGCAGATTGATGCTCATGCTGTTGATCATTGTATTGTTTGATCAAAACCCTTTTATTTACAGACCGCCGCCATATAGCGGGAATATTGCTTAGTGCGGCGTAAAACTAAATTCACTCATCCACTCCTCGTCCGTAACTCGTCTCACGGCAGCTAATGAGATTTCTGAGGTAGCGATAGATTCCCGGAATGAAGCCAGTGATCGTTGCCCCTTTAACATCACTCTAAGATAATCACCATTGCTTGTCAGTTAACGTGGAAATTAAGACACTTGAAAACGATTTCTCGTCAGGCGTGACTTCTTAACGCTCATCCTCATCCTAAATTCAATATTTTCACCTTTAAAAAATCTCTTACAATAGAAAAGCATGTTACAGATTACATTTGCAGAATAAAAGAACAACTCAGTTTGCGACAACTGTCGTTACATTGATGTGCCCAGAGTAACGACCACCAGATGGCGCTGACAGCAAGTGGCACGTGCTTGTCGAGATTAACGTAGGTCATCTCCAAAGAGACAGCTTTCCATCAATCACCCCGCCCTGTTGAAATTGATTTCGTAATACCCTTGTCTCTCAACGACAAGGAATATGCAGGATTTTTTTCTTACGTAAAAGTCCGGTTGCCAATAAGTGTCAACTTGGACGTTTCTTTACTTCTAGTGCAGATTTCAATATTAAATGTACACACAAGAAGTATGGATTCGAGCAGCAAAAGACTGTTACATAAAAGACGGATTTGAAGTTCTTCAACTGTTAAATAGAGGCGTCGCAGTCTATTTTCAAGCACGTTTTTTTCACACAGAAGAAGAGATAAAAGGCAAATTTTACATTTCATTCGGACGGAGTCTAAATCTCCTCTCCAGCAGCACGAGTTTTGTTGATGCCTCTGAGTTGTGAAGGGTCGGTTGATGTCGAGTTCAAATCCTTGGTGTACTCTGAGAATGATTATCAATATTATGTATTACAGATTATTATATATCATGCAACAGGGGGGTTTCAGGTTTCCCCGGCAGTCAGGCTGGTAAGAGGCTCGTAACTCTGCTTCTAACGCATGGTAACGAGCGCTTTAGCAACGTCGTTGAAAATTAGTATATCACAAATATCACAATGCATTCGCTAAACAATCCTTAAGCGTTCGTCAGGGGTTTCTTTAAAAAGCGTAACTCGATACCAAACATACATAGACCGCTTAAGGCAAGGTTAAAGACAGTGGGACTCCCTGTAAATCACGTGGTTTTTAGCAGACGTTGATATCGCAGACAACACGACAATTCAGCATACTATGGGCAATACAACCACAGTTACGTGTGACATTTTGTACTGTTCCATCCGTGTGACTAGTACTTTTTATGAAGTTGAGAAACTTTATGAGTTTACTCAGAATACTATCGACAGTTTGTTAAGTGACTGCAGCAAAATAGTGGTAATCTGCCGCTCTATTCAACATCTTCATCGCTATCTTGTTAGAACTGTTTAGATATGGTCCACATTGCTACGATTCTTGAAATTTCCAATCTTAGGTGTCAAGCTTGTTCCGATATTTAGTTGAAATGGGACGGGATATTTCAGGCGAGCCCACAGAGGGAAAGAAAAATCGGAAAGCTGGGTTTGAAGACGAAGAGAGATCGATTCTCGCACAATAATTTTCTAGACATACTGGAGTTTTAGTCAACAAATTTTCGGACAACGTCACTCTTCCAAAAAACAAAGGACAAACGGCTTCGGAAAAATCTGCAAGGCCGTGAATATCGTAAATCCGCCAGTTATAACAACAGTTTTTGGACATTAAAAAGAAATGACAACAGATAAAATCATCCGCTAAAACAAAAGAAGCATTATGGAGAAAAGAAACTAAGAAAACTGGAGGCGGTAAAGTTTGTGATACCCTGGACGAAACAGAGCAATCTGCTGTTTGGATTACAGGTGACATCGCCATCGAAGGTGTTGACGGGGCATTGACACATTTGTCAGCAAGCCATCTAGAGCTGTTGTGGAGGATCATGTGTATGTAGATGAAGTTGTAAAAACGTTGCTACCGAAGACGTCATAGCTGAATGAGAGTCCTCAAAATCGATGACATCAACAAAACAAAGAAAATATCAGAAGATCATGAAAGAAAATAACAAAGAGGAAGAAATAATAATAACTGAAAAAGAAAGACTGGAAATCGAGCATCAACGATTGACTGTTGAAAAAAGACGTTTGAAGCTGAAGAGCAGAGACTGAAATAAAGAAACTAAATAAAAATGACAATTCAATTCCACGAGTACGCTGCCTGTTTCAATGACTTGTTGAGTGACGTTGTTTTCTACTACCAAGAGGAGGGATGCAATAGCACCAACAAGCAAGGAGGAGAGACACTACCACACATCGCCGTCCACAGGGATAAAGATTACATGAACTTGTGATGTGCTAGTAAAGGCTTCTGAACGTTCTGTCTTTTTTATTTCTAATCCACATGATATTCATTGGTTTATCCATATGATATTCATTAGATATTTCAACTGTGAAAGCTATAATAATACTAAAATCATGGCAAATGAAATATTTTTTTCGTAATATTTACACAGTTAATACATGTCGAATTTCATTTCCTTGCAAAGATTGTTTCAAGTAAATTGTTTCAAACTACAAAATCATTTCCTTGTTATTGATTTCCGAGAATCAAAAAGTCATCGTCGTCCTCTTTGGCATCAAGTACTTCATGAAGTGGTAGGCCATTTGCAATGCACATATTGTGCAGCATTGACGTTGCAACATTATTTTGCAACACTTGGACCCTCCATATTTGTTCCAAACGCCGATTGTCCTCTCACTTTCGGTTTTTATGCTGAGAGATGTTGTGTGGATTCAATATGGGGGTCATCATCCATGGGGCACATACATACCCACTCTCTCCCAGCAACTAATCATCTCCCACTAACCCTGGCCAACTTTACAGGTTGCACATATTCCAAATATGAGGATGGCACCAGACCACTGTGCAACTATGTTTGTGGTTTGCATTTGAGCCCATTCACAATTTGAACATTTATGCCAATCCTTTCCTAGACACAAGAAAATGTTGATCCTTTTTTATGCTTTGATTGGAATTTTGAAATCCCCTGTAGATCAGAATTATGAAATCCTCTATAGATCCAAGCACATTTGGAAAGTCAGCTATTTGGTTGAAATTAGCTTTCATCTCCCGTATTTCAACTCGTATTTTTGTAAAAATAAATGACACTACTCACTGGCATGTTTGCACGATGAGACATCGTGGGGACATCCTGAGGCTGCCATTTTGGACGAACCTTGCACAAACGGACATGAAACTGTGACCACTTGTAGTGACACACGTGGAGCATCTGGCCGTCATATAGGGCGTACAACGTCGTCATCTCTTATCAATCACACAGTTACACAATCGGTGGTCTGTTGAGTCAGAAGTTTGCTTGTATTTCACCACCATTCAGTGTATTTAAGGGATTACTTCTGTCGAGGAACATACACTTGACATCATGGATTCTTGTCCCTTGTCCACTTCAGACCTGAATTACTTTAGCATTTCCTCTGTGATCACAAAGTTATCCCGTTTTGTCACATGACTATTGTTCAAAGCAACGTTAAATCAAGCTGAACCACCCACTCATTCACCCACACACTTACAGTGGCCTCACTTCTCGATGACTTTATTGTAAACATGTGGATTAATTTCAAGGACGGTGCCCAGTAATGATCATAGTAAATGATATAGCAGAGGGTAGATGGTATCTACTCGTCAACGTCACCACAGTTTGTATAACGTTGCTTACAAGCAGGGTGTCTTTATCCTCGTTCTATTTTCGATAAACTGTAAAAGGCCTACTATGAAACGTTTACACACTTACATACACAAGGGTGTTTATGAGTGTTCAGGAAAATGGTTGTCGCAAAGAACAGTTGGATCAGATTGTCATAAATGACAGCCTGACAAACGTCTTTTTTAAACCCTCATCGCGCTTCACATGGACTGTAAATGGGCGTTGGTCACTGGATTGTCTGGCCCAGACTTGATTATTTACAGACCGCCGCCATATAGCTGGAATATTGGTGAGTGTGGCGTAAAACTAAACTCACTCACTGTAAAGAGGCACTGCTTACCGTTCTACCTATATCACGACATCAAGACCGGAAACAAACTACACATACAGTTAAACCCCGTTGTGTTGGCCTCGTCGGGACCATGGGAAGTGTTCGACACAAAAGTCAGTAGAGAAATAATGATAAATATAAGGGAATCGGAAAGGATCGATATTAGTTCGACACAACCAAGGATTCGTCTCAACCGAGTTCGAGACACTGGGGTTTGATTGTAGTTATACCATTGTGGAGAAACAGGACCCTCGACATAACGAGCGTACACTTTAACCACTTGGCTGGCACCAAAACTGTCAAGAAACAGGAACCGATCTGCCTTGGCAGATTTTCCAAAATCCGTGAAGATGTAATAGATATCTACTTAAACTGATAGAGGCGACTATCACAGGATCAGGTGGTCAGATTCGCTGACTTGGTTACCATATTTCGTAGTGATCCCATTTGCTTAGGCCGATGCTCATGATGTTGATTACTGGGTTGTCTGGACCAAACTCGAAAGTTCAGCTGGAATAATGCTGTCGGTGGCGTATGCAAAAAGAAAGATTAACTTTATACGTTCTGTCTATATATATAGATGTAATATTGTCGAGAGCGCCGTTAAACAACAAACAATGATTTCCTAAGTTCTAGCTGCAAGGTGACCAGGTGTTGGTTTTATGCATCACATAGTGGTTCCACTGAAACCCTTTGTTCCAAACATCAAAGTCAAGTTGTCGGTGTCATTGGTTTGTTTTATTCTCAATATCAAAGACAGCTCTGTAAAATAATGTTTACACTCAAACGATCACTCTGTCAAAGTTCCTTTTTTTTATATAGCTTCCTTTGAAAAATACATTTTGTGAACTTTGCATTTTCTTTGAGAAACATCCTGCGTCAACTAGTTTTCGAACAAAGCATGTAAAGTAAGGCAGCTGACGTCTGAGGACCGCTAGTTGATGAAGAAAGATCCTAGACAGACATCGTAAGCTGTGGACGTTTGGGAAGACACATGAGATTCAATGACAAAAACAACTTAAAATCTGACAGCGTCTCATAACATGGAGTGGGGAAAAACGTTTTATCTTTTCGATGTTTTACGGATTCGCTCTACAAACGCCAAAACCCACAATACAAAAAGTAATAAAAAATTAATTGAAGGGCTACAGACGTCCTTTCACAAGTCACCAAGGTACCTCAGAGCAATGTTAAAAAATGGAAGTTCAGGTTACCCTTAGTACAGGTTGCTTCGTGAATGTAGCCTCTGTTCCATAAAGCGATCTTAGTGATAAGGTTATTGTACCTCCAATACGTTAACATCGCCTTACTGCCATCGTAGAGCTAAGATCATTTTGTGGAACTGGGCACTGTAGGACTGGTGAGGTCTTTGGCCAATATGATATTGCATTTTTGAAAGTTACATGAAACTTTTAATAATATTAATTAATATCATTTACAGGCAAGTCCCGTTTTATTTCACCTACAATAATCAATAATCTGGACAACTGCAGAAAGGTGGATAAAAAAGCGAATTTCGTTTTTGAATAAAAAGGGATTTTTTCAAATAATAATCTAAATCAAGCAAAACCTTGAGCAGCAATAAAATATGAAAGTCCCCTACTCCTATGAAGCTGAGGAAGACATGATCATGTTCTCATACAAAAAATCCGTCTCCCAAACGCTTTATCCAAACAGAAGTAATGCTTATCACAGAACAATCCTTATATCCAAACTTTTAGAAAATTTTAAAGTTTGAAATTCTAATCGGAAAAGTAAACATATCACAAACAGTAGCAAATGGCAATAACATTGATTCAATTTTATTTTCGTTTTAAACATGCAATAAACTGGAATAAACAGGGACATAACTTTTGAAATATTTCCGCAAGGACCTCTCATCTGCACGTCCACTTTGTTGTTAAACTGCAAACATTCCATCTAGAGAATGATAGTCATAAAGTTAAGTTTATTATTAATCATCCACGTAAATCATTTCCTTTGTATTCCCTGCCATGGGGAAATTTAAACAAATACTCAAAGTAACATAATGTCACGTTTCCGCCTACGCGTCCATTCGAGACGTTTAGGTTTAACCAAAAGCTTCATATTACAAATGTACACTATTCAAACACGCTGGTCGTTACTGGGCTCTTAAATCTCATGACATAGTTGTTAGGTTCCATTTTGACGACACCGCATCCAATATTATGTGAATAGAGCGTCTGCCCTGTGAAACACACTCTGGCACTCTCCAAAGGCCTATTTATTTATTTATTTATTTATTTATTTATTTATTTATTTATTTATTTATTTATTTATTTATTTATTTATTTATTTATTTATTTATTTATTTATTTATTTATTTATTTATTTATTTATTTATTTATTTATTTATTTATTTATTTATTTATTTATTTATTTATTTATTTATTTATTTATTTATTTATTTATTTATTTATTTATTTATTTATTTATTTATTTATTTATTTATTTATTTATTTATTTATTTATTTATTTATTTATTTATTTATTTATTTATTTATTTATTTATTTATTTATGACAAGAATGTGAGGTAAGGCGAAGTTTACACAGAGTCCGATAGAGACTACTTGGGGCGGGCGGCGAGGTCAGACACTTCCATTGTAGATGGGTTGGGTTGGTTGGTCGGTCCATCTTCGTCACTCCTTGTTCATGGCTTGCCCTTCTTCTGGTCTGTCCGCGCTCTTCCCGCTTTCCCGCCTGGCCTGTCTGGTTTAAGATGAACAACTTAACAATCTGCTTACGTAGGCAATTTCTCATGGACACAATCGGCATAGCTGAACTTTTGACAAGCTTGAGAAATAACTCTGACACGTGTACACGACCATACAGGTGTCACACCAGAGAGGTCGATTTCTGATAAGACTAGTAGAATCGGTCACATTGTATTTACATTTGCTAAATAAGCACAACACCTGGATGAACTTGAACATCATTTAACCCCACCTTCCATTCTTAAGATCTGTTACTAGTAAGTGCCAAATGCGCCACATACACACCCTCTAGAAAGAGAAGTTTGGTTCCACTGCTTACGGTTGACCCTTGCATGTTTGCGTACTCAGGGTTAAAAAAAGATCCCGTGTATGACCGAACAGCTTGGAAATCTCAAGTGCGTGGTTGATTGCTAACACCCTGCCTCTGAACAACTTTATTCTGGTGGAGCTTACTGTGGCAAACCTATTGTCGAGATGTTGTGATCTGACGATCACGGCCTTCACACGAGTTCCCGGATTCAGTCTGTGATAACTAAGACTATTACTAGGCTTGTTGCACGTGCTAGTTATCTGTTGCCAAGACCCCGATCAAACCACCTGCGTCTCACTTCCATGTGGCGTTACCAAGTAGTTAAAACATGTGCTCGTCACACAGAAGGCCCCACATGGCCGTAATGTCTGAATCTCACTCCTGGTGTCCTCCACCATATTATTGCTGCAATGTCGTTACTGGTTTAAACAACTCACGCACTGTGACTTAGGAAAAGTGACACACATGAGGACTGCCCCGCATATCTTTCCAAAGTATACCTGTATGACATGTACCATCCACAACTACAGATGTTACAACTAACTTACATTCTTTGTCGTAGTTTAGGGTGTTTTCAGTATGCAAAGTTATCACAGATCATTACTACCAAGACTTCAGATTTTCTGAACGGCAGTCAGGATTTGGTGCATCTGCCAATTCCGGTCTATCACATGGTAAGCATAATATTGGTCAGATCCATTAACTTGTCTGTAAGAAAGTCTTAGCTAACTTATGTGAAGAAAGTATAGCTGGGGAATGTTCCAGTTGGCAAACACAACTTACAGTGCACATACTTCATTCCATTTCACTACGAACAAAGTCGGACATTTCTGACACAATCATACATTTTTTTTCAATATGGCTGTTGTGGTGGTGGCCATGTTGAAAATCAGGCTTAAACCTCTTGAACATGACGCGTCAGTATCACTGGTCTCTGGTTTTCTGCAGGAGGATGAATAGCAGATAATTATGTCATGATACAAATTGCATGACAGTCACGACCACCCATAAATGTCATGAAAAATAAGACCATAGTATACATGATAAGTATATTTCACTAATCTTACAAATCACCTTTGAAATAATGACAAAAATTGGAACATTATAAAATATTTATTGATGATGCATTCATAATGAACCAGAATATCTACTGGCAGTCATGACTGAAATTTTTCATAGAAAAATGTACATTATGTAAGTTGACTTAAGGTTGTCCAGTATGGCATACAAGACGGAATCCTATATCACATACAAGGCTATTGATGTTAAGATTTCAGCTAAGTTCATTCTATGAAATACACTACATGTTTGCATACATGCCAGATTATCATAGGTTTTGAGTATGCTGTGTACTTACAATACCTAGTATCATAGAGGAAGGAGACTCAACGTTATCAGACACAGTTTAACATGACTCACAAACAGGTACCCTTCAAAATACAACAAACCCAATTTCATATAGATTTCTCATTAAATTCCATTTTCAAATTGGACTATACTGTTTGTAATCAAGTAAACAAATCTTCTCATTGACTGGAAATTTTTACACCCATATTGAATTGACATTGCCAACGTTCATAAAGTTCCTTTGTAATATGTACGGATGACCTCCTCAAAATATGAGTGATCACCAATCAAATCATATCTTAATTTCAAGAGAATATCGTCATAATTATAACAAGGATGCAACATAATCTGACACATTTTAGTGCTAATATTCCTACAACATGAAGATTCCCCCTGAAAAACTGAAACTCTGCCTACCCATATCAAACTGACTGGCTTGCAGACCAATCCAAATCTGCATTGGTATTTCAGTGAGTGAATGGTTTTACACATGCAGCAACATCACAGTGGGTTACACCAGATAAGGGCTTCACACATTGTACCCATGTACAGAATCGAACCCTGGCCTTCTATATGAACGAACTCTTTAACCACTGAGCTACCTCTTACCAACTCTTATTTAAGACTGAATAAGTAATTTCACAACATATAGCATTTTTTTGCATTCGATCAAAACTATTACCTTTGTGTAACATGCTAGTGCCAATTCCAGTCTGCACCCCTTAAGTTCCATTAACCTATTTAACAACTTTCAACATTTTTCCAGTTTGATAAATAATATTTTCAATTAATCCAATAATACAATTAAAACAATGCATTAAGATGCACTTTCCACTGCACGATTTTTAACCATACTTATCTAGGCTAGCTAAAAGCCAGAAAACCACTGGTAACGATTAAGTGGGGTTCTGTATGCATAGAGATAACCATACATATTTTTGTATGATACATGTCAAAATCTCAGAAATTAATTGACAAAAATATGTTAAGACATCATGCCTTAAAAAATCACATGAAAATAGACAAATCAGTATTATTTCCTAATTTCTTACAGATTGTCATAATTTTCTGAAGCAGTCAGACCAGAGTAATTTTCCATCAGAATAAAAAACTCAAAAAAGCATTGACTTAATTATTCCTCAAGGCAAAATTAATTTTTTGTTTTACAGACAATCCTAACCACAAATTAGCCAGAAACTAGCAAAAGTTGGCTTTAACCTTCATTGATAAATTTTTATTGTAGGAGGGTTTAAAAAAATGCCACAATCAATCATAACTATTTTTAGTTAGACATGTTTTTTCTGCATAATGATTTGTAAAACTAAAAATAGAATTGGTCCCCAATGATTAAATCAATAACAAATCTGGAACAACTATGATGTTTTCTTCCATAACAAAATATTCTGAAAATCTTTGAGCGATGTTGCTTCGGTGAGAGACACAACAAACTTGGCAACAAACACATGACTCATGGCAAGGAGAGTTTCGACAGAACTTGGCAGATTATCCTAGAGTACACATTTACAATGCTACAAGTGACGTGCACAACTACCCAGCCTCAAACAGAATCTGTCTAGGGGCAGCTTTAAACAAAGCATGGAAGCACAGGGAAGCAGTAATGGTGCATGTGACGGAGGGTTCTGGCAATAATGCCCCTTTGGCCTTGAATGTAGTCATCAAGTGTTCAATAGAGATTCTGCTGAATACCAAAGGTTGGCTGACATATCATGTTACCTTGCCCTACTGGTCCTTCAACACATCATGAATACTTCAGAAGTATTCAGGTCATCTGATACTTCAGAATTTCCAGGTTTGGGGCGTCGCAAAAACGTTTCCTTTAAAGGTAAACTATATGCTATTGTCTAGTGAACATTTTCAGCTTAGGTCTCTGCAACTCTGTTAACTTCACAATCATAAAATCAAACTTACTTGAATAACCAATGATAACATGCCTTGTCAAGGCTGTCCAAGACATTTATAAATGGCCTAATATATTCACCAGCTTTCATTATCATCAATGACCATTAGGATTGAAATGGCTTAATTATCAACAATTTGTCTGTGTGATCATTAATAAAGATTTCCTGACATTACTAAGGGACATAACTCTGTACACCCCTTTGTATGAAACAGGTTAAATTTGTCCCATGCACCATTACTGCCATCAATGGAAGCCAGGGAGGGATGCACACCCCTAACAAAATTTAGCATCCTAAAGAAATACATTGCCTTTTATACATAGGGATAACAATATGAAATTCAAGAAAAGGGGATTGGAGGGGACTAGGTTTTAAGGGGTTAAAAAAAATACTGTAAATAGTGGGAATAAAATCAATTACTGTCTGCACAAGAACAAAATATTACTAGAAATAAATATTTTCTGGATGTGTTGCTATTTCTGTAAAAGATTGTTTCACCCTTCTAGATGAAGTATTGTGTTTGTCTTGAAGTGCTGAGAGAAACAATACGGTCTCTAAAATATCAAAGGCTGCTATTACACTGTTGTTTTCTGACTTGAAATTTGTGCGATATTGTTGAAGTTCATTTAACTGTCTTTGTAGCTGTTTTCTAGGCATATAAAATCTTTGCTAATCACTTTTTCACACAGCATATGCATTGTAAGAGAATGAGTAAACCATTTTCTTCACACAGAATCTCTCTACACAAAGCTAGGGTATTATCACAGATTCATGTTCTGACAGAAATATTAATAATAAAACCTCATCAAAGCATTATGCCACTTTCCTTTACAGACGTCATCTTGAGAAGAAAGACTCGGCAGTTTTGACAGAAAGACCATGATCTTGTGTTGAGCAAAATATGGACAGGAAGGGAGCTCATTACGACATTGCTCAAAAACTACAGGAAATAAAGAATTCAGTGAAAGAGACTTACCATTAATATCAAATCCCATCAAATATGAACACTGTTTTCATGACTTTCATCAAAATTGTGCAATTCCATCCACTGATTATTTCTCTCGCTAAACCAACTTTAAGAAAACAGAACATAAAAGTGGAATCAGATTCCGAGAAAAACATTCTGGTGCCACAAATATGAAACTTTCAAATACCAACAGAATATTGACTTTCACAATAAAATGATATGCTTCTCTATAGGAACCTAATTACTCCATTACTGCTTTGGTAATATTCATGATTACTTCAGTACTTGTTCTAAAGGCAAAAATTGTATTTTTAGGTGGAATGGGTGCACTATCTTTGGAACCAAAAATTATGATTTCCTGTAATCTGATTCCATATTTCCTGATGCTGAACCTCCTGCAGCTTCCCAGAAATTTTACAACATGATAGGTTTTTATGAAAAACCTTGAAAAGAAATTCTAAAATAAGATGTTTGAAAATTGTGGAAAATATTGGAAAACATAAAATGCAGAGTGCCCTTGCAAAGTGTTATCGCCCATCAGCAGCGACAATAATATTAAAATAGTTCTCAATATCTTTTGTGAATCCATTTTCAAACTCTAGCTGTTATAACAATATCCAAAAATGCAAAACTTGTCCGACTGTACAAGTGTTCTTGAAGCACTGCAAAACTGTGCCATTTTCACACAACAGTTTAATATTCTTTCTTGTTGACTGAGGCAAACAGTTGGGTTTTTTGCCTATATTTCCTCAACACAAATTATGAGCGTAAAACATTCTTCCTAAAAGACCATCAGTGCATGTTACATGTGTGAAAACTGTTCCAGTCCGTACTTTGTTGTAATAATTCCGGACAATGGTTCATTTATGCTATATTCTTGAATGCATTACACAGTATTTGACTTCCATCATCAATCTCAACAAAATTTCATTACCAAATACCATTCTTACTTCCTATCACAAAAAAGCCTAACAGCACCCAAAAAATCCAAAAATTATTACGAAGAGAACTAAAAGCAGAAGTCAGATCTGAATTTCTTTATCTAATAATTGTTTGCTGACAAAAGCAGAAATCATTTCTTTCCCCATGTTATGCTCCATGTTGATCAAAATATGTTTGGGTTCTGGCGATGTATCCTGACAATCTGAGACGACAATTACATATTCTCAACAATCAATGATTTCATGGCAAATAATAAAGAACAAAAACTTAACAGAACATAAAGCTGCATGCTACAAAACAAGGGTGATAACTGAAGGGAATATAATGTAACACAAGGGACATAACCTGGGTCCTGCGTGTGGGCCTGGTTCTACACAGACAACTGGAGAATGATCTGCAACTTGTAAACATTTTAAGTCATGGTACTGATTTTCAAATAATTTCCTTTTGTCACTATTCATATTAAACAATTTATTACAATGAATTATTATCAGAACTGACCTAGCATTTCAGATACTGACCTAAATTGAAACTTACTTCAGAATCTAAAGGCTCACAAAGTGGAACATGTAACTATTTAGCTCAATCTTATGAATGGATTTATGTCTTCTTTAGTAAGAATAAACAGTGTTGAACAAACATCAGATCAACAAATAGACGAACAGCTGACACTAACATAAATTTGTCTGTGTAGCGACCAATGGACAACAGGCATCAGTTAACAGATGAACATGAGGGAATAGTCACATACATGCTGTATGTGATGAAACAAGCGTCTACTTGCAATGAAGGGTGATAGAAATATACACATTTACAGACTCTCTGCCAGCCAATATTCTATATGTACATTATCATATGACTGGGGAGTATATATGCATTTTAAAGCCATAACTCAAGCAAAATGTACAGATATTTAAAGATTATCTACAAATTCATTTAAATAAGCCTTCAGGAAAGTATAATATACAGATGTCAAGGAAGTACAAGAGAATAATCTTGTTCCTTGAACCAAATCGCTGTGTCATGAAGAGTACCAATAATGCACCATGATTTTCATGAGTATTCTCTTAGCAACTACCACCTTGCTAAGAGCAGGGTGGATACATGTATAGATATTAGGATCTTGAACTGAGTTTAATACTCAAGATATTGTCCTCACTTCCAGTAAGATGGATTTCTGCCAAAAATACAAAGTCAAAATCCATGTAAGTCTATGGAATCTTATAAACAGGTGTCACTGTCTCACTAGAATAGCAAAAGTTCTTTACTTTCAAGAAAAATCGATACGGTTTATGCCTCTTGGGTGCAGTTCCTGTGATCTGCTGTCAGTTAAGATATGGAGTTACAACTACTTTAATTCTAAGATTACTTATATAATGACAGTTCGTAATACCTAAGTGTTACAGTTGTTGTAAGATTATGTTGAAGTCTCTGAAAAAGGTAAAAGCACTGAGATCGCTTTGTCAAATAAGCCCCTGATGATGTGCACAGATTGTTACAAAACAGAACTTCCAATATTGGCTTTGTGATTGTCTGGAATAAGGAAAACAGGCACTGTCTGTTGCTTTTATTCTTGGACTATCCTCTACTTCCTGTTTACACCCAGACTCTTGACATCCTTAAACAACTGTACAGATCAATCCTTCGTGTGCACTTATTGATCAATCACCTACAGTTTCCATGGCAGTGATCACTGATACCGTCAACAATAGCAATCTTCTTGAAGTTCACATGCAAACCAATTCACTCCAAATCCTCCAAAATACCATCCCAAACATCAAGGATCAAACTATTCATTAGGAGAAACTAACTTCAAAACGTATTTAAGTGGTACTGGAATGTTGGGATAAAGTAGTCAAAGAGGTCTTTGTGTCTGCAAAAAAACTAGCATTTACCTGAGCTTTAGAAGGAGTGTGTTCAATTCTTTCGAGTCCTTTGTGATTCATCAGAGAACATTTCATGATTACATTTCAAAATCTGCATATTATCCATATTTGCTTCCCCTTAACAAATTACAATTTTGCTGCAACTGTGTGCGCTTACAGACGTTTCTCCCATTATACTGAAATGATACTCCAAAAGTTCCTGGAACATTTCAGTCAGACATGTCTAATACCTTTGTTTTAGCATCAGCATACTTCCTTATGCACTGCTTCCTGTTGCTTGAAAGCAATTAGCTGGACAAGCATAACATCAGAATCAAGCACAGTGATTGGATGGTAGAAGACACGTTCAACAACAAAGGCAAGGCATCAGCTGCCAATTGAAACATTATCAATACAATCAAAACAACTCCCGTCTGTTGTTTCACATGGTCTTGATTACAATATAAACAACATGAACTTACTGGTATGATGACAATGATATCAGTGATTAACTAGAAAGTGACCTAAAGATAGAAGAAAGTGTTTCAGCTTTTGGCCACAAGCTTAGATTCAAACCTCACTTGACTGAAACATGCAGTCTGTGCCTTTCACGATAAGCCTGTGTCCAAGATCACTTCTTGGGTACAATTGCAATGTAACTTATATGTTTCAAACTGAAAAATACATCCAGATATTGAGAAATATTCTCAGGCATAGATTGAATACTGAATCTCAAGATTCAAACAATTATAGAATTACAAATGTGAGCAATGACTTGAAAGATCTGTAACAGAGCACATCTGGAACAAATTTGTAAAAAATATTTCACAGCTACAGAACAGTATATAACATCAGGTATAAAAACTATGTCTGACCTGGCTTGTGAGATTCTCGTGACTGCTCTAACTTCCAGCACTACACTAACCACAGCAACTGCTCAAGCTGAATAAATTTATCACAGTTGCCCAATTTCCAAAAAAGACATACATCCGACAGCACATTCTATTTCCTGACAATGTGGGGTGTCATGAAGGACACTGATAGGTCGTCGAAAGACACAGCAGATTACCCTATGCTTTGAATTCTCAATACATATCCCATCATGCACTTGGCCAAGTATAGTACAACCAATGACAGCAAGCATCTTCAGTCCATAGGAAGCTATCATGACATGATGTATCATATCCCAGCATGCACTTGATTTGGTCACATGACAAGAACAGTAACCATTTTGAATCCAGAATGAGGCTATCATAATTCTTTAAGTCGAGCCAGCAACTTTTCTGCCTCGGATTCCTCTTTTGTTTTTTCACGTCTCCTGTGCTGTCTCCTCTCCTTCCTTTCAGGTTCTTGCGTCTGCTCAGGTGGTTGATTTGGAATCTCATTTGCGTGTGATTCATCAAAGTTTATTTCTTTCACCGTGGAACTGTCTAACTGTAGGAGGTTCTGTCGAGACCGTGATCGCGCAAGTTGAGCTCTCCTTTCCGCTGTTGAGGAAAAGGAAATGAATTAGTGTGACCAAAATCTAAGATGACTTGACAACAAGCATCAAAGGGTGGCTTAACAAGCAACATTAGTAAACCACAGCAAAATGTCAAGGGACATACTCCAAACTCAAAGTCATATATACAGCAGAAAACGTCATGTTTTGGGGGAGGGGGTGGGGGTTTCCAATGCACAACAAAGCATGTTTGAAGTCTTGATTCCATACTTCTGATGAATTTATTATTCATCCTTTGAATCTATCCTTCTCACATAAATCCCATAGCTGCAAATGTCTACCTTTACACATGGAAGAGATTTTCATTTCTTTGGTGTAAATGTGGAATTTTGGAATTCAGAAAAGTAACCTGGACCATATACAGAGCTCCAAATAATTTTTCATGCAATTGGGTATTTACTCTCATGTCTGTTTATGTACGAGTAATTGCATTTTTTGAGGAGTCACATGCATTTGGTATACTCCCACTAGTCAAAAAACAATTGAGTACTTTCACACATAGTTTCTTATCCTAACTGGGTACTAAACTCTTCTAAATATGTAAATATAGATCCATCTCAGTAGAGAAAAAGTTTTTAGCAATCGTCATATTGCCAACCATTTGGCAGCCATTTCTAAATACTCAACTAGGAAGTCATGTGACTATTAGAGTAAACTCCGGGCAGTGACTACAGCAATAATAGTACATGTATATAGGCCTCACCTACCATTAGCTAATGTTGTTGTAGAGTTAAGATGCCATGACGAATCATACCCAAGCCAGTTTAGTTAAGTAAAGTATGCAAGGTATTATAGGTTGTAAGTGATTCTGATGCGCTTTTTGTACTCTCAGATTTGTAATTAATTGGGCAAATGTGATTTTTATTGAGTAAAATATGCAAATACACACCTTTTTTATCTGGAGCTCTGATACATACAAAAAAGAGCCCAAAAGAAATTCAAATTCTTCATTTCACGAGTGAGTAGTGATACATATTTATTATTGGATCATCATGAAAGACTGTCATGAACACACTTTAAAAGAAAGACTTGACTTTAGACATAATGTGGTGAATTTAGTGTGTAAATGAAATTCATATTGATAAATCAACAACTCTCCCCACTGACGATATTTCTAGGTACATGTATTACCATTTTAGCTAACTCCACCTCAGTACCTCTTTAAGACCAGATATCACACCCAACTACTCAAACAACTTCAAATTCAGTTGTACACCCTGATATATATATTCTGCTATAAATGATAATCTTTTCAAAAACTTGTAAACAGCACCAATAAGCAACTGATGGAAACACTGAAATGGTAAAAACATCATGTAACATTATAAAATCAAATCACACAAAACATCCTTCAGAAGAAATGAAAGTACATCCAAATAGCAAGTTTTCTAACAATCTGAAAATATCTACAGAAATCATGCAAATGTCACAATCAACTGTACATGCAAGAATTTGATCAAACAATAAACAAGGGCCATACAGTAGACAACCCAAAGTCAAAGGAGTTCCAACAAGGCATTTGACAAAGTGCCTGTAATGTTCCAGCATGGAAACAAACCAAGTATCTGGCTGAGTCTTCCCAAGGGCAGGTTCCACAATATGCCTGGTTCTAGAAAGAAGTCAAAACCTAAACTATACATTGTACATGGATCCACAAAAGGAGGACAAAAATCACCAAATATCTACTTCTACAACAGGTCATGTCCAAAAATATACTGAGGGAAACAAACATGGGAAACACATGTTAGTACATGTGCACTGAATTATATTTCAGGTTTCTTGGCACTGTGATTGAAAATTTGACACTAAATAAGGAAACACTGTGATAAATCGTGTTCCCCTATTTGCTTTCCTCAGTATATATCTGAGCTGTTGAACACCAAGGATTTTCAAAGCCCCCAAATAATTATGGTTATAACAAGAGTTTCAAATCCTAAAATAAAACTGATTCTCCAAATAATATATATTTTGTTATTTTTTTTCTTATTTTTTTTTCATATGACAATCTTCAACAAACTGAATATTCTTCTCAGTGAAACTGTCAACAAGATTTTGCAGGTGCCATGTAGGTCACGAACAACTGATCATTACTGTTAATGACCTTCAACTGAAGGTTAAGCAATAAAAAGGATCAATCACACTTTATCAGCTAAACTACTTCACCACTAAACTACAATAGTGGGAGATAAGACCAAACAACTGTCACTGAAAGTGGAGATCCCATAAAGACATCTAAAGGAGGAATCCAACCACCACAGTTATCTGCCCGTTACAAGGTCAAGTTCAAGGTCAAATTAGGCAAAAAGTCAAAACCTGTTTAAGTCTCACTCCTGCCAGTCCTGAGCAGCAGAAGTGAAGGAAATGACAAATTTACTCTAAACAGTTCTGCTAGCAATGTTACATTTGTAAAATTATTTTTCCTCAAAAGATCTGCACCAAGTAAACATAATTATGTACAATGCCACTGGCTGCAGTGGCCAAACAGAAAATATAAGAATGATGCCATTAGGTATAAAAGTGTTATTAGTACAGGTCCATGCATATCATGTTAGAATACAGCAGAACGTTGTTATTTTATAAGTTCAGAGCAATAGTAGACATTCAGTTGGGTTAACAATACATGATTATTACAATCAGTGGAGTAGTTTTACGATTGGATATCTTACTGGGAGAGGCTATTATCAAATAATGGCTTGCTTCAAGTATGAAAGTGTGTTGAAAGCCTATGCTTTGGCAATTTAAGAAGAGTCCTGCAAAATAAAACTAAAAAAAACCCTTGCACATTTCTCATCAATTTTACTGTAAAAATACTCAAAGAGTGATAAACACACTTTTCTGAGGACTTAAATGTCATAGCCCTCTGTCACCATAGTAACAGTAGGGAAGCAACAACCCTAGAATGTCAGGCCATGTTGTTGGCAATTGGAACCAAACTGTTTGGATGAGTGGCTCAAGTTTTTGAAACTAAGGTCAAATCTGCGACCAATGAGTCAACGTCAAGTCTGTGGCAGATTGTCCTCCTTGGATTCACATAGAAGTACAACATACACTACGGGCCCTCTCAAACCAACAAACATTATGAAAAAAGTAAATAAAAATACTTTCAAAACAAAAGGAATTCAGTCCAATCAATCACAATTTTTCAATTGCAAAAGATCACAGTGATTCAATAATGACAAGCTTTAAGCCCATGTCCATTTTTCCAGTTGTGATTGTGATTGAGGTTGTGTCAGAAACAAAACATTGTGTGTTCTTTTGAGAGGCCAGTAAACATAGATGAAAACAGCAACATAAAAAAAATGATGACAAAACTGAAAGTAAAACAGGCAATGATGATCACATGCAAAGCTCGATGAGTAACAATAGTCACGTTGAGGTTACAATCCAAGGATCTAACTGGTCATGCACAGGTCACATGACTGCACCACATGATCATGCTAAGATAGGATATGTCACCTCAGCCTTAATAGGACTATCTTTCCATACCCGTGACCTTGACAGGTTCGATATACGGTCTGTGGAGAAGACATTCAACATAAACATACATTCAGGAAGATTTGTAGGAGTCTGATTTATGTGAGAAGCAACAGCTACAATCTGATCCTGCTTCATACAGAGTTCAGGGGAGTCCGTTGGCAATCTAGAGGGGTTGGCGTCAAGGAGTTTGTGATGGATCAAGCAAGAGCACTCAGAGTTTGGGGGAATTCCTTTTAAAACCTGGGGTGGTTCATTGGGGCAACACCTTTGGTTCAGGGTTCCATGAAAACTCCTGGATGTTCAGGAATCCAAGGAAATGCTTAGGAGAATCCATGGAGTGATCAGTCGAGTTTGTGTGCTCAGGTTAGGCAAAGTTACAGAAGAACCAAGAAAGTCTAGTGACGTTTAGACAGCGGAATCCATGGAAAATCTTTAAGGATTTGGGGAATAAAGGGAGGGTTTTGGCGCAATCCATGGAAAATCTTTTAAGGATTTGGGGAATCAAGGGAGGGGTTTGGGGGCAATCCATGGAAAACATTGGGAGGTCTTGGAGAATCCATGGAGCTGTTCAGAGACATCCATGGAAAATGTAAGATCAGAAGTGTCCATTGGGAATACACACAACTCCACAGAGAGTTAAGACATTAAAAACAAGATTGTTCAATTTTATGTATAATATTTTTGGCATAAAGCTCTTTGGCCGTAACTTTTATTACATGACTGATAATGTACGAACATTATCTCATGCAGACACATGCCCAGCAGCAAAAACACCAAGCATAAAAAAGTGACTACAAACACTTCTGCACCCTGAACTTTGTCATTCACTACAAATACTTGTACCCCCTGACAAGCTCTGTTTTCAAAGACAAGAAAATCATTCTATTACATTTCTATTTCCAGCATTCATCATGTCCACCCTCTAGTATACTGATATGGCCACTCTATTTTGAACCATAAAAATGAAAAGAAAATTAGAAACTTTCCCCCAAACCTATCAAGCAATAAATGAACCTGCACAAAAAAATGTGAAAAAATAGACAGTGTAATTATCACACACCCAGTGTGTTATGTACTGATTATTTAATTTCGAATCAAAAATAGATTTAGAACACAACATATTTTTCTTGCTAGGAATTGGAAGATGACATCTTGTGGTATGTGGAGAGCTGATGTAGGTTCCAATAAATGCTGTCTAACTCCACTGGAAGCAATATTCTGGCAAATATTGCAAAGGGTGCAAATTATTAAGTCTTAATGCTTAATGCATCTCAATATCATTGAATCTGGACCACGAAAACCTGTGTCCGACATGAGCTTCTATCTGATGAAATGGCATACACAGGAATCAAATCACCTGGGTATCTGATCCATTACCGCTTCTTACAAACAGAATAGGTCCATGGGGATCTATCTTTTCCCCCCAAATCCACAAGGATCAGGCAATCCAGTGACTGACATCATAAGGATCCATCTGATCAACAATTCCATTCAATCAACCAAGTCATTTTCATTCATAATAATGACAAGCATAGGTTCCACTAGAACCAGGCAACCCAGCTATCCTGATGGATTCTGGACAAGAAGTCCATAAGATGCTTGAGCATTGTTCAACAGCTTCAGGTGGTGAATCAGACTGCTCAGACATTGTGGCCACCCAATGCTCAGTCTAGTCAGCTTCAGGGCCTACATTGGGTACTCTGAATGTCCACTGAGTTCATGATAATTGGTGCTGAAGATATCATCAATTATTCTCATGACCTTGTGAGTATTCACTTGATTCTACAGGGTACAACTCTGAGCACCAGGTGTTAGTAATGTGTCAACAGTGAGACAGCTGGAGGGTAGGGTGGATGTGAGGGAGAGGCTACCTAAGGATGATTGTGGCTACTGACACTGGGTCAAGAGGCTAATGATGGTGGGTAAGGAGGCTATTGCAGGTGGGTAAGGAGACTATTGGTGGTGGGTGATGTGAGGTGAAATGATAATGTACTTAACATCAAGGCAGAGTTGGACAAGACTCATCAGATGCAATGTCCATATACAAATACTGAGCAATCATTATAATACAATAGAGATCTAACACAGACTGCTTGGTATTAGTTCATTCATAAGGACTGCATACACTGCAGCAGTCTTGTAAACTACTGTAGTGAGTCTTGCATACTATAACAGTGTTAAATAAGACTAAGATTTATTCTACATAGAAGTAATATTGTGAATGTTTAACCACAGCTTTGATACAGTAATAACTATGGCAATATTCCAGTAGTACATGGACCACATCCAACCAAACAGAAGACTGACTTGGAAGGAAGTTTGGCAGTTGTTTGATATTTGCTAGTATGGTAACTCTGTGTTATGAGTTTTGAGGATGCTTAGGAACATCTGATTTTGACTGTAAAACAAGTTACAAACTTATCAAGGACAACTTTCTCATATAAACAGACATCATGTAAGTATTTATACTGTCTCTGTGATGCAAACATCCTCATTAATGTGGCAGCAAATACTGCCGTCCAAAGACTTATGATCTGGAAACATATAATTCAACCATACTTTTATTTGGGAACCAACCAAATATTTAACTTTTAAAGTTAAGTTTAAGATGGGGACATCCACATCCATGCCTTCTTTTGAACACCAGTTCATCATCATCTTGGCCTGTGTGCACTACAATGTTTTAAACCCATATCTATGTAGATTTCTATGTACCTCCTGCTGCCCGCGGTGTCCTACGCTTGCCATCTCGCTTCTCCCGGTTGACGCTAAAGGCTGACCCTGTCTTGAGCGCCTCCAGCAGGTTGTCCATAACACCCTCTTGATCATCATCTGAAGCAACACAATTCACTCCAACTGTAAACTACAACACCAATCTCAGCAATACACTCCAACTGTAGATCACAACACCATTCTCAGCAATACAATCTCCACCTTTAATTCAGCAAATCTATGTTAAGATATCTTAAGATAGATCTTAGCTCAATCAGTTTCAACATCAGGAATATATCCAATTCTGGTATCTGCTAAATATGGAAATTTATTATATACAATTTGCCTAAGTTTATTCAATTTACTGCTCTGTTGATATCTATCATGTACACTGCTTGTGATCACTTTAGGTCTCAAATACAGTCTTGCAATGTAATTATCTGTTGTTGTTATGTATCTTCACTTTTTAATGTTTTTAACTATGATCAAATTACTATTCATGTCTCTGTCACTATTAGCCTGATCATGTAAAATTTCACAATCTGCCTAACTGTGGTCAAGTACTGATCACACCATGTCGCAATCTGCTTAACTGTGTTCACATTCAGTTTGGTAGTGTGCCCACCTGTGGTCATGTCCAGTATTGCAATCTGCCTTGCTTTCTTCTCCTTCTTCTCCCTCTCTGCCTTCTCCTTAGCTTCCTTGGCACGTCGTATCTTCTCCTGTGTCTCACGCATTTTGGCATTTTCTTTCATTGCTTTCTATACCAACAAAACAAAAACCTGTGAAACATGAGTCATCAGAAGATGACAAATACCACCAGCCCCTATATATTTGAAAGAACACAACTAAAGTGAAGCTCATCCCTCCATTTTGAGACTAAGTCCAAATTGTTTCCATGGAAATCATGAAAAATATACATGTCTAAAAACTGTAAACTGCAAAAGACACCACTTTAAGATCTGTTTGACATATCTGCCAAGTTCGTTGAAAGATTTTGCATGGTTTTCGACTTGTGCTCTGAAAACTAAGCTCACCCTTCCATTTCGAGACTAAGTCCAAATTGTTTTCGTGGAAGCCAAGAAAAATAGGAAAGCCAAATACATGTAAATAGCATAAGGCACCAGTTTGGGATCTGCCTCATACACCTGCCAAGTTTAACTGATAGATATTAAGTGTTTTTTGAGTGATGTGCCCAACCGCTCTGGACGTGAAACTATTGAAAATATGCCATCTCTGTGAAGATGCTCCAATGAACCAAGAAAGATGAAAAAAAACAAAACAGACACAGCCTAAAATTAATATTCTGAAATCTCTTCACAATTTAAACTCACTTGCAGTTCTAAATTCAAAAGACTACTTACATTAAATGATTCTTTGAAATTTTTTAAGTCTCCAAAGAAATCTTCAATTGAGTATTTTTTAGTGTCGAAGCACAGGTACTTGGCGAGCTCATTAAACAGGGAGTCCAACTTCTTGTACATCGTGCTGAGGACATCATGCTGCTCACTGGCAGATTTGTGGAACACGTGATGAAGTCAAGGAAATAGAACATAAGCCATGTACATATGTATACTCCAAAGCAAAACAAATGCTGGCTTTTTGACAAGTTTCTAAATATAGAAGACAAACAGGAGTGCTTTTATGAGACTTCATTTTTTAGAAACTTGAGTTTCTTTACTGTTCAGAATATTTCATCTGTGAACCCGTGAAGGTCCCAGGGTAGAATAGGCCTTCAACAACCCATGCTTGCCATAAAAGGCGATTATGCTTGTCGTAAGAGGCAACTAACGGGATCGAGTGGTCAGGCTCGCTGACTTGCTTGCCACATGTCATCGGTTCCCAATTGCGCAGACCGATGCTTGTGTTGTTGATCACTGGATTGTCTGGTCCAGACTCGATTATTTACAGACGCCGCCATATAGCTGGAATATTGCTGAGTGAGGCGTAAAAACAAACTCACTCACACACTCGTCTGTGAAAATCTAGTTTGTTGTTAAACCAACATAAACTCTACTTGTGAAAAAAACATGAAATAGGAAAAACATGGATAAATAAGGCATACATTTCAACACTACAAACGTTTGTTGAAACGTTTGTAGACCTGTAAGAAACATTCTTGGCTGAATTGGTTCCGCAGATTCAGCTGTAGTAAGGAAAGGATATCTCCATGACCGCTGCGAAACGGTCACCCTCTATGTTGGCCTTGCTGATGTTCTTGATATCAATGTCCAGCTGCTTCAGCTGCTTCTCCATCTGTTTCAGGTTCTTCTGCAGCGTCTCGTCTGACACTGAAACAAAAGACCACAGGTATGCTGCTACATGAGTAATACCAGTCTCTCTCTGACTCTGGCCACTAGTACACAGCCCGAGTCTAGTAACAATTCTGTTGGTTCATTTCTGCTACATGAGTAATACCAGTCTCTCTCTGACTCTGGCCACTAGTACACAGCCCGAGTCTAGTAACAATTCTGTTGGTTCATTTCTGCTACATGGGTAATACCAGTTTCTCTCTGACTCTGGCCACTAGCACACAGCCCGAGTCTAGTTACAATTCTGTTGGTTCATTTCTACATGAGTAATACCAGTTTCTCTCTGACTCTGGCCATTAGTACACAGCCCGAGTCTAGTAACAATTCTGTTGGTTCATTTCTGCTACATGAGTAATACCAGTCTCTCTCTGACTCTGATCTGCCCTGTGACCATGAGTAAACTAAATTATGATACCAGAAGGATATCATGTCTCTATCCCCGTGTACCTACCTCGAGCTGCCTTTTCTGTGTGTGTCAGCTCCTCTAGGTAGCCAATTAGGTCTGGGTGTTTCTCTTCAACCATCTGTGCCAGGAAGTGCATCAAAGTTGTCTTGCCATCCTGAGACTTGGTGTTTTCCAACTAGGGGAAGATGTGGCAGTCAGTGAATATGTTATGGTTGAAAATGAGATTTCTTGTTTGCTTAGTCCCCTTCAAAATGGCTAAGGCAGTGTTAAGTCACTTATAAACAGTCTGACTGGGTGCAAAAATAGATTTTGAATCATTTCTTTGGATATAAAGTGAATATCTTTTAACTATTGTATCTTTGTAATTTCAATATCGTGCCACGGCACATGAATTAAGCACTATTCTGATGCCAGTTATATCATAATGAACAGATGTGAGTGCTCTGGTCAAGAATCCACACAGGACCTTAAGCCAAAAACACTACTGCCCTTTCAGAAGAAGCTGATTTTTTAGATCAACACTACACAATTAGTCAAATCACACAATGCAGCCACATAATCTTCCAATTCATTAAATACTGTTAGACAACTCTGCCCTGAGAACATAATTCATTCAAGGTACATACCTTGCTGAGGAAACTGATCTCGAAGCCAAGTGACTGTGCATTCCGAGAGCCAGCATTGAGGTAGTTGCCTATAACGAGGATGAACTCCAGCAGACGGGCAAACTTCTTGCTGTTCTTCACTTCCTCACATGCCTCTGTTGCTGCCACTAAGTCCTGGAAGCAAGGAAAGCGTTGCATGTGTCTTAAGCACTTTGTACTAGCAGCTTGACAACATACCAAAAGGATAATATTAACCATTTGTAGTAGCAGCTCGTCAACATACCAAATGGATAATGTCAACCCATTTTCTAACAGAAACAGAACCCATTTAATGTTTGACAGAGCTATCATAAACAGCAGCAAGACATGAGTGTCAAATGGTTCTAAAGAGATGAAATACAATAAAGCTTCAAGACCTTGTACCAGAAATATAGAATACATTTAGAATATAAAATGTGACACACTCTGCTTTATAAATGAACAGCCAACACAAATAAAATGTTAATATTTTTCTTAGTTAAAGTTTGAAGCAGTAGTAAATACTGCAGTACTGATGGGTTACAATATCTTCAACTCACAGGCTTAATGTCTGCCACACTCTCAGAAAATCTCATCTTGAACAGCATGGAGTTGAGACGAGGAGTGATTCGCTTAATGGACGACATCTGTGAAAACGATAAATGACGGTTAATGATTTTGTTTGCTCAACATTTAATGCTGCACTTACTAATATTTCTACAAGTGCGTGAGTTAGTGAAACAGTTCACTTTTACACCACAATTAGCAATATTCCAGCTATATGACAGAGGTCTGTAAGCAATCCAGTCTGGAACAGACAATCACATGATCAACATAATGAGAATCAATCTGTGCAGTTGGGAACTGACGACATAAGTCAACCATGTCAGGGAGCCTTATCATCCGATCCTATTAGTAGACAAGCATGGCTAAGGCCAGTTTTAACCTACCTCCACTGCAAACTGTTCTGGTTCTGCGAGATCATTATACTGGTCCTTCAAGCTAGCGATCTGGTTCATCTGCTCCGGCGTTGGCATATACTTCAGCAGTTGTTCCAACATGGCTGCAGACAAGTTGTCATCGTCCATCTCTAAAATGCGTCGTTTTATTTCCTTATATGGCACCTTGATTGACCCCAGGAGGATAGCTGTAACACAAACAACAACATACAGGGTGCTCATCTTTGGCGAGTAGAGCTTGAATTGATCCTACAACAATGTCCATAATGATCACTTGCTAATAATTTAGGTAGGACACACTCTATTATGGCTACAACAAATAATGGATCAGGGTTTATGGAACCTGATTTTCTATTCTCAGCTGTTAGAGTGAGTATGTTTCTACACCAACTTTTAGCAATATTCCAGCAATATTATGGTGATGGACACCAAAAATGGGCTTCACACATGCACGGAATCAAATTTTGGTCTTTGGCATGATGAGCTGACACTTTAGACATTAGGCTACCTCACCACTCTTTACAAATATGAGCAAGTGCAATGAGGTGAACTTACAGAGATTCTGTCCTGCTTTAGGATCTAGCACCCGTAATTCTTTCGACTTCTTCTTCGGCTTGATGTCCACATTTTCACTTGTCTCTTTCTTTGCTGAAAGAAAAGTAATATTTTAAATGTCAAAAAATATATAACAAAACACAGAGTGGCACAAATGAAAACTGATCAAGTCTGACCATTTTGGTTACCTGGAAACTGACTTATCGATGACTTAAAGATGATAATTCCTGTGGTATAAAAGACAGGTGTATTTACCTGGTGCTTTCACAGCAAAGCATTCCTCTAGACCCTTGAACAAGACATCACTTTCATATGCTTCTGACGATGCCTTCACCCAAAGAGAATCTTTGTCCAAAACACGTGCATTCACCTTTGCAAGAAAACAAACAAAAAGCAAAATTCTCAGAATAGCTTCAAGTTATACATCATTAAGTACACAACTAAGACTGGAGCGCGAACAAGGCTTGTGGAAAACTGTATTTGGAGCAGGACCGGACAAACATGAGCACCAACATCACATAACACAGTGAGTGACATTGAATTTTACACTGTTTCTGACAATATTCTAGCAATATCACAGCAGCGGACAGCAGAAATGGGCTTCACTTTAACCTAAGGCTGCTCCACTACCCCAACACAGCAAGATAATTCATACATGTAACGACCATGCATGAACTACCAATACCTTATTAGCAATGAGTCTTTTGATGATATTTGTTGTGCAAGGCTATATTTAGAAATATTCCAGCTATGTCATGCTTCAGTGAGTGAGTGACTGAATGAGTGAGTGAGTTTAGTTTTACACCGCACTCAGCAATATTCCAGCTATATGGCGGCGGTCTGTAAATAATCAAGTCTGGACCAGACAATCCTGCGATCAACAGCATGAGCATCTATCGGCGCAACTGGGAACTGATGAAATCTGTCAACCAAGTCAGTGAGCCTTACCACCCAATCCCGTTAGTCGCCTCTTACGACAAGCATAGTTGCCTTTTATAGCAAGCATGGGTTGCTGAAGGCCTATTCTACCCCGGGACCTTAACAGGTGTCATGCTTCAGGGTCAGAGTCTCAGACAAACCAGTGGTTCATGTCATGAGCAATGGCAACCCTTTAGGTACAACAAAATACAATCAAACAGGTACTGTGCCTTACCAGGGGAAAAACATGCTACAATTATGAAACATAATGCCTCAAAATTATTCCAGCATTATGACTCTCCTAAGGGGGCTTTAACAAGCCTGCTATTTATATACGGATAAAGCTTCAAAAACCCAAAATTATTCTGTCACCTCAACCAACATTATTCTAGTAAATCTCAGAGACCTGAGTTTATACTTATCATTTCAGGAGCATCAATTCTTTGATGGGCAATATTGCAAATCAATGTTATTCGTGCCAGAGCGATCTTAAAACTAAAACTCCTTTATAACCAAAGGACCCTTGCACGAAGTGGTGGTAACCTAAACTAGACCTAAGACAGTCACAGTGATAAACTCAGTTTGGGCAAATGGTCTCTGGTTCCTTGTTACACTGTGTAACTTTCAACTGAATTATTGAAAGTCACAAGTTTGTTATTGCAAACAAGAAACATATTCTAAGGACCCAGTCTGCTTTCTGAACGCCTGACAAATACAATTTGACAAGAAATCTGTGTCATACATTTTCAACATGGACTTACCTTGTTCCAGTTTAACCGCTTGGTCTGTGTATTTGTTGTGTATTTCTTCTTGGGATGCATACCAAATGGAAGTACATTTGTTGGGGGAGAAGGGGCACCTGGGGGACTGAAAGCTCCTGGGGGTCGGGGTGCCCCAGGAGGGGGTGGGGGAGGGGGAGGCCCCCCACCTGGAGGAGGAGGGGGTGGAGGTGGACCACCTCCAGGAGGGGGTGGAGGAGGAGGAGGAGGGGGTGGTGCACCTCCACCAGGTGGCGGAGGAGGTGGTGGTGGCGGCGGGGGCGGGCCTCCACCTGGGGGTGGGGGAGGTGGAGGAGGAGGGGGTGGGCCACCACCAGGTCCCTTGTTCAGTGCACTGCTCACAACTGTCCCTATTCCCTGAGATATCTGTGAAATAGAAATTAAAATATACAATCACACACATTGTTAGCCGTGTTACTTTAATGATATCCTCGAAATATGCAAGAGCATAGATCTACAAAGACATTATATATTTGTGAAACAACCGGATAAAATATACAGCCTAACAAATCAAAATGCTTGCACTATAGGGGTAGTGAAAAATACCAAAAGCAGCCACACTGATATAAAAAATGTCATCCAAATCTTTGGCATGCCATGTTTTATACTTCATATTTTCAAATAAAAATTTTAAGGCATCTGTACAAATAACCACTAAAGGATGTGAACCAAATGTTGCAAGAATGTTTGGTAAAATATGTATATAGGGTCTTTAATGGAGCAGCGTAAAAGAATAAAGTCTTTTCCTCGTATGTGGTGAGTTAGATCTCAGTGCATGAGTTCAGTTTTATGCAACTTTTAGTAATATTCCAGCAATATCATGGCGCTGGAACCAGATATGGGTTTCACACACCGTGCCCAAGTGAGAAAATGAACTCAGGTCATCAGAATGATAAGCAAATGTTTTTAACCACTAGGCTACCCTTCACCCAAGTCAAATCTGTAATGTTGTAGGTCTTGAAGGGTAAGGTGCTGACATGGTGAATCAGGATTCAATCCCATGTTAACATGTTTTCTTTGAGCACAAGGGATGCAACTGGTTGACTGGGAGGTATCTGGGCTGCATGAGCACCAATGATGTGAAGTTTCATAATGTGAAGTTTCATAATGACCATTGATGTCAACTATACCAATAATGGCATTATAAACTTGCATTGTCTGCTGAGTTTGATTGTTATTTAACGCTGCACTCTGCGATATTCCAGCAATATGATGGCAGTCTGTCAATAATCAAGACTGGCTCAGACAATCTGTGATCATAGCCACTTATCTATGAAACGATGACATGTGTCAACCACATCAATGAGTCTGACCACTTAATCCCGTTGGTGGCCTCTTATAACAAGAATGAATTGCTGAAGACCAATTCTCACCCAGAAGTTCACGGATTGGTCTGTTAAGAAAATGAAGTTCAAGTTTGTCAAAAACACTGCAACGTTCACCATGAGATACCTTTTCCTTGAGTTGTGCTATCTCCTGCTCATAAGCCTTGATCTTCTCGTCCATACTTGTGGCCTTGGCCTCAGACTCCTGCTTGGCTGTCAGTGCTGCCTCTAGCTTTGTGTTCATCTCACCGATATTCACATTGGAATCCTCAAACTTAGACTTTTCTGATAAACTACCTGTAAGTTAAAGAACCAGTGTTGAAGTTCAATAACTCCATGGCCTCTTTGTAACTGTGATGAATGGTTTAAGAGATTATGCCACCATTACATGTCCTTGATCTATCTTCATTACTGAATGTTGGCAAACATTCCATTTCCACAAAAGGTACATCAAAATTAAATAAAGAAAACGTATAAATATTTTTATGCTGGTATTCGCTTGAATGAGTGTTTTAACTACCAAGCTGATTTGACTGACTACGCAACCTGTCGTTCACCTAGTATCTTCATATCAATATACTCAGTCATATCAATATACTAAGATTCATCACAAAAGTATTTTCAACCTTTTGTCTCCTCAGAAACATGATCCATCCTATGAGCATCCAAGGCTGGGAGAGATCCTAACCCTGACAACTGTGGTGGAGAGTTGATGAGAGAATTCCTATACTTGACAACTTACTAAGCAATGGCTCCACATCTATCTCAAATCTCTTGGTGTGCCGGAAGTCGGGATCCACGCCACTCTTGTGCAGCACTATCTGTGTGACACACTCCTCTATGAGTTTGTAATACTGAGGTCTGTCACAAGGAAAAGAGGATGACTGATGAACAAACCATTTTGGCATCCACGATTCAAAGATGTATAAGTTGTCTAGTCTAAATACATATGCATAGAACAGAAATGAGTGAAATGCCACATTTGTTTAGTCATGAGACAAGACAAAGACATCATTTCAAAGAAAAGACAATCCCTTCATGCACCTCTCCCTCCCTCTACACACCCATCCATCCATCAATCCACACCCTCACCTTGAGCTCCCTCCATCCATCTTAACCTGACGCAATACTCAGGCGCCTCCATAACTATTCGTTTCCCATTGTCAATGTTGTGCAACTCACCTTGAGTATAAGTCATCTCTGATCGTTAGCAGATGCTGCAAGATGGACAGGAAGTAGGGTTCCGACACAGTGTCCTTGATGGAAGCAGAAATCAGTTCGTAGCACTGGGAGGGATCAGTAAGGTGGTTAAGGAACACGGGAAGAAAGCGAGTGGCTGTATGTATGTGTAGCAGTCACCTCATCCTAAGATAACAGGCACTGTTCTCACTAATCAAAGATGTGTAACCCAAAACATCAACTGCAGAGATGCCAAGCCATCGCTCAAGAAATAGATTACCTCCCCTTGATCACTGTCTCACACAGCATGGTCTTTTTTCAGTACTTTGAGTTTTACTGTGGAATTTGTGGAGAGAGCAAGAGCAGGTGATGTTGAGGAGAGTTTGAAAGAAAGACTAATAATTATTTCTTCAAAGAATCATTTGTGCGCTTACAAGTATGGTGCTGCAATGTGTCACCTTAAAACAGTTCTGTGTTTTCAAGTACCATATATGGTAACATTTTTCACTTTATATTTATTTATTTCGGCAATGTTTACTGAACCCAAATCATAACAATGTTTTGTTCAGTCGTTCAAGACGCTAACTGATGAAGGATATTCTATCTCCATATGGACATTGTCGTATCTGTGTGAGAACTCTTCAGCATCTTCATCTTTGTGTTCATGGAAGATCTGAACCTGTGTCTTCACCTCATCGTCCGTCTGGCTATCTAGCGTCTGAAAAATACAAACAGTGAAAGATGAAGATGGAAGATGATGCACCCTGATCACCATAGCAACAATACCAGCAATGTGACAAACCAACTGATTTCTTGATTGACTGATTCTTTTAATGATTCATTCCTAAAGTGATTGATGGAAAAATTCATAAAACTATGAATACTGACATTATAGGAATGGTTACTGTCTAAAAGTTATCTCTTCTAAGCCCTGTTGCACAAAAACTAAGACAATCATAGCTCCAGGACTCTAAAGTAAGACCTATATATAAGTCACAGTGATCAGATCAGTTTGGAGTGAAATGAAGCCATGGACAAGAACACTTACTGGCATCAGGTCGATCATGCCCGTCCTCATGATCTCATTCCGTAGGTGTAATCGGAAATCCAGATCGTCCGGCGTACTCACAAGCGCGTTCACCAGCTGTATGCAGGCAAGCTAAAAGAACGGATGAGTACAGTTAGACATCGATGAAGAGTGTGACTTGTATTATGTCACATGAACAGCATTTGACGGTATGAATGTTAGTCCCATCAGTTGCTTCTTACAATTCTAAGCTGGACCCTTATTGGATTTGAATACTTACACTAACTTAAACCTAACGTTTCAAGAACAGTGTTGCTATACAAAGCCTGTGCTTTTCATTCTTTCAACACTATCAGGTCACTCTGTCGTTATGACAACGTAGGTAAGAGAGGTGTATTACTCACCTGCATGGGAAGGTTGTCCCTCATCCCCATCCCCATGATTATAGGGATGAAGCGCTCCTGACTCCGGATCTCCCCACACACTGTGATGCCCTCCAGAGCCTTCTCATGTCTGTACAACAGTCAGTTACACATCACTGAGGAGTCCTTTCATGATTATTACAAATAGACACATATTTGTAGGTATTTGATGGTATGTACTGACTATAAGGGCTACAACGATGGGACCATAACCTTAAGGGCTGTCAGGCTGCATACTGTTTGGTTTCACACCACCTTAACAGTATCTCATTTATATCATGGCATGTCAGTTATATGTCAAAGAAAAGCCTCAAATACTGCAGATCTTGAAACATTTACCTCTTACGTGATGCCCCCAAGCACTGGTATGTTGCTGACAAACCAACAATCATTATCAAGAAAAGCCTTTCACTCAAACAACTCATCAGAAGATAATGGAACACCAAAGGGGCATAACTCTGCACTGTAGCTCCTGGATTTCACCTATGCTCTGGCTGAATGAATATTGTCTCCTGAATGAATATTGCCCAATTGTGTATGTATTTCATGTCTTAGGACCCTCATTATATCATCCTTCTCGTTTGGTAGACTGACACATTTCCGTAAGTCATCCATACTACAGAAATGATCCCTAAAAGTATGAGTAGGTGAGTTTAATTTTATGCCACTTTAAGCAATACTCTAACAACGGCACAGCAACGGGACACCAGAAATGGGCATCGTTAACACACAGTTGCCATGTAAGGAATCAAACCTGGGTCTCCAGTGTGATGAGTGAACGTTTAAATCACTAGGCCACTCTACTGTCCCCTTAAAAGTATGATCTACACATACATGATAGCACACATTTAGCTTGGACAATTAAGAGCAAAAAATGCAAAATCTACCCAAATGATGAAAGAATGACGGTGGTGTACTTCCTCAAGTGACTGAGTTTTGGACAAGTTTTTTTACATGTTTAACACAGCCAACAACAGGTCATGCACTGGTCAGCTGGTCAACACAGCTCACAACTGGCCGTGTCTAACTACCTGACAAAAGTTGTGTATTATAACAAACACTCTACCTTGTTAGTAACGTGAAAGAGCACCATACACATACACAGTTCTGTCCTGTTTTTGCTACTAAGCAAACATGGTTTATGGAGTGGCTTTTTCAGTCACTAAATAGAGGATATTATATTCGTGTCCAAGTCACCATGTCATACTATGTTTATGACACGAGTGCCTAAATAGTAATATTTCCCAAGGGAGAGCAAGGGATATACTGATACTTAGGCAAGAGTGTCGTAAACATGGTATGTCATGGGCACGAATATAATATTCTGTTTAGTACCAAAGTCGTTATATTGAGGACAATAAACCCAAATCTACTTTCAAACATGTGCTGGCTACCTGCCATTGCTGCATGTAGAACGCAACATCACAGAAGAACCATGACATCATGGCAATGATGATGTCATATTACCATGACAAAGTGATATTTTTCCCTAGGGCATATTATGAAAAATATGAACACAAAAATGTTTGCCCTCGTAGGTAATAAATTCCAGCAAATCACATCAAGAAACCAGAAATGCACTTGAAACATGTCTGAAATTATATCACGTCTTCAGCGTGAGAAGTAAATGGTTGGTGCAAATTCCATTCACCAAGTCATTGTACTATTTGCTGGTGTTTTGGATTAGTGTGCATTCAAATCTCATTCTCAGCTTCCTGGGGAGTATAAAACTATTGCATGAGGTGCTAGAAGGTTTAGAGTCACATTCCCATCCACCAGGTACCCATTTACTACTGAGTGAACAGGGCATTGTTCAAATAACACCCATTACTCATTAAAATACCACATAGTAAGCAGGGCCCCGTTTCACAAAACTCTCGTAAGCCTAAGATCTCGTAACTTTTCTCGTAGCATCCGCAGCTCCTGTGTTACAGTATAGGAGGTACATTGGCTACGAGAAAACTTACGAGATCTTAGGCTACGAGAGTTTTGTGAAACGGGCCCCAGGACATGAACATGATATATGAATTAATTATATAATAACTTTTAACTCATTCTCACTGATTATATCACTGAAATAAAAATTCCAAAAGTCTTACCGCGTCACATGACTGAAATATATCTTCTGATTGGTTAACTATGTCACATGACTGAAATACGTCTGACTGGTTAACCTATCACATGATGGAAGTAAACCTACCCATTGGGTGGAACAAGACATATGGCAGCAAGGAGACGAACAGCTTCAAGCATGGTTTGTGGGTCGGATGGGTCGACTGTCCGAGAAAGGATGGTTAAAGCTTCCTCATGATTTAATATTTCCATCAAACCAAACTGAAATCAAGTACAACATGCATGGCGGTCACTGGTTAGACATAGAAAGCAGATGTGTTTGAGGGTCGGTCAAAAGCCTGCACAACACAACATAAAATATTCACACAGCTTAATAATAATAGATGTTATACTGCTTAAAGCATTGTCCTTGAGGTCTGTAAACAAGGTCTCTGGAACACAAATCAGTGGCCGATAGCATAAGCGATAATTAATATTAATCTTGGATAATGAGACATTACCCTGTCTCAGTTGACAGTGAGTGAATGAAGCTTTATGAGTAAACAAGAAACATTAATTGTAAACCAAAAGTTACTGTGTTCTGTAATCTGATTGGTTGAAAAACATGATTAAATGGTATTAGATTCCCGGAAACTGAAAGACTATTCACCGCGTATTGACACGTAAACAATTGTTTTGTTGTGTCATCGACAGTGGTGACGTCATTCAAATCATATTGTGACGTAAAGTTAGAATGACGTCACAAATGAGCAACTCCAGATGCTACCATGAGAACCAGCTGAAACGGCCAGCCGATGACACTTCACTGCTGTGTCCGTATTCGATGTAAACGAGTGCAGACACTAAAACCCCTTTGGTTTACTTTTGTGTTTACAATGTCGATAAACATCATGTGTTGGCCAATTTCCGGGTGTTATTGAGTATTTGAAGCACGGGAATATTTCATTTGAAACCTCCGGCTGACGCCGTCGATTCCAAATGCATTCCCGTGCTTCAAATACTCAATAACACCCGGAAATTGGCCAACACATGATGTTTATCTCCTAAATAAACAGTAAATAAACACAAGTGTAGGGATCAAATTCATTATTATTATTTTATGGTTTGCAGATATTTTGATTACCAATTCAGTATAGAGGTTAATATATATTAGAGTTTTGGACTATTGGAGTGCGATACCTTCATCAATTTCAGCAGAAAATTGTTTGATTCTGTTTGGTGATAAGGAAAAAAATATAACCTATTTGCTTTGATGATTGAAATGGCGGATGTTTGCAATATACATCAAGTATACAGTTAAGGTACAAAATATACTTCCACAAGAGAAGGTTTGTTTACATTGTTGAAGATGTTTGCAGTGGCCAGAGCTTTCATTCTGAAAGCTATAAAAATATAGGCCCCAGGCTCCAGGCCCCATTGCCCAAAAGGGACTTAGCATTGCAACAGTCTTCAGTCTATGTTAGAGCAAGGAGTTACTTTCGTCTTAGCGCTAAGAACGCTTTTAGCAAGTGGGTCCTATATGAACTTGCCCCAGAATCAAAACAGCAAAACAGATGTGGGATGTGTGCCCAACAGTGGTCTTTCAAATAGCTGGTTATCTAATCACTTGTGTAAATCAATATTCAAATTCAGCATAATTCGTGAGCGAGTGGGTGAGTATTGTTTTATTCTGCTTTTAGCAATACTCCAGCAATATCGCAGAAAGGGGTACCAGGTTCAGTCAATGTAACCACTTGGGAAATTGAACCCAGGTCTTCCACGTGACAGGCAAACACTTTAATCTCTAGGCCACCCCACTGCCCTGCATAATTTGTACTAGTTCTCAAATTGGAAATTTGAAATAGATGACCTCCCCTCATAACTGTGGTGTGAAGTGGAGCTACTGGTACCTAGGTACATGAGACAAGACGGTGCTGTGCGAGTTGCAAGATACGTGATGTCTTTGACAGGACCTAGGTGCTGCATATGTCATGTTAGTCTATGTACAAACATACAAGCCAGTTTCAGTACATTTGGTACTCTGTGAAAAGTTAGGCCTCAGCAGTTCAGAATGTAGACTTACTTTGCAAATAAACATGGTCAGAAACTTTTTCATGAAAATTTCAGCTTTGATCAAAGCATATCGTAATGTTTTTTCAAAGAATCAAAGTGTTAAAATCAAGTTGTGAAAGCTTCTGTAACACTGTGACTACATCTTGTATACCTGTCACTCCCACATGTTAGTCACACCACCTGCAGTAACATACCTAATTTGAACTGCAAACTTTCAAAGTATTCTAAAATCTATTAATAAGCAAAATAGTATGCATGAACATTAAACAATTCAACAGATTAAAAGAATAGAACTCTGAAGAGACGTAATCAAGGTGAATGTTAGACGTGTGCAGGCATGCAGTCTCTTACCTTGTTGTTCATATACGCCTTCAAGCATCGCACACACTCATATGTGCTTCTCCTTTCAGACTTTCTGGAAAAAATATTTGACAGAGTTAGAAATAAGAGAGAATGTTGTTTTTCTTTAGTGTGAATGTCGTTTTTCAGCAATACACCACCACCAAAACAGAATGTAAAACAAGCTTGGACAGACAAATGCATATCTTATATCAGTGCCAACAGCCTATGGAATGAAGTTATGACATGAAATCAACCAAATAACGGGTTTTGATAATCAATCCATTTTAGTCACATCTTATGACAACCTCTGGTGTCTTGGGCTAACTCTCCATCATAGTAGGGTAATTTCTTAATGAATTCAAACAGTCATCAATCCTATTCTAATACTTAAATTTATTAGATTCTGAGCCCCACTTTACAAAGCTATCATTGCACTATGACTGTAATAAGTCTATGTTTCAGTATAGGATGTACAACAGCTTTGTGAAACGAGACCATGGCAAATTTTCCTCTGCAAATGTGTCACAAGTAATGTATGTCAATCATAACTGATGTATCATTTTCTTAAACTGACTTGAGACACAAATTAAAATATAAGCTTGTCCCTGACATGCACTTAATTCTTTGAAAAGCATTCCAGTTCTATGACATTATGTCAGCTTGATACAGGAGGAAGGAAGGGATAAAGTGATGCAAGTTCCAGACATTCACCTCTTTGGGGAAACTCACAGGCATTGCTATGGTACTGACAAACCTAGAAATAGTATAGGGTTTGAACCCCTAGATGCAGGTTCCACAGCCAAGGGACACAACCAAGGAACACAGAACTGAAGCATCTTAGATGACTAGGACATGATGCCCTAATAGAAACAAGAAACTTTGCAGTCAATTCCATCACAATAAACAAGCTTACCAGAAACACCAATGACTGATCTAGAAGGACTGCATTTTGTTTCTATTTCACAAAAATAGAGTACTCCATACTGACAGTTTTAGAACCCACCAGCAACAAAGTGTCAGAATTAGTGGACAATTAATCACACACCTAGGAGAACAATTTTTACAAATCGACATCTTCTTTACTGCAATAAAAGTGATGTTTAGGTGTAGATATTAACATCGTCAAAATTATTTGAGTAAAAAAAGTCCTCCATCCATAAAAACTGTTCCTTCCTCCATATGATTTTCTGAGTGCATGCAATGAAGCAGAGATGTCAACCCTATTTTGGGTCTAAGTGTAATACTGGAGATCCAAAAGTGTAAATTGGACCTAAAAAGAGTAATACCTGTTGCTTCAACATGGTGCACACTTACATGAAAGGAATATTCTAGATAGAAATACATGTGACCATCATTATGAAGCTCAATACGTTGAAATTGTTGGTCATGTGGCACAAGTTGCAATGAGCTAAGAGTAAATGATTCCTATCAGTGTAAGGCCATATCTGAACCCCTGCACTGGTGTGTTACGAAACATTTCCCCATCGACTTAATTGATAGAGCTGTGACGATATATCGTAGTATCAATAATCGTGATACTTTATCAGACGATGAATATATCGATACATGTTTTCGCGATCGTGATATGTATCATTGACCTTAGACTTGTTAATTTTCACTAGAAATTGACGGCTATGTCAAAATTTACACTGTTTCTTGATATAAAAAGACACATTTTAAAAAGACTGTAACTAAAAATAGCATATCGAGAAATGCATCAAATCGAATCGTATAATTCCAAGATATCACGATACGTTTCATATCGTACATTTTCTATATCGTCACATCTGCATTTATTGATATTCATAAAACAAGTAAAAATGCGTAGCAGGTTATATGTAAAGTGCCTAATTCAATGGTCAAAATCTTAATAATTACACCAAAAGCGTGATGGTTGGCATCCATGATGAAGCAATCACAAAACAGATTTATTAAAGACCAATGTCTTAAAACACTTTGTTTCAATTCACCCAAACTTACGAATCACAGCAGTATGTCAAATTACGCAGAACAGCATTTAGTCCTTGTTCTCCAAAACCCTGGACCCAGCTGGAACGAAATTGTGACAATTATTAAATTATTCCTGCTACTGAAACTGAATGAAAAACAACCAGTTACTTTGGCACATTTAGCAATATTCTAGAAATATCACAGCAGGGAGACACTAAAACTGGACTCCACACATGGTAACCATGTGTAAGGAATCAAACATGGGACCACTTTAACCACTAGGCTACCTCACCTGCCCTTGAGGTAGCATTTGTTCATCATAAATTGACATAAATGTCGGAGCAATAAACCAATCCCATGAACTTTAAAAAGTAAATGAGGTGATCTCACTGGATCCATCATGATTAAACTTTGGGCAGTTAAAATGAATTAAAAAAATACATAAAATCTACAAAAAATGAAACCAGCTTGCTTTAATTCAGTGGGAACTGTATTCTTACTCTATTTCCAGAGTTTCTATCATTCATGGAATGTATTAACCTTATTATTTTCAGAATCATTATACGGATAAAGAGAATATTTCTCTCATATTTAAATATATCGCTTAAAGGCAAAACAATACAATTCTAATACCTCATATATATTTGAAACTTGACTAATAATCACTATCTGTACACCCTAACCCCTTATAGTAATATGGTAGGAATCAACTAATCTGTATATTCCCCCAGGCAAGACAATAAATAAGAGCACTGCCAGTGTCATGTTGCTAGGCAAATGCAGATTAAAATGCATTTGATGCCAACATTCAGCCTTGTCGCACATCAGGTGGGATCGTATTAGATTCAGAGAATCCTGGATGGAAACAGGATATAGTTAATGCTGTTAGTTGTTGTCTCAAGCATATCATGGGATGTATCGAATCAAAAACTGAGCTTTTACTCACAACTATTAGATATGTGAGCAAGATAGGAAACGAACAAAACAAAAAATTTTGTGAGATTCTCTCAAGCAAACGATGGTAACAGAGTTACTGACCTTGCATTACTACAGGATATGCTCACATAAGTCTTTGATAACTATCTTAGATAGGTGATCTATTTTGAGGCTAAAAGATATTAATGTTTGATCTGTCATGTACCTAACAGGGTTACTAGTGAGCGACACTCTCAGTGACTCCAACACACTGAGTCGCTTTGCTCCTTTGAGATCTGCATTCTTCAACTGAATGATGAAATCTTCTGCCCCATCTGGCTCTCCTTTCCGAGGCTGAAACAAGGAACTGGGTATGATAATAAAGTCAGTGTGCATGATATAATGAACAGATCTGTCATCCGAAATGTCCCGTTGCTTCTGTGCACCCCTCTGTGCCAACTGGCAACTATTATGGCAATAATGATAGTTTGTTAAATAGTTTTTTTTCTGGGATGCATGACAATTTCTAATAGAAGAATACGCATTTGGTATAGGTTTTTCAGGAACATCTTGCCTCATAAACTTTATTAACTAACTTTCTAAACTGATATATTTAGCAACTGGTGGGGGCACTCTCCAGTCAAACAGACTGTACATGCAAGGCACTTCCAGAAGACAATTAGACAGTCCCTCCTGGATTCTGTGACAAATTTTTAAGAATTCTGTGGCAAATTTTAACAAATTCTGCACCCCATTTTTCAATATCCTGCAAAACATTCTGCGGTTAAAACATTTAGAAAAAACAACAAAACATTATACAGACCTTCATAGTTAAATTCTCAAACAGATATATAAATTTAAGTCGACAGTACACATCACATCTCAAGTAAGCTTGATGACAAGGCACCGACAGTTTTTTCTGTGTTTGAGAATTAAACTCTAGCTGAAAATTATTTCTCTCCTCTCAATCATAACTTTGATGCAGATGAGCAACCTCCGGTTTCATGCAAATAACAATTTAATATTTAAACGAAATCCGAAATAATTTCCATTTTCAAAATGATCAATTTTGAGAACATAATTGCAGTGTCAAATTCATCTAATTTTATTTGAAACATGCTTAAACTTGCTTTATTAATAAAGTATCTTTAATCGTAATTATTTTGAAAACGTTGTCAGAATAAATAAGTCAGTTCGTTTTATGTGTAACCGATCCTACTTCTGACATTAACTTTAATGTTCGTTTTGGCTGTCAGTCAGTTTTCACTCAGTTTTTAAAATAAGCAAATTCTGCACAAAAATACATTTTACGCAGACCAGACGTTTTTCTGCTTGGGAAGGTAAGTTCCGCAATTTTTTCAGCAACCGCGGAATCACAGAGTCCAGGAGGGGCTGATTAGACAGTGAAGCTTGTATCATGTGTCAAAGTGAATTTATAAGAAAATTCCATCACACCTCAAGACAAATGGCAAAAAAAAAAAATTCAAAATAGACACCACTGTGGTGATGTCCTACATCAGATCCGCACTGAGTGCCTTTCTAGAGACCCAATCCCATTCATACAAACTTTCAGCACCATGGTCCTTACAGTTTAAAGGACCAGATGGCAGGACAAATGGTCAGCCCATACCACCAGCTGAACTCAAGTTCTTTCCAAGCCTGTGGGAACCCTTGAAAAATCAACAGGAATAGTGAAAAATGATAAATACTGAAGCTCTTCACAAATAAGAAGACTTTCAGTAGACCCAATACTCAGTGAGTGAGTTTGCCTTAGCGCCCTTGTTGATAATTAACATTTGTCTTTGGTGTTCTGAATCTGACTCCGGCTGTTAGTTGGTACCTTAGCCTTGCCCTTGTAATGCATTATTAGCATAGACCTCTTGAAGTTCTCATCACGGGATCGTAATGGAGCCTTCTTCTCTTCAGTCAGGTTCATGTCATCCTGTAACAAAAGAGGTCAAGGTCAGAATGTGTGAAGGTGAAGGTCAGAAAAATGCTCATTATGTCAGTGCAATGATGCAGTATGATAAATGGTAACAATGACCAATAAAATGACATTGTGGGATACCTTCTCATCTTAAATTGAGACAACTACACAATGCCATTTGGGGGAAAAAGGTCAAATGTAATATATGTTATATTTGGGATTACACTTTTTCAGCTAAGTACAAATTCTGGTACTTTTTTGAGTTGAGTCACATCTGGGATTCGAACCCATACCCTGAGAGTCAGGAATGTAATCTCCAACACACAAAGTCGAAAATGAAAGTCGGACAACTGGTAGTCTTGGTCTAGGTCAAGGTCGACTTCCATTATTCTTTTGATAACTATCTGACTCATCCTGCTCTGGCGATGAGGGGAATTACAATGGTTGGGATAAGCAGGCTCTGTAACTTTGATGGCAACATACCCATGAAGATATGTATTAGAATTGATCTTCAGTAACACATGCTTGTTTTAAGCATGGGCAACCAACAGGATTGGGTAGTCAGGTTTACTGACTTGGTTGACAAATGTCACAGTATTCCATTTGTGTCGACTGATGCTCACGCTGTTGATCACCAGATTGTGTGGTCCACACTCAAACATTTATGCCAACATATGGCTGGAATATTGCTGAGTGCAGCATAAAAGTAAAACTTACAAAACATGGCATCTTATTCTGTAGGCATTATTTATGCTCATGTGAGCCTATGAATAATCAACTCTAGTTCAGACAAACAAGCCATTCATATCATGTCTGATAATGCAACCTCACATTGTAGGAAGACACAATAAACTCAAAGAAGGTTACAAACACCTGACTCTCTATTCCCACGACAGCTGAACTACAGTAATACCTTTAGCTTAGTGCACATTGGGGCAGTGGGGTAGCTTAGTGGTTAAAGAATTCGCTCGCCACGCCGAAGACCCGGGGTCGTTTCCCCACAAGCGTACAATGTGTGAGGCCCATTTTCTGGTGTCCCTTGCTGTGATAGCGCTGGAATACTGCTAAGAGCCACGTGAAACCAAACTCATTCACTCACTCACTCACTTAGTGCACTCTAAGCGGAAATATTACAGAAAAAGTTTCTTTTAGTGATTTCCAACAGACTTGTTCATGTTTGATTTCGTTTTAAAATAAGTGACAGCTTTAAAAACAAATCTGACATGAATACAACATGAACACATATTGTGGCCAAACAATTTTACATTTTGTTTGAAAATCTAATCAATGTAACTGAATGACAGTTCCAATTTGTAGGTCATGTCAACAAACTAAATTCACAATTCCATAAAAAGTGAAATGCAAGACAATAATGAACTGTAATATTTCTTACTTAGACATTGACACTAGATAACATTTACATTTAAAATAATGAAACCCTCTCGAGTTTATAATGTATGCCTCACTGACATAAGCCAGTATTAACCATATTTACACATTAAAAGAAATTCATCCAAAAGCACCTTAAAAAAGATGGTTCTTTAAATATCCCTATGCAACTTCCATTGCAGACTTTACCGAAAAAGGATCAACTCAGTGCAATTATGTTTGAACTTCTCAAATATGCAGCACTTGAAAATATTTGCCCTGTTGTGACATTATGGTGATAATTACTTAAGCTAAGGTTCAAATAATCAAATATTTCTCCTCAAATATTCTTTTCAAGGGCAAACTTTCTCTCAAAAATGGAGCCATTATATCAGGAGATATAATCCACTGATACCTCTTAATATTTAATCGGTAAAATAAAATGCAAGTTACTAACAGCAGCCACTACTGATGGCCATCTATCACACACATGGCAAAAATGTAACGTTTTTGTAAAAATGTGAAATAGTGCATGAGTGTGACGGTGACATCAACACCAGTCAATAGTTGACATTTACTCTTTTTACTATTAGTCATGAGCAATGATCTACTCAACTGAAATATGATGACATGTGTGAGTCAAGTCATTTACCTTGACTACTCAATCCTGTCAATTGCCTCCTATGACAAGACTTACAGCAGACCAATTCTAACCTAGATGTTCACGGGTACAAGTCTGCCCATACTGAAACTGGGTGAGCACAGTAGTACACTATGATAGTAACAATATGAATCCAAACAATTTGTGAGCAATACAATTTGGAGCTGTGACAATACTTTATTTCATAAGTTCATATTCACTCACGTTTTCCAGGTAAATCTTAACCCTAAATGTTTTGTTGCTTGGGGATAAACATATGAGATTCTGCTATTCGAAGCAATCAGAAAATTCAAGAATATCCTCATAAACAGATTCTTGCACAGTTTCTGTTATTATTCACCTGTCTGTGCATCATTATGACTTGTATTGATAAAACATATTTATTACAATACAGGAGTTTACTACGCAGTATGGTGAGCATTGTGTTGGTGTACAACACTTTACTGCCATACAATTACAATACACACAGTTCTTTGAGAGTTAATCCACCCACTCTGCTCCTCAGAGCCTTCAGATTCAATACCTGATTTCCAATGGGAAATCCATGCTATAACACTTAATCTAATTTGTATCTGCACAGCATCAACAGCAAAAAACAAGGACAACTCTATCAAAACAGTTGAAAAGCACTAGTCGGTATGTAGGTAGTGTATAGATGCTGCTGCTGATTGGATTCAAGGTACCATCAGCAAGGTTATACACCTCCAGTCAACATACACTTATTATTCAGCTTGGAAAGAGGTGTCTTCCCTATGGGTGTAACTGTTCACTTTTCTCGATTCATCATTGATTTAATTCTTTGTTTTCAGTTTAATGCCATATTCAGCAATATTCCAGCTATATGGCGGGGGGGAGTATGTAAATAATCTTCACTAGTCTTTACCTGACAATCCAATGATCAACAGCATGAGTATCAATCTACACAACTTGGATACAATGATACGTGACAACCAAGTCAGTCAGCTTTCAGCAATATTTCATCAATGACTAATGACAGTATGACTGCAATAATTATCATTAAATAACCTGTAACATATTTTTGGCAAGCTATGAAAGATGAACAGTAGTAATAAGAAAAAAATCATGTGTTCAGTAACCTTGGACACATTTAACCATGGTATAAATAAATGATCAGTTGTTAAGTTTGTTTTGAAAGGTACATAATCAGCATCTTTGCAGAAAAGTATTTAATACTCACAATCTAACAAAAACAAAGATGAAATCAACATAAATTAATACAAAATGGGGACAGAAAGCTGTCAAGATATAATATAAGAAAACCTGACAAAAAAACCTGCTAAATCAGCACTTTCAATCTATTTTAAGACACATGTCAACATGTTGGGTCACGTAAGTGATTAAACCTGCACCTTTGACCTGCTAATCCTACTACTAGGGGCAGGGGTATTATAGTCCTCTAACATGAGCCCCAGCATCCAATACGTTTTGATCTACATGGCCCTAAATACTGTAATGAACACAACAGAATAACTCCCTGGAAGTTGCAACATAACATTACTGAACACGCGATTCTTTAATCACCATCTAATCCCAGAAAGTTATCATGTAAAATTACCATCAACTGCTTCAGATCATTAGGCAACAAAACAATTTATTTAGTCGAGGACCAAATATAGCTACAGGTCCCTATATAATCATGTGTGTGAATGTTTAAGCCAGAATGAACATCCAAAGTCCAGCCATACAATGTTGTTCTGCAGATTTTCAAGTCTCAGCCTGACAAACCAGTGGATGATATCCTGAGCAACATGCCTTTGATGCAGCCAGGGTAAAACAGGGTCTCCTAGACATGAAATATTGTATCCTTATTCATGAAATTTAAGAATGGGGCGAGTGAGTGAAATTATTAATAAACCGCATTTGGCACTATTCCTGCAATATCATGGCAGGGAACACCAGAAATGGGCGTCACACATTCTACCCATGTGGGAAACTGGACCCGGATTTCACTGTGACGAACAAACGCTTTAATCATTAGACAATCCCATTTCTCCTCAAGGAATGGAATCTGCTTAAGCTGACATTTATTCTGATAAGAAATACAACTGATTTTGGGACAATCCATATCATGCTTTCCTAACCCAGTTGTTATATTTCAATTCAAAGGAGGAAGTAACTTTCTGAAGTAAGGTAAAGGCACCATACAAATTCAATGGTCCATTGGCTGTTGGAAGTTGTCACCTCCGAACATTCATTTGAAAGCTAAGTGCTCCAAAATTCATAAGAGTGTCCAGCACTCACAAATCAAACCCATCTCGGTAATTCCCAGAAATGATGACCATTCATTTGTCACCTAACACAGATGTAGGTTACTGATGTCAGAGTGGCTTATAGACCATACACTGTGGCCTATATCAAATCCTACTGGGAAACCATCCTCAGCAGGAACAACGAATCAGGTAGTTCGCACGGCTCTGGGCCCTGTTTCACAAAGCTTTCATAACTTTTCTGGTAGCATTCTTACTCCTTATGTTACAGCACAGAAGGTAGAATACTACAAGAGAATTTTTGAAATGGCATCCTGTTACACTGAGGGTGGATTGATCATGACTGCAATAAACACTGACAGTCACAAACAGACAATTATATCTACTTAATGGCATTCAATACGATAAACTGATGCTTAGTCTCTGACTACAAACATTTTTGATAGAAATTAACACTTTCTTTTGAGATGAAATGGAGCTCCATTGAAAAGGAAGATTCAAAACCTGAGGAAATCTAAAACTGGCTTAATTTGGGCATTTAGTTTTCTAGAAAGGACTGGGTTGATGGGAAGATAATATGGTAGATGGACAGTGTGAGCATGTATGGTTTTATGACTCTTAAAGCAATATTCCTTCAAGATCATGATGGTGGACACCAGAAATAGGAATCACCCTTTGTACCCATGTGGGGAATTGAACCCACATCTTCAGTGTGACAAACAATGCTTTAATCACAAGGCTACCACCCCACCCCCATTATCCCAATGTCGTCAGTTTTGCCTTTCAAGGACCTTTGACACCATGTGACCTCACTGACCTGCTCGCCTGTCATCAGGGAAAAGCCTGAGATAGTCAGTAATGACCTGAGATGAGGACAGTCTCCATGTTTACATTGGGTGAACTTCACCTGGAGGCAAGCTGATGATGAGATAGATCTGTGTCACATTCCAGCCCACAGGTGTGGCAGGTAGATTGTCTATGTAGATAGTTCAACATCAGTATGTATATATATAGATGGTGTGGACACAGGATGGCCTGTATGCACATCCTAGCCCAGCCTCTGTTCATACATGTACCACCTTCACACTCATCCATGACTTGAATAAAGATCTGGACCAGTAATAAATGATGACCCCCCACTGGGATCAAACACTCAGGTTCACCTAATAAACAACAACCTAATAAACAACAAAAGTTGCACAAGCTTGCATTTTCAAAAATTTTATCAGATCTGTACATCACTCGTAATGCTGAGCATCAAATTATCAATATCATACAAAGTGTACGCCAGCCATTAAATAGAAACATAAGGGATGAATTCCATATATGAGTTGTTTGTATACAATGCTGAAGACATGTAACCGAAACAAACCGGCCTATGCAGCACCTGTGTATGTGTAAAATGTTCCCTGTAATATACATGTTCAGAGTAAAGTTTATGTGCAGTGTTTACAGTAATGCTTTTACATCACAAGGAGTAGGTGTTTGGCTACTACAGGCTTGATTTCCAGCAATGTGCACCCACACACGTTATACCCACATGACATGTACCTTAGACTTTCACTGCTAAACCTAGAAGCATGCATTTGTTTGAAAATTATATACACCATGCAATTTTAATAGGAGATACTACAAGTACTACATAATTTAGTGATTTTAAGTTAAATTAAAGTCTAATCAGCACTCATTTGACTGATTTCATAAACTCAGTGTAGATGTTCACCACTCTCTCTCTCTCCCTCTCACACACACACACACACACTAAAACTACCCAGATAAAAATTTAAACTGAGTCGTTTCGTTTTTCATGCCGACACCATCACACTCAAAATGACCGGCAGTATAATATCAATGGCAACAAAAAACATGAATAATTTTGCAATGGGAATGATCATATACACTAGGAGATACAGAAATCTGATATGCTTTGTGTTAATGTTCTGTTCACGACAAGTTCATTTGACACGACATCCTGTTGACCGATACTTAGACCTTGCAAAGAAGGCTAGTGGATAAAGCGTCAACTCTTCAACCCAAAGACATGGGTTTGATTCCCCAATGTATACAAAATGCAAAAAATGACTTTGCTGTCCATGCCATGATATTGTTGGATTATTGTGACTTAAAACCATACTCACTTACAGACCTCTTCATTGATCTATCAAAAATGAGTGATAAATCTCCTCTTAAATCAAATTTGCCCATGATTCATAATGGTAGCACAAACTGGGCAAGGAAAGACAACTCTTTGCTATAACTTGAACAAACATGGCTGACTTTTAAGGAATTAATATAAATCTGGATTTAATCTACCAGTCAACAATCAGGTGGCCTTGAAATAAATACTCATCGCAATGACCAGAAACCTTTTGGTACCAACAGAAAGCTTCATCAACACAATAAAACCTAAACTACGCCTGAATAAAATTTCATAATGAATGTCCCATTCCTGTCAGTACCCTTCCCTAAAAGCCCCTCCCCTTTTCAGCTTGTAACAAACATAATACAGCCACTGCTATCTCCTCATCAACAAGTTTATATATACGAGAGATCACATGGCGATAGGCATTCCAACCCGTTAACATACAAATCAGGTAACATCCGCTATAAACAACCTCCACTGTGTTATTGTGTTGCGTCGCATGTAATGGCTCATATGTCATTGTAATGCATGGTATCGTTTTCCTCCCTAAAGGAATCAGGTCAGCTCATTTAACACACTAGGTGTAGGCAGGTTGCCTACAGACATCTGGGCCAGTCTGTTCTGATAGAACTGGGGTGCATACATTTGTATTGCTGTGTGGTTACCGGGGCGAGTGAGGAAGTGTTCACTTACAAGAGGAAGTATATGGCCTCCTTATGACAATGTATTGCAAGTCAATTGTTTGACACAGCCCAGCGTAACATAGGCATACAACTCGCACACTGTGAATCATAACAGGTGACACTGAATACATGTACACTATAAGTCTAACAGTCACATTGACCTTGTCTATAATTGTAAAGATACTGTATCACCAGTCAATAGTATGTACCATTCATTACAAGTCTACAAGCCCCATTAAGCATGTTTAATATGTCTGTAGGCTAATAGTATCCCTAGTCTTTCAGTTTCTTCAACTAGCATGACCAAGGTCATCATAGGGGATTAAAGGATTGAGATAATAGAGGGAAGAGGGAAGTGTGATTGGAGACAAGGGCCCTTTGCACAAAGTAATCTTAGAGCTGCAGATGGTCGAAACTCCCAGGGGCAGATCCAAAAAAAATCATTAATGTGGTCTTAAGTCATTTTCAAAAGAAGGGTTTTGAAACAACAACACACATACACACACACTCCGCTGATTAACAGCATGAGCACTGTATACAAGAAATTTACAACTGTGGAAAACAACTTACAAACTGCACTCAGTGATGTTTCAATATAGACTGTGATACCACAATGCTCCAGTGAATTTATTATGTGACTATACATATTAAGTTGTGGTTTGATTTGCTTGCATATTTATTGCTTAACTTGGGACGTTATTCCAGCTATTTGGCAGAGGTTTAAATAATCCAGTCTCAACCAAAAAAGTCATGTGATCAACATCATGAGCATTAGTCTACGCAATTGGGAACCAATGACATTCGTCGACCAAGTCAGCGAGTCCGACCACCCAATCTTGTAAGAGACCTCTTATGTTAAGCATGGGTTACTAAAGATCAGTTCTAACCTGGATTCAGGAAAATTATACATGGCAATGAATTCCAATAAAACCTTGAAAATATATCTGGATTTGGCTTTGTATCCTATATGATAAGAACAGAATTCATGATATAAAATTGGTTAACTGAGGCCCTGGTGTAATGTTAGAGTAATACTTTTCCTACTGTCCTGACAACACAGGTTCTGCTACACAGTTTTGAACAGCCTATTCTAGACTTCTTCAAAGTTTACCTCTTCCCTCTTCAAGTTCAGTAATTAATTCAAGGAGCAGCTTTTATTTACAGTCTGTGATTCTAAAACAAGAGCTACTTTCTCTTGGTGTGAAAGACACTGACACCTGACACAGACAGATATCACAGACTACAACACAAGGAGACCAGAGTGTGTCACCCACAGTTAGCTACAGAAAACATCTGGTATCACACCAAGTCCAAACTCTCTATAAAAGTTAAACCCATGTTTATACATAAAGCCTGATTTATACTTTGAGAATGCCCCATTGTGTGGTCAGAGTTTTGCCCTACAGTTTGTGTCCTAAACTATGGTTAGATGAAAATAGTGGCATAGTGTAAAGTATCTACAGGATACATAGAATCTTCCCATCCCATCATTCCATTACAGGCCAAGGGGTGGTCTTGATTAAAGCGTTCACTCAGCACAACCAAGATCCAGGTTTCATTCCCTAAATACATGCAATGTGTGAAGTCCATTCTTCGTGTTTCCCACTGTAATATTGCTGGAATATTGCTAAAAGCGGCATAAAAAGTAAATGCACACTCACTCACTAATTCACTCCAAATTCCATTCTACAATTCCAATCCAAACTCCAGTCCAAATTCCATTCCATATAGTCTACACTTTGCCCAACACAGTTCATGTACATATTTAAAAAAAGAAAGAAAGAAAGAAAACAAAAGGATGTCAAAATCACACCTGACCAGAAAATTGTATTGTTCATGCTCCACATCTGATGGTACTATTCTGAATAAATGATCTTTGATTAACAGTGATATTTTTCATTAATTAACACTGAAATTCCCATCATACGCATCAGCATGTACAACATTTGGCAAAATTCTTTGCAATCAAGTCTTGAGTCACATGTTACCAACACAGGATTCCATAGTTATTTCTTGGATCCCAAAACATTAGGACTGAGGTCAAGCTCCAGGTCAATCCATGTGATGTGGCTTCCTCTACTGAGAAATGGACTGAGGTGTAGTCTCTACTTGATCAAGGATGAAGACAAACTGAAGTTGTTTACAGAAGTCCTGGGGCAGTCACACTGGACTGGGAGCTTCATCTTGTCTCAGCATCCATCTTGTAATTATCAGCTACAGATGGTATTTGTGGTGGAATGCCACAGTTTGTTGACTGACAACACTTGGGTTATGTTCTGTGGGTCTAAGACTCACCTGATGGTAAGCTGGACCATTGTATGTACTTTTGTACCATGCAGTACTTTTGTGTCATAAGTTCTCTTCCTTTCTGTAGGTGAATCACAACCCTTTCATAATTTCAAAGAACAAAGATGAGATATTGTAGGGCAGAAGAAGTACACAAGCATTGGGGGCAAAATGCAGAATCTGGTATTCATTCCCAACCAGTAAGTGAGTGAGTGAGTTTAGGTTTACATCACACTCAGCAATATTCCTGCTCAATAGCAGCCGTCTGTAAATAATTGCGTCTGGACTGGAAAATCCAGTGATCAACAATATACAGCTAGAATACCGTTGTATACAAACAACAAACAACAAACATCAAACAGACAGACAGACATACTCAAGCAACCATTTTTTGACTGGATATTACTATTAGGTGCAATACTGATAAAATTTCAAGAAACATCCACTTCCTGCTATTATCTGAGTTACTGTCATTCATTTGAGCAGCATGTCATAGAGGGGTGGCTGTTCAAGAATGGACATGGACTTGAAAAGAGTTTTAGCTTTATGATGATAATACTCTGAAACATCATCAAAATGTTCAAAATGTTCCTCATCACAATATGGCTGAAATACACACTCACTCACTCAGTCAGTCAAAATGCTAACAGTCAATAGGTCACTTTTAACATAATTTTGTGAAATTGAAACAAAAGTCCATTTCTCTCCTTGATTTATATCTAAAAATAATAAGAGATGTCAAAAATCTTTTTCCGTCAGCGTGCTTGCTGGGTTATTTGTTGGGTGATATTGTACTGAGCAACTAGTGTCCTATGTCTCTGTTAATTTATGGGCGTTACAATCCCGTTATCGCTGAGATCACTTTGAACACAAGTAGTCTGGTAGGTCACATACAGAAATGCGTAGCCTGATCTACAGGTGATCTCTATGAACTTTCAGCCGGAGGGAATGTCTTACGATAACACTCTTACTTTCTTGCATTCATACCTTACTTAATCTCACAAGGAGAGCTTATCTCAAGAAACATTTGCCCTCTTATCAATAAGGTCTATAATAAAATATGTTTAGGCTAAGCATCAAGAGTTTCACCTCAACTCAAAAACATACGGGTCCCTGGGACCTGTTATTATTAGTTTAAAGGGTCCTTACAAGCAAAGTGAGGGTCCAGAGAAGCAGTGGTGTTGAGAACTTTATGTTTTGATAATTTCTTTTGAGGATGGAATGAATCATTGATCATGTGGACTAATGGGTGACAGGATGCATGTAACTGCTCTGAAAAAACAACAACCAAACACAAAGTCATGAATGTGTTGTTGGTACAGTGAATAATATTGTTCATCCTTCTGAATTTTCTTCTGTGTTCATTCTCTACATTTGTGAACACATTTGCATTCATGTAAAACCCTTGTACATGGTGATGTTACAGCACATTTATTAGTTCTTGGGCGGTGGGGTAGCCTAGTTGAAAAAGTGTTCCCTCGTAACACCAAGGGCCCATGTTCGATTCCCCAGACAGGTACAATGTGTGAAGGGGACAAGACGTGATAATGCTTAAATACTGCTCAAAAAAAGCGTAAAATTAAACTCACTAACTCCACTAGTTTTTGATTATTTCAACTGAGACACTTCAAGTTCTGTAATAATAATCCGTACGACTGTGATGAATATCAGATGAAACAGGTTCAAGTGAGGAATATATCTTATTATGTCCCGTGTTTCATTAATCACATGAAGCAGCAACAAGGTGAAAGATAAATAACACTGGACAGATGCACTGTCATTTTGGTGACTGGTATAAATGCTACATAACCCATAACTTCGCACTCACTTCAACATCAGAGGGGTCAAGTGACATTAAGCCTGTCAAAATAATGTGTCTGGCTTCATAAGTCTGGAACTAAAAAATTATTAGTACTCAAATGGCAGTTACATTTTCAGGGGTCAACAACTGCCCTATCTGCTCATATGTGTTATTAAATTCTGTGGCTTAAAGGCCCTGTTTAAGAAATTTTTGAAGCAATTCACAGTCTAGTAGTCCCTGAACCACATTATATTCCCTTGCCCTCCCTGCAATGCTAAAGTTCTTAATGAGCAAAGTCTAGATGTCCCCTTGTTCCAATCTCTCATCTGACTGGTGTTCCCTTTCAATTTAAATGGGTTTATTTGCTAAAATAATAAAATAATAGGTGCTAGTCCACATTACAACCATCATAAATCTTTGTTAAAGAATATAAGTTATGATCACCATAAAGCTGTGTTGGCTTTGTGGAATGGACGACTGATCTATTTCAGCCAAACGCCAGGGTTGTGTACTGTGGCAAAAGATCACGGTAATTACAGACGATTATCATGACAACTTATTTCTGATTTAAATTTGTCAGCAAAAGTTTATATAATTAGAATTACAAAAATCTAGACAGACACACCTGAGCTATCTGGAAGTATTTCTAATACTACTACGTACCTATTACTTATTACTACTTACTACCGACATAACACAAATAGTAGTAAAAAAATAATTACTCAAAAATAAATAACAGAAGTAAGAAATACCATCCAATCTCTTACTGCCTGAGGATGAACTCATCAGTTTGTGTAACTCATTTTGTATTCTACACATTTGAGTGGAAAAACAAGCCATCAGCTGAAAGAGCTAAACAAACAATCTGGAATATATTACCCCTAGACCTCTGCCAGCTATTTTCAGCATCAGAGGACAATTCATTCAGTCTTTCAGGTCTGATTACTAAGAGAATGTCTGATGTTAAATGCAAGTCTGCAATATCCCATCTCCATCACACCTGTGTGTGAGGCATCACAAATATCAAGTAAATTTTCATGCATGCTATACCTTCCATATTTAGCAACCTGCTTCATTAATTCCCCCAAACTATAACAAATCAAAAATAAGTAATCCTTACAAATCTGAAAACTTCGAGATTGTTTTACAAAATACAGCTGACCATAACAGGCATATACAGTCATGTAGTAACTATCACTGGAAAATTGACTTTCATTACTATGACTACGGCAACACAAAAGAGCAATAACAATGCTTGGAATGCACACGTAAACAAATTGATAACTCAGTGAATGTCCCCTACTGCAAGCCTCACTGAGGTCTGTCAAGATGATCAGTCACGGACAATCTACTTTAAGTCATATCTGTGATGCCTGGAGACACATGATCATAAATATTTTAAGTTCTTGGTATGAAGATTTGTGTGCCAGCTTGACCACTGTACTGCAGTAAACAAAGTACAAAGTACCGTGTTCTGCCTTCAGCTGACAATGGGTGGAAGTGGCCTTCAGTGGACCTAAGCTAAGTGACTGGACAAGTTGTTCTGTTCAGAACAGAAATATACAATTTATGTGCATCAATGAAAGCAGTTTTAAACTGTCCACCATCCACAGATATTATCTGCGACCATTACATATATTTATTTTTAATGAACATAGGAATAAACATTTTGCTACATCTTCTGAGAAGCTAACAGTAGCACATGTCTCTGACAGTGTACCAGACAATCAATGATTGACAAGAGTGATGTAATTAATTATGTCCTCATCCCGCTAAGCCTGATGAAGCCAGCTCCATACTTAGCACATACACACACAGCTGTCACGTAACATATTGCCAGCTGAAGCAGGTACGATTCAGGAACTGTGAAAATCTAGGTTAGAACTGGTCATAAGACTGCATGGTCAAGCTTGCTGACTTAGTGATGTGATCGAACATGTGATCGTATCTCATTCATGACGATGATCACAGGGTTGTCTGGTCCAGACTAGATTATTTACAGACTGCTGCCATACAGCTAGAATATTGCTGAGTGAGGCATAAAAATTAACTCATTCACACTCAGTGTTCTGTGTCAGTGTGTCAAGGATGAATACTAGTACTGCTCCTGAATCCATAAAATCAATATACAATGCCTACTATGCGAGCAAAGGCTATATGAAAATGTTTCCTTAACAGATAACATTCAAAGACCTTCCAATAATCCCATAATGCACTATTATCTGTTCTAATAAAACCAACTGGAGCCATCCATTACATAATCATGATAGTTCGAGATGGTGAGTTAATGCTATATTTTTTCCAGACATCCAGTGTGAGGGTGAGCAAGTTCACCAGAAATGGGCTTCACATATGGTGGCCATGTGATGAATGAAACCTGTGTCTATGGTATAAAACAAGAGACATGTCTGAGAATGGCACCTGACACACACAAATGCATGTGCATGCATAAAAGATGGTCGAGACATATAGTGGCCAACACATATAGAGCTGATGACCAGAGTCAACCTTCAAAGGAAAACAGAAACAAGAAGAGAAAAGACAGAAAGAAGATCAGTCCTTGTCTACTGAAGAAGACAGATTATCAATGGATGACATGTATTAATATATACTCAAGCTGACATACTTTCAATGGAAGATACAAAGGGGGTCCTAAATGATAGAAAACAGAAAGGAGTCCCTGAAGATACAAATCCAGACAGACAAACAGTCAGATCTGTCTGATGGAGACCACAAGAGAGACAAGCATGGCCCTGACTGGAAGAAGTGACATGACAACAATGTAGGGACAGGACGGATGTAGAATCAGGATGTCTTCAGTCTGTCAAGGGTCAAGTGCAGAAGAATGATGTCACGAGATTGGAGCTGTGAGGAAGACAAGTCTTACACCCAGACAACAAACCATAAGTTTTACAACAGATTGTGTGAATTGTTGTATATCAGCTCAATAAGCAAATCCTTAACGGATATAAAAGTACATAAATCAGATCCTGTTTGCTACCCGAGGAAAAAGAGTCTGGAATTCATGGTAATTCAAAGACTGATCTTGGGTTAAAAAAGATCAACTACAAGTACTTCTTGTTAACACACACAGAACTGTTTCTCCATGTAGTCATGTATGCAACTCTTAACATCCTGCAATATTCCCTTATGGTATGATACAACATACTGCATTCATTAAAGATGTTTGTGACCTTGAAGCCTAAATATACTTCCCTTTACATCATATGACACAAGTCTGTCATTCTCCATAAGAATGGATGGCTTTTTTTAGAGTCTTCTTGATAAACAAAAAAAAAAAAAAAAAAAAAAACATACTTGAAAAGCAAGGATTAATATGGTTTATACGTTTGCAAGTGTTTGGGTGGCATGACAGCAAAAATCCCACGACCACAACACTTGTAAAGTGAAGCCCTACGTTGGCAATATGTCCATGTTTGAAGCAAAAAGCACTTATTCAAAGAAGATAACTGCAAATAAAGGTCTAGACTTCAACAACACATTAAATGTTTCACTCTCACAGACTCCACTCCACCTTTCTCCCCTGATCAACTTTCCTTTCGTAAAAACTTCATAAACATACCATATTACTCATTGCAGACCATATTGTCTTGTTGATATTATAGATTTTTACAGAGCACAAATGACAACTTGTATTTAAGTGCCTAGTTGTTTTATCAAAGCTTGAACAGACTGCAGTCTAAGTAAACTTAGTCTCAGTGTATTTCGTTACACTCCACCACTGAGTCTAACAAAACCTAGTAGAAGGTCGCGTCAGGTAACCTTTGAGCGACCAATGACCGTCCAATCAAACGCGAAACGGTTAAATAGATTTAACCAATCAGACAACGGCTACTATTTAGGGATCGGAGGGACTTTCAAAATATTCAGGTCACTGACACAGATCGCTTTGGGGTTTCTGTTGACATAGTTACCATTAGCTAATATTGCCACAAGACGACATCCTTGAATATTGCCAAAAACACCATTTCAGCGACTGTTTACTCACCGTTATCATGGTTGTGCGTACGCCGTGTGCATCACCCGGAAGTGAGCGAACACTAAATAGCAATTGGAATCATTCGGGTACAAACCTTTTCCAAAAGTTCTAAAGGTATGTGCGAATGTGCACTTTCGCGATTTGGTAAGTTGTGTTCTGATTGGTCAATCTCAAAGGCTTCCTGATGCGACCTCCCATAAGGTTTTGTTAGACTCAGTAGTGGAGTGTAACGAAAAGTACTGAGGATAAGTTTACTTAGACTGGAACAGACTGTTGAATATCGCTGAATGTCAGACAAAAACTTATTGAATGTGGTTTGAGAGACGGTTTCATTAATGATTCATACATTAGTAAATATCTCAGCAAATATGGTAGTAATTCTTATAAGAATAGAAGTGCAGTCAAACAAAGAATAATAGTCGGTCCCAGAATATTCCTACATTAGTCAGAATTTCACGGTTGTGTCCAACTTTGAAAGGGTCACAGTATTTACATAAATTTGTTAAACTTTGGACACAACCATTGGGTTGAACCTTAAAACCTTGAAGCAATTTTACATAGGTCTGACCAACTTATTCTCATATTATTTGTGTTCATTCTTATTCATCGTATGTATATAGGATACCATACTTTGTATTCATGAAATCCATGTTCTTTCTCCCACTTATTTCATCTACATCTTGCGTAACATCTGTTCAATTCAACAACCAACCAACCAATAGTCAACCAACAGTTTCGTTGATAATGACTTAATAGCAGCAAATCTTTTCTCTACTAACAACCTATTTATGCTCTTCCTTTATATTACATTGCTTTATATTGCTTTGCTTACACTAGTATTCTTGCAAACAATGCTTTAACTGTTTCTCATGTAGCTGCAGCTACAGCATAATGTATCCATGCCATCTGTCATCTACAAACAGAACGTAGTGTTTCCATTGACCCAAGTACTTTATAAACAAAGCAACAGGATAACCATGTTTAGACACATATATGATATTAATATATACAATGGCAAAGCCAGATTGTTTTTCTCATTGAAGACAATAAATTACATTCGATTAAAATATTAATAAAAACATTTTACACTGAAAAAAATTATAGACAGACAGACAGACATTTCAAACATGTTCAATTCCTACTTCTTCACATATAAATAAAAACATATCATGATATAAGAAAATAACTTCATACGGCTTAATGAAAAAAAGTAACATGTCTTCAGAAAGGAGAATACTACAGTATGATATACCAAAGATATACAATGTGCTGACACATGATGTAATCATCCAACACCTGTCTATACCCAGGGATAGGCATTACAGTATCATCAAAGCACCATGCCGTTTCAAAGCTCCAATGATCAATAACAACCATATACAGTAGTAATACTCCAGATAATTCCACTATGACGTCAACAATGGCAACTCTAGAAGGAGGCTATATATCACTGGTATGAGGACATCGCAAAGCAATGAACCTAGAATTAATGATACCTGAATTCTATAACAGCTGACCATTGATTTGGTGATACTTTTCCTGCTTTTTCTGCTTCATAAGGCATATTTACAGTTTTCAACTATGTTTTCATTAAAACCTTTGTATAAGATGTGCACACACAGGATTTCAGTTTCATACTGGGCCACAAACCAAGTCGCTTTCTGATGGTGTATACCTGAGCTTGTAGAATTTCAGTCTATTTATGGTCTTTGTAACATGTCCTGGTATCACAGCTTGGGTTGGGGAAACTGACGCCATTGATTACCACAGATGAACATCAAGTTTAACATTTTCATTCAACAAGAAATATCACTGATCAAATGGTTTCAAAATGAGTAATTTCACCCCCAAATCTCAAACACCACTTCAGTAAAAATATATTAACTCTGCATGTTTTATCAACCAACCGCAGGAGGAGATGAAAGTGAGTGAGTTTAGTTTTATAACTTACTCAGCAATACTCCAGCTATGTGGTGGTAATCTGTAAATGATTGGGTCTGGTCCACACAATCCTGTGATCAACAGCACGAACATCGATCTACACATCTGAGATATGATGACTCATCAGCAAAGACAGTCAGCCTGACCACCCGATCCCATTAGTTGCCTCTTATGACAAGCATGGGTTAATGAAGATCAATTCTAACCTTGATCTTAAAGAGTGAAGAGGTAATAAAAGAACACATTATGACTTAACTGTTAATCCACAAAATGCATAAAATATTTAAGTTAATTGAAATCTGTGTTTTGGAAAGGCATTTAGAAGTTGGACAAATATAAATACATGATATGTTTGCATGGATAACACGAGGAACACCTAATGAAGGAGCAAGAAATCTCTCTGAAACATTGTACAAAGAATAAAAAGTTGTTATTCATAGAAACGTGTCACGCATTCACAGTGAAAACTTGTTGAAATGATTGCAATTGTGTCTACATCATAAGAGTTGGGATGTGTAGATATTATACAGGTGATTGTTGGACCATGCAGACTCTGTATTGGAACACCAGGGCAGCACAAGTCAACACAAGGAGGTTAGTGTGACACGAGAACAGATAGTACATGTACGCTGGTGACAGAAGAGATCAGGTGTTACATCTCACACCCAACTCTGCTTCAAAGCTCTGTAATAGTCTCTATATGTCACTGTTTACTTAACCTGGTGTTGATCCAGGTGAGCGAATTATCTGGGAAATACATCTTGGTTTGTGATCAAACAGGGATCTTCCCTCAGCGGGAAATATTGGGACAAGAGTTAAGCTTTCATGTATCATACCGTATAACACTCACGTGAATATGCTTCACTTGTGGTGTGCATGAGAGTGCAAGATGTACAGTGTGTTAAAATACAAAACTGTCTCTGGGGTAAGATGATTGTAATTCCTGTGTTTCAGTGTTACTGTAACTAAGGTGGCTTGGGGAAGGAAACCCTTCATACTTGCTGGTGATACATGTAAGTCAAATGCCTAACCCACCTCCAACTTGCACAACTCATGCACACTGGTGTATCACGGCATCAGAGCATTCATCGTCCATGCACAACAAACTGTCACCCAGATAGACAGAGCCTAATAAGGTGTTCAGCCAAAGCTGCAAAGCCATGGGGGGAAGAAGCAATTTATACTCAATACTGACAAGTCCAAGTCATACTACTAGATCACCTGTAACGTGCACAAGGTGTCTGCTCATCATGCTGAAGACCATGCTTGAACTCAGCGCATGGGTACAGTGAAGTCTATTTCCGGTGTCCTCTGCATGATGTTGCTGGATATTACTAAAAGCATCATAAAACCTCACTCACTCACTCACTTTCTAACCTGCACAAGACAAGCACTCACACAAAAGAACATGCAGTGTAACAAGTTCTAAACCAAACAGATTCCCAATCACAATGATGCAGAACCCACTGAGCCATCTGGCAAAAGAGGCTTTGGGGAAAGAAGCCCTTTACACTATGTCATGCAAGTCATATGCCCAACCTGGTTCTAACCTGCACAACACAAGTACACAGGAGCATCACAACATCCATCATTAAGGCACAACAACTTGTAAATCAAACAAGCTGATTTCACAACGATTCAGATCCTAATGAGGTGTTCGACCAAAGCTGCCTCTTCATCTAATACAAGCTACCAGTCCTGTTTATTGTGAAAGGTCACATGTGTTATTGTGACATATCCCTGAGTATCGAAGCGACATGTACTCCACACGGTTGTACCCACACTAACAACTGACTGGCGCACCATCCCCAAACACTGCTACAGAAAGGCCAAAGTGTCAATGGCCTGATATCCATGGCAGAATTTTCTGCTCTGGTAATCTTTTTGTCCAGGGGGAATTATCGGAAGTTAACGACAATAAATAGCTTCTGGCTGAGCTGCTTGAGATTTCCCTGTGGTGCAACCAAAGAAATACTTTTTATTCACTAAAGCAAAGGTTGAGAACTCCGTCAAGTTTGCACTACTGTATATACAACCATGTACACAGTAGAAAGTGGATTCCTTAGGTGTGCAAGTAACAGTGAGTGAAAGAGTATGTACAACCATGTACACAGTAGAAAGTGGATTCCTTAGGTGTGCAAGTAACAGTGAGTGAAAGAGTATGTACAACCATGTACACAGTAGAAAGTGGATTCCTTAGGTGTGCAAGTAACAGTGAGTGAAAGAGTATGTACAACCATGTACACAGTAGAAAGTGGATTCCTTAGGTGTGCAAGTAACAGTGAGTGAAAGAGTATGTACAACCATGTACACAGTAGAAAGTGGATTCCTTAGGTGTGCAAGTAACAGTGAGTGAAAGAGTATGTACAACCATGTACACAGTAGAAAGTGGATTCCTTAGGTGTGCAAGTAACAGTGAGTGAAAGAGTATGTACAACCATGTACACAGTAGAAAGTGGATTCCTTAGGTGTGCAAGTAACAGTGAGTGAAAGAGTATGTACAACCATGTACACAGCAGAAAGTGGATTCCTTAGGTGTGCAAGTAACAGTGAGTGAAAGAGTATGTACAACCATGTACACAGCAGAAAGTGGATTCCTTAGGTGTGCAAGTAACAGTGAGTGAAAGAGTATGTACAACCATGTACACAGCAGAAAGTGGATTCCTTAGGTGTGCAAGTAACAGTGAGTGAAAGAGTATGTACAACCATGTACACAGTAGAAAGTAACAGTGAGTGAAAGAGTATGTACAACCATGTAGACAGTAGAAAGTGGATTCCTTAGGTGTGCAAGTAACAGTGAGTGAAAGAGTATGTACAACCATGTACACAGTAGAAAGTGGATTCCTTAGGTGTGCAAGTAACAGTGAGTGAAAGAGTATGTACAACCATGTACACAGTAGAAAGTGGATTCCTTAGGTGTGCAAGTAACAGTGAGTGAAAGAGTATGTACAACCATGTACACAGTAGAAAGTGGATTCCTTAGGTGTGCAAGTAACAGTGAGTGAAAGAGTATGTACAACCATGTACACAGTAGAAAGTGGATTCCTTAGGTGTGCAAGTAACAGTGAGTGAAAGAGTATATACAACCATGTACACAGCAGAAAGTGGATTCCTTAGGTGTGCAAGTAACAGTGAGTGAAAGAGTATGTACAACCATGTACACAGCAGAAAGTGGATTCCTTAGGTGTGCAAGTAACAGTGAGTGAAAGAGTATGTACAACCATGTACACAGCAGAAAGTGGATTCCTTAGGTGTGCAAGTAACAGTGAGTGAAAGAGTATGTACAACCATGTACACAGTAGAAAGTGGATTCCTTAGGTGTGCAAGTAACAGTGAGTGAAAGAGTATGTACAACCATGTACACAGTAGAAAGTGGATTCCTTAGGTGTGTGCAAGTAACAGTGAGTGAAAGAGTATATACAACCATGTACACAGCAGAAAGTGGATTCCTTAGGTGTGCAAGTAACAGTGAGTGAAAGAGTATGTACAACCATGTACACAGTAGAAAGTGGATTCCTTAGGTGTGCAAGTAACAGTGAGTGAAAGAGTATGTACAACCATGTAGACAGTAGAAAGTGGATTCCTTAGGTGTGCAAGTAACAGTGAGTGAAAGAGTATGTACAACCATGTACACAGTAGAAAGTGGATTCCTTAGGTGTGCAAGTAACAGTGAGTGAAAGAGTATGTACAACCATGTACACAGCAGAAAGTGGATTCCTTAGGTGTGCAAGTAACAGTGAGTGAAAGAGTATGTACAACCATGTACACAGTAGAAAGTGGATTCCTTAGGTGTGCAAGTAACAGTGAGTGAAAGAGTATGTACAACCATGTACACAGTAGAAAGTGGATTCCTTAGGTGTGCAAGTAACAGTGAGTGAAAGAGTATGTACAACCATGTACACAGTAGAAAGTGGATTCCTTAGGTGTGCAAGTAACAGTGAGTGAAAGAGTATGTACAACCATGTACACAGTAGAAAGTGGATTCCTTAGGTGTGCAAGTAACAGTGAGTGAAAGAGTATGTACAACCATGTACACAGTAGAAAGTGGATTCCTTAGGTGTGCAGGTAACAGTGAGTGAAAGAGTATGTACAACCATGTACACAGTAGAAAGTGGATTCCTTAGGTGTGCAAGTAACAGTGAGTGAAAGAGTATGTACAACCATGTGCACAGCAGAAAGTGGTTTAGGCATGCAACATATTGTGAATGACAGAGTTCAATTTTATGCTGCTTTTAGCAATATTCCAGCAATTCTGTGACACCAGAAATGAGCTTCACGTTCAGTTCAAATGAAGGAAATCCAACCTGGGTCTTTGGCATAATGAACAAATGCTTGAAACATAAGGCCACCCCAGTGCATCATGTAATTTTAAATATTTAACTGTCCTATCAGTGTTTAGTGGCTGTTATTGAAGTTCAACAGGTATTGTGTCTCATCCTGAGAATATTTCTTTTCTTCACGACCAAGATCAGAAAAACCTCAGCTAATTTGATGCTAATGCAGTGTAAAACAATATGTAAAAGCATTTCACTATTGTTAATTGCTATTTCACTTGATCAGTGATACATGTCAGATATTGTGAATGAGTGAGTGGGTTGGGATCAATGCTAATTTGAACATTATCCAAGTCACATCGGCATGTGAGTTCAACATGAGAGGGTAGCCCAAACACAGCTAAGCTGTAAACTACTTTGATAAAACCTACCAGGTTCTGGACATATTCAGGGTGAACCAGAATTTGAACCTCTAATCACTAACAGTGAAACGGAATATCACGGTATTAGTAGAGTCATGGTATCTTGTTTTCTGTACCATAATGCACGATGTCATATTCAGTTATCATACCATCATTTTGTTAACCTTTAAAACCTGTTCTAACATGTCAGAAAATCGAATCATTTTGTCCAAAACCTATATAGGTTTGGTTCTTGTCAATTTTCTGCAATATCTCATACCAATGAAACGGACCAAACCAAAGGCCTTGTACTGCTATACACACTGTACCATGGTAAGAGTGTACCATTTCAACCCTAACAATCAGTTTCACGACAAGGCCACAACCATGGGCATGTAGGAGGTTAATAAACAGAGGCACTTAGTAAAATCCAAGCAAAATCTTCAATAAGCAAAACTTTTTGTCTGACTGAGGGTACTAGTGACAACAAAATAGTTCAGGTGCTGACATAAAATGTTGGTTTATCTTAAATTAGAGTAATGTTGCAAGTATCTTAAATCTGCTATTTTTTTTTTGTTTATTTATTTTTTTTTTTAAAGAAAACTGTAACATTCTAAAGCAGCATCTCATTTGGCATCACTCACCAACTACAAAGAATACCAACAACTTGTTTGAAAAATTGGGGAGTGGCTGTTATTGGCACAGAGTGTTCAATACTGCAAAATACAGAATTTCATTTGCGTCAGTATATCAAGACACATCATTATACTCTGACCAATGGCTATATAGCTAACACCAGATAAACTACTAATACAAACAATTTGGTGCATATTCCTCAAACAAGGAAGACAACTCACCAATATGACTTCGAACCTAGCATTGACTTCATCTGTGGAGTATCCTTTGACAGTTGTCTCCCAAGACGGCTCAGCTTGACCGCCATTCTGATCCTCAATGTACTGTTTGGGATAGCTGGATACGCTTTTCTGTTTATTTCGATCCTTTCCGAGACGGAACGTTCCACCAACCTTGTCCAGCTGTAAAAGAACAGAGAAAGTCAGTTACACACACTATCAATGACACTTGTTGAATGTTAACACACAAAAATAATATTCAGCCAAATCATATTCTCTTACTGCAATAACACAATGCTTATCCTACTCCTGGGACCAAACACCTGACAATACCATGGAAAGATTTATATTATACTAAATGAAGATGCCACTCAACAGAAAGCAAGGTCTCTGATAATTTTCTGAACTGACTTGAGCTACTAAAAATAGAATTGGAATTCCCAGATGAGGCATCTCCCAAAGCTGAGTCTGAGCCTATGGGCTCGATTTATGAAACCTTCTGTCAATGTAGATAATATACATCAATATGGTTAATCTAATTTTGTCTCTTATTGTATATATTAGAACAATTAAAAGCTTTAAATTAGGCAAACCTGGTTAATACAAGTTTCTTTGAAATAATTATAAGTATTAATGAATGAATCATAAATACAGACGAAAACAGAATTTATGTGAAAAACTGAAAGATCTGCTGCAGTTGTTGTATTATGTTTAACAACACATTGAGCAATGCTCCACCTTTACTGATATCAGGCGGTTATGGTTTCACTCTGGACAAAACAAATCAGTGATTGTATAATGAACAATTTCTACACCACTGACAAGCAACAAGCCTGACCAATCGATCCATTCACAACTATTCACTAGTTCTACAAGGATTCCCTTGTGAATAAGTGAATGGAACTGTGTTCTTTCATGATTGTCATTCACTGCTCATGGCCACTAGAACCGAATATTTACAAAAATGTTTAAAAGAGTGTCTTTTAATTCACAAAATTACAGAAGATAAATCATGGGGTATTAACCAAGCTAATACAGACAGATAAACAGGTCTTAAAGCTGTATTTAATCCAACTGCTATTCTTATTCATAAATGATGATGTCTTGCTAGTCACATAGTCGTCATCATGTTTGACCGTTGCTGCATGCAGCGTCAAACAAACAGATGATTCACAATTAACAGCTCTTAAAGTGTAGCAAAAACATTTTGTCCAACAAAAGCCATAATCATGGTAACAGTTACCTCTCAAAACAAGATCTGATCTCGACTGATTGCCATTTCAAGCCATTATTCATGTTATGTAAAACAAAACGTAATGAAAAATATTTTATCAATAAATTGTAAAACAAAGATAATATACCTAACTTTCTCCAGAAAAGTCATTACATGTGACATATTACTTCAAAAGTCTAAAATTAAACGTAAAATTAATCTGACAATTTCATGAAAAGAATTCAATGGCTTATGGGCTGTGATGGACATTATGAGATTTAAACATATCGTCTTTCAATCAAATTATGAATATGGTTGGTCAAATCACCCATTTTGAAAAGTGATGTACTAGATTCTGTAAGTATACTATATATAACCTTGTCCTTTTCAATCCATACAACACTTTAAAAATAAATGTCAAGGAGCATCAGATGTTCCTGGCAACTAATTCTTGGCAAATCAGACAGCATGTGGCTGAATAAACGTCCACTAATCCGTGCTTTCTAAGACCAAGCCACAAGTACTGCATGTAAAGAGCAGACTAAGTAATGAAAGGTGTAGGTGCAAATTCAGTTACATATATAAACATATATAACCATGAAGGTGTAATGAGGAACAATGGACATTCCTAATGCACCCTCTATGTCCAGCTGGAGGTCATTAGGCACGATGGTGTAAACCAGACCTTTCGCAAACACACCCGACTGAGAGGCGTTTCCGCCTTCACTGAGGAGCATTCCACAACCTGAGGCTGGATAATCATGAACCTGCCATGAGGATGAGAGGCCATAAGGGATGACAATCAATGAATCATCATCATCATCATCATCATCATCATCATCATCATCATCATCATCATCATCATCATCATCATCATCATCATCATCACCACCACCACCACCACCACCACCACCACCATGATGCTCTACATACAACAAATGTCACAGTATTTTAATTCCGTATTGTGCCTGGTGAATACTGGTTGAAAGCCAAAGATACAGATATATACCAACACTAAAAGCGACTGTTCCGTGTTTGCAAGAAGACATACAACTTTGTGGAAAACAACTCCATTCTGTGATGTTTCAATATAGATTGTGATGTCACAATGCTCTAGTGAAATCATTATGTAAACATAAATAATATGTTGTGTGTTGATATGTTTGTTTATCAGTTGCTTTATTTTGACTTTGGACATTATTCCAAGTATATGACAGGGGTAAAAATAATCATGACCAGAAAATCATGTGATCAACATCATGAGCATCAACCTATGCAATTGGGATAGCATGACATGAGTCAACTCAGTCATCATGTCTGATCATCCTTTAAGTACTTATGAACAATTCTAACCCATGTTTTCAAGAGTGATATATGTTATAAACAACAGATTAACGTTACAACACTTAATCGAGTGCAAAATGCAATAAACCAAAAAAGTTGTAAACCATGAATTTGTGTGTGTCATTATGGACTCACCAGCTTCCAGTAAGCCAATCAAATGCTTGTTACACATATGGTGTGGAGATGTATTGTGGATAAGGAGTAACTGGGATTCAAACCCATTATCATTCTCTACAGTGTGCCATCTGAGCACAAACAAATGAATGAATGAAGGAAGGAAGTGAGGAATGAGACTGGCTGTGTGAGTGAATAAGTGAATGAGTGAAATCTATCTCGACACATTTAAAATAAAAAGTAATAACAAAACATAAAAATAAAAACATGATCCTAATACTTCACTGCAAAACAAACAGATGAACATGTGACCCATTTAACTTGAACAAGGCATATAGCATTTGAGAAACACTTTGGTTCACTGAAATTGATGACGTCCTGTCAATAGACTTAAATGGTAATTCACATGAAACAAAACCATAATATATTCATGCAACACCTGTGTACTCTATCCCCTATGTTACACTTACCGCAGCAGCCCATTTTAATTTCACTGTCGGAATCCTAGACATCCTTGACACAACGAAAACAAATAAAAGCCTTGCAGCTCTGAAGATGAGGACCTTTTACTTAGTTAGGTGTAAATCAGTAAATCCCATTTAGAATCACAACACATATGGCCAGGGTTTCATCACAAAGAGTTGCACAATGCTGACACGGTATATCCCTTTAGAAAGCTTGCTGTCAAATCCAACGTCAGAAAATTTGACGCAATATAAAAACAGAGCAAGAGTCTACAATCCTGTGTTATCACAAACATTTTGTTTTAAACATTAACCAAACATCCCGACTTGACTTCAAACAACCTGATCAAACATGGCCGACTAACGGAGTATCCGAGTCGGAAGCATCTCCCAACAGTTGTCGACATCGTCGTATCACAGCAGTTAGAAGGACGTACGTCTTCTATAATTCATGTCCTCATAATTACCAAAGGGAACACAGTGGATTCAGTTCAACCATAGCTGTGTCAACACTTCCTGAAGTTTTTACATTTCTTACACCTGTAGCTAAAAACATGCTAGCAAACACACCTGTGATTACACATAAATTAACAATACCCCGTAACACTAGGTAACACAACAACAATAGGTGGATCGTTCAGGCACATTCACCATAATCTACTGATTGTGACCATAGGAGAACATTATGTCACTCAGCTCATGATGGTTGTAGCCATTTGTCACAGAGCGTAACTAAACATAAGCAAATCATTCATGCATGTTTGACTGGTTGCGTAACTTCCCTCTGCATGCGATCATTTTGCACTATGTACGTACAATATAAGCTGGTTATCATGTAGTTACGGTAGAAAGTACTGCATAACCTGCTTGGAACTGTATCCAGACAGGAAAAAACCTGATGATCTAAATGTCAAAATATTATCAGTTTAATTATCAATATTATCAGAAAAAGCAATATTTAAAAAACTGAAATCTTCCAAAAGTAAGCGTTCATGTTTATGTCCTCCATTTAAAACCTTGTCAAAAAAGCAGAGCTGTGTTTCTTCTGCTGGTTCTAGAATTCGAACATTACTGAGAAAGTGTAATCCTTAATACAAACTGAGGTATGACTGATTGATCTTTTATGCTTCTTCAGTAGAAATGCTTCCGAGACTTAAATTAAAGTGAGTGAGTTTAGTTTTATGCCACTTTTAGCAATATGTGGGGAATCGAACCCAGGTTTTGGGCATGTCAAACAAACCCTTAACCACAAAAATGCTCCTCCGATATAATATACCAGACTTCACTTGTTCAATGATGCCACAATGTAAGTAACACAACCAGATTAACATCATGACCATATACATACCCACTTGCAACTTATTTATTAAATATCTGAGGCAGATTTTACACCACTTTTCGTGTCAGCAATACTACAGCAATATCACCGCAGGGGCTTTGTACACTGTGCCTATGTGGGGAATCGAACTTTTGATCTCAGTATGACGGAGAATGCACTAACAGCCAGGCCACCTAACTGCTCTATTCAGTATTATGCAGTGTTTGTATGACTTTGCATCATATTCATTGAGCATGATACATTAACATGATAAACCTGTCAGAGGTGAATCCACAAAATACTCAAATATGTGAGATGCTGACAAACTGTAACAGCAAGGAATACCCAATGAACCAAAAGTCTGTCTTGTGTCTTTTTCACAAGTGGTTGTCAATGCAGAAATCAATTTCAAGGATATTTAAGGAAGCAGCAACACACAAGGTTTTTCAAAACACTATTGAATTCAACTTATTTTCAAGATTTTTCATGCACTGTAATGTAAGAAGAGACAAAAATGACAAGCCACTGTGTACCATGGGTGAATAAGTCAACTCCCTCACTGGGACTTCTGAAAAACTTGAACTTCCAACATCCCCTGATAAACCATAAACACTTGGTTTAGCAGACTACTGACAAGTTGTATCTCTGCCTCATTCTTCCCTTGGGGCCATGGGGTAGCTGAGTGGGTAAAGCGTTCAACATCATGCAGAAGAGACAGGTTTGAATCACAACATGGGTACAATGTTTGGAGCCTATTTCCATTATTCTACATGCAGCATAAAAATCAGCCTGTCAGACCTTTTTCAATGGACATAAATGAAATCCAGGAAAGCAAATGCCATATATCTATAGATGTGCAGTTCAGTCTGTGGAATCAGAGACTCGCCAACCACAGAAAACATTCAAGTGGTTATTGTCACTTCACAAACATCATTTTTCAATTCAAAATGTCATTAACCCACACAAAGCAAACATGAACACAAATGAACCCTACGAACACCTGAACACCTGAACACCTGCATTATTAGAACATTACTATATTCATATTTAAGATCCATGTGACGGGCATTTCGCACAGATCTCATAAGCCAATCACACTTTCCCCGGAGACAGAGGAATTCACAAAACACACAGAACTTCCAGCAGGTCACATGTATAAATTTCTATTATTTAAACAGTCTTGTGAGCTTTCTAAAAGGATACACCAGGCTACAGTGAGCTGAAGTGGAAATGAAACCACAATCCTTTATCTCTCAAATTTCACAGAAGCAGTGTTATGTCTTAACAACATAAAAGTCAGTCATCATTATGACAAAAACCTCATGCTCACTAAAGTTGACATTGGGGCCATTATGCATTAATTACTGAATTTCATTCTACAGTCCATAATTTTCAATAGGGAGAAAATCACTGCATTAATGAAAGATTTCTTTCTGTGATGAAAACAGCTCACATGTAGTCTTAGCAAACTTGAATCTTTCGTGTGATTCTTTTGACAGTAAAGCTGGGCAAAGATGTTGAACTTTATAATTCCTGAAATAGTTAATAACATATTTGTATTTATTGTGACTCTGAGTCAAAAACTTACTGTCCTTTCTGAACAAACCACATACAAACAAACCAAAAGAACCCATACACCACCATGTAAGATGGAAGAGAAATAAGGTATCAACAACAACATGGCTGACGTTAGAAAAATCACACCAAGCTGTTGCTCCATAATTCAATGAACAACTTCCACAGAAGCTCATTGATTCAACTTCCTGGGGCAACATATTACTTTGATTTTTCCATTACAGAACAATGCATCATAATACATTAATCCCAAATGGATTATTCAGCCCTCAAACATCAGTTGTTTTCACCCAAAACTGACAAATTTAGCGGAAAAGTTAGGGAAAATAGCTTGCGTTGTCTTTATAAAGTCTCTATTCTTTCTGGATGAATGGCCGTGATCCTTCATCAGGAAGGTGTACATGTGTACATTTCAAAATCTGCTACGTTTGACAGTGTAACACTGAATATATGTCAATATCTTCATTCATCACTAATGTACTGCCATTCAAATGAATCCTGAGTTCAATCAATGATATCCCATCATAATTATGACCCGATGTACAATTTCACCCCAAACCACAAGCCAAGTACCCAAAGAGTTTCCCTTTGTGGTGGCGGTCCACACATAAACATATCATTGCTATACAGACGTTACCATCATTGTTGTGAAAGCTGGCGACTTTGAAGAGCCTGAAGTGCAATTAACATCTGAGCCTGCATATCAGATATACACAAAAACACACAAAACATTTACAGCCAACATAATCTCAGTCACAAGAACCTTGGTACAAGAATCAGGCTCATTCAAACACAGGAGCACTAACCAGTCCGAGACGTAACGTGTACGCGAGACGGCCTATCGTCTCTTGTCCGCGAGACGGTGCGCTCCGCGGTACTAACTGAAGCGCTTCCCCCTAATTAATTCAATCACCGTGGAACCACCTCGATTGGGTGCGAACACGATGCAGGGTAATTAAAGCGTCCCGTAAAATCCCCAAGGGTGGTGGGGTACTTGACAGTCGTGAATGAACAGGTTTTTCGATCTCGGATGCCACGCTTTCGTCATTTGCACTGAACAGATTACAACCTGCAGAATACAAGTTGTTTGTCCGACAAAATATTTACAATCATCCTAGGTTGATGCATACTTGGCCTCTGTATTTTCGATTTTTTCGGCACGTGAAAACATCGGGAAAGCAGAATACCACGCCCAAGGTCGGCTGTTTACACATGCCAATTACACAAAAATCAACTCATCGCTCATGAAAAGGTGATTTATTTCATTTGAATGTATTACTGGTGGAAATGTCAACGTATTCATCTTGCAGAAAGTTACAGAATATTTTGAAACTAATACGACCCCTACCGCATCTTGCATGAATCAAAACTTTGCCAATTTCGTCAAGAGTAATCCTGCGAAAACTATTAAATCATTTGCATATTTTTCGGAAGTGACGTACGTCCATTGTGTAACTCCACACAGCACACAGAAAAGGGACTCGCGGTGCCAGCCAAAGCTGACATCTCGTACTGATCAAAATTAGTGTTATACTAAAATACCTGCTTCGATATTTCATTACAGCTCATGGTGTTGACATGTGGATATCGTATCTTCCTGAGTACATATCAGTTTATGCCCGCATTAGCCGTGCATGCTGTTTTACAGAACATACAGTCCCTGTAAACGTGCGCGACTGTTTCAGCCAATCAAATGAAGCGTGAACCCCTCGTATGTGAGGTGTTATCCGAACGAAGTGAGCATGCAGTTTCATCGGTATACACACTATTTTGTAAACACATCTGAAAAAATGTTATTGATGTATGAAAATTAGGCTATGATGCATATCTCTCTGAATATCTGCACGGGTATGAATCTGCAATACTTCATTGCCCAGACGATTACAGCAAACAGATTTGTAGTCTTACCAAACCGAACCAAATGCAAACGTTTCTGAACCTCTTGAAAGAGAAATGATGTTTCTTTTAAGACCACCGTAAATAGATGTGCATTGTGTAAAATGACAGAAGTTGGGAAGAAAACAAACTAATTAGATGGTAACTGTTATAAGGTTTCTGGTGAGCCGCTCAAGCGGCTCACTGATCTCGTGTTTGCTTATTGCAAGTTGAGGATGGTGTTCCTCTGTACGGTCCAGCTTGCGAATGATGACTTGTTGATCATGAAAATGCATATAAGTAACTTGAACCTAATTTATGCCTTCGGAAATTGACATGATTTGATAAAGGCATTTAAAAAAAGAAATCACACTTTGTGACATAATTTCGAAATGAAAAAAGTACGAAAATACAAATTTAAATAAGGAAACATAACGCCCCCTGCAGGTTGTAATATCTTTCGCCCCCTCTTTCGATCAAACTCCATATGACCTGGCGGATACATTACGCATTCGGTAAGATCATGTTAAGTCTACAAATCATCATTTTCTGAAGAATTGTGCATCATGTCGGCGATTTGCGTAACATCCCTCATCCTGGAAGACATCATTCCTCCATCCCCTTCAGTGTGCACAGTATATTCAGGTAAGAATGTGTTGTTTCACTTACCCTGTACACATACAGGCAACTTCAATTAGATCGAATACATACGTATTTGCATACATACCCTTTCTACAACAAAACTAACAACACACATTACCAGATCTACTTCAGGTAAAAACTGGGACTTTCTTGTTTACACATATTCTATGTATATGCTTGAAACAGAAAAGGTTTTCGTTCCTGGAAGACAGCATGGCCAGTGGAAGACAACCAGCCCCGTGTATAATCCTGCATGCTGCGTTGGACTGGGAACGGCCAAATGCCCGTTTCCGCCAGGAGTCAGCAGAATGAGGGAACACGCACATTCCTGAGAACATTGCATTATTTGTTATAAAAATGAAAATGTATGAAGCTTTCACTGAATGTTTTAGATGTATCACAGTATGTAGTACAGCTATGGTTATGAAACACAGGTACATATTTCAAATACATCAGTGCGGCGAATTGTGCTTGTCTTGGTTCATCTTTTTGGCCGAATGCAACACAATTAACTTTCATTTGGATTACGCAATTTATTGTATCACACACGTGACACTGGAGTGAAGGCTGGGCCGAACGCGGCCAGGCATAGTTAATGACTGTAGTTGGGTATCACTGCATATACAGGTGGAGACAGGCAACAGGTGTGATGCAGTACAGCACGTTACTTCAGGGTGTGTACATCTAATGAGTTTGCAGACAGTTTACACGGCTATCTGGTGGACACGGGGGGCGATTGTGCAATTTCCTGTTTACGGTGCCTTTGTCGTTCGAGGTATATTTTATGATAGCTTGAAAACACATAATTAAATGCTAATTATATGTATTCCGTTTCCTGTTTGTGTTTGATAATCTGTGAAAGGCCACAGAAATGTTTATTTTGTGGTGACAAATATTCAAGTCGCATGGAGGTGGGCAAAATAGCGTTTTCTTACTTCATTCCGATTGAACTGATCACGTGATAACGATCTCTCACGTGATAATGAGATGACATATTTATGAGGAAGAAAGGAATAAAATTGTTCCAGATGATTACAAACTCAAAATATTGTCCATAGCATTACTGATCGACGACTTATAAACAGATTTTTATTGCTTAATGTTATAATGCTTTTCAAAGTGTTCTGTTTTGGTATGAAGGAGTTATTCTTGTACTGATTATCTTCGAAGAGTACTTGAAAGTGCTGTGCGTCGTTGTCAACACTATCATCGGCTTTCCTATCTTTTACTTTGGTAGATGATTTAAACAGTATTCATAGATAAAAACAATACATTCAAAGCCAACACAGAAATATATATTTTATGTATATGCGTGAAATAGGAAGGGTTTTCCTTCCTGGACGACAGCATGGACAGGGGAAGACAACCAGACCCAGGTACAGTCCAGCATGTTGGTTTGGACAGCCTTTTCAGCCATCATCTACAGAATGAAGAAATATGTGTGTACCAGGGAGTTTTGCATTATTTGTCATTATTACGTAACCTTTCACTGAATGTTTTATATGTATTTAGTATAACTATGGAAGTAGTTATATATTCTCGGACACAGGTGCATGTTCAAAATTCTTCAGTACGGCGAATTGTATTTGTCCCCTGACAGAATGAAACACAAATAAATTTCACACAGATTATGCAATATCACACACGACACTGTTTTCCAACAATGATTAAGCCGGAATGAAGAGGATGCAGTCAGGCGTAGTTTATGACTGCAGTTGATTAGCCCTGAATATACAGGTAGGAGACTGGATACCCATTTATTGGGTTTGGAGACAGTTGACACGGCTGTCTTGTGGACACTGCCAGCCACTGTGCAGTTTCCTGCTGACGATGCTTTTATCGTCCGTGGTAAACTTAAAAACGCACAATTAAATGCTAACTATTTTGTTTGGTGTTGTTAAGCTGGTAAAAGACAGAATCATGTTTATTCAGTTGTGACAAAAATTCAGTTGATATGTAGGTGAGCAAAATCTGCTCAGGGAAGTGGCATCTTCCGTGTGTAACAGGGATGGCTCGACTGATTTTATTGCTGCAGTTGACTAATAATACAGCTTTGAAACAATGTCAGTCTAAGTAAACTCAGTCTCAATGTTATTCCTTAAACACCACCACTGAGTTTAACAAAACCTAGCAGAAGGTCGCATCAGGCAACCTTTGAGCGACCTATGACCGTCCAATCAATAGCGAGACGGTTATATAGATTTAACCAATCAGACAACGGCTACTACTTAGGGGCACAGATCTCTCCACAAACAACAATCCGCAGAAAATACAGATATTTGACCTGCGATATATACGCTTTGGGGTTTCTGTTTACATGGTGACCATTGGCTAATATTTCTGCAAGATGAGATCCCTTGAATATTGCCAAAACACTGTTTTCGGAGACAGTTAACTCTGTTGTCATGGTTGTAATGTGCGCCGTGTGAATCACCCAGAAGCGATCATACGCTAAATAACATTCGGAATCGTTCGGGTACGAACCTTTTCGAGATAAAAAGTTCAAAAGGTGTGTGCGAATGTCCACTTTCGCGATTTGGAAAGCTGTGTTCTGATTGGTCAGTCCCAAAGGTTACCTGACGCGACCTCCCATAAGGTTTTGTTAGACTCAGTAATGGAGCGTAAGGAAAAGTACTGAGGCTAAGTTTACTTAGACTGGAAACAATATATATGAATACATAAATGTCCGTCTAAATAACTCTTTTTTTTATCACATTCACGTCATCTGTTTAAAAGTGGAGAAATCGCATTTCTATAACATTACGTGTTGATGACAATGACATAAAACTTAAGGAAATGAGTGGTAATTCCTGCATGCAGTGTGTTCAAGAATACATTTTGCTTAAACTATTAAAGATCATGCAGTCCTCCGAAGTTACTTACCACTTGATGCGACTGAACATATTGAGCACCGGGTCTGCTCCCGTGGCAAAAGGCGTCTCTCGTAGTCGTAACGATCTTGTGGGTAAGGTTTGAGTGTCTGACGAGCAGTGGGAGGAAAGTAGATGTGTTTCATCGCGATTGTACACCTATGTGCATTCGTGTACACGAACAAGTACTTATACGAGGTAAATCTGCATGGAATTAGCTTTCAGAAAATATAAAGATCATGTTTGTGTGAAATGTGCACATAGGTGAAAATTGCCGTCAAAAACTGACTACTTTTGTTCGTGCTTCTGGGAAGCGTCTCTGGTACGCGTAACGAAATTGTGAGGACGCTGTGTGTGTCTGTGACGAGCGGTGGGTGGAAAGTAGATGTGTTTCATCGCGATTGTACACCTATGTGCATTCGTGTACACGAACAAGTACTTATACGAGGTAAATCTGCATGGAACAAGCTTTCAGAAAATATAAAGATCATGTTTGTGTGAAATGTGCACATAGGTGAAAATTGCCGTCAAAAACTGACTACTTTTGTTCGTGCTTCTGGGTAGCGTCTCTCGTACGCGTAACGAAATTGTGAGGACGCTGTGTGTGTCTGTGACGAGCGGTGGGTGGAAAGTAGATGTGTTTCATCGCGATTGTACACCTATGTGCATTCGTGTACACGAACAAGTACTTATACGAGGTAAATCTGCATGGAACAAGCTTTCAGAAAATATAAAGATCATGTTTGTGTGAAATGTGCACATAGGTGAAAATTGCCGTCAAAAACTGACTACTTTTGTTCGTGCTTCTGGGTAGCGTCTCTCGTACGCGTAACGAAATTGTGAGGCCGTTTGTGTGTCTGTGACGAGCGGTGGGTGGAAAGTAGATGTGTTTCATCGCGATTGTACACCTATGTGCATTCGTGTACACGAACAAGTACTTATACGAGGTAAATCTGCATGGAACAAGCTTTCAGAAAATATAAAGATCATGTTTGTGTGAAATGTGCACATAGGTGAAAATTGCCGTCAAAAACTGACTACTTTTGTTCGTGCTTCTGGGTAGCGTCTCTCGTACGCGTAACGAAATTGTGAGGCCGTTTGTGTGTCTGTGACGAGCGGTGGGTGGAAAGTAGATGTGTTTCATCGCGATTGTACACCTATGTGCATTCGTGTACACGAACAAGTACTTATACGAGGTAAATTTGCATGGAATAAGCTTTCAGAAAATATAAAGATCATGTTTGTGTGAAATGTGCACATAGGTGAAAATTGCCGTCAAAAACTGACTACTTTTGTTCGTGCTTCTGGGTAGCGTCTCTCGTACGCGTAACGAAATTGTGAGGCCGTTTGTGTGTCTGTGACGAGCGGTGGGTGGAAAGTAGATGTGTTTCAACGCGATGCCACACCTATGTGCGTTCGTGTACTTGAACAAGTACTTGTATGGTGTAAATCTGCATTGAATATGCTTTCAGAACATGTTAAGTTAATGTTTCTATGAAACTGGCACATATGTGAAAATCGTCTTCAAAACCGACTACTTTTGCCTCTCGAACGTCTGTTGATGTTGTGAGGGCGGTGTGTGTGTCTGTGGCCAGTAGCAGGAAAGTAGATGTGTTTCATCGCGATTGTACACCTATGTGCATTCGTGTACACGAACAAGTACTTATACGAGGTAAATCTGCATGGAACAAGCTTTCAGAAAATATAAAGATCATGTTTGTGTGAAATGTGCACATAGGTGAAAATTGCCGTCAAAAACTGACTACTTTTGTTCGTGCTTCTGGGTAGCGTCTCTCGTACGCGTAACGAAATTGTGAGGCCGTTTGTGTGTCTGTGACGAGCGGTGGGTGGAAAGTAGATGTGTTTCATCGCGATTGTACACCTATGTGCATTCGTGTACACGAACAAGTACTTATACGAGGTAAATCTGCGTGGAATAAGCTTTCAGAAAATATAAAGATCATGTTTGTGTGAAATGTGCACATAGGTGAAAATTGCCGTCAAAAACTGACTACTTTTGTTCGTGCTTCTGGGCAGCGTCTCTCGTACGCGTAACGAAATTGTGAGGACGCTGTGTGTGTCTGTGACGAGCGGTGGGTGGAAAGTAGATGTGTTTCATCGCGATTGTACACCTATGTGCATTCGTGTACACGAACAAGTACTTATACGAGGTAAATCTGCATGGAACAAGCTTTCAGAAAATATAAAGATCATGTTTGTGTGAAATGTGCACATAGGTGAAAATTGCCGTCAAAAACTGACTACTTTTGTTCGTGCTTCTGGGTAGCGTCTCTCGTACGCGTAACAAAATTGTGAGGACGCTGTGTGTGTCTGTGACGAGCGGTGGGTGGAAAGTAGATGTGTTTCATCGCGATTGTACACCTATGTGCATTCGTGTACACGAACAAGTACTTATACGAGGTAAATCTGCATGGAACAAGCTTTCAGAAAATATAAAGATCATGTTTGTGTGAAATGTGCACATAGGTGAAAATTGCCGTCAAAAACTGACTACTTTTGTTCGTGCTTCTGGGAAGCGTCTCTGGTACGCGTAACGAAATTGTGAGGACGCTGTGTGTGTCTGTGACGAGCGGTGGGAGGAAGGTTGGTTTGTTTCAACACGATTGTACACCTATGTGCGTTAATGTACACGAACACGTACATGTACGAGGTAAATCTGCGTTGAATAAGCTTTCAGAAAATATCGCAAGAAATATCGCCATGTACATTACGCACGCTTTACACAGTCTCAGACTCACGACGGATGTTTTGACTGGGCAATTTAGTCAGGCATCAGTTACCTCCCATTAATGACACGCGAGACGATTCGCGCGGTTTCGAAGAAAGTAAACATGTTTCAACACAATAACAAACAGGTGTGCGTTGGTGTGCATCGAAAGCTGCATATATATTATGAATCTACGATAAATGAGCTTTCAGAAAATACTAAATGTAAGTTTCTGAAAATTATGCACATAGGTGAAATTCGCAGTTGAATATCGCCAATTTTTGCTCAAATTTTGCACATTTTTGTCACTTTTTGACAATTTAATTTCCTCTTTTTATGTTTTCATTCACGTCATCCAATAACTTGACCATCTGTCAATGACTGTAGCAAATTTTGTTTAATTATTTTCACAAATAACAATTTTAGACATGTTTTTGTGTGACATGCAGAATTTCTCTCTCTGTGATCAGGGAGTCACGCGTATGAGTGACCCCCTCTCAGGTAGTCACTTGTACGCGTAACGGGAGACCGTCTCGCGTACACGTTACGTCCTCTACTGCTAACAGTGACACCCAAAATCACACACACAAAAATATTATCCACAATACTATCTAGACTTATATTTTGAAGCCTCTTTCTATCATATGTCAAAAGACTAAAGGATATATAAGCCATGTAATAACGAGAATGTATATGAGCTTAAGTTACACGACATTCACAGAACGTTTCCAGGTTTCACCTTCTCTTTGAGCCACACAATTCTCACTTGAATCATTGCAAATATTTTTCTTATCTTGTGAAGCCCAGTTTGGGCCACTCGTCCAAAGCCCAAATCTTGTAAAATTCCATTTGGTCAAGTAATAAACTATCATACGACAACACTGAAATTTACATAAAAGATGTTATGAGCGAAGTTTGGGGTACTCACTCAACTTATCATCATATTCTTCACAAATTCTTTCCTTTTTGGACGTCTCTTGATCACAAGCTTTTCCGAGAATGCTTTTCGTATGTTTCTCAACTACAGAATCTTGATTCCTCAACGTAAGAATAGATCGTAATGACATTTCACCAACAACATACACACTGGCTAAATGAGTGATTAAAGGACTGATTGGATGATTGAGGGAATTAAGACAAAACAAATTGGCTCTACAGCCATACCATGGTGTTACAAATGATGGTGGACTCTTAAGACCTTGTAGCATCAGAATGCAAGTTTCTCAGCTACAGTGAAATGTATTTTTGCATCAATTTCCCTGGTAGAGTTTATGTATGTGTTAAGCTCCTGGTAATAATATCACAAAATGAATTTATTTGCCCTGTCCTCTTTGTGGTCTCTATGACCATAGTTATCAGTCACTAGAACCATACTGACTGGTGACAGGAACCAGGAGTATGAAAGTTCCTCTTGGGATTCGACCAACCTGGTTTGTTCGATTGTCAGACAAAAAGTTTTCAGGTATGTCATGAAAAAAATACAACATAATAGTCCCTTCAAACACCAAAATAGAATTCATTTTGTTCAATGTAACAGACCGGGTGTCTTGAGTCTTATAGAAGAAAGTGTTGGGTTTGGTCCACACATTTATCAATTTCAGACACAAAAGGTATCATGACCTCAATCAAAAGAAGAAGATCCATGTTAGAATTGATCTTCAGCAACCCATGCTTGTCAAAAGAGGCAACTAACAGGATCGGGAGGTCAGACTCGCTGACTTGGTTGACACATGCCATTGTATTCCAATTGCATAGATCGATGCTCATGATGTTGACCACTGGATTGACTAATCAAGACTGGATTATTTACAATGTGCCATTAACAAACATATTGCAGCAGATTTTAAGTTACTACAGTCTAGAACATGCCATCAAGTCCCAAGTATTTTACAATTCACCTGCACTCACTGTATGTGTTGGGACCAATTACACACAAGCAAAGTAACCAGCCTTGTCCATCTAAACCACAACATTGCCATTTACAACAGGGGTTAAAAAAAAAAATCACCTGACGCCCGGGACAAGTCATTTCAGGCAATCAAATAATGCCACCTTTCTAATGTGAGAGGGCTACAAGATAATATCATTTCATATCAGCTGAAAAAGTAGCTATTACATTTCGCAATGATTAAGAAAGTAGGGTTCCATTTCCTTGCTGCTTATCTCTTTTCGATAAATAGTTCAGAAAATATTACCATCAAATACCATGTTCATTTAATCTTTCAAAATTTCATAATCATGATGTCATAAACATCAGGGCAAATGGAAAATTAGTCAGGACACATTACTTTCTTACAGTCACATGCCCTGTGGCAAGTAGGTTTTTAAAAAATATTTTCAACTCCTGTACAACCAGCATGGGGAACCTAGTCAGCTAATCCTAAGTCCAGTGTGTGGATATTTACCAGTAGCCTTGGCTCAGAACAAGTACATCATTAAACTTAGTATATATGCACACACGCCATTTCTGGGTTGTCACAACACTATGAAGCTACATGAACTTACAACAACAGGCTGATCAAACAAGGTCAAAAAGCAGAATCTATCTGTGAGAATTTAACCAACCCTGCCAATCACTGCATGGAGGTCTGTCCATGGCCTGATGGTACCACGGATCTAGATATGACTGGTGCATTCTGTGAACACTGCCCTCTAGTAATTAGCCAATTTGCCAGATGTAGGACAAACATAAAAGGGGGGATTAAATATGAATAAATGTCATATGATTGAATTGATTCAAACTTGTAGGAACTGCTTAACCATGAGTGTCTTTGAGCCAAGGACAGAAACAGGCCACAAGACTGTTAGTCCACAACTAGTTCAAATCATGGATAAATACTGTGTTGTTTTTGTTTTTCCTATAAATCCTAGTTATTTTACATCAAGAATGAGCTGAGGAGATGTTGCATTTGACCAACAGTGTATTAATCAAATGTTGTCCACATAGAAGGGCAGCATATTACACATAAACAAGAACAAAGTTCTCTTCATTGTACTGAGCAATCTAGAACACGGACAAGAGTCATCCAGATTCATGGCATTTGCATTAGACTCATTAATCAATGACCCAACTACAGCTAGTTGAAACCAAGTTAGATTGTGATGCAAAAAGACCTACCAGCGAACTCAATGTGTATACAAAAAGGATTCCAACTATTAATGACAACTGAAATTTCATGAAAACCACCTGTCTGATTCACACAAGCACTCACTGCATACTTCTATTGTCTTGACCTTGCCTATGAATGGACAGGAGATGGGAAATCGGTTCCTTTTCAGTCTGAACAAGTTCAGCAACAAAATAGATTCTGGCCCCCATATAACAAACCATTCTACATTGGAATTACCTGTTGGTATCCCTTCCCTGCCTTCCAATACCAGAAGTTGTTCATCATTACATCATGGCTGCAGGTTGTAAATGTCCTTTGTAAATGCACATCTGCTTGCCCCAAGAGAGGTGAAATGATTCCGGCCACGACAGGTGTTACCTACGCTCTAAACACAGCATTTGAGGCTCTCACTGACAGGACACCATCTCACCTCTAGACAAATTCCCTATTGGCTGAGTCTGCAGCTTGTACATATTGGATGTGTGAAAAGACGCTGCCGATCAAACTAACATCAATACTGGTAAAGAGGGTTGTGAAAAAACACCAGAAGTAACAATTTACTAACATGTTCTTTGTTGTTTCAAGTTTGCCGATAGTAGCAGCAGTTATAAAAATGATAAATCAGTTTAATATTACGAAAATGACTTCAAAATGAATACTACAAATATGGGCACTGTCATACACTTATAAATCTTCTTCAGTTCTTGTCTTTTGTCAGTTAAATATTGTACTCGGCAAACTTTCTCAACATAGACATGATAGAAATCCGGAAATTCTTCTGGTGTCCCCAGCCATGACCTTAGTGGAATACCGATAAAAACAGCACATGTATGTGTTTAGACCATACAGAAATTTGAGATAACCTGTCACAATCCCGAGCTGGTCTTCAGCAAGCAATGCTTGTAACAAGAGGTGACTAATGGGATCGGGTGCTCATCAACTAATGGGATCAGGTGATCAGGTGATCAGGTGATCAGGTGTATCTCATTTGCATAGATCGTTGTTCATGTTGTTGATCACTGGGCTGTCTGGTCTAGTGTCGATTATTTAGACCACTGCCAAATATCTAGAATGCAGTGTAGTGTTAAACAACAAAGAAATTAAAAATCATAACATCAGAAATTCATTGGAAAGGTTATCAATCTAACAGTTGATTTTCAGTCAACAAAACAGCAAACATGAAGTCCATAAATACATCACTTATTGTTCAGTTATGCACATCCAAGAAAATTATAAAATTTGAAGTCATTAAGCTATGCGAGATGCAATTACAACAATTACTGGTATTACTGCAGCACATGGAAGCAAATGAGTACAAAGTTCATTACAGTTTACGTCAGGTCATTTTTGAAATTACATAGATTGATGAGAAAACATCAGAAGTTGATCCACCAACCAATATGTTCAATGAAGTCCCTACAGATTTGACCTCTAAATACTGCCATGTTTTTCCTTATCTCAACCAGTCCACGCTTTTGTGTAAAAACTGAAAGTGAAAGTCTTTTATGCATGACCAGTATTTCAACTTGCAACAAGTTTCCTCATGTCAAACAACTTTACTGGGTTGACAAAGTAGTCACAAATATCAGTGACCATTTCAATTTCCTGTGAAACAACAGTCCATTATTTCGCAGCATGTATTGTTTCATGTGGAAGCAGCCTGAAAATAACTGAGTCTAGACAATCAAGTGATTGACATCATGAGCATCAGTCTATGTAATTGGGATTTACTATTAATTGTCAACAAAGTCAACAAGCCTGACCACCTTATCCCGTTAGTCACCTCTTGCAACAAGCAATTCTAACCTGGATTGTGACAGGTTATCTCAAATGTAGTTTCTTTATTGTCTAAACACTACATAGTAAACCTGTAGCATTGCTGATCCACAACCAACAAAAACTGAATCAAGGCAGACAACACTTTCAATGTATGCCTTTACATATTGGGAGCTTGCTACTTCAAGCAACTAGCAGAATATCATGACACATTGGTATTCAACAATGCACAATCCATGATACGTGATACAAGAATACATGTCACACAAGCTCTGCTTATGTTGTCTAGCTGACAATTAGCAGTCTCCTCAAGGTTGTCATGCAGTCTACTCCACTACTGAGTCTAACAAAACCTTATGGTCTCGTCAGGTAACCTCTGAGATCGACCAATCAGAACACAGCTTACCAAATTGCGAAAGTGGACATTTACACATACCTTTTTGAACTTTTTATCTCGAAAAGGTTCGCACCCGAACGATTCCAATTTCTATTTAGCGTACACTCGCTTCCGGGTAATGCACACAGCGTACGTAACCATGACAATGGTGAATAAACAGTCCCTGAAAATAGTGTTTTAGGCAATATTCAAGGATGTCATCTTGCGGAAATATTAGCTAATGGTAACCATGTCAACAGAAACCCCAAAGCATATATACTGCAGGTCGAATAATTGTGTTATATGGGGATTTTTGTTTGTGGGGAGATCTGTGTCAGCGACCAGAATAATTTGAAAGTCCCCCTAATCCCTAAATAGTAGCTGTTATCTGATTGGTTAAATCTATTTAACCATCTCACGTTTGATTGGACCGTCATTGGTCACTCAAAGGTTACCCAACATGACCTTCTTCTAGGTTTTGAGAGACTCAGTGGTGGAGTATAACGAAATACACTGAGACTAAGTTTATTTAGACTGGGTTTTCATGTGATGAATCATGCAAACTGCTCCAAACACTCAATCTGACAATTCATTTTTGATGCAACACATGTGTCAGTCTGTGTTAACCTATACCAGAATGAGTGAGTGAGTGAGTTAAGTTTTACATAGAATTGTGCAATATTCCAGCTATATGGTGGCAGTCTGTAAATAATCAAGCCTGGACCAGACAATCCAGTGATCAACAACATCAGCATCGATCTGCGCAATGGGGAACCGATGACATGTGTCAACAAAGTATGACCACCCGATCCCGTTAGTCGCCTCTTATGACAAGGCAAGCATGGGTTGCTGAAGGTCTATTCTACCCCAGGACCTTCACGGGTCCAATCTATACCAAAACATAGAAAGGACCATAAAAGACTTGGTTCATGCCCTCCATTAAAGCCTGTGCTAATCACCTTTGAGTCAAACACTTAACATAGCTTTTCATGCACGTTGGTGTGAATATGGTTACTTTTATTACCAAAACTTAGACTTCAAAGACATTTTACTAGTCGCTGGCTACAGACTACTGGTTTAAGTCACAGAGAGCCATTTTCATATTAATACTCATGCAAAATCTGATACAAACAGTTGTCAACTTGTATCTAAAAATACAACCTGGTAATAAACAAATGGATTCCTGGTTGTTCAAAGGCTGACAAATTCTACAAAGGACTGTTATGACGCAACAAAACCTGAATGGCCCATAATACACCTGAGACAACCTAAAGCTTGAGATAGATACCAGTGACTGGCAGACAGAAGATGCATTCATACAACTGTTGATCAAAAAGCAAACAAACACACAAACAAGATGTTTGTTTTTGAATGTTTAGGGTCTGATATTTTTCACAACAGGGTATTTTTTGTGTCATATATGGAATGTAAAAGGGGCATGCTTTACATGGTGAGCCATGTTCCAATGTCATTGCATCATCTTAGATTCAGAGCTCTCTGCTCGGTACCATCTGCCCATGCATTATTTCATCAGCCAAGACTTGATGATCAAGTTGGAAAATAATGTGGATGGTGCCAAGAATAATTCCAGTGCTTAGTCTGCCTCAATCCCAAAACATTCTTCACAGTCATGTGTCAAATTCAGATAACTTTTCATAACATCTGGTTCCAACTCCATTTGACCAGTAGATCTGACGATACTGTCTGCTCACCTACTCACTATATATTCCGTCCTATATATATATAGGCATATCAAGACCAATGGGAAGCAAAAATTTAACTGTATAAATCATTAATACTACTTTATATGTAGAATGCTCATTAAACTGAACTGAACACAGCTGACAGAAAAACAATCCAACTCCTGACTAGTCTATTTCTGAGTATGTCCACTTGGTCTCAAAGTTTCATTTCAAGCACATCCTCGTGGATTCAGAACATTGAAGTGTTACGATGTTAAAATTCTTGGAAGTCAAGTGTGTTTTATGACACCAAAGGAAGACTTCAAGTACGGCATGCTCATCCAAGGAATCCCAGAGCATGGGTTTTTGTAAGTCCACCATCATTAAGCTGGAATATTGCTCACTACGGCGTTAAACACCATCGCAGTCCCTGAATCCTTGTTTCACTTCTGCCAAGCTCTTCCAGCAATGTGAAATTCTCAGGTGATGCATGTCTAGATTTCCTCAGGGTCAGGATCTGACTGGGTCTCTTTTTCAAGTTCAAATGGAGTTTCTTGTTTGCATAAAAATATATACAAATTCAACACAAGAATATGTTTGTGTGCATGCATGCCTGCCTGCATGTGTGTAAAAATAAAACAACAAAACTGTACTATGAGTCACATGGCCTGAAATACTGAATAAACGTGTCTTGTATATTCAGAGACTGAGTGTTGGTACTAACACTATCACCACTGTTCTTCTAAGACACTCTGACTTGTAAGTTTACTGATCCATGTAAATGTCTGGTACCTATCTCCTGCAAATCATGAAAGACACAGTTGATTTTGTGCTAGGCTTCTGCATCGTTTCATATATGCCATTCAGAAGACAGAGTTTCCAAGCAAAATAACCCTTACTTAGCAGTTCAGAAGTTTGATACTTTTTGATGCCTAAAATAAAAATGTTTACAATGTTCTAACATTTGTTTAATATAGATAAAGGAATCATGTACACTGAAATATTTATACAGCTTATGGCAAACAGTAAAATTAGACTTGCCAATTCATAATGACGAAAACATGTGAACAGCTTTGACAGTTCTCTCTTAATCATTGCTGATAGTAGTGAAAGTCGTAACGTAAGTTATACTGGGGATTACACATTCATAGTAAAATACAGATTCTAGTACATTTGTTGGGTTGAGTCCTATCTGGGATTCGAACCCACATCCTCAGAGCAAGGCACCTAATTGCCAGCACACCTAGCTGCCTAACCCGCTCAGCCACCATGGTGTGCATCATCATAACTTAAGGTCTCATATCAAAGACTGTTAGGGCAGGAATCCACAGTGAATAAGATCATCATGAGAAATTACACTTGAGTCTGATGCATCGTTGTCATGAACTGGATTCACAAACAGACTTCACCATCTTGCTTTACAAACTGCCTCAACAACCAAATGGGAGTGGTCTTGTGTAACAAGTATAGGGCACTCCAGTGTTTGTTCATGTCAATGGTTTGTACAAGGAGATACATTCCATTGGGATGTTGAGTCAAGAACAAACCAATCGTGTCATCAAGTAAACAATGGTAATAACTAACTCAAAGGAACCACTGACGTTAGTTCACGACAACCACGGTTCGCTTCACGCATTTGGACTCAAATATACAGCAAGAGGCCTGGACCAAATAGCCACTCTGTTGTATGTGTCAGTTCATTGTAAACATGTTTCTCGATACTATATTGTTATTTGAATTGTCTCCATAGTTGTTTGATCAAGGAATGATAAATAGTCTAAAATGTGAAGGAAACTGTCTGTTCCGACTTGTACACAATCAGTATCACTGCTCCCCTTCGGCCATCAAGATTAATGATCATGTTATTTACTGCAGGCTGAGGGATGACATTTTACAATCTGTTCCAAAACTGTCTAAAAACCTGAAAGTCTTGTACAGCTGCCTGTCGATGTCATGTCTGACAACTAACTTCTCCATCCAGTGAAATTTTAGTCACTGAAAACAGTATTCCACTTCAAACCACTACAAGAGCTTAAATCACAGGCATTTTTGTGCACCAGAAACATGCTTGACACATTGTGCCCATGTGTGGGCTCAAACCTCGGTCTTCATGTCACAAGCAAACACTTTAACCGCTAGGCTAGCAGAAATGTTTTGAGATAATGGGGCCAAGAACGTAAACCATGGAAAAGCAGGTCCCTGTTTTGTGATATTAGAACAGTGATGGCCTCTGTCCACTGTATCAAAGCATCTGTATCATGATGCAACAATGCAATAGTGAATCATCCCATCACGACAAGATATATCCAAGCATCCTCATGCTTGAAGATGTTGATATCTCCTTCCACAGTCTCCCAACACACTTCACAATTCCATAAACAGACCCTGAAATTGAAATTCCCACTGATCATTGACCAAGATGGTCACATTCCTGACCGAAGCTTCTGACAACAGAAGCAATATTGGAACACATTACGGTGACATCGGCAAACAAGAGTCAGCCAAAGGATTACACCATGACCGCACACAATGTGACCAAGACATAACACAGCTAGTTTGTGAATTACCACACTGACATTTAGTCCCACAAACAAAGTTCTCTTATTTAGAGTAATTATTTAAAAACAACCAAAAAAAGAGAAGTGAGCAATATCAAAATGGTGACAAAAATTCAAGCTTGAGTTGGACACCAGTTTGAATACACCCCCCTCGGTCTGGGAGACAGACTAGAGGACAAAAAGGGGTCAAATTTTGCCCTTGTGACAACACATCACCATGCTAATACCACGGTTAAAAAGATACCAAGATGTCCTTTTCACAACAGATTACGATCCAACTTCATTTAAATCAGACTGGACTCTCTCATGTATTTTCATAATGTTTTCAGGTTTTGGATAACCAGATAGCTAAGTACACAAACACTTTCATTATACTGAATCATGCTCTCATTTTACAGTCGTGAATGGGTGTAATTTTACGCCATTTGTAGAAACTGCTTTATGTGACTGAACATGAACCTTTGAAAGGAAAACACTTTGATAACAAAAACTTACATACATGATATCTATGTTACAGAAAATGCCTATTCAAAGCTTAAGAATGACCATACAGACGAAAATGGTCACACCTAACAATCTACCAATGATCTGAATCCTACAACATCTGAAAACATCAAAATCATAAAAAGCATTTTTGATAAAAATCCCCCCCCGTCTGGCCCCTCCTCATCAATAGTGACCAATAAACCAATACAAACTTGATGCAACGACTACACATGGCTGGGTCTTCATGCAGACCCTTCAGCAACAGATGTCCCTAACAACAGGATCTCCACAAAACTTGAGCATTGATTCACAAGATTCAATAACTGAGGATTTCAATTTGGACAACTGTACATCTACAAACGAAGGTGTCGTCTCATAACTTGTCATCATGTCTTGCCACACAGCTGAGGTAAGCTTCAGACTGATATACATACAACACATGGTTCTATTAATGTTATTGTGTGTAACTAAAGATAAAACGTTTGAGTGGAGTAATCAATAACCCTTTTCTGGGGCAGCTGATGTTTATGCAGACTATACTATGAATTATTGATTGGAAGGATATTTTCATCATCATTTTACTGTTTATTAACAGGATTTAACTCAAATGGCAATAACAATGATTTACCCATGCTCTGTATCATGACAGAATGTTTGTATCATGGCTGATTCTAGTAGCAGTGTTGGATTGAGTCCCATTCAGGATTCAAACCCAAATCCTCAGAGTCAGGCACCAAATAACCAGCACAGAAAGACAGCAGACTAACCCACTCAGACACCATGGCTCCCACTTTATCTCAACAGAAAAACAAACAATAATAATCAATAAATGAAAGTAGATTCATTATCAAAACATACAAAAGAGCAAACTAAAATAAAAAAATTGAAAGAAATAAAATCATTTTGCATCACTTATATTATAAGTCGTAAGTGTTGCCATATTGGATTACTTGGCATGAATTATTAATAACTCTCCATCCTAAACATAATTTAGAAGTAGCCCATCACTAAAGATCTAACTTTGTATATTGTCAGCATAAATAATAAACATTACTTCATCACAAACTTTTATGCATGATATTACACACAAATTCATTTTTCTTATCAATGATCATTAACAATTTTTCCAATGATATATTTGAACATCACTCCTCTAAGCCAGTGCTATGAGGCACTAAAAGACCCCAGACAAAGCTTCTAATATCATTTCACAAAATCACTATCAAGGTTCATACTGAATCACGACAACATGAATTGTTGCAGGGCTAATTGCACTCCATTTCAAGTAGCACTAAAGGCCGAACAGCTTCAATTGCATGACTATATTAACAAGGGTGTTAATCATGTTGGCTTAGCACAGCTTACAACAGCTTTCCAGTTATAGATGAAAGGTGAAAATAATTAAAAGTGTGTGCAGACATGTTTAAATGACTGAACTTACAAAGGAGAGATTGGAAAGTCAACAGATTTTTGACAGCATCAAACTATCAGGGGAAAGAACAGTCCAAGTCAGATAAAACTCTAAAAGGTTTCACATTCCAATTGAATGGGTACAATTAAAACCTTAATTACACAGTTGAAATGCTTCCTAAGGTCTTTTCATTAGAAAAATACCTTCTGCTCATGGTGTGCAAGTGAGTGAGTTTAGTTTTATGCTACTTTAAACAATATTCCAACAATATGACGTCGGAAACAGCAGCAACATGCTTCACATATTGTACTCATGTGGGGAATCAAACACAGGTCTTCAGCATGATGTGCGGACGCTCTGACCACCAGGCTATGCCATCACCCCACTTCGGCTTCTGCTACATGAAGCTTTCACATATGTACTTGACAACCACAGGTGGAATATATCAACATATGTACATGTGACAGAAAAGATTTTTGGTTATCACTGTCACATGAAACCCAATGTCTTTCTGCTATATCTACAGTCAAACTTTCAGTTGTTTCAAAATAAAAGCTCAATCACTGCACTTTTCCTATTCACTAATTCATTTTGAAAAATCAATCAGTATTGAAGCTTAGGATAACATGAAGTATATATGTATCTCCAAAAAGAAACACTTGTAGGACTGCAGAGATTCAATATGCTTTGGGTGAAATTTTAAGCACATGCTGTATTTTTTTTTGTACTCTACCTTGCCCACAAATTTCAAATAATTTCTATCCACAAGATATACACAAGCAGTTGAAAGTACCAGCGTACAATAGTGACAGAAGTGACAGGGTCTTTATAACATAATATTATGTTGTGAACGTGATGAAAAGGAAATATATGAATGTTTGTTACATTACAAACAGTCAACAGTACCATCAGTGTTGCAAGGACATGATGACAAACTGCTAGGTTACAACCAGAGGTCAATAGTGGGACCAGTGTTGCTAAGGCACGACCACACCGAATTATGCTACAAGTAGTGGTTGATAGTAGGACTAATATTGCTAGGACATGATATCACACTGCTAGATTACATCCTGAGGTTGATTGTAGGATCAATATTGCTAGAACATGATAACACAGCTAGGTTACAACCCGTAGTTAATAGTTGGATCAGTGTTACTAGATGATGACAAACAGTTAGGTTACAATCAACGGTCGATATAGCATATTGTGCATGATGTTTTTCTTTGTATACTAAACAATATGAAGGGGTCCTTCCTAGTACAATGTGTGCCAATGGTACCATCAATCACATTCATCTGACAGATGCTATGAATAGTTTGTTCAAAAATACAAAATAACAATTAACATAAAATATAAATTAGTTATACAAATGCCAAAATTTTAGCTTCATGTAGGGTTGAGCATAGCTTTCATAAAATATGAACTCAATTCTGAAGCTAGTGGCAGACACTGGTAATTGAGACTATTAATAAAGTAATAACTATTAGTTGATGTTACTGACTTACTGGTAAATTACCCATTCCAAGCTTGTGCACTGCTCAATGTGGTTTCTATACATAATAACATTCACACAATTACACATTCATAGTTAATGAGTTGAGATGACCCATTCAGTACAAAACTATAGAACTATAGAAAAGAAGTTCATATGACATAGACATCTGCATCAGCTGGCAGTCAGCTTGTGTATTGTGAGTGAGTGAGTGAGTGAGTGAGTGAGTGAGTGAGTGAGTGAGTGAGTGAGTGAGTGAGCGAGCGAGTGAGTTTATATGCTGCTTCTAGCAATATTCCACTTCACAGCAAGAGACACCTTCACACACAGCACTCAAGAGGTGAATTGAAAATTGGGTCCTTGGTGTGACCAAGAAGTGCTATAACCACTGTGCCACACTGCCACTGCCACTTGACACTGTTTACTCACCATTGTCATGGTTGCACGTACGCCGTGTGCATCACCCGGAAGCGAGCATACGCTAAATAACATTCGAAGTCATTCGGGTTTCGAACCGTTTCGAGATAAAAAGTTCAAAAGGTATGTGCGAATGTCCACTTTCGCGATTTGGTAAGCTGTGTTCTGATTGGTCAATCTCAAAGGTTACCTGACGCGACCTCCCAGAAGGTTTTGTTAGACTCAGTAGTGGAGTATAACGAAAAGTACTGAGGAAAAGTTTACTTAGACTGCTTAGACTGGGATTTAAACACAGATCTTTGGCCTGACAAGTGAACGCTTCAATCACTAGGCTACCCCTTCACCCTTTTGGAGATACATACATTTTGAGACACTATTGAAACAGACTGAGTATAACCTCGTACAGTGTTTCCACTGAACTAATTACTTATCAGACACTGTGTTTGGCAACCTGAAATTTTACCAGTCATGAATGAAATTTGCTGGTACTTTCCTATTATGTGAAATTTTAAAGTTTTATCTGCCTTCAAGCCATTGTGACATGTGGCCAGACAATCTGAAAAACTTTGACTCTCTCCCATTTATAACCTTCTAAGTTATAATTCAAGGTAATAATAATTAACTGAAAATTCTTAATGACTGATCAGTTGACCAATCACAACATGCCAGATCGACTGGCATTTTAAAGTTATTTTTAGTATGCATTATTCCGAAACATGGGAAATTTTTGGGACCATGAAAGCACAGCCAAGACTGTTATTTTGTTTACCCATGATTTTTTTTATTTCAATACAAGACATTTACTGGACAAATTTTACCAGTGATTTCGAGGTATGTACAGGTGAACGGAAACAGAGTCAAAGTAAAACCAGCAACTTAAAACCCTGCTTGGTATAGTGGCTAGTAGTATGTCATACAGAACTAGAAACTTACGAAAAACATTTCTGGACTAATCTTCATTACATATTGTGAATAATTTTTCTGTACTTTTTTTCTGTAAAATATGTTCATTTCAGATATTAGATGTATGTGGCCACCTCCTTGGCTGATTTCTCATTATAATTATGTTCACAAACTAGCTGCCTGCAGATGGACAATATCTGTGATTTAACGGCCTTTGCAGTCTGCACAGTAGTCCATATGAGATATATCCAACAAGACCAGAATAACTTTGTATCTGTTGATCATTTAGACCACTGACAATTTTCAGTCATTGTAAAATGCTAATCAGACATCATATGACATCAGTCAGTAAATGATCAAGCCAGAACCCCATGTGAATGATACCGACTGGCAACGAGCCTTGCCACTAGGATACATTGATATAGTCAACCAAGCCATGGACTCCATGTCCCAAATACTGCCTGGACTGCTGGGACAAATTCCAAGCTGGAATCACCATAATGTCAGTCCAGGAAACATTAACAATAGTTATGTATTAAAGGAAAGATCTGATAACAAATCACAAAAACACAATAACAAGGCATGTGGCGTCACAGTTCAGGAAGTGCAAGATATAAGTTATAGATAACCTGTAATGGTGACAGCAGGTAGTTGTGCTTGACTGCACACCTCTCAGTTTGCCACAACAATGACTTAATACACCACCATCTGCATATAAACTTCTTCCATTGCAGCTGATGTCCTTTCAACACCAGTTCAATACATATAAGAATATTTCAATGCCAATATGATCAACAGATAAATGCCTTTCATTTTGTGGGTGATAATTCATGCCTATGAAATGTTTTCACCTTACACTTTAGATGTATGTTATTCTAATTTCTACGAAAAGTTTGAAAATAAAACTGATATTCTTCATACACAGATACAAGCCATAATATTCACGTCTGCTTAATCATTTTCTTTCACAGTCTTACTACTGCAACTCTCCAGTTAGAAAGTGATTTCTTTATTCGTTGTCCAAAGCCACACTCCGCATCATTCCAGCTACATGATGTTGGTCTGTAGATAATCAAATCTGCTCCAGAGAATACAGTGATCAAAAATTTTCAGTTTGGTAAGATCTGATTTTTATCCAAAAAAATCTCAATGACAAAAATCCTTTAACTTAAAAAACAAGCACTTTAAAAATTCAATTTTTTAAAGAAAATTTCACTGTAAACATCCTAAGAAACCCTGAAATATCAGAATTCAAGATAGAATTTTTTAACACATTATGTGTTTCGAACAAGATCTGTTCCACATAAAGCACACCCCTCAAGCCTCAATCAGACACTGAGACAGACATAACTATGTCAGATAAATAATATAGCAATCCCTTTAACTCATATTTTCCAAACTGTGTATAAGCAATACAATATCTTGCTCTGCAGTTATAAATTTCAGCTCAACACTTTAGTGCCACTGGATATTGTTTTAATCCTTGGAAAGGTTGAACGCACGACTTAAATCTTACATTCCGCCTAATCCTTGTTCCAATATCTCATTCTGTGATCATCACACTCCACATTCCTCCCCACAGATGTGGGCGTTAACTTCTGTTGATTTAATAATGCAGCCATGAATATAATGGCATGTGTTTACACAAGTGATCCACACCTGTAAAGATGATCCACAATAACCTTTCTGTAAATGAAATCATATGTATTGGCTACAGCCCCAGTATACTGGGTTAAGGACAGATTTCTCTGAGTAACTCCATGTTCTTCCACCAGACAATGTCATTGCTCTACTAAGATCACTAGAGACAAAACCGCCAAGGTCACACTAGAGATGAATGCTTATTTTTTCACAGATACTTCAGTTTCTACTTTGGAATAATCAATCACTGGATAACTGAAGAAATGGTTCGTGAATTTGTCAACTAACGTTCTATTTACACAAAAAAGATACAATATCTGTTTGTTAAGCCAAAACAAAGACAATTCTTAAAAATCATTTATATAATTAAGTTATTAATTTCAGAAATATATCTTATTGTAATAATATTCTACTTTCTCAAAGGAAAAAAACCTTCAAGTTCAATTGATTTTCTCATTATCAGGAACTGTCACTGTAAGCATTATCTACATGAGCATGGTTGTGTTGTGCCATTTGTCACTAGCTCATGTCTGGTGAGGTGAGACAAAAGCCATGGGCAGTTATTATACTTTATCTTTATCTAAACAGTATTTCAACCTTTCAGACGACATTCAACATCCTAGAAATATATCCTGCTGAAAGCCTACAGCTTAAGTAGCATGTCAGAAAAACAGGAAAGTCAGCCCTTCCTGGTTATCATTCATACAACACTGCCCACACTACAAGGTGGTGAGTGACTGAGTGAGTGAGTGCTGTGGGCATGCCTTGTGGAGCTAGTCCTACACAAAAGTATATATTACGTTTTAGTGAAGGGGAGGAAATAAGAGTGATGGACTGTTTGGCATGTAATCTGATAACCTGAATGACATCTCAGTGAGTCTGTTTCTTGTTGAACCTTGCACACTGCGATTTTCCAGCTACTTGACAGGTTCAGCCATCTATAATAATCAGGCTGGGCAAGACAATCCAGTGATTGACATCATGAGCATCGATCTTTGAAACAGGTAACATGCATCAATCAAGTAAGTACGTCAGTGGCATAACAGAAATGTGAGTTACAAATGTCAATTGTCTACTGTACCATTACCAACAAATCTATATTCTATGTAACAATACAAGATCTGAAATATTTAGTTCACAAGTCCAAGAGACACATACATGAACTGTGTGTTGTAAGAGTTGACTAGTATATGTAAATATGCATACTGCACATGAATGTCTAATTCTAAAAATGACTTGGATTCTCCATCATTGCTTTTTTTTCGGTCATGATTAAATTATTTATACAACTTACATGTCTCCATGTTTCTGAGAATAATTGGTTTTAGACATCCATGTTGGAATAAATATTTTAACTGAGTACCATCAGCTGGTTCAGCGAAATTTACACAACCACCACAGAGCAACAGCAGCCACTTAAAGGGGCACTGATGCGGAGCGAATAATGTTTCTCGCCAACGGTCGAATTACGAAACCAAACCGCAAATTGGTCAGCGCCCGCTCCTTCGACCGTGACGGACAAAGGAACTGGGCTCCTGTCCATATTAGCAGAATTTCTTCACCTTAACAGTCAGGAGGCCGGATGCCCATCATATGCCATTTGTTCAAAAATATCCATGGTATTCCTTGTCTGATCGTAACAAAATATCCCAGGAGTGTAGTTCTTTTCGGATGCTTGGATGGTATAGTTACTGATCCAATTTGATCCTATTTCTGTGTTTTTAACCTCGATATTTAATCATGTTACATGAAAATATGATGTCTACAGGCACGTAGCAAGCCATTTGTTTCAGTACGGAAGATTGCAAAGCTTTATATATATAGGTAGTTTTGAGTGTTGGTTCAGCTGTGATAGCAAATATCATACGTAAATGTTGGTAGCTATGGTAGCTACAATGGTTTATTATTTATGATAATAAAAACACACAGTTGATTTATTTCAATTCGTAAACAAAAAACGATGACTTTGCCTTTGGTAGAGAAATCTGAAAATTTTCTTACGTAAAAAAAACCCCCTTATTTCACCTATTTACCAAAGTACACAGCAAATGCCTGTGTGTATTCCTTATGTAACGAAATTCCGTTGGTATCCTCAAAACAGTTTCGGCCCATAAGTGTTCTCAGGCTGCATGCGACACAGAGATTACATCCTCCTTGCTGTAACTCACGTTTGATGGTGTAAACCTACACGTGTTATTTGTCATCATTCTCTGGATGGTCAATTAATGAATTTATAACAGGTATAATTAGTAGTAGCACCACTTCGGTTACTCAACAAAGGTTCCCATTTGGCATTTCTCCTGTCTGGAGTAAATACTCAACATTATAAATTAAGGTCTGTAATGGCAAATGTATTGTATGTTATGTAATATGTGCATGTAAGTGATGCAAGAGGGTTTATCAGCTGAGTTACAAAAACAAACATCGATCAAAGGATTAACCGATAACACACTGATTGATTAATTACTTTTATCTTCTAGCGGATTTGTCAAAAGGCAGTGTGTGTGTAGATGACTACACCCTGTCGTAAAGAGTGAGTGCAAAAACAACATCCTCCCTTCAAAGAATTAACCACCCTTGCGTTGATTGATTGATTGCTCATTATTGGTTAACTAAATTACTTAGAATAGTGGACATCATACAATTAGTTGCCAGGTGTGCTATCTTGGGAGACCAATGAGAGGTTTATCTGGTTTTCACCAACGAAAGACGTGAAACGATGTGTTACTTTTTCGCAAATGAGACAGTTGTAAGACACGCGACACAGAGCAGGATTATTTACCAGCTGCAGATGAATGGAATATGATTTCTTTTACGTGGATATTGATGGATACATTCCTGAACAAGGTAGTAGCCTGACATTGTTGCTATAAAATTAGTCTGTTTTACATTCATTATTTGCATTTTGTTTTAATTTATTTTTTGTAGCATTCAGCAGAATCTGTATGACAGAAAACACACACTAGATCGCGTATGTGTGTGAAATAGGATCCACATTGGCAATCTATACAATGTATAAATGTTGCTGTTATGTTAGAAATTTACTATGAGTATAAGCAGATCGTGTGTTCTTTTATTAATTTTCAGAATCATACAAATATGACAATAAACCAATTAGGGTTATGAGACAAAATATAGAGACGTACATTGGCTTCGTTATTTTTCCGTCCTAATAGTTTTTTACCATTTCTACCACTGGCAGATGATTAACCTTCTAAGTGTTTCATTTGTTTTCAAAATACATTTGTTATGAAGTAAAAATGACTTCACCTAAGTTGATCTGTCTATAATTAAACTATCAATTGCGCTTACGGAATGCGCAGCAGAGGTCACGAACCAGTCACAAATTCTGGGATATCATCTGGGTACGCACGGGAGAAAAACAATAACAAAAGTTTACACCAGTCCACGGAAATTGCTCCGCATCAGTGCCCCTTTAAATCAAAAGATGGCTACATACACTTCACTCATAGAAAATGCAGTACTTGTTTTGATGCTAAACATGCAACTGGGGTTCATAAAAACGTGGAAAGGCAATGACTCCATGTATATGTATGTTTACGACAACGATACTTGACGTTTTGTCAAAACAAACAATAAATGCCACCCTAAATATCCGACAATTCTTCCTGCGCTGAATCCTATAATACATTATTATAGAATTTGGACCCTATTAAACACTATTATAGAATGACGTTTACTGAAATTATATCGTTTACCTTCATGTAAGTTAAACTAAATATCTCAAGTCCGGAGGCAAACGTGTTCACTTGAACAAAAACAATGACTTGGAACTTGGAAAGTCATCTTGTCATTGTCACAATGACGGTTCAAATTAAGCAATGACAACTATAAACAGATGTCTTGATGCTCAAATATGCAGTCTACTTACAAAACTGTTTCTCTTATCCTTTTCCTTCCTGTCCATCTTCAAAGTATAACAGCTCCAACGTGTTTAGTAATCAAGTTTAGCAGACGCAGCTGCCCCAAATGTAGGTGTGACTACACCAAAAACCTCATCGTAAGCAGCGTGTTAGGCCTTCAGTTTATAATCAGTGCACATAACCGCTCACAGCGATTGCTAAAATCCTGTCAAACACTGCACACAGGTGTAGGATCGACTCGACAAATGCAACAATGCCGACTGCTGTCAGCTTAGTAGATGTCTCCTTTCACCACAAAACAACGGTCGTTCAAAAACAGTCCACTTCCCAGTTAGTCATCCCTTTCCGCCATTTTCAGAAATTTACAAGTCTCAGGTCAGGGGTCACTTGTGTCCAATGAAAAGTAGTCAACAAAAATAATCATCCAATCAAAATATGCTTTACAACTGGGTGGGACACCTGCGGTTGCTGCGGGAATATACGTTCTATTTTTCCTGCTTAAATGTTGCTAATGTACGTAAGGTGTTAAAGTGATGTGAAACATCTCTATGAAAGCTATCAGCTTCTAAAGTTTGTAATATATTTTTTCTAGTTGTTTGCTGCGGATCGATCCATTTAATTTTCACCAATGAAATTAAGCTTTACTTCGTGGAAGAAATATGGCGGGTGATGAATTGGCTCGTCGGGGATGGTAGGTGTGCAGTATAAAAATTATATGAAGAAAAGTACACGTGTGTATGACACATGGGCAGGTGCATTCTCTCCATTTTCTTGTGTATATTTATGAAAAGCCACAGTCATTTTGCGCCTGTTTGTAGTAGTACATGCCCAGAATTGGAATGTGTAGAATTTCTGACTTGGCAACTTTTACTTTAGCCGTTTAGGAGGGGCATGACAGAACGTATGAACTGTTCTTTGTGGGCGTAGGACTGCAACTACCCATTTACTGAAAAAGAACAATGCCGATTACGTCATGAGGCGAATGACCTGTACATTCAGCCTTCGTGTGATCACTCACCATAGTGATGCTTACTTTAGTCAGTTCACTTGACACTTAACAATCACGGAATCAGTGAAAGAAAACCTAAATTTAATTTACATTATCTAAGTATTCTTATGGACATCTTTAAAAAATCCTCATGAAGAATGCACCTTCCAAGTGTTGTATTGTGCTGCAGGTGCTTCAGAATGCACATATTTTTTTTTCATTTTGTGCACAAGTTTTGACAATTATGTATGACAGCAAAGTTTTCATGCTCACAAGAGCTTTGTCTGTTTCCTAAAGATTGAAAATCACACATCTTGCACAACATCAGCAGAAAGCCATATCTTCGAGTTTCATTTGTCCTTTGCTTAACAATTTACTGAAACTTTCAGCTGCTGCACACAATGGCACCCTCACACTTTTCTGTAAACTGTTGTGGTACTTACAGATCATATCATATCAGGGATAATCTATAACAGGGATAGGCCACTCGCATGCTTTCTTTAGCATTTGTACTAATTAACATGTGCCTCGTCATGCTCCAACGCATACAGTGACTTGGCTTGTTCTTAGCGCTACTTCAGCTGTGTTTAACAGAACTTCAGTCAGTTTATTATATCAGTCGGAATTTTACAATGAATGAATTATAGTAAGAATTAAGAGCAAGTATTATGTGAATGAGTGAAAGAAACACAATGTAAGAAGTACATAAGTGAAGGAATAAAAGAATAAATGATACACCGCAGCCTTCCATCCCAAAACACGTTACTTGAAGAATGCAAAACTATCGCGAGAACACGTTTGCATTTTTGTTTACATTAATAATTAATTCAGATATCTTATTGCATGTGGAGAATGGAATGGACATTAATAAAATGTTAACTGACACTGTCGCACACCCCTCAAAAACAGAAAGTGTAAAACTGTCACAAAGCATCCTAAACAACTTTCCAATTTTGTCAAATAATAAGGTCAACGAGAAAGAAAGAAGTTATGGCACTATAACCCTCAAGGATCACAAGCATCAATGGCCGATCAGATCAGATCTAAAAATTAAACTAATGTGTGAAAGAAGTTTTTATCAGCACAATTTAGCCTGTCTTCACGGTGAATCGAGAATAAAAGCCAGTGAGCTGTAAGTTATATAACATACCTAAAGTATGAAACTTAAGTACAAATCTACTGTCCTAAAACGCACACAAATACCAATTATTTGACTTAAACTGAAGTGACAAAATAGTTAAATTATCCTCTACATGTAGGATTTCAGTTGTTGCAACGCTCAGCAAATGTAGTCAGCTGCTGAAAATAAACCAGACTCACTTGTTTGAGAGGCATTTTTAGAAACCAGACTCAATCTTAAATACTACGCTGCCGCCATATTGGCTACACTGGTTACGTAACGACCCAAGACATATGTTCAGGGGCTTCTCCCTCTGTATATAGTCTCACTGATCATATTTTAAAAAATAGCTGAAGCACAATGTCACTGAAGTAAAGTTGTCAGAGTCAATATAAAACAGTTGGAATAATAATATCATGTGAGTTGCAATGTTGTGATTTGTTTTTAATTCGAACAATATTTAAGTTTACATTTGATAAAATTAACCTCAGTGGGGAACCAACATGTTACGGATGAGAAACATTGTTTCTTTTAATTGTGACTGATTGAAATGCCTAAGAATGTGACAGAATCAATAGTCATTTATAATCAGTAAGTTGCAATAAATCACCTCTTATTAATCACCTCTTACAAATGGTAGTGATCATGATAACAAGCATTAATGTGTCAATACTGCAATTTGGAAACTATTCCTGTGGTTCATGTCAAAAGTACCAGTGCCTGTAATTGGATAATTTGCTTGTTTTACTAACCTTCAAAGATGGCTCCACACTTGTAAGTTGTGTATTCCACTGTATATTTTTACAGGCATTTGACGGCAGAAGGCATCGCAGAGCTAGAACAAAATGGGAAAAGAGGAGTGGATCAACTTATCAAAACAGCCATTGATGTATGTTGTGTCCTCTCAACGTCATTTCTGATGTGTCAGGGAATGAATGTTTTCTGTGTAATCTTTCTGAAAGCAAGATCTATGAAAGACCCTCCATGATCTTATGTTTTACAGAAAAGTCTTACATAATTTCCTAAGTTTTATAACAATATACTCTAAAAATCTTTGTTTTCTGAATTGTATTTGTTATTTTTGTTGTAAGGAAATTGAGATCACAGTAACCTTGACTGTTGGTGTTTGGCTAAAAATTCACCATAAACATGTCACAAAGAAATATATTGATCTGTTTCAGTCTGTTCTAAATGTCATGTTGCATTTTATGTTGATATTTTACACGTTATCATCAGAGTATTTCGTAATGTTTGCTTCATGTCAAAACATTCATGAAATATATATCAGCAACTCTCACTGGAACATAGCTGTCTGGACACCAGCATCAAATGAACAAAACGTCCTTTGTTGCATGTTTGTCTGTTAATGTGTTCAATGAAGCACATTAAACAAATAAGTTGAAAAAAAACAAAACACAGAATGCAAAAAGAAATCATCACTGAAGCAGGCAATCAACATAAATTGGTATCGCTTGTTTGCAGACTGACTTGCGGGAAGTGGGAGCTAGATGGCTGCCTGAGGAACTACACAAGGGCAGACTGGACTATGTAAGCCTTCCATTGCCCCATTGCTGTTTTCTAATTTCGTTTGCTGTTTTCTGTGCATTTTTGCTACACTTTAGTTAATCTTGTGGGTTAAACTGATCTATCTTAATCTACTTAGAAGTCATTATTTGGCTCCAAATGTCGTTATTAATTCTCTGTTCATAATTAAGTAATGTCTTTGTGGATATGGATTTTATTCATATTTCATTAATTCACTATGAACAATGATGATGAAGCATGAATGCTTGGTTTTTGTTATTGAATTTGGGGTTAAATTACATTGTTTGATACTGATGTATTTAGGAATATTAGATAATTTGATAATTTTTCCTTATCCTGACTCATGCATATTAAGCCTTCCGTTATGTGAAGATAGTGAAATCCCTTGAAGTTCCCTTCTAATTGAAGTGGACATACAATATACTCGCCAACCGGAAGCCCCCCCTTTCCCGGCAATATGGTCACATGACCAGCCATGCATGTCACTCTCGCCATCGCCTGACAAGCATGGTTAGAGGCACTTTGGGTCCCGATGAAGCAATAAGTTTTTGCTTATGTTTCAGTCCTTTAAACTAAATTGTGTCATATTCAGTTTTTGGATTGTAATTATCATCATCGTGTAAAATTATTGTTGAAATATATAAATTTTCATGTGTTTTGGACACGTTTTCTTCGACTTAGACTTGGTCTTAGTTGAAGAAATTGTGCTCTCAGTGTAAGTTATGGCTGTCGGCGGTCGATCCACATATATTATGTCCTTCATGCAAACCGATTTGTTCTTCCACTGTCACTGTGAAATTTGTAACAATTTATCTGATTCAGAATTTGCATGATATTTATGTGAGTGAGTGAGTTTAGTTTTATGCCTCACTCAGCAATATTCCAGCTATATGGCAGCGGGTCTGTAAATAATCAAGTCTGGACCAGACAATCCAGTGATCAACAACATGAGCACATTCGGGAACCGATGACATGTGTCAACCTAGTCAGTGAGCCTGACCACTCGATCCCCTTAGTCGCCTCTTACGATAGTCACCTTTTACGGCAAGCATGGGTTGCTGAAGGCCTGTTCTTGCCTGGGACCTTCATGGGTCTTATATTTATGTACTATTCAAAGGCGTGCTAAGAACAAACAATGTAGGCTCTCACAAGTCATGTCTAATGAATTAGTTGATCCTGTGTCGAGGAACCATATGTTGATCACAGCTGACATTCATGATTTTAGTCATTCATCTTACATGACAGTTCATCGGCTGCACTTGGTCCGTTTGATGAAGAGGAGGCACTGTATGCATGCTCCCGTTCACGGAAATCATCGCTGTCGGATGTATCTTCTCGTCACAGTCTGGATGAAGCTCCTTCCATTGACTCGCAGAGTGCTCACACTTATGCTTCCCGCTACAGCCACAAGCGTTCACTATCTGCTTTCCCCATTCGTCGGAGATGCTGTCATCTTTTGTTTTCTTCACACAGTCATACACAAAGGCATTCACGAAATGGCATTCATTCCAGGGATACACACAGACAGAAAGATCATGCTGACGTTCACTGTATGGATATCATTCCCCACTTGTGAATGCATTCGTGGAAGAACAGAGAGGCTTCCATGTACAGGGATAGACGTTGCTGATCTCCATCAGCTGATGAAGCCCTCCTCCTTGACTCAGAGATTACGTCGTGAATTACGAACAAGTTGGACCATGTTTCACCTTCGAAGGACTCCAACGAAGTTGACACCTATAAGATGAGTTACAAGGACATCAACATGTTGACGTTTCATCTGAATGCGCCAGTATCTACAATCCCTGAAACTTTATGAACAGTCTTCCAGACAATGACCAAGTATCACCAACAACACATTTCAGCCTTTAGTGCTCGTCGATTCCCATTAGATCACATGGACCCCTTCATGAATGCGCCTGACGTAGATGACGTAGCTTCTTCGGACTTGCCCATTCCAGGGCTATCAACAAGACTCTCATCTCTACTTTTGACAGTCCGGAAACTTAAGAAGAAAGGATGATTTTCTCTGCACTTCTCTTCTACTAAGCCCTGGTGTCAGGTTCCCTGGTTAGCATCTACATTATTCAAGAATCGAGGACATCACTAACTCTGTCACCCATTACTCCATGGAAGTAATGATGATAAAGTCGGTCAACACTTTGACTGGTATCCTCAAGTAGACATCTCAGCATTACTCCAATAAGTCAAAGTTCTCCAGGGCCCAGAGAGCGAGAGACAAGAAGTACAATGTACGCAGTGTCAAGAGCTCCCTTAAAACAGGATCTCCTGCTAGAGGTGCCAACTTAGAAAAACCACCTTCCACCTCTAGCCGTTTCTGTACTACCTTCACGAGTGGGTGGACGTCTGGAGTGCTACTGGAAGAAGTGGGGACTTTTCAACAATGATTACATCCTGAGCATCCTACAAGATGGCTACAACATCCCACTATAGGCAGCACCACCGCTTACAAGAGACCCAGCACTCTTCGTGTGTGTCAGGGATCAACGGGACAGGAAATATCTGTGCTTCCTATTCAACAGTCAGCACTACCAGTGGACAGTTCTACTATCTGGAATATCTGCAGCCACGTGGGTATGTACTCAGGTCACCAAGCCCATGAATATTGGAGAACAGGACCGAACTACTGCCGTTATAGTTCCTGAAAAGGAAGCACAAGATGTACTTATATGGCAGCCAACAGAATTCAGCTTGGCCTGACCCATCACTATTTCTATCGGATTCTGTAAGCAAAATAAGCATGAGTTAGGATAAGGAAAAATGTGCAATTTTCTACATAAAACTGATATTTTATAATTATCCAGACTCATGGTGTTAAGCCCTTCCAACCGCTAAGTATAAATATCAATTTTATTCAGAAAATTACATTTTATTCCCAAATACTTCAGCTTCCAAAGTAAACCCTTTGTGGATGTTGCTATTTTAGGTTGGTCCTGATGGTTGATATGTGTTTAATTAGAAGAAATAATTGTATCTAAAGTATGACATAATGGCCTCAGAATTGTGTATTCTTGGTAATTCAAATAGTTGCTAACTGTGAAAGTATTCAAGTTACTCACTTTTATAGTTAGGCGGTAGGGTAGCGCAGTGGTAGGACATTTGTTAAGGCATTCACTTGTCATGCTGAATACCCAGGTTCAATCCCAAAATGTGCACAATGTGTAAGGCCCATTTCTGGTGTCCCTTGCCATTATATTGCTTAATGTGGTGTAAAACTAAACTCACACATTCACAATTTTAAGCTGATTTTCTAAAAATTTCCAATTTCAGATGTACGAAACATGTTTAACATTTTATTCAATCTTCATAATGTCACCAACCATGTTTTATGTTAGTTGATGAAGTCAAGAGAAAATAGCTGAGGGTTGTAGTCATTTATCCTTAGTTTTACATTATTTCCGTATCAGACTGTTATAATCAAAGGCAGACATGACTGTCCACAAGAAAGCAATGTCGTTTTCTTAAAGTCTTATTGGAAAGCATTGTTTGGAAGAGTATGCATTGTTGTCAATGTTCTGTTGATTTAATGATGCATACAGATTCAAGGCCCGGCAGTGCTGCAGTTGATGAAGCTACGGAACATCTCGGCCCCCAAAGAAAATGAGGAATCTCAAACGGCTCCTCGTCTTCTCCGTCTCTCATTGACTGATGGCCACATTAACTGCACAGCCATTGAAATTGAGAATCTAAAAAACATCAAGTAAGTAATCCCAAGTGAAGGTCATAGTTTCAACAAGTGTGCACCAATATACAGATATATGTAAGCAAGGGTGCCAACGTGTTACTTTGCCCAACTAAATTGTACAGTGCAACACTGCAAGGTGCTGCATTTGGCTGTGCAGAGTTGTGTCCCTTGGACATGAAATGCCTATGCTCAGAAGCAAAGTTCATTGCACTGATGTAACATGGTTTGTCATCATCATGTATATACATGTGTTTGTTGGTTTTACTAAAATGGTTAACCCATGAAGTTGGTCTTGATGACTTGGATCACACATGCCAATGGCATAAATCGATGCCAACATTGTTGATTATTGTACATGGTCCAGACTCAGTTGCTTACAGACCACCACCATATAAGGGTAATATTGCTCAGTGCAGCATTAGACACAAAACGAACAACCAACGATGAAGTGGTTAATGCCTACAGCATGCCTTACTTCAGGTTTTCTCCCACTGAAGCTGACATGTCTTGATGTTACTGGAATATTCAATCAGTCATTATGTTTGGGTAATTGTAATTTGACTGAATTGGTTTGGTTAGGGTCACACAGCGTAGAAATATTTCATCCATGTTACTGCATAGAGTTGGAGACAGGTTGACATCCATCACTTCTGTTGCAGCCTTGGAACTCCTCCTGGCACAAAGGTGTTGCTAGAGGGCGCTGTTGATGTTGAGAACAACTTCCTCTTACTTACCAACAAAAACTTCCGGTGTCTAGGAGGGAAAGTGGAAAAGTTAGTAGAGACCTGGGAACTGAAGAGGGTGAGCAGTGCTTATTTCTTGAACCTACATAGTTTTGATCCCAGGTTACCCAAGAACAAGTGATGGTCATAAATGTCAAAATGCAGAGGATAGTCCAATTTCTTGAATTGTCTGATTGTCACTGGATTTTGACGGCTTCAATAGCAGCTGATATTACCATATTGCCAAGTGTAGTTTAGTGTAAATATTTCTAGGAACTACCATCAATTGGACATGCTATTTTCTTTTGTCTCCTAAATACAGTCGTCCCTCGCAATAACGCACTCCGCGATACCGCGGATTCGGTTAAACCGCGGGGTAATCCGTGGCTCCCAAAAGTTCATGTCTCATACACATGGCGTAATGAGAGCAAAGCAATGACCTAATAATATATCTCCGCGTGTTCTCCATATCTAATTGAGGTCATAAATTAATCCTTTATTGTTAAATAAACATCTACCTCACATAGCTGTTGCTGGATTATCTGTTGAGTAAATTAATGAGATCAGCCCTTTTAACAGTCAAAACTAATGCCGCGTGTTGTCATTGGAGAGCCCCCATTGGGGTAACAACATGGCGGATGCATACTCAGTGTCAGCCGGAGTGTAATCCGGACAATAACCAGAAAAAATAGAATCTCATCAGGTACATTTGTATGAAAAAGACAACATATTCTCAATACAGATAACCAGAAACTTTCAGTTTTCGTATTTTTATCATGCCATCAAATAAACGTAGTGTCCGTTAAAGTTCATTTCATGTTTTCTCTTCAATCTTGTCACACCATGGACATTCTCTGGATTTTAAAGCGATTATCCATTCACTGCCTTTCTTTATGTAAACAAAATGATACAATATATTTGATTGGCTAAACTGCTTGCATGCCACTGCCTCTCCATGTGTTCGAGAAATTGAGTTGACATCGGCATCTGAAAAGAAGGAAGTCATTGCTCACCTCTAATTCCCATACATTTTAATATCTGAACGATTAGTAACAATCATGTATACTGTTACATTATGGAAGAAAGTCTACCGCACAATATGAAATTTCCCTTTATTTGGAAAAAAATGACAGCGCCAGTTTGACGGCACTAAGTAAAACTACTGACCATATCATACCACATTAGCAGATTTGCATATTAAAGATCGGTCTTACCTAAAGAAAACACAGAAACACTTTTGTAAGTTTTATTTTCTCTGTCACACGCTAGTTTCATAACCATTTACAAATGCACATACGTTTTGTATATACACACACACACGTGTACCAAATGCAATGTATATATACACTCTTGTTGCTGGGTCTTTCACTGGACCTATATTCATGTGAGCAATAACGCGGGTGTCTAATAACGCAGGGGGTTGTCCATGGACCCCGAGACCCGCGTTATTGCGAGGGACGACTGTATCTTCATTAACTGACAATGAACTGAAAGGAGCCAGTGATAGTTTTAGTTTCAGTCAGATTTGAGGGTGTAATGGTGAAAGAAGTTGTCCAGGTTGTATGTGATTTACAGAGTGTATCTGGTAAGACATGAAGGTGTTGACATTACTTGTCAAACGAAGCATACCTTGTCAGATTGGTCCATATTGTTTTTCACAATAGAACAGCATCCACTCTGGCATTTTTTGGACAAAGTGACCAGCTAGTCTTTCAAATACCAGTCATTTGTAACTTTTACCGGTCAAGATGATAACACTTTTCATTGTGCGCTAGACCTTGCACCCTACCCACCAATCAGATGTAGAGGGTATCAATATGCACCACTGCCGCTATTGTAGCCTTGGGTTTTCCATAAAACTGCTATTTTTTATTTCATAAAATAAATATTTCCATATTTTATAAATTTTTTTAGAGGGGAAATAAAGTCAACTGAAGTGACGCAAAAACTGATTTTGAAATTTGCTGTACACAATGTTACTTGACATTCTTAATTTGTACAGTCAAAGTCTGGTATATACTGGATAAAGGAAACACTATAACTTTAGGCGTTACCTCAGGATGATCAGGGATCATGGTTGAAATGGACCACAGATTAGTTTTATGAAGTTTATTGTTTGGATTCTTGTAATCTTGAATATTTTTCATGAAGAAAATGGCGCTATATTCGGCAATACATTTAAGGGTGTATATATATCATTTCAAGATATATATATCAATGTTCCTTTCAATGACAGAAACTAGCCAAGCAATCAAGATCCGGTGTGCAGACGGAAGGCGGCCCACCTTCCTTTGTTCCATTTGGAAAGAAGATGCCAGCAAATGATTACAATCCCAATCACAGAGGTGAGGTGCAAGAAAACCTTCAGTTCCTTGAGCTTAAAGGGCACACTTGGACATGGTCTCTCAGTATTTGCCCTAGACATGAAAATTTATAAGTCCTCATGACTCCCTGGTGTCATGAGAGGGAGTCATGGATATGCTTTTGGGAGTCAACTTCAGTATAGAACTTTCATCAGGACATCAACTGTGACTGTTTAATAACGATTAAAAAAGGGGTAAAGAAGGTTAGGTACTGAGCAGTTAACTTGCTAACAATAAACAAAGTAGTTTTAAGCAACAGCAAATTACAGGCTTAGATTATCTGAACTTGGGGCCCAGTGGCATTGTGTCTGTACTTAACTGTGTATTTGTGTCAAATCAAGTGCGATTGTTTAATAACAAAAAAAAAACATGGTAAAGGTTTTTCATCAAGACTGATCAGTTAACTGGCAAACAACAAACTATAAGTAGTTTTTTAAAAAACCAGCAAATTATAAGCTCAGATTATCTGAACTTAAGGCCTAGTGGCATTGCGTCTACAGTGACGCAAACGTTATATTCACTGCATATTTGAAATAATTTGTCTATTTGTCTATGAAATACACAGGTTTTCTGCATCACTGCAAACACTGGCCTTTCTTTAAAATAGATGCTATGTGATGAGTTCAGCCATATGAAGCCATTGACATTTTTTACTTTAAACAGTTCAAATAATTAGACATTAGTTACAGTGTCTTTTCTAGGACACGCGATTCGCACTAATAGCTTGAGAGCGCGAACTGTATATAGTAATAGCATAGTAATTTGCTCCCTAACTACCTTTCAAAAAACATACGAAAGAAGCTTTATATTGACATGGTATGACTTTTTAAAGCGGAGTCAGCCACAGAGTCAAGTTCGAGTGACAACATGTAAACATAATTGTTATCCCTTACACAGAGTAACCTCCCTTTGTTAAAACCTCTATCGGCACTGGGGAAACAAAATTCCATTCATATCAGTATGAAAATAGGTAACATTTTTCGATGAAGTTATGATTTGATTAATTAATTGACAACGTTAGACTATGAACTCTAAACATAGTGCTTGTGTACAGCTCTTGGCAAACACAGTTTCATCGATTTTTTTTAGGACATCAGTTCGTTTTAGCTTCGTTTTTTAAATCAGACAATATTATCACTTGAAGTTGCAGACGACAAATGAATGCAAAATTCTTATTTACAACGGTTTGTATTAATTTGGCATGAATAATGCCACGCAAAAGAATGAAAATTACTGACTTTTTTGCACAAAATACCACTGAGAAAGCAACAGTGTCCGCCATGTCTCCCAGAACGATACGTCTGTCAAGGAGACGTGTGAATCGAAAGGCGAGCAAAACCCCGAGACTGACCCCGACTCTGAAAAAAAATGTTTGCAAGAATGTCCATGGCTCTCTCAAAATGAGCTTAGTGCTATGATATGTGACTATTGTAGCCAAAATAAAATGAGCAATAGTTTCACTGGTGGTTGTTGCAATAACGTTCGTACATCTACACTATTTTGAAAGATGGTAATACAGGTATTCCCCTCTACGTTTTCCAAATCCCCATCCTTTTTTGTGTAAGGGGGCAACAAATCCCCCCTACATTTTCAGTTCTAGAATAGACACTATAGTTACATATTCAAGGTTTGATCTTTACACTCGCCAGCACGCCTGAGGCGAATATATATTTTGTTGAGCAAATGGAAATAAAACTGCACTAGTTTTTTTTTCAGTGGTTACTATTATTCATCAAATACTCGAACTGAGATAATGTATTTTCAACTCAAACCACCAGACTAATGAATCTCAAACATTGCAAAACTCTAAAGTTGACATCTACTTTGTGTCACTTCTTTCAAATCATGTTATCGCTCCTTCGCTTTACCACATGGTATAGGTTGGAAAGAGTGGCACGGCTTACGATTTTAGTTATCCCTTTCCATCCCTCCAGTTCTTTACAGATGGCCCTGATAGAGAATAACTATCTGACAAATCACAGCCTCACACACGCCCCTCATAACATCTGGCAAATTCAGTTATACATTTCCACATGTTCAGTTCTTTACTACTGGCCCAGATGGAGTATAAATAATTGGATAACTATTGGTTTTTAATGACGCATTTCCGCCTGTCTGCTATAAAGATCATGATTGGTCCAAATAATGCACATGACCTAAAGCTTGAAACCTCATAGATTTAGATGAAAGTTTTAGGTAAACTCATGCCAATTAGAACGTTTTACTCAAAACCTCGCCACCTATACATAAATTATGGAACTTAGTGGACGCATCGTGCTAAGTTATTACCTGCAATAAAAATGCTTCATGCATATATTTTAGCATTAGACATCGTGTCCGAGCGTGAAGTTCGAAGCGACGGAAACCGAGATGTCACATGACTTCACTATTACGTGATTGCATAAAAAGTATAAATAGCAACTTGATATACCATGGTGTAACATGTTTTCGGGGTAGTAGCACAAAAGATGATCATGGACATTATTGTGTATCAGTAGATTATCAAAACTGTAATTTCGTAAATAACTATCACCTCACCTTTCATGAATTTATTGTTAGAATGTTCTGTCGTCCCTTGGTTTTCAGTGCAAAATACATTTCATGTCTTGTCCGCAAGCACGAGCGCTAGAAGTGACGTACCATGTTTTCGGGTAACGCGTTATTGAGCGGGGTAACGCCCTTGTATGGAAGCACATGTGATGCATTCTTCTCCACAGAAATCAACAAATACAACATATCATTTTACTTAAAAGCCAAGCTAACAGGTCATTTTTTTTCTTGCTTGTTTTAATGGGGTTTTATGGTGAAATTTTTTTAATGAAATTTGTTAAAAATAAACATATTAAAGGCAAGTTATTCAATCATTTGCACATTCCTTCGTCTTGTCTGCATGGCCTGCTATGGCAGGGACAATAAAACGGGTCATGTCCGTGCGGTATGGTATCATCGCAGTTGTATTTTAAATGAACCCAGAGGTCATATGCCTGGTGTGAATTCTGCTGCACACAAAAAAAAAACATGTAAGAGATGACCAATTCTGTGTTCAATGTTGTTGTTTTTTATTACAGGTGATATATTATGTTTGGCTTTTCACTCTAGCAGACGATGATCTGCTTGACAAGTTGCAAGCGTTATTTCAAAGGGTATGATGACAATTACGAAGGTTTTCAAATCGCATTATGTTCTTTGGTAGAATTTTAGTACTTTGACAGAAATTAGGCCACAACTTGCTTGAAATCTGAACATTTCAAACATTTTGTGTTCCAATTGCGATTTTGTTTTATTTTGTTGACAACTTTGATGTGGACACATTGCCAATCCATGAATTCGATAATCGTGTCTTTCAAATTAGAATAACACTGTGAATGCAAGTTTATAATTCGAATTCTGTGAATAATGTATGGCCATCTAAACTGCCATAAGTGTTTTCAGACATTGTGACGTTCAGGTTGGTTCCTAAAATTATTCCTATCATTTTGATGTGCATACTGCCTCCGTTGTCTGGGGACCTGCTATTTTCGGTAGATTAACAAATCAAAAAACGACTTCAGGCACTCCTGATGTTGATGAACTCGGAAAGATTGAAGCAAGAGCCCATGACCTTCTTTCAGCAGCCCTGTCACTAGTGAAGCAATCTTCTGTGTCAGATGAATTGTAGACAGTGCCACGATATTAACAATAATAACTTTCATTCCTCTGGACTACTTGTTTTGTGTCTGGGCTAGTGACAGTTGAAGGTTACTAGCCCAGAGGGCTAGTGGCCATTTTTTGTTTAGTTCTAACCCTGCATATGCATGCTCAAATTACAGAATTTCCAATAACTTGCGGTATTTGTGCTGAAATATGATCTCATATTTCTTTTTGAAGAGTGATGAGGACTTGCAATATTCCCAGACCATCTTAATGTGTTCATAATATATGTTATGGTTTTGTTTTCCGGGCTAGAATTGATCTTTAGTAACCAATGATTGTCATAAGAGGTGATTAATGGGATTTGGTGGTCTGGGTTGACAAAGGTCATCGTATCCCATTTGCTTAGATCATTGTCCATGCTGTTTTTCACTGGATTGTCTGGTCCAGATCCGATTATTTACAGACTGGCACCATATAGTTGGAATATTGCTGAGTTTGGCATAAAACTAAATAAACTGAACTCACTCACTTACTCATACATGTTTTATCGGAGGGCATCAAGTCCAGCATAGAGAAAGCAGTTACTGAAACTTGGTTTACATTATGAAATTGAATGCAGTGTTAAAATACAACATTAAGTTTCTGCCAGATTTAAGGAAATTATATACATCCACAACTATATATCACAGTCCTCTAATTCTCATCACTGACAAAAATAATGCACGTTTTTCCTTTGTGTTCAGAATGCGGGGTGAGAAATGTTTTTTCATGTGTGCCTAATAACACTCACAGACACTATGAAATTCAAGATTGATGAAAAGAAACAGTGATTCCAGGATAAGCAATAGTGGCAACTAAATTGTGAACATTTTTATCAAGGTTTCTGTTTTTACCAGCAGCGGTGAAGAAAGAGAATTTCAAGAGCTTGGAGTCTGGAAAGAAGGATAAGAAGACAGAAGAGAGTGAGTTCGAGCAGCAGAGACAGGCAACTATAGCTGAGGCCCTACAGGAGGGGAAGACAAAGACATTTGGTGGGGGAATGAAACAGGTGAGGCTGTACAGCTGGGAAAGACAAAGACATTTGGTGTGGGAATGAAACAGGTGAGGCCATACAGCAGGGAAAGACATAGGAGGGGAAGATAAAGACATTTGTTGTGTAATGAAATAGGTGAGGCTCAACAGGAGGGGAAGACAGACATTTGGTGGGGGGGGGAATCAAATAGGTGAGGCTGTATTGGAGGGTACAACAGACATTTGGCGGGGAAATGAAACAGGTGAGGCTGTACAGGAGACGACAGACATTTGCTGGGGGAATGAAAGGTGAGGCTCTGCAGGATGGAAAGACAAAGACATTAGTTGGGGGAATGAAAGAGCTGAGGCTCTACAGCAGGAGAAGACAAAGACAATTGATAGGGTAATGAAACAGTTGAGGATCAATTCGACTATACATTCAGAGGTGGGATGGGTGAAATGAAGGTTGCATTGGAGAAGAAGAAATAGACACCGGTTTAGTGTGGGTGTTACTGGTGAGGTATACAAGGGGATACAACTGGTGTGGGTGGAACTGGTGAGGTAGGAGGAAAGACAAGATGAGACATTCAGTTGGGAAATAAGTCAGGTTTACAAAATATTTTGGCAATTTGGATTAAGGTGTTTTTTGTTCTGAGATGATAAAAATTTCTGTTTAATTGGCATGTGCAAACAGACCAAGTAAAGTATGACATCTCTGTTGGCAGCATGTGAGTGACAAAGATGTTGCTCGGATTGTCGAGATGGGCTTCACGTCAGATCAGGCAAGCACAGCACTACGGCAAACCAGTGGCAACGTGAATGATGCCATCAGCTCCCTCATATCCAGGGGTGGTAGGGGTGGTGGTCGTGGAGGAGATCGAGGCGACAGGTTTGAACGAAGACAGCAAACAGAATCAAGACAAGGTGTGGATTTGTTCATGGCTTTAATACTGTTTTGAAAGATTTATGGTGAATAATTAATCAAGAGTTATAAGAAATGCACACTTCTTGCTGCTGCTGCTGCTGCTGATGATGATGATGATGATGATGATGATGATTAAAAGATGATTTAATACAGTTACAATACAGTTGTAGTGGTTTGATTCAATCAAACCACCCTTGTACTAGTTTTGTCTCCCAGAGGCAGACTGAAGCGCAAATGAGTTGCGCAGCATAAAGAAAATGACCAGCCTTCTTACATGTGAGCGAAGCGAGCAAAGGTTGGCAACGTACTTTCTTCACTTCGGTTCAAAAAATATTTTTCATATCAAAATAAAATATCGCCACCATTAAAAGTATACACCCATTTCTTCACTGGGTTGTGCTCTCACACTTCTAACCCCATGTTGAACCGTCAGACCGTTCTTCGCCTCCATTCCTCCTTGCAGCTTCCGGTTCAACAGAGTGAAGGAACAGGAGGGTATTATTCTATAGGGAGTACCTACAGTTACCTCCCCTTCATTTGCGCATTGCGCCAGAAGTGTCTTTATGTAGAATAAATGTTACGAAAATTCTACCAATAGCGACGACAGATGAGACAAACTCCAACAGGTTCATGATAAAAGTAGGCAATGTGGTATTTCTTTCTAATTTCTGCTTATGCTTGTTCTGTCACTCCATGCAGCTGGAAGCTGTCAGGGGTAATGGAGGCGGAGAACAATCTGAATGCCACAAGTGGCGCTTAAAATACTGAATAAAACATATTTCGTGTGAGTAATTACTAAACGTGGGGTAAGAAATGTGAGAGCACAGCCAAGTGAGGAAATGCAAGTGTACATTTGCTGATGGCGATATTTTATTTTGACATGAAAAATATTTTTGATCTGAAGCGAGGAAAGTACACCTTTGCTTGCTTCACTTGCATATAAAAATGTTCACTATGCTGCGCAACCCCATTTGCACTACAGTTTGTCTGTGGGTCCCCTAATATAATATGATCGCCCAATTGACGAAAGCCCCAGTGGCAACCACTACATTAAGAATATTGCCTAATTTGTTTGTCATTGTTTACTGATTCCTTCAATAAATTTAGACAAGTTTGACCCAAAAATTTGAGCGATCTGCCTAGTGAACTAAACCAATGTTGATTGCATAGGTGGGCGTGGCCGTCGAGGGAGAGATCGGGATGATGATGAAGAGGGCGGAGTATCATCCAGACCGAGTGGTCCAGCCACACTCTTCGATTTCCTTGAAACCAAGATACCTGTCAAGGAAGGTAATGTGATCGCTTGATATTTGTCTGAGGTTTCCGATTACTCTTCACTTAGAAACTAGTGGTAAGTTCAGTGTTTTTTTTTTCAGAATCACATACTTGCCTATCTATTCAACTACACATCTATAAATCAATCCACTCACAGATCAACTCTTGAAGATCTAGTTTAGAATTCATCATCAGTGACCAACTTTAGCCTAGGAGGTGACTTGCGACATCAGGTGGTCAGCCTCGGTCACTTGGTTGGTGCAAACCATCATGTTCCTGTTCCAAAGGCTGATGTTCATGATATCAATCACTGGATTGTCAGGTCCAGACCTGATTGTTTACAGATCTTTCTCATATAGCTGGAAAATATCTGTGTGCGAGGTTAAACAAGAAACAAACTCACTGACATGTCAGTCAGTTTACTTGATGTCACACTTAACAATCTATCCATCGTCTTATTTTCTCACCTTTCACAAAAATTTCATAATATTTCAACAAGGCATGATCACAGCACATAAGGGAGGTAAGTCTATGAAAAAAATTCTGAAAGACACATCTTTCCATTGTCTCAACTTCATCAGTCCAGCCCCTGGTGGTTTATTTACTAATTTACTCTTCTGTCCATCCATCAAACTGTCCATTTCAACCATTTGAGTTTCATATTAGCAGCCCTTTATTGATATTTTCTGTCCATCATTTATCCAAACTATTCAAAGATGCCATCTTCTTCCACTCAACAAGTAAACCATATCAGGTTAAGCAGTCACTTTATGTTACAGAGTCAAAGTCATCCAGTGCCTCAGGTCGTCCCACCTTCAACAACAAGTCAGCGTCAACAGACAGCAGCTCAAGCCGCAGCAACTCAGGGCCCAGTGGTCGGCCTCACTATGAAAATAACTCCAGGTCCGGGGGCTACAAGTCCACACCCAACCATCACCATCAACAGTCTCAACAGCAAGACTTCTCAGGGCAAAACTTTCAGAATCGCAAACAAAATCTTCCGCCAAGGTTAGCTGGGAGGCACGGCCAGGATGGGCAGAACTATCACCAACAAAAACCTTCTAGTCAACACTTTTCTAATTTTGATTCTGAAAGGACTCAGAGAGGAGAGGATTCTCAACGGAGAACAGACAATCAAAGCCGGTCAAACCAGTCAGGTTATAATGCATATGAACGTGGTCAGAAAGACTTTAATCAGTCCCGTCCAAAGTCTGGATCATACAATTACAGTGATCAGCAAGAGTACAAGGAAAATAGATATAATAGTCGGCAGGATTCACATCACAGTTCAAAGAACAATGGCCACCAAGAAGACAGACGTGATAACCGTTTTGACAACCAAAGAGGCAATCGCCAAGCTCAAGGTCAGAGAAGTTCAAGGTCACAGCAAGATGGATCAAGGAAACCATATGAGGTAAAGAAAAATGGAGAATAAAAAGGGGTGGTAAACAGACAATAACGATGCATACTCGCTGCACATCTGGATTATCCTGGAATAAAGGGCATCTTGCAGCATGGACTTGCAGCCAACAATATGGGTCTGTTGTCAGGCTAGATGATGTGAGGCCTTGTTCCATGTTAGTGTTGTATGTCTGTTGTGTTGCCATACAAGGCTCATGTTACAATGCATCTATTTACAACTCCTGTGTCCCAATGTATACGGGTTATTATTTTATTAGGTATGTTCATGTAAAATGTGAATAATAGCTCAAACTGTTTAAGAGCCATTTTCTACAGATTCTTTAGTATACTGAACAGCAAAAAAAACCCGCAATTTCAAAGAAAAATGAAATCATGTAAAGTGAGCATCTTTCTTTATGTCTCCTGTGTAAGAACTTTAAAAACAACAAAGAGTTGGGGTTTTTTTTGCTGTTCATTATATATTCTAACTGGATATTAATAGAATCTAAACAGTGCACCAAAGCTGAGATGTTTCTCTTCAACAAAATCTAATTTTTAGGTGTCTTAAATTTAAAAATTCAGAAATGTTTAAATTTAAATTTCAGATTATTCATTTTTGTGATTCTCTGTAAAAGAGATTAGAATCTGAACATTTGACATGAAAGTACTGTATCATGATACATATCTTGCCATATTCTCGGGATACATATTATGTTGTTGCCCCATTGATCTTTATACCCCTACTGCTACTGTGTATATCATGAACTGGATTGTCTCCTCCAGGCTTTCAACCATCATTATTTACAACCACCTGGAATATGATGAAGTGTGGCATAAAGAACATGAAATCTCTTGCTTTAGTTCATGACGATTGCCCAGTTTCCTTGTTCGTCTTTCACAGCAACAGCAACATCGTCATGAAGGTCATGCACAAGGTGAAGGTCATTCATGGAGGAAGGGAGATCAGTGCATGGCCAAGTACTGGGAGGACAGTCGGGTAAGTGTCTGGGCAGGGGAGATTAGCTTGTCACAGGTTCTCAGATTGATACCTGATCACTAATGTAATCAAGGCTCCTGAAATTCCCTGGATATTAAACCTGTGAAGGTCTCGATTAGAAGTGATATTCAGTTACCCATGTTTGTCATAAGAGGCAACGAACGGGATTGAATGGTCATCCTTGTTGACTTGGTTGACATACGTCATCGGTTCCTAATTGTGAAGGTCGATGCTCATGTTGTCAATCACTAAATTGTCAGTTCCAGATTTGATTATTTACAGTCACCATATAGCTGGACTGTTGCTGAGTGCAGCATAAAAAGCCCATGTCTGATTTCTCTGCTGCAATTGATCTTGGGGGAATATTGCTAAAAGTCCCAACTCACACACTGAGATGAGGTTGTATAGTTACAGCCCCTTTTCTGTTGTTGCAGTTCTACATGGCTAGGATCGAGGATTTTGCTGCCAATGGAGCAACATGTGTTGTGACATTTTTGGAATATGGCAATATGGAGGAAGTGCTATTGTCTGATATCGAAAAACTTTCACAGCAAACTTGGGTAAGTTGACCAGGCAGGATCTACACTGACACATGAATCTTGTGATCGTAAATGTATGGATGCTGTGATGTCATATCGATGAGGGCACAGGTTAAATCAGGACACAGTACTGGTCGTGCAGAGTAGTAGGCTGGTTGTTAGGTGTGTCTGTAGTTCAGACATCTCAGGGTTTTAGACTTCTGTTGTCCTGTCCCTCACTGAAGTACATGTAGCAAATGTGCTGGCCCTTAGGCAAGTGGCTTTGTTTGTAGAATGCTTCTGTTCACCTAACAGTGAATGGGTCCCAGGTTGGATGATTGTTCTGACACCCCACATGCCCCTGACCTTGTATACTCTCCACCAAGCTGAGAATAATCATACTTTTAACTGAAACAATGGTTGAAGTCAGTTTTCTTGGTACTGTGTCAAATAGGGGAAAGTCCTCAAATTATTTTTTATATTTCCAGTCTAAATATATTATGATTAGCCCCTAGTATTTTTGTCTGTTTCTCTTCAGCAGCAACCCTCAAACAACTCCCGCAGTTACCAAAAGGGCCCCCCCAGTCAGCAACCGTACTACAACAACCCTTCTCACAGTGCGGGGACAATGGCCATGCAAGGTCCACCCCCTTTCCCTGGCCAGGGTGCATTCACAGGGCCAATCAACTCCATGGAGTTTCGACGTAGTGGTAATGGAGCCAGCTATCAAGGAGGACAACCCCGCCAGGACAAGCGCCGACCCACCCAACAATACTACCAACCCCAAGCCCGTCAGTTCCAGTCATGATGAGGGTGGTGTTTATTTATCAGGATGTATTTCACATAGTGCTAAAGACATTGTTTTGCACAACATTGACAGTGGAGTCCAGTTAGGTCCAGGACCACCCATTAATTTTTATATAACTTGTTCCAGAGTGAAAGATATAGTGTCATTTTTCATCCAGAGATTCGGTCTCGCTCTCTCTTTTTTTCTCCTCTTTAGGCAGACCATTACCCATAGAGAGCTGAACATTTTGAAGTAGTCTCTCCTGTTAGGTTCATATGTCTCTATTTGTAGATGATATTTTTTAAACTACCAGTACAAGTGTTGATAATCTGTTTTGAACCAGGGTGGTAGGATAGCCTAGTGGTTAAAGCATACACCCATCATGCTGAAGACCTGGGTTCAATTCCCCACATGGGTACAGTGTGTGAAGCCCATTTCTGGAGTCCATGCTGTGATAATGAAAGACAGTAGAGGATGCCACTAAAGTACTTAAAGGCAAGACACAGCACCTTACATTGACATTTTTGCTTCAGTAAGTCAAAAACGAGATTTTGATATATTTGGTATATTGAACACATCTACTTTGGGATACATCACATTGGGGTTTTTTTTATAAAGAGTCATTTTAATTAATATAAACTAATTAAAACAAAGACTTGTTAAGCATTTTGTCATATGTGAGGTGCAGTATCTGGACTTAACATTTCTATGCTCTTTTTGTAAATGTGGGTCAGGAATTGCATTGCATGGTCCTAAAATATACAAGTTCTTTAAGGTTGTATTTTTGCCTCTTGTGGGGTACACTTCCTAAACAATTCTTTGTCTAGTGAAGTTTCCCAGTGACCCAACGTGCAACAACTTCATTTAGAGTTGTTTCCCATTTATGTGAAAGCATCTGCTAGTCGTGACTTAACAAGACACTAGCTTCAATATTTTAACCCAAATGAATGGTTGGCTGAGTCCCAGGTCAGTAACAGTTTTGCTGTAACATACTGTAACAAGTTAATGGCAAATGTAATTTCTAAGCTATCTTAAATCAGAACATGACAAATGTTATGCTAACTGCACCTGATAATGGAGACGTATTTTGAAAGTGTTTTGGCTACATGTTTTATTACCTTAATTTCATCTGTAATATGACCTTGTACAGGTGATGTTTTAGTCCCTACTTTGTATTGCTCATGATAATTCTTTTTTTGACATCTCAGCACTAGCCATTTTAGGTCAACATTTACAAACTGTTGTCTCATGCCCTTGTGAATTGGTGTGTGTGAGACTAAAACATTTCATTTGCTAAACAAATAATACTTAGTTCAAGTTCATCAGATGATTTATGGCAAAATCAGGGCTACAGGTAAGGGGCATACAATTGTAATTTACACCTAAAAACCAATAGTGTCGTACAATATAATATAAGATTTTAAGAGTATCAAGTACACACATAAATACCTGTGCACGCCTAAACTAAATAAATTTTAATAGCTGAAAGGTTGTTTAATATTATAAATAACAAACCACATCACCAAGTCACTCACACAAAAATATGTCTGTACTCCTTCAAAATTCTCAGACACCCTGGCTTGCAATGTGAGGTGAAAGTACACCCACACACAAGAGACCCGGATTCATTTCCTCATATTGGTACAATGTATGAAGCCCATTTCTGGTGTCCCCTGCTGTGATATTTGTGAAGTACTGCTAAACAATACTAGAATATTCTGATATGTTACCCCTACATGTAGATACTCATCCAGTTTAGGATTTTGTACTTTCACGATTTTTTTTTACATACAAAAGGCTATACAGTAGATTCTACATTTGCCAGGTTATATTATTTTGTGAGAAAACAAGTCATCACAATTAGGCATAATAATAGAATTATGATGTGGCTGACCGTGCCACAGTAGTATTTGTGCATGAGTAGGTCTCTAGTGTTTATTTTTTTAAAATATTATTTACTTATTAAGAGTCGGGTGGATCAAGTTGTACTATTTGTGGGTACAAATTGTGGTTGTGTAATGACGGCTGTGTTGATATTAATGGTATGGTGGTTGTTGAAGTGTAAGGGATAAATGGTTAGCATATTTACATTCAGTACTGAGCTAATGTTGATTCTACAATGTTTAGGAGGAAGATTATGTCACTTAGGCAGCATTCAAGAGTAACGTATCGTTCCTGCTGCAGCATTCAAGAGTATGGTATCATTAGCATTCAAGAGTATAGTATCGTTCCTGCTGCAGCATTCAAGAGTAAGGTATCATTCCTGCTGCAGCATTCAAGAATATACCTATTTTACTCCTGTACCCAAAGACTTCAATCACTGCTGATTACTTGTTTCAATGACTTCTTAGGCCAGTTTGACAAGTCACTATGAATCATTAGTGTCCATGTATATCGGCATGTATATCAGTATACATGTACCAATAAATTGCATTTATAGTTGATGACATAGGGCAGTTTACAAATGTTTATTTACAAGAATGTACATGTATCCTATTAGGATCTTTCAATACTTAGTTTATTGGGGCATGTTTAATATATGTACCATCACCTTCGCTCCTGAACACCCACTTGCTCATTTGTTTATAGCTGGTAACTCTCATTGTCTGACATCTATCACCATGTTATTATTTCATTTATTTATTACATATAAATATTACAGGGATTATTTTTGTTATCTAACGATCCTGCACTGTGAATACACAGGCATCAGCAGCTGTTCACAATAGGAATTGTTTATGATCCTACATCTGCATCTAATACAAACAACCATTTCACTACAAGTACACACAAAACACTAACTCTATCTGACCTGGGGCAGTGTGGTAGCCTAGTGGTTAAAGCATTCGCTTGTCACGCCAAAGATATGGGTACAATTTGTGAAGCCCATTTCTGGTGCCGTGATAATGCTGTAATATTGCTAAAAGCAGTGTAAAACCAAAGTCACTCACTCCAAGGTGACTAAAGGCCTTGTGGAATAGAGGAGTCATAAAAAGGGAATGGAGCTCAGCAAAGGTGGCTAAACTAAATCATATTGAATGGTTAAAGGTAACCCGAAGACACCCTTATATATTAACACAGGCAATATGGTTACCGGTAAATGTTTCAAGGTCAGTTTCATCCCTCAAATTAAAAAGTTGTTTGTTTTGTTGTTTTTTTTTTGTTGTTTTTTTTTTGTTTTTGTTTGTTTTTTTTAGTTTTTTTTTTATATTAATTCAAGATCAGCTGCAGAATTCTGTGTACAGGTTTTCTACCTTATACATTGTGTCTTGGTTAAATCAGGTTGCCTGATTTGAAATGTGATGAAATATTGGCATTGGTTATTTAATCTAAACTCAGTCAACCAAGGCACTACTGTTTAATTAACAGGGTTGCTTTCCCTTGATGGTGCGACACCTACGGTCGTGAGATGTAATCCAAGATTCACAATGACCATTTGTTTCTAGGTTGTCAGGCCAATACCAGTAATATGTGCAAGGTTAAACCCTAACAGTGGTACAGGTTTATGTCTTGCATTACTTCATGGTGTCTCCACATACCGAGCTGCCATACCAACATGTGACTGGAATACTACACAGATCAATTGGAAACAGAACTCGCTCAAATTTTGGACTTCCATAATAAATCTTTATCGAAAAATGTGGGTCACACAGGTTAATCATGAGCTTGCCATGAATGAGTGGTATTAAAAGTCCGAATGCAGCATCAAGACCATAACAGCTGTGCCATTTTATCTGCTGGGGAATATGATAAAGCTTCATATCATGGCTCACAAAGGAGATAACTCATCAGAGCCAGTTGAGCGCAGCCTCAAATTGAGGCTGCATTATGAACATGTGTGGTATGTATATTACATCAGCACTTCTCACTGCCAGTTAAATCAATCATTACCAGGTATCTTCTTAGAAGATTTGTGTAGGCATTTTGTTTAGAATGCATGTTTACAAATAGGGCAGGTTATGTCCCAGCATGTGTCGGGACTCATGGCAGAGTCTGAGATAAAGGTTATTACAAAACATATGTAACCATGTATGGATACAATTCTTAATGTTATCTAATTATTTGAATGTATGAAATGGACATTTTAGCTGTTTGAAACACTATTACTTTAAGTTTCTGATAGCCAGCATTGTACCTCTGCCACAGGCTACCAAAATGTTAGTCATTTGATGTACAGTGATGTCGTGCCCTGCTGCTCACTGTTACTTTTGTAGAAGACACACTTTCCCTGGGGAAACTCTAGCCTTGGCCAAGCTTTATCCCCCTTAGGCTTAATCTTCCCTGAAGAAAGTCCGTCCTGGGCCAAGCTTTCCGCACCCTTGAATCTACTTTAAAGGCTACTTTTTTCCAAAATTTGTTCTTATATCAAAAGGAAACTAAATCTGGAAATATATTTGGAGTGAGAAAAATGGCTGATTTATTTCAATTCAATACCAAACAATCAAAGTTGAAACTTCAATTTGTTTGTTGTTTGCAGTAGACCCTTTAGCCTAACATGAAATCAAAGAAAATAGTTGTGTATTCATTATGTTTGAAACAATGCCATGCCCTAATTCCAAATATTTAAAACTGATTTAATATTTCACAGTTTATCTTTACTATATTATATATTGTATCATTACTATTGTTTTATATTATCATTTACTTATTTTCACATTTCAGTAATTTAGCTATCCCCACTTATCTCAAAATCATTACTGCAGTAGAAACTCAAACTGTTGTAATACACAGTTTGCACCTGGATGTCAGTACCCATAACATGTGCAAGTGAATGTTTACATCTGGCAGTGTATGAAACTCCTCCAAAAGGACAGGAAGCCCACAGGGCTGATAACTAAAACGTGTTGTGGTCCCTGTTAATGTGTAACCTGCCCTGTATTAAATATAGGAAATTGAGATATGGTGTTAAAAGAAAGTAGTCAATGAATTACTAACTAAAACGTGTTGCCGACCCTGTTAACGTGTAACCTGCCCTGTATTAAATATAGGAAACTGAGATATGATGTTAAAAGAAAGTAATTAATGAATTACTAACTAAAATATGTTGCCAGCCCTGTTACCATGTAACCTGCCCTGTATTAAATATAGGAAATTAAGATATGGTGTTAAAAGAAAGTAATTAATGAATTACTTGAAGTGATGTAAACTTCAACATGTGCAAAAGCAAATTTACTGTTAATTCATGTAGTGTCACTGCCATCAGAAAAGAACGACATTATTCATTGACTGAAAACATTCTCTAGACCAGTCACATTTAGTATTAGATAAATGGGTAGGCTGATCTGTGGAAGTTAGTTTGATTGATCATGAACTATAAGACATCTAGTTACCATAGATGTAAATAATTTTCGAAATATTCCCACAGTCAATGACATGGTCAAATATATACACTTGGAAAATGTATTGGCGCATAGGCCCGACTATAAAATAAAGTTGTAAGCCCACCATATAACTAGCAAGCAGTGGGGACACCAGACAGACGCAATTTCATACACTGCTTTTGGTGATTTGATATGGACAGACGGCACAGTATCTATATCAAATGGTGAACAAGAACAAGGATGGGGAAAAAGCAGCCTAGCTAAGTTAGAATCTCCCCCATTTTGATGTAAAACAAGAGTAGGGAAGAAGTAGCCTGGTTAGGCCAGAATCTCCGCTTTTTAATGTAAGAACAAGGGTTGGGAAGAAGTGGCCAAGCTCAGACAGAATCTGACCCTTTTGACAGACAGAATAGCCAGGTTGGGAAGAAGTGGCCAAGCTCAGACAGAATCTGACCCTTTTGACAGACAGAATAGCCAGGTTGGGGAAGAAGAGGCCAAGCTCAGACAGAATCTGACCCTTTTGACAGACAGAATAGCCAGGTTGGGAAGAAGTGGCCAAGCTCAGACAGAATCTGACCCTTTTGACAGACAGAATAGCCAGGTTGGGAAGAAGTGGCCAAGCTCAGACAGAATCTGACCCTTTTGACAGACAGAATAGCCAGGTTGGGGAAGAAGAGGCCAAGCTCAGACAGAATCTGACCCTTTTGACAGACAGAATAGCCAGGTTGGGAAGAAGTGGCCAAGCTCAGACAGAATCTGACCCTTTTGACAGACAGAATAGCCAGGTTGGGAAGAAGTGGCCAAGCTCAGACAGAATCTGACCCTTTTGACAGACAGAATAGCCAGGTTGGGAAGAAGTGGCCAAGCTCAGACAGAATCTGACCCTTTTGACAGACAGAATAGCCAGGTTGGGAAGAAGTGGCCAAGCTCAGACAGAATCTGACCCTTTTGACAGACAGAATAGCCAGGTTGGGGAAGAAGAGGCCAAGCTCAGACAGAATCTGACCCTTTTGACAGACAGAATAGCCAGGTTGGGAAGAAGTGGCCAAGCTCAAACAGAATCTGACCCTTTTGACAGACAGAATAGCCAGGTTGGGAAGAAGAGGCCAAGGTTGGTTAGACCAGGTTCAATTACTTTCGTAAGTACAATGCATAAAGCCCATTTCTGGTGTCCTTCTCTGATATTACTGGAATATTGCTGAAAGAGGTGTCCTCCACTGTGATATTGCTGGGACATTGTTGAAAGCAGCATAAAATTTAATTCACACTTTTGTAGTGAGATATCTGTATCATCGAATCAAACATCAAATACAGTTCACTGAAAGGCTTCCATACCATGCTTTGATTTTGCTCACTACAGGTTCATGATATGCAAATTAGCCTGTGGCAGTGGTTGTATGTCAAACCATCGCAATTCAAAAAGTGGAAACAACAGTACATGCAAAAACCATGTTTAGACAGTACGGTTGTTAAAGATTGTGGTAACAATTACGCAATAGTATAATGTAGATATTGTTATTAAAATGTACCAGCAGCACAAGAAAAATGAAAAACTGTTGGAGTATGTTTCATATGTTTTTTAGGCAAATGATACTAGTTTTGCATACGTATCACGCCCACTTTAACTTGATAAAACAAAAGTACCCACTTGCTACTGACTGTTAGCTGAGATTGATAGGGCAAGGTTCGATGCCATATATGATCTTATATATTTGTCCCCAAACAGTCATTGTATTGTCTATAACTAACATGCTGCTTCTATAATGTTAGTTGTGAAAGATATGACTTGAATTGTACAGAGCCATTAGAGAACCAGGAGGGAACATTAGTTAGACTGGTGCCTCCTGCCTACTGTGTGTAAACTATGTACATAGTAAACTCCATCTTTCTTTGCTCTCTTGTCTTCCTTGATTAATGCGGAGTTCCTGACGATCCGGGTTACAATTGGGTTTTCATCAACCCATGCTTGTTGGAAGAGGTGACGGGATCAGGTGGTCAATTTCGCTGACTTGGTTGACACATTAGTTGTCACTGTATCACAATTTTGAAGATCATTGCTATGCTGTTGATCACTGGATCGTCTGATCCAGCCTTGATTATTTACAAACCATATAGCAGATGGTTAATGCACAAATCAGCACTCTACTACTAAATCATGGGAGCCTATGATTTCATGTGAGGAATGGAAATGGTGGATGGGTTATCCCAATATGAAGACATGCAAAACAATCATGACAGAACATGTGGTCGAACATGTTAAAGACAATGCAAACAAATCACCTACCAGTTTGATTTTGTACAATATGGATTTAAAGTATTTGTTGGGAATAAAATGGTTTAGATATTCTCCCAAAACAAACAGACCATAATGTATTTTTTACGAAGACGACTTTCAGCAAGATTGTCATCATTCGTGTGTGATAGTTTGTCTAGACTGTCGATTGTAAGTGTGATAGTTCATTTGCCCAAACCCATGTTTTCTGGAAGTATTCTGCAACAATTAACTTAAAAGCCTGCCATGAAATCCAAGGTTGACGGCAAGATCAACTAACCCTAGTGGTACATAGTTTTAAAAACTTTCTTCCTGGCAATGTTTATTTTTCATTGAACACTAGATACATGAGGTACAGTTAAGAATACTTTTGCCCTGAACTGTTATAGCTGAAGTACAAGGACATTTGCGTCTGAGCGCTTTGACGTCACAATACTTTAGGGCAAAAGCGCTTTCAAGAAGAAACAACTGTACAGGTACGGCGTTGACCAAAACATGAAGATCAGTGGATCATTTTACATTGGAAACCTTCATTGGTCTGAGCCGTCACTAACCAGTTGCACAACGCTATCGAAACATCTTGACCTGCAAGTAATGCCACATGAACCCTATGGAACTATCTTGCCGCTGAATTTTAGGCAGAGATCCTGCTGTTAAAAAAATGTAGTTGCACATTCCAAGCAAAACTGGCAGAACATTATACTAAGAATATGATGCTTTACTGCCATTACAAGGGGACTGTTGCAAAATCTTCAATCATTATTTCAGAAGTGTGTGATCAGACTGGTGGCATAGTCACTGTTCCTGTATTTACAGTGCGGTATTTGGTTTTCAAAGCATATACAAGTAGTGGTTTGTAATTAGGGTGCATCATTAATGCTCATGCACAAAAAGCACTTAAAGTCCTTAACTCACTGCAAAAAAAATAACAAGACAATTCACTGAAATAAAGATTTTATTTTTTTCTATAAACAAAGATCACAGCAAAATATGCTTATCGTATTGAAAATTTCACTATATCTGTTTGCAAGATGTCAGTATTTACATTCAGCTTGAGTTTCACTCAGGTAAGCCCCACACAACCTCATGTCTTGAGCAAAACCAACTCAGGCTGTGAAATCTAAGACAAACTTGGCATAAAAATTTAATAAATGTCAAACTTTCAACACTGAGCTCCAAAGGACATTTGTCCTGCAGTGAAGATTAATAAGGTTAGAAATTTTCATTAACTGATCAACCAAACTCACTGACACAAGAATAAAAATGACCCTGAATTATGTCTTCAAGGTCCAGGTCAAATTGTTCAAGGATTGTTACAAATGATTCCAGTTTATGATAGCCAACCAGCAACAAATGCATCATATCTTTTCATCCACACCCTCCTGAGTTTGGAATAAAGAAAGTAAAATACTGCCAGAATATATAGAGTTCAGTCCTCCAACACTTGCTATGAATAGGGGCACCTTTCACAAAGTCAACTTTACTATGGTTCACCATAACAACACTGCAATAATGTTAACCTGACCTCCCATTCTTTAACATTGCACGGAGGTTACCTCAGCTTACGATCACCTTAGTGAATCAGCACTATGGATACACAAGCTCCCATTCACTCCTGTCCTAATGTAAAAATAAGAGTATGTGCAAAGGGGCCCCGGAAGGTTTAAATATCTATGTGTATGTTCATTCCATTGTGTAGAGGCATGGCTGCATGTTATTCATCTGGCCCTCATATGATACATTAGGATAAATAAAATAAGTGAAATGTTTCTCGAGCATCGGCGTATCATTTCAGTTTGTGCTTGTAACAAATTTTAATTGCCATTTGGAAAAAAAAAAAAAATTTGACTTAGCTGCGTTCCATTCATCTACTTGTCCACTAAAAGAATGAGTGTCTGTAAGAACAAGTTTTACTGAATCTAATCCTCATTAACATGTGCAAAACTCCCCAATCTGTAGGTCTGAGAGAAAAAACAAAAAACAAAAAAAAAATGTGTTCCTCCCTCGTCACTTTTTTTCTATAAAAATAAAATGTAAAGTCCTACCAATCTTGTCACTTTTGCATAAAATGTGAGCGAGAAACATTTAATTTGTTTTATGCAGCCTTAGTCTCAAGATTCATGCCAAGATTTTGCACAAATAAGCTGTCTAAAGCCCAGCCGACACATTCTTAGAGGAGGTGTCTCACCACTTCTCATCCTGGTACTAACTTTTGTCAGGATTTTATAGGTTCAGTCCTTACAAATTGCTACAATGACTTCTTTTCCATTGTCAAAACACTATAAGTCTGTTGAAGCTGCCTTGAATTGTGAATGAGTGAGTGAGAACGGTTTTACACCGCTTTTACGAATATTCCAGCAATATCACGACACCAGAAATGGGCTTCACACATTGTACCCAAGAGAGGATTCAAACCTGGATCTTTGGCATGTTAAGCAAAAGCATTAACCACTACTTCAATGGCCCCTTGTACACATGGGAACATTGCCATAAAGTGTTAAGATTAGGGAGACTATATATTTACAAAACAGAACCTACCAGACAACATGTTGTTGTCATCAATGAAAAGTTAAACAAAAGTATAAAAAAAGGACAACAGCCAAAAATGCAGCAAAAGATCTTTAGAAACTGTTAAGTAGAATATTGAATCTCAAATTTCACGTGAGCCAGGCTTATGTAGGAGCAAACAAAGAGTCATCCAACTTGGAAGTGACAAACTAGTGGTTAATAGCGTGAGCAACAATCCATAGTCACCTCATGTCAGCTGTGTTGTTCTCTCCATATTGTTCTGCCAATGGCATGGTCAATTTCAGCCTTATTTTAAGACAAGAATGCGGCACATGAGAACTATTCAGCACTTTCATCTCCAAGTCAGGCAAAATTTCACTGAATAGTTCAATCAAGGATCTACCAGCCCAAATCCGAGCATAACAGGGAATCATAATCCTGGAGAAGCATTTTCTTCTGGCACATGCACAAATGTTCTGGAATTCTTGGTGCAAACAAAACTTAAGTTTCTTCCCTCAACACGGAGAATACCATAAATAACGACAATCGTGAAAAGCCAAGAATGTGTACACTTACAGAACATCAATGTGCAATATCCTTGATTGTGCCATGGACTTCACTTTTACTTTACATTTTCAACACCTACATCTGACTTTGGTAGGAAAATTGATGCAACAAATATAAAGAATAATGGCCTCATGTTAGTCCTGTCCTTAGAGTGCAGTGATAATACATGACGTATAGGCATTAATACTGGTTGCTATACTGGAATAATACACTGGTCAGTATCATGCAAGCTTGTGGTGTCAGCTTTGATATGTATAGTAAAAGTGTTACTATGCAATAGTTCTTATGCATAAGTAGAATTGCAGTGTGTTCATTCTCAAACCAAGCTATAATACAAGTTGTTCACTGGTCACAAGGGGGGCATGGGTTGATGTGCCCTCAACGTTTATTTATGTTCCCTTAGCCCAATGGACCAGTGAACAACGTATTTATCTCACCAAACAACTCAATGTTAATTTTGAACTGTTTGAAGCATGGGCATCAGATTGTATGTTTCAGCCAAACCGTGTGAATCAAATGATTCAAATCTTGCATCTTGCTGTTTTTCCCTGCAGATATTGTCTTAGTAATATTGCCGTGGTGGGATTCCCCTTCTTAATATTCACAGGAACTACATTTGAATGTATTGTCAAAACTTAATGGAATGCAAGGCAAATCTTTTCGTAGCCATTACTAGATTTTGCAGAAAACACAAGAAAAACAAATTTAGTGTTATTTCCCCTATATCAATTTGCATTCGCAAAACATCAGTAATGTCTATGCATCATGCATGATTCAATATTATTTGAGATAAAAAGAAGTTCTACCAAAAAGTATCGAATGAGTTGCCACTGGCAGCAGGGTACATTGAAAGTAATAGAAGAGCGCTCAACCAATCAGATATTTAAGTGTGAGGTAAGATAAACAACCAAGATGAGGTACATTTATCTACATATCGGATACGCATTTTGCATATGCTAAGACCATGCAACAGTATATGCGTTTACGTAGACACAATGTAAACGGTGCATACCCAATTTACACCATACTGTTTCACTGTAATGGTGCATCTGCCTTATACCAACAGGAATATAGTTCAAATATTGAGCGTGGACACTTTCACACTCGGCATAATGATATACATACTTATACACTGTCCAGTACAATATACGTGCAAATACTATGTAATGTTCATATATGCAATGTACAAGCTTCAACAGTGCAACGTAAGTAACAGGATGCCATTGCTGGGTGTGACTTTTCATTGACAAGACTTCACTGGTGCAGGTTGAAGTCAGTCTGAATAACAATTGTTTCAGTAAACATCACTTTCTTCAAATATATCAAGTACACTACATAGAAACAAACTAAACTGTTATTCCTTTGAGACTCATTTTTGAAGTTGTAAAGGTGAAGGAAAATGAAGTTCTATTGACAGTCAACTTTCTTCACTGCAATGAGTGCGATGTTTCGGTGCAGGTAATAACATTGTTATCAACCAAGTGATCCACAAAACTTGCATTTCCCAACATATAATTACACTTGTCATGATTCTTGACTGACATCATAAACATTGAGTTACGCATGTCCCTGACAACCCAATCCTTTTGAAAAGAGGCATGAGCCCAAGTACAGACAATAAACGTGCTTCATACAGTAGGAAATACTTAGAAGACATAGCAGATATGCACTACAGCAATGGTGTTTGCTCTTAGAATCAAGAACAAATGTTTTTACCTGTAAAAGTACTGTTCTATTTATTGACTTGTTTGCACAAGAGTAGCAATGTTGTGGTGGATATATGAGAGGAAACAAAAGATTACTGATACTCCATAATAATAAATTCCATTTAGTACTCTAATTGTACTCTAAAGTTTTTCCAGAACTCCCATATTGAAAAAATGAGGATATGTACTCCCACTGTCAAAAAATTATCTGGAGTCCTGCTAAATTGTATGAAAGACCTGTCTGTGATCATAAAGTTTATCAGACGTTAAATGGAGCCTGCACAAGACAAGGGAGACAAAAAGAAAAATCACACCCTGCATTACACTGTAATATAGATGTTACAAGTTGCAATATGGTATGAGTCCAGTGTTAATGGTGTTAATGCTTAGACAAACCTTATAATGTAATCGACACAGCATGATGTAAGTGTGCAGGTTTACACAATGAGCCATACAGTGCATATAAGACTGCAAAAGAGCAGTGTCAGGAGACAGACAGTAGTCTGGTTGGCAAGGTGACATCAATACTGGCTTAATACATAATCACAATTAGTATGCTGGGATGACTTGCTCAGAGAATAGTAGCTATGATGATGATTACAAACCTACGGCAAAGTCTTTCATAGTGCTTCTTGGATTCGTCGTAATATATGCATGTAATATTGTGAAGAAGCATTATGTGAGGGGCATACGCACACGCACACGCACACGCACACGCACACGCACACGCACACGCACACGCACACGCACACGCACACACACACACACAGAGGCAATCATAACATGACTATCATAGAAATTCCTTTAAAAAGCAAATCAACCCCACTGATTTCTCATTTACCTCTTAGTTGTATATGATATATCATATGAGCTGTTATCTGTTGACTTAAACTGTAACAGCTGAAACAACCTGCAGACTTAATAACCCCCCAAAGCAAAAACACAATAAAGCCTCGTTATTTAACATGGAACTGTCTAATGTGATGAGGCATTATATATACTGGACAAAAATAGTTAGGGATATATGTAAATTTTGAAATTCTGAATAATGATCTATTTGTTCATTGACACACTAATAAAATATTAATCCCCAAAATACCAATATCCCTAACTTGTTTAGTCCAGTATGTGTTGTCTTCATCATGATATGAAACATACATGGCTGTTGATACTGAGGACGACAATCTCAACAACTTAGCACCATGTAGTAGACATATAGAGTGCAGCTTCGGGAAGGAAGGTAAAGCATGGAGATCTCAGCAAGAGACATCCAGATTACACTGTGACCTGCAGCAGGCTACAATCTGGTCATACTGTTACATGTACTTTGTACAAACATTCTGTATTTACAGACATGAACACTCTAGTGAACATTTCATGATTAACTTAACTAATGTATACATATATATATAGATATATATCACACTCATCATTGATGGGAAACACTCATGGATTTCAACACCAGTTACTGGCCCATAGAAGCACAATCCAGTATATATATTCATGTGTTCTTTTTTCATGTGTGTGGGGGTTTTTTTGTGCATGTGTTGTGTATTTTAATAAAAAAAAGGTATTTGAAAGGAGTTATGGAGTAAATCCTTACTCCTCCAATGATATACTTCGAAACATGTTCCTTGTAATAAAGAAGTTGATATCCATACAATTCTTTCCCTTCATAATCACTACACAAACTGCAGAGTACATCATATTCTCAAGCAGTAACACTGCCACTCCAGTACAAGGTTTTGTTATTCCTCCAAGTTGGTTTTTCCATTCAATTATCAGGGCCTTTTATCATACCACTACTTGCTAATGCTGAGGCACTTCATCCCATTCATAAAACCTTAAAATCTAAACGTCAAACCTGTAGCAAGTGCACTTAATCAAGCAACTGTCTGGTGAAACTATACTGTGTCCTCTCATAATCTCACTCACTGATGTTAAGTAATTATTACTCTACAACACTTCTCCTACCTGGAATATAATACTATATTTTCCCTTCAAGACAATGACAGTAAATTTAGAATGAAGTTACATCATGGAATTCTATAAGATATAATACATATATATATATTTATATGGATGTTTAAAAATTCTCAAAGAACATAAAAAGTAATACCATAAAACCTACGCACATATAGCTAAAAATGTTGATTCTTACAGCTTTTAAAGCATTCATGTGACCAGGTGACCCATTTGATTTGTTTGGTGTCTAATGTGTGTATATCAATGAAGAACGCAATGATGCCAGTATGCCATGTGTTTTCCTGATGCTAGACGTGCTGATAACCACGTCAGTATTGTACTTGAATGTCTCAACACAAAACCTTCAAAATCGCCACACAAAAAACACATTCCTTGTACCTTTGATACACAACAAATGTTCTTGTAAACATCTGGATTACACGAATCAGGAAAGAAATTATTGACTTTTACTGATAAGCATAAAAAATTCTGTCTTGGATACAACATATGAATCTGGTTCTCAGCATTGACGTTTTAAAACCTTCTTGGTGTTCACCATCATTTTGACTTATTGACAAAGAAAAGATATCACAGAAACACTTAACAAAAGTTCTTGATATCAAGCTATTTCTTCTCGTGAACTATCTAAAGAACAGCTAAACAGACACTCAGTTTTGTTGGGAAAACTCCAAGTGAAGGATAAGGGGCTCCATTCTACCAAATTCAGGAATCAATTCCTAAACACTAAAATTATGATTTTTCTAGCAGCTGATTCTGATGCAGTAATTCACTGGTCATTCTAAACATGCAATTGAAAAACTGACAAAACTACACAGCAATATGCAAACATACCATGCTTCAAGTTAGAGAAATCTACTGTTCTCTTGATTCCTGAAGTAGACAACAATCACCAAGGCATCTGTTGATACCACTACTGAAGTCAACCGATTCAAAGTGACATACATATCCACTACATAATACCATGGCTATGAATGGCGCAGTCTTGTTAATATTAAGTGAAACTCTCTGGAACAGAAGTACCCTTTACCCTTTTAAGTAATTTCAACAAGCCTGTTTGGCAGAGGACGAGGAACTTGAGCATCATGAATACTTATTTAAAACTAATATTTGGATGGAGAATGATGGCTGTGGAAGAAGGTAGAACACAAAACCCTTGAGTGAACTGCTTTCACATTGACAGGATGTCGGGTTACTGTTACTAGCAAAGGATCTATGAATACACTGTAATCATTTGAAGGCACTCAAAACAGATCAGGATAAAGGAGAAAATTGATCATATGGCTCATTGAGACTATGCTGATTTCAGCTAAGTTCAAACACTACAAAGTACTGTTTTTATTGACAATCAATATTGACAAATGTACATTAACTCTAATGGCAGATAATCTCAATGCTTTGAATATCAGCAAAAGAAATATGCCTAAACCTGTAAATGAGGCTCAGTTATGTCCAGGGATTCCTCTTTTGTTACATTAGTGCATCTTAATACTCGATAAACATTATAATCTTTGCAATATCCTTTATCCTTTAATAACCAATCATAATAAATGAACAAATTTCATGTCAGATTATCAAAGAGTTTTTTCAATAACGTATTTAGTTTAAAGCAGCTTTCATACGTAAGAAGGAAGTGTATAACCTGCAATCAGAAATTTCTACTGTAACATTCCTAATAACAGTATGAGCATCTGAACCAGCGACTCCAAGTTAGGCAATCAGCTCCATTTTAACCATATTGTGTCATATGTTGCAACTCTGTCTTAACTCCAAGAAGAATGTGGGTGAATTTTCACATGATTTGACCTCAAGAAAGAACTGGCTGGTGGAGGAGTATGGGTAATTGCAAATACCGTTGACAGTTGTCTGTGATAAGTAAAGCAATGGTGATGACTAGCCCTTCACTGTGTGGGGTTGAAGTCATCATGACTTGTGATCTGGGTGCATTGAGTCTATGGTAGTGTTCAACTCAACTGTGCGCTTCTGTACACAGAATTACAACTGCGGATCAATGTTTGTGTCTTGCTCTGCAGTAGATTCTCCAGGTGTACAGATCAATGCTTGGCATCTTTGTGTTTTGGTAGTGATGAACCTGCGATATGTGCTGCCAGAGATTCAAACTTGCTCACGTAATCCATACTGTTTTCATTCATCATCACCTGGAGGGTTGTATCCACCTGGAACCACAAACATATCAATCAATGTGACTGAGGGATGAGTGATGGGGGATTGCACATGCAGACATCCCAGGGTTCAGTCTGTGAGAAACAACTGCATTAAAGATCATTTACTCAATACAAAGCCCTCTATGTTAAGCCTAAGGACACCTCCATTTTAGGGTGGGGTAGAATAGGTCTTCAGTAACCTAGGCTTGCTACAAAAGGCGACTATGCTCGTTGCATGAGGTGACTAACAGGATCAGGTGGTCAGGCTGACTTGGTTGGCACATGTTATCAGTTCCCAATTGCACAGATCGATGCTCATGCTGTTGATTACTGGACTGTCTGGTCCAGACTCGATTATTTTCAGACCGCCACCATATAGCTGGAATATAGCTGAGTGCAGCAAAAAACTAAACTCACGCCATTTTAGGTAATAGCTGATGATCTTTTGGCTGTTGAAAGTCTCCAAATAGCTGACTTCTCGAGATACAGAAAACTCACACTACCTTTGCATATACATTCATTCATCTTCAGTTCCATTCTACGAATAAACTAAAGCATTCACTATGGGTTGAAGTCTTTAAATACTTCTAGTCAATGAGGACTTCTACCATTCAACCTTTCCTTGTCTAAAACACAATTCAGTTGTCTTTCACTATTGAGTGACCAGCACAAGACTACATAGGACATGAGTTCATGAGACCTACATCTCAGAAAACACTCTGGCAAACAAAGCTTCTTGCCCATGTCTTACTGACTTGGGTTCCTTAAAATCTTACTTTAAGAAAGCCATGGCACAGTACCAGAAACAGTCCCACCAGTAGGTGAAACAAAGGTGTATCTTAGTGTCGCCAAGCGCAAGAGGAAGTCGCAGAACAACTCACATCAAGCTTTGATACTATGGACTCCTGTGAGTTCTCACTGAAAATTGATGAAGGGAAATGAGGAGCGATGGATGTTGGAGGCTGTGATGTTTGGGTGTCAGACTTCTTGGCTGGGGAGATGAGGAAGCTGGTCAAGGACATGTCTGCCACCTAGAAAACAGAACAATACATCGCTAGTACTACATTGCTGCAGTATATCTTTAAGTGGTATCTACAATGCTGTAGTATCATGGATGACAGATCTCCTTGGGTTTAGCCCGTTTTCATTGTCACATCTAATTGTTTCTGTATAACCATGTTATTTCCAGTTGTTTTCATTAATGAGATAAACACACTTTCGCAACAAAAAGCTTGCTACTGTTTCAGTACAGAGCTAGATTACATGTGGATTTTACGAAAGTATGTGATTTTCTGAGTAAAATTGATATTTTATACTGATCCTCACTCTAGCTTATTATGCTTTTCTCCTCCCTTTATGTGAAGTTCATGGAACACTTAAAATCCCTTGAAGTTCCCATCTAATTGAACTGGACGTACAATACACTCACCCACAGGAAGTCTCCCTTTCCTCCCTGGGAGGGTCAGTTTGGGGATGGGGGGGCTTGACGCCAGGAGTCAGGATAAGTATTAAATATCAATTTTATTCAGAAAACTACATATTTTTCCTTATTCTGACCATGCCACTGGGGCAGGTCTGGCTGATCACTAAAATCATGAATGTCAGCCGTGGTCAACAAACAGTTATTAGACACAGAATCAACTGATTTATTAGACATGACTTGCGAGGGCCTACCTTGCTTGTCCTTAGTATGCCTTTGAACAGTATATAAATATAATACAGATTTTGAATCAGACAAATTTCTACAAAGTTCACAGCAATCAGTGGAAGAAATATGTGACATGATACATGCAGATGAACCGCTTAGAGCCCTAACTTACATTGGGAGCATGATTTCAGAAACTGAAACGAAGACTAACTTGAAGAAAAACTTAATTTATATTTTTCAGCGATTGGGAAAGGAATGGCCATTTTGCAAAGAAATGGCCTACTAAAATCTTGAAGTTTACAAGTGATAAAAGGGCAGTGGCCTATTCTAAATTCAGAAAATAATCCTGAAAAGGGCCCATTGTCAGAGTTCTCTATCCTAATCCCTTTGTTTCACAAATAATTTTACAGCATGACAATAATAAATACAATCTAAAAACCAAATATGACACAATTTAGTTTAAAGACCAAAATGTAAGCAAAGTCTCATAGCCGTATCAGAGCCCAAAGTGCCTTCAACCGTCCTCGTCAGGCGATGAGAGAGTGACAAGCATGGTTTGTCATGTGACTGTATTTGTGGTAAAGTGAGGCTACCGGTAGGCGAGTGTATTGTATGTCCACTTTAATTAGAAGGGAACTTCAAGGGACTTCAAGTGTTCCACTATTTTCGCATAAAGGGAGGACATAAGCATAATAAGCATGAGTCAGGATACGGAAAAATAAACTGAATTTGGAACAGAGATACAGGTCTGCGAAGAGGTGTTTTGACTAAAGTTAGCAATCCACATCCAAATGGCTTGGTGGTTTGTGTTGTGTAACAAGTTGACTGACATCACCCACCTAAGTGTGGGTGGTGTACATACCTCCCCATTGAGCCACTGTGTGTCTGCCCCAGCCCCCAGATGACTGGGACTATGAGGGGGAGTGATCAGTCGACTGCTCTCATCAACTGAGCGGAATGCTGGAGCATCCCCTCCTCCACATTTGGGCGAGGCTGAATCCAGCAAGGCTGCAACAACAATGGAATAAATATAAATCTAGACCAAATCAGAAAGTATAACATCAAGATATTAACAACGTATTAACAGACTTGCCTCTGCTTTAACAGAGACACTCACATAGATCAGCTATTTTCCAACATATCACACCAAAACATTGTGAAGACATCAGTATTGTCAGGTCACCACTTTGTTTCTTGTGTGTTAACAGTGCTTGAGAAATATTCTAAAGAAGTACCTGTGAAGCTAGAGTTGGAGTTAACCAGTGCCATGTCTAGCAACTTGTCAGCCATCACATTACCTGCAACATCATATACACATCTCAAACAATGTACTCATTGTTCTTGATTAATCCTTTGGCATCACACCTGTGTCTTACTCTAAATTACTTGGACAAATGTTAAATACAATTTGGTTACAATATTTCTACCACAAACACTACACGGCAATCACAAAAAGGGAACATCTCATTATACAACAAGAGTCATCAGAAGATGACATATCCCCCCGGCCCCCAGATATTTGAACGCTACATCTGACAGTTACTTGTTGTGTTTTTAGACCAAGTCTGAATTGTTTCCATGGAATTCATGAAAAATATAAACGCCATATATCTGTAATTAGAAAAAATCACCATTTCAAGATCTGTCTTGTATATCTACCAAGATATTTTGAAAGATATGAAATGGTTTTCAAGCTGTGCTCCGGAAACGAAGTCAGCAACATGTTCATGGAACAGAGAAAATAATACACCACAAAAACCTGTAAATAGCAAACGGCACTACTTTGGGGTCTGCCTGACATATCTACCAAGTTTTAATGACAGATATTAAGAAGTTTTTGAGTTCTGCTCCAGAAACTGAACACATCTCTCTCACTTTTGAGACTAAGTACAAAACTAAGAAATCACAAAAACCTGTAAGTAGCAAAAGGCACCACTTTAGGTTCCATTTGACATATCTACCAAGTTCTGCAGAAAAATATTGAACGGTTTTTAAGTTCTGCTCCGGAAACGAAGCACCTCCCTCCATTTTGAGACTAAGTCCAAACCGTTTCCATGGAAACGGAGCAAATAATAAATCACAAAAACCTGTACATAGCAAAAGGCACTACTTTGGGGTCTGCCACACATATCTAACAAGTTACACTGACAGATATTAAGAAGTTTTTGAGTTCTGCACCAGAAATGAAACACAACTTTTGAGACGAAGTCTGAATCGTTTCCATGGAAACCGAGTAACTAAGAAATCACAAAAACCTGTAACTAGTAAAAGGCACCATTGCAGCTTCTGATTGGTATATCTATTAAGTTTTGCAGAAAAATGTTGAACGTTTTTTGAGTTCTGCTCCAGAAACGAAGCACATTCCTTCATTTTCAGACTAAGTCGAAAACATTTCCATGGAAACTGAAAAAACAATAAATCACAAAATCATGTAAATACTAAAAAGGCACAACTTCGGGGCCTGCCACACATATCTACTAAGTTCTGCAGAAAAATACTGAACTGTTTATGAGTTCTGCTCTGGAAACGAAGCACTTTCCTTCATTTTGAGACTAAGTCTGAAACATTTCCAAGGAAACTGAGAAAATAATACATCACAAAAACCTGTAAATAGCAAAAGGCACCACTTTGGGGTCTGCCACACATACCTACCAAGTTTTGCAGAAAAATATTGAATGGTTTTTGAGTTCTTCTCCGGAAACGAAGAACGCCCCACCATTAGACTAACACCAAAATGTTCCATGGAAAAACAAAAAAAAAATAAACATGCCAAAACTCTGTAAATAGCAAAAGGCACAACTATAGGTTGAGATCATGATATCTATCAAGTTTGGTCTAAAAATATTAAACAGTTTCTGAGTTATGCTCCAGAAACAAAATGATTACAGACGGACAGACAGACGAGGCGTCGACTATATCCTCCCGCATTACATGCTGGGGGGATAAAAATCTAAGATACTAATTCAATACCAATCACCAACCTACAGTTTTGGGCAACCTGCAATTAAAGTGACATGTCAAAAGGTGCTACCCAGGGTACCACTGGGCTTCTGAACTCACCTGGAGGGGGACAGGACAGGGACATGTCCAGGAGGGAGGACAGGTTGGGTGGGGAGATACTGAGGTCACTGCTGCCCCCGACCTTCTTGCCAGCCATCTGACTGCTGCTGCTGCTGCTGGAGGTGGAGCATGCTGGTACAGCCGAACCTGCAGATGTACCGAGCAGCAGCCCCGGCTGGAGAACACAACGCAGGATATGTACAGTCAGGACACATTAGTTTCACCCATAATACCAGTTTAACATCTATTCTAAAGGTCAACCCGCATTAAACATATCAGTTAATATCCGTCCAACATTTCATTTCACTGCCTCCAATATAAATCACCATCCATATGTTTCCAACTTACCTTTTCCTCATTAATTACTGATATTTATACAAAATATTATTTCACATCCATCCTTAATAATATTCCGCATCTAGCCTTCATACTGCTCAAATGTACAGTTGGACATAAATCCAGGACTTTTCAGTTCCTTGTCTACCCAACATTTCAGTTTTACATCTACTCAAGCCATTCATTCCTAGGTTACCAATTCCACATTTATCCACCATTTAAGTTCTACATCAACCTCATGTTTTTTCCTTGTCTTCTTGGAGTCAGCACATCAGTTCCACATTCACATAAACACAAATGCTGTTTAACCTAACACTCAAACCAGGTCCAGAGCTGTCAAGTTTCTCCCTGAAAGCAGCCTGGATTTAGCACACTAATGATCCCCTACCGTAGTGACTGTGATGTCCGTGTTGACCGAGAGAGGGACATTCAGAGGCTGACCAGTAGACATCACAGGAGACTGACCTGCTCCTTGGAGAAGACAACAAAACCAATCAGTTTCCACGATGAAATTCTTCAAAGGCATTTAGAAGCTGGTGAGGTAATACAAGACACTATTATGGATGACAACTTCTTTAATTCTTTTTAACACGACGTTTCAAGGCTAATTCTTGCCCCTTTGTCAGGTTGATGACGACATCCACCTGACAAAGGGGCAAGAATTAGCCTTGCAACATCGTGTTAAAAAGAATTAAAGAAGTTGTCATCCATAATAGTGTCTTATATTAGTTTCCATGATGAACACAAAAATTTTCTTGTACAGTCAGTGTCTTGGCATCCAAGGACTAATTTCAATGACTGATCCACCTGACCCCTCCATTACTGGCTTTTACTGATCACCTCTTTGACAAGCAATAAAGAGCTGGGGAGATATTCAAGTCAAACAAGTCACAGCCATGGCATCCACTTGAGGGCCTAGCTCTATGACAATCACTCTTAACATGTTAACACAAGCTTAACCAAAGAAGATCCAGGATAGAATTGTTTTACATGAGGCAACTGACAGGTGACTGTAGTAAGACTAAGAGGTGACCAACGGGATCAGATGGTAATGTTCAAAGACTTCGCTGTCACATGTCACAGGATCCCAACTGATCGCTGCTGATCACTAGATTATCTGGTACAGACTCAATTACTTGCACCAGTCAATCAACACAGACTTAAAATAGTGAGCAAAGACCACTCTGTGAAAGAGGTCATAAGTGCCCATGAGGCTTTATGAGTACAGCCAATGATAAAGTATAGGCCATAATTTTAGGTCATCTAGTGGATCAGGACCCTGGATACTATTTCACTAAGCACCTGTGCCACTTCAGGTATTGTAAATTTACCAAAGACTAACAATAGTAACAGCTCTACCATTGCTTATCTGAAGCAAATCAAACCTAAGACTCTTCTCTTCATCCAAACACAACACAAATATCTCAAGAAACAATGAATCCAGATGAGTTTACCTGCACCAAGAGAGGTGATGTTCTGACTAGTTATCACTTGGGTTTCCATGGGACGATTGTCATCATTAATTGGTGAATTGAGACTAACTGGTGAAAAGGTCTGTGGTGTTAACGCCTGTGGACTTCGACTCAAGGCTTGAGGGCTGATTATGTTTGTAGTGAGTGGAGTCGGATTTGAAGGCAGTATTGTGACAATCTGTCCACTTGGAGCTTTGGGTAACAAAGTTCTTTGCACTATTAATGGCTTTTGCCGAACCATTTTTCTTCTCTTTGGTATCAAAAAATTAGACTGCTGAAATAGAATATATAAACAGTAAATGAAAATTCTTTAAATATTGAGAGTATTCTCGCAAATATCATACATGGTATAAAAATATCATGCAAAGCTTCTGGAACTGTTCTAGTTTCCTTCATAAACATTATATTTGATATGCTTGGAAGTTGAGCATACCTATCACAATTCACAGATGTACTATGCAAGAGGCAGGAGTTCTTGCATAATTTTTGCATAAATCCCAACCAAGACTCGGTACTGACCTTTTGCTGTAGGGACTGTATGACCTGGTTGACGCCAGCATGAGGGTAGCGAACGAGGGGGACTCCAACAGGTACGCGGAACACACCGTCGCTGGAGTTGGGTATTAACTGAAATGTAATGGATCTTATGAGCAGATGGTCATGGTCAAAGATTTTCACATACCAAACTTACCAGCAAACCTTGTACACCACAGAACCTCAACAAACATAAACATAGGAAATGAGCGAGTCAGCTTAGTTTTACACTGCACTCAGCAATATTCTAGCAGTATGGCGTGAGTCTGTAAAAAACCAAGTCTGGAACAGACAACCCAGTGATCAACAGCATGAGCATCAATTTGCGCAAATGGGAACCGATAACATGTGTCAATCAAATAAGCAGGCCTGCCCGCCCGATTCTGTTAGCTGCCTCTTACGATAGGCTTAGTCACCTTCACTAAGACCTATTCAAACTCAGATCTTCATGGGCCCCTTAAAATACAAGACTTACTGGTTTAGACATCACTATCTGTTGGGTCGGATGCTTGATTTGGGTGCCCAGCATTTCAGTCTTCACAGCTTCATCTTGACAATCAGAGTCAGCAAAACTCTTCTCCCCTCTAGCTGCACCACACCTATCACTTCCTTGAATGTTATCTTCCACCTGAAACCGTTCATCTTTCCCTAACTTGGACTTGGCATTCCTTGACTTCTCCTTCTTTGACCTCTCAGCCACAGCACCACATACAGAACACAGCACACTCTTTCTGGCCATGGAGTCAGTAGTCTGAAAGTTACAGCATGCCATTTCTGTCAAAAATACTGGATATATTTCTACACATTCAACAAGTTCAAATGCTATTTCTGCTGTAAAGGTTGCAATAAGGAGTGCCATTCAAACATATCTTTCTAATCCAGTTATGCCATTGTTTATATATTTTTACTAATCCAGTATGCTATTACGGTTAATATCAATGAATCTAGAAAACTATTTTTCATGATCTACCAGCTTGAACAAGTGCCATAATCCAGTATACTACCTCATATTTTTCCCCAGAGTCAAAAGGCTTTGTTGATATACTACTACCGATGCTGACAATAAAGAACAGACAAGAAGATATGGTAATCAATATCCCCCACCAGAGTTCTTTCCTATTTGGTTCCTGCATTTTAAGGACACCACAAAATTCATGTCCTGAAAACAAACACTACATTTAGTTTCCCTGTCTATAATGGTTTCTGAAGAAATCTCTCCTCATTGGGGATATCATTCATTTAAGTCAAGAAACGCATGACAAGGGCCGTAACTCTGTAAAAAATCATAACATGGTTTCTGTTCTCAATTTTTTAATATCATTGTCCCCATTAACTTGGATGGGAGAACAAACAGACAAAGTTCAAACCAATATCCCCCTCCCACTTCATGGCAGGGGATGATAAGGTCTCATTCAATCAGTGATCGAAATAACGGTCTGCCCAACTGCCCGTGGCCGGTAAATTTTGAGTCAGGTTGCCTGTAAATTCTCTCCACCAGCCCGATTGTCTGGCTGAAGTTTTTAAGGTTGACCTACTTTAAGTTCGCTCTCCGGATGATCATTCCATTTTAATTGTCATGTCATATTTTGATTTAAGAAAGATGAATGAAAGCTACGAGCACATTCCATAATTATACATGGACAACTCTTCAGCCAGTGAAGATAGCAATAGGCACTACAACTGGCTGACTTAGTAAGCTATGCTATGATTGGATATCTGTAGTCACATGGTTCAATAAGAACCAATCAAAGAGAGGGTTACTTAAAGGTGAGCAGGCAACATTTATGGGCCACCTGCCTGGCTTTCAAGTTGAGTTGAAAAATTATTTCAATCACTGTGCCAAAATGTTCAAGCAAGCATGCCATTATGACTTAACAAGTCAGAGTGATATACTTAAAAAATGACAACATGAAAAATCACTAGCCAGTCATGATTGAGGCGATTTACTGGCCCCACTGGATTTTTACTAGCTGGCAGACCAGTGGCTGTTTTGGATACTGTTGTTATGATCATAATTCATTAGACCCTTTCACTGTCACATATCTTGGATCTAGTCATGTTAACATCTCATTTGAATAACAAATAAGAAATGTGCCTTGTAACATACCTATAGTATAAAGTATAGCTTTTCCAATACATAATGTAATTAATGCATGTCATTAACATACAATGATGAAAAATTAATATTTCATTCAAAGAACTTTGATAAGCTCAAATGTGACACAACAGCAGCTCCAAGATTAACTTTTCATTATAAATATAAACACAGTCATTGACAATGCACAAACAGGCCAACAAAGACGTCATATACATCAGGTTATTACAATTGTGTTAAGTAATCAATCAATTTAATGTGAAAAAATATACAGCAATAGAACCACTGAACTGAAAAGACTTACCGGCTTAACTCTCGACGGATCCCTGAACTCAACTGTAGCAATATGCGCTAAGCGTCGTAGCATGTTGGTGAGAGTTGAAGTGTAGTGAGTGGTTTCCTTGGTTTTAACGTCACACCACTCATACTCCAGCTTGACAGTCTCTTCCTGCCCACACATCAAGTATAACTGTGCAAGCGTTATAGTCCGACCACTTTCAACAGTCCACCCTGTTTTGGCCATTGCCACTATCTCCTTCGATGCGTCCTCACTGTCCTGACTGTCAACACTTTCGTTCCCAGCATCACTGTTCTTGCATGTAGCATGGTTGGCATTGTCATTGCCCCCTCCCTCCACGTGTTTCTGCACCCCGTCGGTCCGATGTTCTGTGTGGACAGACATGGAGGGGGCAGAGAGGGACAGTTTACTCGATGGCAGTGGGTCAAGATCATAGAACAGTGGTTTGTCTGGAAATATAGCATTGTCATCCCCAATCAACAGACTGATCTCTGGGGTGGAGCTTACAGGATGGGAGGGGTCTTCCTTGACTTCTACAGGTTTAGATTCAGAGGTAACTTTGGCAAGTTTTGGTGGCGTGCTGGATGCAGCTTCAGCTTCAGAGGAATTGTCACTGTTCGGCTTCATAGTTTCTTCCACCGAGATGGATTTCTTGGAGGTTTTGCTGCCTGATGTGCTTGGGGAACCTGAGATAAAACAGAACCAACAAACATAAGAAATTATGTCATCAACTGTAGAATAGGTCCCCTTGACCTTATGACCTTCTTAAGACCCGACAAAACTGGGGACATATTGGTTACAAGGACACGACACCAAACCTGTTGGGGTAGACCATTTTTCATCGTATGAACATGGGCATCAATATCCCAAGGTAAAATTGGTCCAAACAATCTCATGATCTTTGTAACTTACGTAAACATAAAACTGAAGAAAATTAGGATATGACGGTTACAACATGAGAACGGAGAACCAGAACAGAATGGTGTTGATAATTGTTCATGCTACCAACTGTTTTGGGCATTCCAGGACAGAAAAGCTCCCTACCCCTAGACCTTTAAAAGAATCAACAAAAGTGGTGAATTGACTTGGAAACATAACAAAGTGACTTGAAGAGGCAAGTAACTTCATGTCATTGACAAGTTTTCTCAATATAACTGATTATTTACAGACTGTACTGTGATTCTACATGATAAATCAGCCTCCTCTGCTGCTCATATGAGGCCAGTCAATCCAAGAAAGAAAAAGGCATTTCTGTGTTGATGACCTTAATGACCAGAAAATTGATGACAGACGCTACACTGGGAAAACTAGTGAGGAGGATAAATTAATTTCTAACATGAAAATAATTGTAATGGTGTTGACAGGGATAAACATTCATATCCAAGCAAATAATAATGTCTAATAGGGTCACTGATGTCACTTCACTCACCCATGATGTTTTCTTTATAGCTGGCGAAGGTGACATCTACTTTGGGTGCAGTGTAGGGAGTCACGTGCACAGGCTTGAGAGCGATGTCTGCTGGGGGAAACACAGTCAGAATTTTCATGTGCACCTCCTCCGCACTGCTCACAGCCTCTTTCTGATCACTGTCAAGGCTGACTTCATAATTTCTAATGAAATCAAATCAACCTGTCATCCTGGATATCATTATTTGGTAGCTACAGAAACAGCGGAAGACAGAAATGAAGGCAATTATTATCAATTATCATTCCCCACAACTCTTAGCATATTTTAATCTGTTCCTCAGCAAGATTCATACTAATTTCTTGCACCTAACAGGATGTGGTGGGCTTGACCTGCATATGTGATTCACTCATGACCTGTTCTGTAAACCCTATGGGAACAATGTTTGACATTTAGTTGGCTCTTCTTTGTGAAAACAGGAGCCCATATTATGATATTGTGACTAAACTAGAAATGATTCCAATTTGCCGTAAAAGTGAGCACAGTTTTACAATGCTTTTCAAATTCAGGGCAGGGGGACACCAGGAATGGACTTCATACATTATATCCATAAAGGCAGTGTTCACAAATGGCGTTTTCAAAGTAACCAGACATTGGGTCCTGCAAGTTTCAGATGTCTGACCCACTGAAAATTCACAGGACCCAATAGAGTAAATATTAAACACACAAACAAGTGTGACATGTCACACATGACCACTTCTGTCAAAGTCATTGTGAAATACAGTAAATTTATTCTCATTACTTTTCGTTACACTCCACTACTGAGTCTAACAAAATCTTATGGGAGGTCGCGTCAGGTAACCTTTCAGATTGACCAATCAGAACACAGCCTACCAAATCGCGAAAGTGGACATCTGCACATAGCTTTTGAACTTTTGATTTAGTGTACGCTCACTTCCAGGTGATGCACACGGCGTACATACAACCATGACAACGGTGAGTAAATAGTCACTGAAAATAGTGTTTTTGGCAATATTCAAGGATGTCAACTTGCAGAAATATTAGCTAATGGTAACCATGTCAACAGAAACCCCAAAGCATGTATACTGCAGGTCAAATACTTGTGTTATATACTGATTTTTGTTTGTGGAGAGATCTGTGTCAGTGACCTGAATATTTTTAAAGTCCTTCCGATCCCTAAATCGTAGCCGTTGTCTGATTGGTTAAATCTGTTTAACCATCTCGTGTTTGATTGGACGGTCATTGGTGGCTCAAAGGTTACCTGACGCAACCTTCTACTAGGTTTTGTTAGACTCAGTGGTGGAGTGTAACGAAATAGACTGAGACTAAGTTTATTTAGACTGTTGTGAAATATACAGTCCAACACAATGTGCCAGCAGGTAGTAGGCTTCCATCAGACTGTGGGCGAATCTACCAAATTTATCAGAGGGTCAGACGCTATTCGTGAACACTGTATCGGGAATCTAACCTGGGTCTTTAGCGTGACAAGCACACGCATTCACAATGAGACTACCCAAACTAAATACATATACAAAAGGGTAGGTACCTGCAGGTTTTCCTGTCAATCCAAAGCCCTGCAAAATTTATGAAACAACACTGGACTTCTACACAATGTCAGTGCCATATTCTACACATATAATTTTCTGAATATATTTGATATTTTATACTTATCCTGGCTCATGCTTATTATGCTTATCTTTTCCCTTTATGCAAAGATAGTGTAACAACTGAAATCCCTTGAAGTTTCCTTCTAATAGAAGCAGACGTACAATACACATGGTCAAACAACCAGCCCTGTTTGTCTCTCTCTCTCTATATGCCCATAAGCCCAACACAAGAATTATGGGGAATTCAGCGTGCCTGAGAGGGGCAGCTGGGAGGGCTTGAGTCAGGGTAAGTATAAAATCTCAATTTTATTCAGAAAATTACACATTTTTCCTTATCCTGACTCATGCATATTACGCTTACAAAATCCCACGGAAATGGCAGAGGGTCAGGCCACGTTGGATTCTGTTGACTGCCATGTAAGTACATCCAGTCCTTTCCCACATTCAGGAACTATAGCGGCAATAGTTTGGTCCTGTTCTTCCGCATTCATCTCTAAGATGGGGGGGGGGGGGGGGATCACATCCATGATATCCAAAAGCAGCCCTCTATTGTTGTTGTAAGCAAGCTGTTTCCATGTAGAGCAGATGTCAGCACCAGGGTTCTTGCTTCATGTGAATTGGAGATTCGCAGAGGTTCAAATCCTGTTGCTTTGTTGGCCCTCAGTTTAATGGCTCTCACTGACACTGAGATGGTGAACTCACTGTGAAAGTTCTCTTTCCCAATCCCCTGTGAACAGGTGCTTGAAGACTGTTTGTTGGAGATATATTTTCAATGCTCTGACTAGGCATAATGATAAATCCTGTGTATCATGTGGCCCGAGGACTGTCAATTATGCAAGGATGCTGGATTGTCATACCAGTCGTCCAGTCAGTTGAATTTTGGCAACAAATCCCATTGCAGTCCTTGGTGCGCAATATCATCATGATCGGTGTAAATAGTGTACAAATGAAGTCCAGGGCATGTATTTCTGACATCTATGCTTCCGTTGTTAGGGTAAGCAGAAACAGCATTTTCTGTGTCAACAGTGCGAAGGATATCCCATCTAGAGGCTAGTAACTGTTAGTGGTGAGATGTTGGAGTGTCCAGAAGAAGCATGCGGGTAACCTTTCCTGCTGAAATGCTGAAGATGCTTGAGCACAGTCGCCGAGTCGATTATAGAGTAAATCTCTGAGCAATGAAGGACAGGATGTGTTGATGCTGATTCTTCATCACAGTATGGAAAATAAGATGTCAAGTATCATAGATATCAGTGTAATCGGAGGGAAGGTCAAGATGTCAAGTCACCACAGATCATCTTGTAGGTGAGGGCGTCATTGGACTCCTTTTACGTCGTCCCTGCACCATACATTGAGTGATCTTCAAATCTGCATGCATGCCTGTAGCAGTCGTCATTTTGTGAGACAACATTCAATGAAGATGACGAACGATGACGACATCTGTGACAATCGGGGATGCAGTCGGTGAATCCTTTCAGCTGTAGCAGGATACCCACGTGGTGCACTCGCAGAGTCAATGCAGGGTGCATCCTCTAAACTGCAATGAAATGTCACAGTTGATGAAAATCTTTGTGAACGGGAGTGTTCACATGCATCTTCTACATCTGACGGACCTGTTGCATTTGTCAAATCTTCATGCAAGGTGACTGTAGTAGTTGTTGGGGTGATGAAGGGTGGCAAGCATGGCTGGTCAAGTGACCCTATTGAAAAGGGAAAGGTAGGCTTCCTGTGGTGAGTGGATTGTACATCTGCTTCAAAAGAAGGGAACTTCAAGCGATTTCAAGTGTTCCACTATCTTTGTATACAGAAAGAAGATAAGCAAAACAAGCATGAGTCAGGATAATAAAAAACAAAAAGATTCCCAGGCCTTTAGTTTCTGACCCAATACCCTACCCATTCAAATGTAATGGGTGTGACTATCACTTCATTGGCTCATCAATCAGAACACTGTAAGGATACAAGTTTGGCTCTATGCTCCTTCCACTTGCGAGTCAGATATCCAACAATAGATCCAACACTTCGATCCCCTGCCAGCTTGAACCGGACTCTTGGGTTGTGGGCTACGGACTGGACATGTGCCCACGCATCATTTGTTCTTGGAACAAGCTCCACTGTGATCTTATCAGGAACTTGTTGCAAGGGCGGCTCTTCCTTGGGTTCTGAAATTGAAATATTTTCCTAGTAACCACCACAATTGTAAAGTGAAACCATCTTTGGTCAGAATACAAATATTGTAAAGTCAAAAAAAAACTAATATTGTAAACAGTACAGTAATCTTGACCAGGAACTTCCTAAGATTATGTCCCAGTCTACACATGCTATTTAGAAGCATTGAGTAGATAAATTATTCTGGTGCACATGTAACAATCGACCTTGCATGTGGTTATTAAACTGAACACTTTTGCATGTGTCAACCTGTACATATACCAGAAAAAAGCGAAATATAAAACATTTATACATTTTTTCAACAGAATCGTCATTCTTCCCATAACAGTACTTCAATGATTATTCAGTGCCCTATTTCACAAAGCTCTTGTAAGCCTAACATCTCGTACCTTTTCTTGTAGTATCTGTAGCTCTTGTGTTACACCATAGGAGGTACAATGGCTACGAGAAAACTTATGGGATCTTTGCAGATGGGGGATTATATTGTAACCAAAATCCCAATCCTTTTAAAGTATCTTCTACAACTCCATTTCACTGATGCAACATCAAGCAATCTGATCATTATACAAACTCTCATGTTTATTACACCATAAACAAAACTTCACATAGAAAGATGAATCATAACATCTAAAATGCTGTACATACCATCACAGTTGTTCAATTTTTTCAAAGCATTACATGCTGGTGTCCGAATCCTGTAAAACAGAGGAATGCATTAAATAGCAACATCAAGGTCATAGAAAAACTATTTACAATAGAGCTGTAACGACATTCCGAAGAGATAAACCATAAAAGGCATCAAAATGTGTTTTAAGGGCAAACTTACTTTTTGTTCTTTCCTTTGATTCTAACATTTGTCACACTGGAAAGAAATTATACAAAAAATTAGATATCTGTCACAATATCATGAAAGAATCCAGCCAAACATATATAATCACTCACAAGTGGCATTGAAAAATCAAGTGCCACATAGACAAAGGAGAGTAACCTCTCTTCCAATGATTCAACAAGTCCCAGCTCCTGCAAAATTTGTCAAAGTGTTTGTCCATGACGATCAAAAATATATATAAAAAGGTCCTATATTTCATCTCATTTGACTGTCATGAGATACATCAAATTACATTAAGTAAAACAAGACTCATGTGTCAAAAAAGTCTAACAAATCTTGGAAAATTAACTTCTTTTGATAAGAACAATAAACAAAAACATGTCACATATACTTCAATAATAAAAAAGAGCTTGGTAAAAGACACACTGGAATTTATCATTTCAAATTGACTAAGTTTGTATCCCGATTTATTTCAGAGCTGCCAAATTAGCCATTATGATCACAGGCATACATGAGTTGTCTCCCCTGAAATAAATATGCCCTGTCATCAATATTTTTACTGATAATATTTACCAACATTAGACAACTGAACACCAATAAAACAACAAACACAAACATTAAGAGAGTGCATCCCCACACACAAGTTGACAGAGCTGACTACTATTTCTGAGCAGAATACTATGAACAGCTAACAACCAACTATATCCATCATCAAACATGACCACCCAATGGATTAACATTCCAATCTCATCCTACCTGAAACAGGCAAAAGGGCGAAATTCTCCCTGATCTACACACTCCATAGATAGGATCCCAGAGTACATTTGATCCACTGGCACAGACACACCAATACCTATCACGTGGTAAGTAAAATTCTCTTTCTAACTTGTCCTTTGTCAAATTTGTGTTCCTGACAGACAGTAACACCTCAGTTGTCAACCTTTCTCTCCAATGACATCAGATCTATGTTTAGACACTAATGACCTTCAGAAGTAAATACATCCCTACCATACCAGTGGACGAAAAAAGAATAAGATGCAAATCAAAGAATTTCTCAGAAGCGAAGGGACAAAGTGCTTGTAATTAAATAATGAGTAAATGACCCATTATAAATGCATATCATCATCATAATAATATATATATGTGTTATCAGTTGTAACAAAACAAAATTTACTTTATGGTTAAATTGTGGACCTTTCATCCTACAGCAAATTCTTTATCAGGCAGGGGCAGATAATCTGGTATACATATTGAACTATCTCTCCTAACTCTGTGCAAACAAAATATCAGTGACAAAGGTATTCCTGCTATCTCTGAAAACAAATACGAAATAGTTCTAACATTTCAGATTCACTAAAATGTAAAGCAACCATCAATGTGTCCTAGTGCAGTGTTTACAACTAGAAATATCTTGTAACTGAAATGCCTGAAATTTGAATTGTCTCCCTTGGTCTACTGAGAACTTGTGGTAAAATCCCACTCTGTCTTTGTCTTAAGTTAAGAATGGAATGCATACATTGACAACAATAAACTAATTAATTTATAAACATCCCTGTGACAGTGTACTTACCCTTTGTGTATAAGCTCATAAAGCTTTATAGCTGTCTTTTCATTTAAACCTGTAATACAAGTGGCACAATTCTTTATTAAATTGTCTAAAAAGTGTAACCTTAATATTCATGTATAATTGCAACAGGGATCATAATTCTCTGACTTTTCCATTCATAAATAAAAGACAAACTGAACAATCAGTAAACTATGTGCATGTTTGTCATGTTCAGTGACTTCAAAATGCACAATCAAGATTGCTTGATATATATCTCTATTTAAACTGACCAAAGACTTCGATGCCCAATGCTATATCAACACTGTCAATAGGTCACACAAGAACTAGCATACGTAATGTACATAATTCCTGGACAACAGAGCAATTCCATTTACTATTGTTCACTGGCTCCACACTTTCAATGAAACTAATAATTGTATCCAGTAAGATATCTCTCCCAGTGCACATGATCAATTTATGACCTGCCGTATCTAACTGGTGGATAAATATTTTCTGCGATCAATCAAATTGTAACTTTTCTAAAACAGATTGGTTTTATTTCTCAAGTTCTTCAAATCAGAAATTTCAATGTTAAAAGCAATACCCATCCAAAAAAAAATATCATTTTGATGAAACACCCATACATGACAATGTCAAACATGATAAAGATACAGCCATTATAATGAACATTCAAGTTCTGTTATGTCACCTTCACGCAAAGAACTATCATGTCTACTTAATTTATGTCTGTTGTTAATTTTCAGATTTGATTCCCACTGTCAGGGCTTTTAACTGAAACACTCAAAGAACCATTTCCAATAAGTTGTTGCAAACAACAACCAATGATTGCTGAGTATTGTATTCTAACAGTGAATCCACACAGGTTAATATGATGCGCAAACATTCCATCAGATGAAACACCCATCCAGGAATGATCAGCAGAGCTCATAACTCATGAGAATACCCAAATATACTTAATTAACTTCTCATTTCCCATGATCATAACATGCCTCTATTTGACAAAACTGATTATTCTGATTCAGCTGTTACATATAAATAATGAGGGCCATAGAAGTTTATTGACTTTCATTGGTTGATTTGTTGTTTACTGAGCAATATTCCACTTCCAGCTATATGGCTGCGATCTGTAAATAATCAAGTCTAGATTTGACAATCCAGAGATCAACAACATGAGCATCAACTTACACATCTGGGATACAATGACACAAGTGAACCACGTCAGTGTTCCATAAGTCACCTATTACAACAAACCAATTCTAATACCAAACTTCACAGGTCATATTCCTTTGAAGCTCCGGTCCGTAACCATTCTATTGGAATAACTTCTATTTGACAGCTCAAGAAAGTGTGACATTCATCATGCACACAAAACATATAATGTTAAAAGTTGAAGATAGCTGCAAAGAAAATACAACTTTCTGTTAAAAAAAATCAATGCAAAGTGCTATATAAGTAATTGACTTACGACTCTTAATGGTTTCTCTAAGAATGCCGTAATTGATGAGAGCATACAGCTCCTGAGTATCTTTCTTCACATCTGCAACATACAAATGAATTTTGATCAGACTCAACAGAAAGAGCAATAATCCAGGTACAACACAGAACTCTGTAAACAATCTAGCCACAGTACAGTACAGGGATTTACAAACAAAAATTGACAATTTTTTTTAAATGTTGATCAACTACAAGTTATCACTGAGTCTGAACTAGATGGGTTATGAGATCATTTGCTGTTCAATTACTGTGATGATCATGGTAGTATTAGTAATAATAATAATAATATCGAAGTGTCTGGGACCCCCATTTTACAATCCAGGACCCCTGAAAATTAAGAGTATGAGTCCCAGGGAAATTAAAATACGAGACTAAATACATAACCCCTGAGTATGTATTTCAGTACAAGGCCTTCATTTCAGTCTGTTCTGGTTTGGTAACCGCACTGCTAAACACACCGATTTGGACAAAAATCATTTTAATTCCAGACATTAAAGAAAAGGTTAACAAAATAACAGTATGAAAAAGAAATATTTTTTTCATTTACATTAGGGCATACCAAACAAAAGGCGAAATACAGCAGTATTAGTAGAACCACGGTACACCATTTCAGCCCTGAGCATAGGCTCATCCATTCTATCATAATGACACAGCCCTGTCATGGTTTAATCCTTATTTTGATTGGCAAATGAAACTCTCAATGGGTAATAAGATGATACTGCATTATATTTAAATAACTAAAAAAAACAGTTACACATTCGAATTAATCTATGGAATATTTCAAACACGCTCTGATTTCAGGACTATAGCATTCTTCAGTTGTCACTGGAAAATATTATCCATGAATAATCAATGAAAGCTTGTCACAAGCGACATACATCATGCATGTAAGACTACACTTTTACATTCAGCGACCAAACCCACTGAATCACCAGTGTCTTACCACAGCTTCAACAAAAATGAAACATCTGTATAGGTAAGATCAGTGATTTTGTGTGTTGGTGATTAGGTGTCCCACTCTGATATTTTGGGTTCCAATCCAAAATGGGACTCATTAACAAACAGTAACTTACTGAAAACTTATAATGTCAAGTACTATATACACTGCGATATCAGCCAAGTCATGAAATGGTATTTGGTAAATGATTGACAATATGGACATACCATTTGTGGTCTGAATGAACTTGCTGATCTTGTGGCATGTACGATAGTAGAAAAATCGAACTTGGTTCTTGTTCTTGATGAGAGATGGGTGGACACCCCGTTTCTTGCATCGCTGTGCAAGTACACTGTGGATGGCATCAAAGTCCTTGCCATGCTGAAACAGATGGTCACTTAGTGGTATTTCATGTTTCTGCAGGTCCCAGGATGAACTAACCATATTTTATCATTATCACAAAAATCATCTTGATCAGAACATATACCATGGGAATATCAGATAGCAGAGGTTAATGCTGGTCACAGCAATATCACAGCGGATGTATGCTACTAACAGGCTTCACAACATGGAAAGTCAAACCAGTTCCTTCCCTATGACAAGTGAGCACTTAAGCCATCAGACCATTCCAGTGACACAATTCAATGATGAATCCATATAGCATTACACGGAACTTATCAATAAGTCACATCTGTATACAACAAACAAGATCTTGAATTGTCAATATCCATTGTTCTTTCTGATCTGAACCATGTGTTAAGTATATTTTTCTTCTGCATCACAGCAACTTAAAAATAGTCTGTCTCAGAAAACCCACTGTTCACCTGGTCCATTACACACACATTACGATGACACCCAGTATATACATCTAACAACCGCACCCATTACACAGATTATGATGACACCCAGTATATGCATCTGACCACCCCACCCATTACCAAGGCTACAATAACCCTTAGTATATGTATCAAAGAACCCCACCCATTACACACAGGATTGGGAAAGGCAGGGATCATGGGCCATTTTGCACATTAGAATGAAAAATGGCCCAATTAAAATTTGAAGTTTACTATTGATACAAGTGCAGTGGGCCATTCTCAGTTCAGAAAAGGGCTAATAATCCTGAAAATGGCCCATTGTCAAAGTTCTCTTTCCCAATCCCTGCACAGATTACAATGACACCCAGTACATGCATCTAACAACCCCAACCATTACACAGGTTATAATGACAACCAGTTTATGGAAGTAACAACCCCCACCTATTCCACAGGTTACATGGACACCCAGCACATGCATCTAACCACCCCACCAAATACACAGATTACGTGGACACCCAGCATATGCATCTAACCACCCCACCAAATACACAGATTACGTGGACACCCAGTACATGCATCTAACCACCCCACCAAATACACAGATTACGTGGACACCCAGCATATGCATCTAACCACCCCACCAAATACACAGATTACATGGACACCCAGCACATGCATCTAACCACCCCACCAAATACACAGATTACATGGACACCCAGCACATGCATCTAACCACCCCACCAAATACACAGGTTACATGGACACCCAGCACATGCATCTAACCACCCCACCAAATACACAGATTACATGGACACCCAGCATATACATCTAACCACCCCACCAAATACACAGATTACGTGGACACCCAGCACATGCATCTAACCATCCCACCAAATACACAGATTACGTGGACACCCAGCATATGCACCTAACCACCCCACCAAATACACAGATTATGTGGACACCCAGCATATGCATCTAACCACCCCACCAAATACACAGATTATGTGGACACCCAGCATATGCATCTAACCACCCCTCCAAATACACAGGTTACATGGACACCCAGCATATACATCTAACCACCCCACCAAATACACAGATTACGTGGACACCCAGCACATGCATCTAACCACCCCACCAAATACACAGATTACATGGACACCCAGCATATGCACCTAACCACCCCACCAAATACACAGATTACATGGACACCCAGCATATGCACCTAACCACCCCACCAAATACACAGATTATGTGGACACCCAGCATATGCATCTAACCACCCCACCAAATACACAGAATATGTGGACACCCAGTACATGCATCTAACCACCCCTCCAAATACACAGGTTACATGGACACCCAGCACATGCATCTAACCACCCCACCAAATACACAGATTACGTGGACACCCAGCATATACATCTAACCACCCCACCAAATACACAGGTTACATGGACACCCAGCACATGCATCTAACCACCCCACCAAATACACAGGTTACATGGACACCCAGCACATGCATCTAACCACCCCACCAAATACACAGGTTACATGGACACCCAGCATATGCACCTAACCACCCCACCAAATACACAGATTATGTGGACACCCAGCACATGCATCTAACCACCCCACCAAATACACAGGTTACATGGACACCCAGTACATGCATCTAACCATCCCACCAAATACACAGATTACGTGGACACCCAGCACATGCATCTAACCACCCCACCAAATACACAGATTACGTGGACACCCAACACATGCATCTAACCATCCCACCAAATACACAGATTACGTGGACACCCAGCACATGCATCTAACCACCCCACCAAATACACAGGTTACGTGGACACCCAACACATGCATCTAACCACCCCACCAAATACACAGATTACGTGGACACCCAGCACATGCATCTAACCACCCCACTAAATACACAGATTACGTGGACACCCAGCATATGCACCTAACCACCCCACCAAATACACAGATTACGTGGACACCCAGCATATTCATCTAACCACCCCACCAAATACACAGATTACGTGGACACCCAGCACATGCACCTAACCACCCCACTAAATACACAGATTACGTGGACACCCAGCATATGCACCTAACCACCCCACCAAATACACAGATTACGTGGACACCCAGCATATGCAGCTAACCACCCCACCAAATACACATATTACATGGACACGCAGCATATTCATCTAACCACCCCACCAAATACACAGATTACATGGACACCCAGTACATGCATCTAACAACCCCATCAAAATATACATCTAACCACCCCACCAAATACACAGGTTACATGGACACCCAGCATATTCATCTAACCACCCAACCAAATACACAGATTACATGGACACCCAGCATATGCATCTAACCACCCCACCAAATACACAGGTTACATGGACACCCAGTATATGCAGCTAACCACCCCACCCATTACACTAGTTACAATGATCCCCAATATATTCATCTAACAACCCCACCCATTACACAGGTTACAATGATCCCCAATATATTCACCTAACCATTGTCCTCAAAACTGAAGTGAGCAATGAAAGACTGAAATCCTGAGTTTTCTCAAAACCACTTGTCACATGCATTTGGAGAGACAATAATCAACAAGACACATGATCAATATCCCCCGCATTACCTCCAATTTCAGTCTAAGTCACATTTGTTGCCATGGAAACGTGAAAAATATTTTATCAAGAATACCCAAACTATCATAAGGCACTAATACACCACCAGATCTATCCATACGCCAAGTTTGGTTTTGATTGGTTTTAAAGTTCTGCTCCAGAAAATATAAATGTTCACGCACGCACGGGGTGCACTTAAATACAAGCCGCAAAACGTGTTGCGGGGGATAAAAACAATTAAGCATTCATTCAGATATAGTTGTACAAATATTTGTGCTGTTTTTGATATTTTATCACCTACATTTGTGGTCTATGTTTCATATTTAACACCAAGGGAACTAGAAGCATAGGAGTAAATGTGTCTAAGTTACCTACCTCAAACAAGGCATCAAAGAAGGTCTTGATGTCTTCTTCCATCCATTGTTCCCACTGGCGTTTTGTCTTGGCCTCAGGTGTACTCAATTTGGACTGAACTGAAAGACAGAAATACAAATGTAGACAATCCAGCCAAACCATTGCAGTCTGTAAATATTGGGAGCCTGAAGCCATCAGCCATTGACACAGAGACACTGAACATTTGAAGCCACACCTAATCACCCATTTCAATCAGCTCTTGCAACAGAAGCAATAGAGTACCTGGCCCAGTGGGGTCCACTTGTACAAAGGGTTCTTAATGCTAAATGATAATGGGTATGATTTTACGCCACTTTTAACAATACCAATAACATGGTGGAGGGACACTAGAAATGGGCTTCACAAGTTTTATGTATTATGTGGGCAATCTAACCCAGGACTTCAGCGTGACAAGCTACCCTACCACCCAGCTACATCATTGCTTCTGTTCTGTAGTAGAGACTCACGGCAGTTGTACTTGGGTCAATGTGCCAGGTCTGCCCTGCTGGTCACTAAGCATGTACTACAGGGCTCATCAACCTGTTCAGAAGAGTGTTACTGTACCCAGAGATATTGATGCATGAAGAACTGAGTACAAGAATTAATTTCTTTAAATATATTGCAATATGGTCAGGAATGTTCAACATTGAAATAATAATAATAATTATGAAAATTAATTAAATTAATTAAGGGATATAGTTTGATTCCTCAAATATGTGAATCACAACAGGAGAAGCCTAATAGCCCTTGAAAAGTCAATATACATGGCACAATTCAAACCCAAACAGCTTAAACAGGTTACTGTTATCACCTTGTACATCCAAAATCAATAGCATGCAACAAAGAGCATGAGAGGCATACTTAATCTCCTTAATGATCTTTATAATGACATTCCCCTCCATTATGGCAATTGCCTGATGTAAGTCAGTCCTGTGTGTATACAACCTGGCATGCACACCTGATTGGCTGACGTAGCGGACCCTGCAAGTGGCCAGGAACCATTCTTCAACTTGCCATCATTGCACACCTATTGATTTTTTCCAGCTACAGAAATCTTTACTTGAGATCGTAGCAGCAGCCTTGTTTTCACTAGGCAAATATTAAAACAGTATATTTGGTATGGAAAACTCATTTTGTTCAATGGACTACCACAGTCCATACTATTGGATTATTTCTTTGAGTAAAACCTCTTGAGAATGTGTTGCTACGCAAACCAATTCTGTTTGCTCCAGTTTTTTTTAACAACGCTTTTCCATACGGCATGGCCATGTATTACCAGCAAAGATTGAACAATTTCACGACAGGAGACGCCAGAAATGGGTTTCACACATTTTACTCATATGGGGAATCATTCATTGTGACAAGTAAATGCTTTGACCACTTTGGTCACCCCTCTGTATATAGAAACAAGCATACAAGTCAAGGTGTCTCGGATACCATCGCAAAGAATGTCAATTTTCACACATCAATTTACCGCAATGTATACATTACATACATATAATATAGGAACAGCAAATGATCTTGTGCAGATATAAAGGTGTTTTAGCAAGAAGAAACATCTGGACCCATCTTTACAGATGTATTCCCTCCGCAATAAACAGCATGCAATCTTTCATCAGTAATTATGTAATTATTATGAAAAAAAGAAATGCTGAAAAGCATGAGTCCTCCTACTCAAAACGTAAACTTCTCATAAGTCATCTGCCACTTTGTTGGATGCTGCTACAGTGACAGCACACAGGATATATTGGATATACACATGAACAAATACAGGAAGCTGACTGCAAATATTTTTGCTTTTTCAGTCATTGGAACTAAGTCATCAATTTCTGAATTTCATAATTTCATTTCAACTTGTCACTTGAAACTTTGATAACAAGATGAAGCTATGAATGAATACGAACTTTTTCAAAATATACTAGTATTTTCCAGGCTGGAAAACAATGACCCTATAGTAAAAAAGATGGACTCAACAGAGATTGGCTCAGAAGCCTGAAAAGGAATACAACTAGAATAATTTTGACACCAGGATCTACCATTGCAGACACATCCCGTCATATTTATGACATGCACTCTCCACCAATAATGTAAGCTAGTGGTGAAATGACACCACACACTGACATGCCTGGGGAGAAATGATTAAATCCAAGTATCATGTTACAGACTGGTAACAAAACTGGTATTATGATTCACTGCAACAAAACGTGGTACAACCCTAAACCCTCATCCTTTATTATTGAATGCCTACTGAGTTTCAATTCTTCAACACAATCAATATAGGGCCTGTAGTCTCACAAGGTGCTACTAATAATACAAAGCTGGTTTCCATGTCTCCTTGCACACACCAACTAGTCACATGCGATACAGGGCCATTTTCACTTCCAGTACCAGATGACAAGCGTACATTCAAGAACCAGCTCTGGTTATTAATTGCACAACCATGAAATATGACTTTACTCGACGGGACCAGGTGCATGTAGTTTATCACAAGAAGAACTTAGGTCTCGCGATATGCTGTGACCAACTAACGAGCCCTGTATCATTTTCTGTCTGATGACCTTACATACCTGAAATTAAGACTAAAATGCAGTAAGGTGGTCGACTATTTTCACTGTGTGCTTGAGTTTGGCCACACTTACATCCTTTGCTAACTCTCTTCGATTTTCATGGGAGGTAACTCCATCAGTTAATGTTCTATTTGTTATGTATTGTGATCTCAAAAACTGATTAGTCAAGTATGGGCTCTTTCTAAAGTATCTATGATAATATTCTCATATATGTCTAGTTACAGCCCTGGTCTCAGGTTCTCAACACACATGAAGGTCACATGCAAGCAAACAACAAACATAATTAAAACACAATTATCACTGTTTCATGACATTAATATACCTTGCTGACTGTTAAAAATCAAATAAACAAAATTATAAGCGTATAATTGCAGATGAAAAGTGCAATATTTTGTTCTTTTTTTATTTACTTCCCTGGAAACGATGCACCCGGGAGACCGAACCCAGTCAGTGCGGGCAGGTGTGCACTCAAGTGTAACGAAAAACTTTTCATTGGCTCGCTCGTTTTGCCGATACGCAAAAGGCTCACTGTGTGTATATAGATTATATGTTTGATTGGCATTTTGGAAGTTTGGTGAGTAATAAGAAAGTAAGATTTTTTAATGAATAACAACTTCTTTAATTGTATATGATGCGACGTTTCAGTATAGATTCATATACCACTGTCAAGCAACAATGATATATAGTGTATATGGAGATGTTGTCACATGAACTAATCAAAACTCGACATTCTTACATAAGGCATGATAATGAGTTTTGTCAGTGACAGAGACAGCTTGTCACAATCAACATATTTTCTGTTTCCATTGACAGTGACATGTATTACAACATTTCAGTTTTCAAGCTGAGCAATTTTAGCAAGGAAATTAATATTTCTTATGCTCAACTTTCTTGAAAATTTGGTTTGCAAATCTGCATGTATGGGACCAGTGTACATGTATAACTATTAGTGCAGACCCAAGATACTTGTAATCACAAGAAACATCTCTAGTTCTCCAACTTCGACCACAGCGATAATCCTTGCACACATCACATGCTGTTTTCTTACGTGTCACCTTACGAGTTCAAGGTGCACAAACCTAAACACTGCGCATACACTATAGCACAGCTGGTGAAACCACTTTTTTGACTGAGCTGGGGGAAAATTAGTGAATCGTTCAAACTGCAATTTTGCTGGGGGGGTTTTTATTGCGTCGTTTTCCAGCTTTATAAGTTGAATTTGTATTTTGGATAATTTGTTTCCGAAAGTCCATACCAAAAGGCACTTTTTTTAATAAATATGAAATCATCACATTGTTCATACAAAAATACATATATATATGTATATACAAACCAGAGGAGGTCTTCTTGACAGGTGACCACTGTGGACTTATATCTCGCCTTGTCTTCTTCACAACCCGTGTACTTGACCGTTTAGCAGTGGTCACCTGAGGGGCAGTTCCCTTCCCATCATCCCCTGCAACCTCAGGCACATCGATCTTAGTCGATTGCCGCATGCGTTTATCTGCACTGCTTGAAGTTGGGCTGACATTTTCCTCCTCTGGACAACCTTTTTCCTCAGCAGTGGATGGTGCTACCCTGCAAACAAATAAGGTTCATGGATCATAAGGTGATTAACATGAACATTTCAAGTTGTTTCAGCCTTCTTAAACTAACTGAGCCAAACTTGACTAAAATAACTGAAAAGTAAGGTTTCACACTGCTCTTAACAATATTGCAGCAATATCAGAGCAGGGGACCCACAGATATGGGCTTCACACATTGTACCCATTTAAGGAATGGAACCTGGGTCTTCAGTGTGGCAAGCAAACACTTTAACCACTAGCCTATCCCCCTTCTCATTAATCTCAATACCATACACTTAAACACAAAACACACTTAAACACAAAATTATGGATATCTTATCAACTGGCGTTATCCAACAGTTGAGGGGCAGAGGGACACTTGACCACAGTAGACAAATATGTCTAAGAATGTGGACAAGGACTACTATATTCGACCAAGCTATGTCTTTTTCACCTGGACTGTTCTGGACTTTTTCTTCCTGAACTGTTATCACCAACCAGCGTGTCTGACAATGCTGATCTTGTCTTGAATATTTACTGACTGCCAAAACAGTGAAATCAAACTGTCTGTGCAATAAAATAACACTCACTCTTAGTTATTGCCATCCACCTACCTATTATCATATTCATTATTCGTATCAATAGATTGATAATTACTTTAATCAACATCTTGTGACAAACCTATAGAGGATATATAGGTGACGTCTGGTAAAGTGCCAACAAAATCATTCAACCTTCTTACTAAATCAGGCATTGAACCCATGCATGGAACATCCAATTTACGCATCGTTATTCAATACAGTGGATATCCTCTTACATATGACGTATGGGAACATCTATGACATGACTGAAATATGAATGGTAAAGAAGGAATAGTTCACATTCATGACAGTATACATAAGAATATAGGTGATCATATGCGCCAGTCCTTGTGTAATGGGACGAAATAATGTGTACAGTGACAGCAACCACCCTACGTGTCAAAATTACAGTAAGTGCTTGGCAGAAAGTTGTCAAGTTAAGTGAATTAATGTGAAATGATATGGTAATATTATCGAAAACATTTCATGAACAATAAAGCGAAGACACTCTAAAAATTGCTAATTTAGTTTTGTTTACTTCATGTACATTGACCTCCTCACAGATGCGATTCAGCGCCCGGGCTGTTCAAAAGATCCGCGTTTACGATCGACCCACCCTCCTGGTAGTTACCGCGTTACTTGTTGTCGATATTATGAATTAATACACTCCACAATCTTACGATACACAATTTATGTCGAATGGGGGATAGATGAAGTAAGGAGGCGTCAAAACAAAAACAAGGATCTCATTACCGATAAAGTAAAATTCAACATGGCTGCCATAACGAAAATTGCGACCAAGCAACACTGAAAATAATTTAGCCGAAAACAATTTTGGTTAGATGTTCTAACGAGCTTTAACGTGACCATTAAAGTGCAGGGACCTCTTAGACAAATCATACGCAACATTATGACAACTGACAGTTTGGTAGCTTTAGAAATAGAAAGAAAACATGTCGTGTTCAGAGATGGCAATATGGCGCTAGACAATTTCACAAACGAAACATTACCGACTTCCAACACCGTCCCGAACACTGTTTTCATCCTGAGAAACTTTCCTTCGTTTTCCCGGTGGCATATACACTGATTGTACGCAAGCTTGGCACAAGTTTCTGTCTACATAATTTCACAAATGTCCTCAGATGGCCTGTGACTAGATCCCGTCAGTCAACAACTCGGCAGCGGCGGCGAACTGGCTTCTTTCTTCCGATGCACAGTGATATTTAAAAGAAAAGATAAATCTACATCTTCCAAACTATGTTTAACTGCAGAACAGTATTAACAATTTAAAGACAGTATAAAATAAGCTACGTACGCCGATGTAATATCAACTAAAATTGTTTGAGATCACTCTTTTGTTGTGTTCGAACATGACAAGTCCCTGTTCCCAAGTACAAGGTCATGTGACAGATTCTAAGGTTTGGACATTGAAATATAAAATATAACGAATACATTTGTCACTATACCTCTTCATTATTACACATGCGTAATGATGTTTTAAAACATGCGAGGAAAGAAAAACAAGAGATGTTTGTTTGGGAGGTTTTTCAATGAAATACCAGTTTTCGCCCTCTCACTATATCACACGATATTGCTCAGGTTCAATGGGTAACATATAGATGAAGATGCGAATTTATCATGTATTCACTTAAAGTACAAAACACATATGTAAATGCATATACAAAACTGAAGCAAATATTTTCCCCGGTAATAATAACAATTATCTGTTCATTTAATTTGCTTTTCGACTTAGAAAACGCAAAAAAACGTTGAAAATATTATAGTTGAATGTGTATTGCGTTGATAAGTTTGACCAGAAATCTCCCCTACACTTTAACAGAAATCGAAAACTCATATTGTTTCATATACATTTTTGTATTATGCATTGGTTAAAACATATATGATGCCATCGCGATTCCATTTCAAGTGTTTACTATTTACTCCTGAAGATAGAGTACATTCACTATGTCAATGTCACTTCACATATTTAGGTTTAAATATAGCGATAAAACCCAGTTTGCTGCATCATACAACCTTGACAAGAAAACAAGTGTTTCTGTGCAAAGTTTTCATCAACATATGTCATATATTACACAGCAAACAGCTTTCCTGGGACCGATTTTGTTTTGTTTTCGTGGCAGAGGACCGGCAAAGTAAGGATTGTTGTCATTTGACTTGGCGGGAATCACACAGGGGAATCCCAAGCGTTGATTGGTCAGTGAAATCACATGATTGGAAAACTCCCCTTATGCCCGCCCACTATTAAAATAGAAACAACAGTTAACAATATCGAGTAAGGCGAAATGATAGAATTTTGAATTTTTGTCAGAACCGTTAATGTCATCTTTGATACAAGTGGAACAGAGAGACAATTTCAGACATATATTATTTTGACGTTCGTATTTGTAACGAAGAATCTGATTGGTCAAAGCGGAAAATGTTCATTGTAAACAAAGATATGCATATACGCTCAATCGAAGCCCTGTCCTTGTATCTGATACTGGCACTGTAAAGTATACCACTAGTGCATTATCTCTGCATTTCCCCCTTCCCTTTTCAACAAATGTCAAGCTACACAGACACCACTCCAGCTGGAATAAATTGTGTACTACTTTCTTGACCACTGATGAAAGGATGATTTAAACAACACAGTTGTCTGCTTGGCATGTTCACCATGGATTTTCTACAACTTATGAAATATAGATAATTTGATAGTCACATGTGAACATGGTAAGTTTAGTTATAGTTTGCGTTAGAGATTTAGTTTAAGTGCTGCGTTAAAATACCAGAAAGGGTGTATTTTTCCACAGGTGTTTCACTGGTAAACGCATAGCCTGAGCTGATGCACCAAAAATCACTTTGCTATACTTAATGGTCTAGAGTAATCTAAGATTAAATATTCAAAAGTATAATAGTACAGATTTCAGCTTCATGTATGAACATAACAGATTTAGTTCTGGCCTGGATATATAAACATCTGCTCGGGTAAGTGTATATTATCTTGAATGGCGTTCATATACTCGTGTACAAACAGTTCGAATTACCATTAAGACACTAAAATTGTTAACTCAAAGCCACATCTAAATTTAAATTTCTGTCTTGTAAGTCATGGTTTACACTGCGATTTTGACATACACTTCCCACTGAATGAAGGTGTTGTGAAATAGAGTAACTTCGCGCAATGAGATATCACTATGGCGGTCCATGAGCAGATAACAAATGCAATTCGCCAATCAGCCGAATTCAAATAAAGAAAACAACTGGATTAACCGACGTAGAACAGTGCGGCTTTTTCGTTGCTATGGTACATCTGTATGGATGATCTGTAAGTTTCAGTTTTGACGTTATGCATAAAAACACAGATGGAAAACGGATTTAATACGCGTTTATGTATCCACCAAAATCTACTTATATCCACATGAGATTTATGCCTTATCAACTGAAGCCGGTTTGCTTTCATTTCAGTTGGAGGTTGTTGTTACGATGATAGTATCGCCAAACGGAATGTAATGACATCACACAGGTGTGCGTGAAATTCGAAAGGTTGGTGAGCTAGACAGTCATCCAGCTGGTTGTGAGTTACGTTGCTGGGGGTTTCAGCAGAATAATCATCGCGTAAGACATTAGGGACAGCGAATTCTACATTCCACCTGAAAATGACTACGACAACGAATATGAGCGGTCTTGCCGGCGACGAAAAGCCAACATCGAGGTGAATATTCCCAAGTTTTGTGACATAGATTATGGAAGACTGGTACGCATGGCTGCCGTGTGACTGCCAACTTCCTGTGAAATCGATGAGATGTACAGTTCATGTAAATGTTTATATATTGGATTAGCACTCTGCCTCAACTTGCCCCTGATTGCTTGGGAATGTAGCGCCCACTGGAGTGACCTACTTACAGTGCTCGAATATTCAGCTGCTATTGCTTATCTGTCCCAGAGAATGTCATGTGGATTTTCAATCAATTATGACATGAATCATCAGCTGATCACTATCGGCGTTTACTTATTGGTCACAGTAAAACGTTTACGTTTTAACAGTATGAGGTAACGTAGAGAAATATAGACATGGATCTTCCCAGAATGTGCCCTGGGAAGGCGAATTCCAATCCCTGTGATAGGGGTCTTGGTTATGTTTGAGTATTTCGTACCCAGCAACCTGTGCAAGTTATAAAGGGTGTAATTGAGTCGACATGTCATTCTACCGCAGCGGTGATTGTAGATCCTGATATAAATGATAAGTTTATTGGCTCTCACTCATTCACATGCTACTCTCGTGTAGCTGGCATATTGCAGAGTGTAGTGTCAACCCAGCAGTGCAGATTGAAGGAGCCAGGAATAAGATTTTTTCAAATGAAGTATTTTAGAAATAGTATACTCCAGACTGCAAAATATATGATGGAAGAAATGTATCTGTACTGCTTAATGTAATGTTATCAAATGACATATAAGATGCACTTGGTTTAGACGATTAATGTCTTGACATATTCAAAGGTAATTACCTCGTATTACAATTTCCTTTGACAAAGGAGATGGTAGGGTAGCCTCGTGGTTAAAGTATTCGCTCACATTATAGACACATGTTAGATTCCCCACTTTGGTACAATTTGCGAAGCTCATTTCTGGTGTCCCCTGTCGATATATTGCTGGAATATTGCTAAAAGTGGCATAAAACTAATCTCGCTCACTCATTCATGCCTCAGGCTAATGTACTGTTAGCCATGTCTTGATAAGACAATAGCCATGATAAGGCTTTTAAAATAAGGTAGCAAGTTGTTGCTACTGTGTTTTCCTTTCAGGTAGCAAAATAGGATTTCTTGCTACATCAAAGCATTAATTTCAAACCCTGTTATCATTGTGTAGTGTGTGTTATTTACAACCACATTGCTGTCATGAAAGAGTAAACCATAGAAATCACCTTGAAAGTTTGTTGTTTAATGCCCCGAAATATTCCCCAGTTCTATTACTCTTACCACAACCATGGGTTACTGACGACTATTTTAAGTTGGATCTTAACAGATTCACCATAAAAATGACAATCCTTAATTATTAGCTTGCACTCTCAGACATATATTCATCACTGGTTTTGTTTTTGAGAACAGAGTCCTGAGGCCCCCAGGAGGAGGATCTAGTGATATCTTTGGAACGTCTTCTGCCCCTGCATCTGCTCCACGACAGCAAAACCAACGGAATGGATCCAACATCTTCGGTGGCCCAGAGGAGCCCTCCCCATCACGTGCCCAAGCCAACAATTCTAGCACTCAGTCCAATTTATTTGGAATGGAGCCACACGTTCTGGCCGGGAAAGGCCGCAATCAGAGTAGGGGTACCTGTAGCTTTTGCATGTCTTCTTACCTATCGCAACAGTTCAACAGAAGGTGGCTGCCCAATGGACCCAACTGCCTTCTGGTGAAAGACGTAATCTCTTCTTCACACCAATCAGAGCAGAAATCAATGTAGAAATCATGGAATTTGATTTAATATTCAATCAAGAAGATCAAGCTGGGGATGGATGAGATTGAGTTTTACAAAAAGACATGTTTGAGGCATTTTTTTTCGTATATATATTTCTTTTTCATATATATATATTTCAACTTGTTTGATTCAGGAAAATTACCTTCTTGCACTGTGCATATTTATAGTAACCATGGTAACATTGCAGAATCATTGGCAGATACATTACTAATCATGATGTAAGGAATTTCTTTTTTGTTGTAACATTGGGATATGGGTTTAACATGTGAACATATTTTTTGTATGTTCTGAGGAAAGGTGCTGTTGATTGGTAGGTGTGATGGTGACTGCTTTGTTCTGTAGATATATTGATTGTACTTTGCACTGTTTACCAGCACCTGCACTGTTGCATGCATCTAGTCTGTTTCTAGAGTAGCTTTAGTGACATGCATGTAGTGTTTACATAACAGCATCACTGCCGTAACATAGTGTCTCATCCTCTACTACTGTTTCCCCGGTCCTGTATTTTTGACAGGTTTTGATGTGGATTTGGGTTTTTAAGTATATTGCTTATCTCTGATGCCTCTTGGTGACAATTCAGCTGGTAGAATAGCATTACATCATATTGCAGATTTGTGTTTCTGAGTTCTGCTAAACACTGAAATGTTCATCCAGTGCCCACAAACACAAGATTGACTCAGAAAACATTCTTTCCACTAATTCTAAAGGAGAAAATGGATAAAGGCAAGAGTTTTTTGGATGACAACTCATTTATTGTGAAGGCTGATGACTTTTGAAGTAAGTTTATACTCCTTCATCAGGTAGAGAAGTAAGAACATACATTCACCAGCTAAAGGAGTACGAACATACTCTTGAGTCATCGTGACCCTTCATAATAAATAAGTTGTCATAATAAAACTCTTGCCTTTATGTGTATCACTTCTAAATGTCCTTCAAAAAGGAAGAAAATGGGTCCTGTTATTAATAATTACTACATCTGTACGTACAGTACACTATGCTATTTCATTCCTTAACAGGACCCCCAAATATCCTGTAAGGACCCTTGCAGTTTTTAACAAGGTCCAATGAACCTTTAGTTTTGTAGGTCAAAGTATATATTTGTATCAGTATTGGAACTTACCTATAGAGGTGGCCTGGAATCCTGGTACAAGTCCTAGCATCATGAGTAGAATAATATATCGCTTGAAAATTTTCCTTTTAAGGGCAAGTGATGCATGTATGTGCCATTGTGAAAAGGTCTTGACCTGTAGTAACATGTTCTGTATCATGTTATTCAGTATTGCACATCTTTATATACACTGACATGATTTAGTTGCTTTTCATGTTTCACTGAATGGTTGTCAGCACGCATCCTGTGATGGGTACGGTAGTTAAAGTAGGTCATTATTTGCTTTGTGAACCGTTTGTATAAGCCTGACCTGTGGTAATCGTGAATCAGCCTGCACCTTTATCTACAGCCTGAAGCCCATGCCTTTTATGTATATGTTATGTGGTAAACATTGCAAAATGTTTGGGTGTGTGATGTGTTACATTATAAAACTGTGTGGACTTCAGGTGGAGGTTTGGTGCAGAGTGGTTAGTTACTGGATGTCTGCATAATATGAAAGCATGGGTAGCTGTATCCTTTCTTGAATCACAGACCTCACATAGATTTCCTCAAGGGACTGAACCTCTGCCTGTAGCAGCACTGGGCTTGGCAGTAGTATGTGTATTAACACTTGGAGTACTGTACATGTTGTAGGGGTAGCCAAGTGGTTAAAGTGTTTGCTCGTCACTCTGGGGACCTGGGTTCAGTTATGATTCCCTACATGGGTACAGCGTGTGAAGCCCATTTCCTGTGTCCCAGCAGTGATGTTGCTGGAATATTGCAAAAGTGGTATAAAACCAAACTCATTTATTCACCTGGAGCACACTAATAGATGGCTAATTCCTTTCTAACTGAAAAAGACCATTTGAAGAATGTGTTCATTGGAGAGATCTCACTGTAGGCATTTTTGAGGATTTGTATTACTCGCTTAAGTTGTCAGTTTGAAAGCTTGGGGTTAGGTGACCCCAACTTGAATGTTTAGGATTCCATTGTGACATGCATCCCGTGATCAGTCTGATAACAATTAATGTCTACAGTTTGTGCTATTAAAGAAGTACTTTGTTCAGTACAGTCTTCAGGACAAAGGGTGGAGGGGTAACCTTGTAGTTAAAGCATTCACTCATCACACCAAAGACCTGAGTTCGATTTCCCACATGGGTACAATGTGTGAAGCCCCTTTGTGGTGTCCCTCACTCTAATATTGCAGGAATATTTCTGAAAGTGGCATAAATGCCAATTCTCTCATTCTCAAGGCAAGTTATTTGTTGTGAAGGTTTGGATTTTACCCATGTGTGTTAAGTACATTTAAGACAAACAGGACCCAAGCATACGTTTTCAGTGGAAGGACATTGGACAGTTAAGGTCCTTAAGTGTCCCCAAATCTATAGAGTTTGTTGCTCATTAGCAATCCTCTGTGGTCAGGTTTGTAGCAAATTATTGTAATGGCTTGCCAAATCCTTATTTATTTTATTCTATGCTTTTAGTTTAGTGCACCGTCTATACTTTTTCACACTATCCATAGTTAGTTTCTATTAATGATACTAGTTGTATCACTTGTTTCTGACAAAAATATTTTGTTAAGTTTACTGTGAAAAGCTGATTATTAGACCATATCCAATTTTTAAGAGTATTTATTGTAAATCAGAGGTTACATTATTTTCAAGGTTCTGTGAGTAATGACCTTTTAAAACAATTAAATTTGTCTTTATTAACATTTTAAACAGCCCTATACAGCGTTATTCATGGTGTGTGTGATCTGGTTTCCAGGCAAGTTCAACCCCATCACTGGTGAACCTTACGAGAATCTTGACTCTTCCCCTGCTGCATCCCCAGCTGCTCCCACGGTGACACCACAACAACAGCAGCAACCACAACAGGTGAGAATGCCTCTTCTTCAGCACAATATCTGTAGCATTAGCTGCGTAGAATTGAATTTGTCTCCATTAACATATCATTAACATACAATGCATGTAAACTAATGATATGCATGTAAACTAATGATATAATTTATACCCCTGTGATTTATTAAGTTGGCTATAATTTTAGGTACAGATTTGTCTGTGGTCAGCTATTTGTAGTCTGTGAGATTGGTTGGCTTTTTGCTGACTTGACGTTACACAGCGGCAAGTCACAGTGAGTCACAGAAATAGAACTGGTAGCCTAGTGGTTATGGCATTCACTCAGTCGTGTCAGCGGTCTTGGTTTGATTTCCCACAGGGTGCAGAATGAGAAGTCCATTTGAAGTGTCCATTGTCAAAGTGATCCAAGATCATGATCACTCATGTTTTAGGAAATCCAAACCTAGAAGCTTCCACCTGTTTATCGTTATTTAACAAAGGTTGTTGTAAATTACTGTCCTTTATTAGTTCTGACAGTCAGTAAAGTTGCAGTCAGTGACAGTATTTTTCAAGAAAGCCTAATCCAGCAACAAGAACACAGTGTTTTAAACATATGATGAACAAGGTCATTCAGTAGAAACCAGATGACATGAACTTCTAATAAGGAGGAATATCAATTGACCTGCAAAGAGTTATTTCTATGGAACATGAAGTTCTAATGAGTGAGTGTGTGGTTTTATGCAGCATTTAGCAACATTCCAACAATATCACAGTGGTGGAGACAAGAAATAGACTTCACACATTGTACCTATGGTCTTTGGTGTGACGAGTGAGCACTTTAACCGCTAGGCTGTGCCTCCGCCCCAGTTTTTAAAAGTATGACACATGCCACTACCATGTAATAAAGTCCTATATTGTGCTTCAGATGGCCAGTCCTTCAGCTGCTGCATCAGAACAAACTGGAGGCGGTGACAATGCACTTCAGGCCAAGGAGGGCAAGGCACAGCCAGGTGTGCACACCTCATCCCGAGTCCTCAACCCTCCAGGGGGTGTTACCCACAAACTGTGGTGAGCTCCAGTTCGGATTCCCGGCCCTCTTGGTGCATTTAGCTTTGTCACTTGAGCTGGCTGCTTCCTGAAGGAGCCCTATCAATGACATGGATGTATCATTCTATAAACTACTGAAGCCACAACTCCAAGTCTGTCAGGATTCCAGCTCAGTTTATGTTGGTTTCTGTTGAGTTTGAGAAAATAGCTTGTATATTATGATTTCTGTTACTGTTCTTTCATACCTGAATTTTTATGAAGATTGACATATACACATGCTTTGCTCTTTGAGTTGGGATGAACTGTATTTGCCATGGGTTTGGATCAGATCAGCTTGTTTTAAGCTTCTGTAAGCAATGCTTCGTACTGAATGATTTCAAGTTGGTGCCTCATCTGGCTACAGTGATGACAAATAGTGCCAACTGTTCTAATATTTTCATTGAATTGTTGAACTAAGTTCTTGCCATGAACATTTTACATGTGATGTGTTCTCATTGGAAACGCTTTCAGTTTTGATTGACCTTGTGTGTGGCAGTGTTTGAGAGTGGCGTATTAACAGTAAAAGGTTTTAATACTCAACTACTGGCAGGGTCTGCTCATGCTTCCATACAGTTTGTATTTGCACATTTTTGCCAAAAGGGATCAATTTTTGTTTAGTTCATACAATTTTATGACCAATATTGGGCATTAGATAGTGCTGGTATTGAGGCTGCAAATATTTGACAGAACCAGCAGCCTCAAGGAATAGCGAGTTTGGAATGTTGTTATTTGGTTTAAGTTTTTCCATACTTTGATGTCAGTTGAGAAAATAGTAGAGGTTGGGTTTAAACCACAGTGGAAATATGATAAATTGTAAATATCCCACATGAAGTTTTTACCTCAAACTCTCAGTATAACATACTTTCTTTTGAACCATGTCATTTCAGTTTTGCATGTTCATAATGTCCACAAATATTTTCATGACAACTGTTCCTGATCGATTCATCATGACAAGGTCCACAGCTGGTTTTCAAAAAATTAAATTTCATTTCATTCAATGGCCATGCTGTACAGTTATGCTTACTGTAAACTGTATGTTGATGGTAGAATCCATAGTGACTTCCTGTCGCAGGAAGACGTTTTGACTGTCTCGCACGTTGTGCAATATGACCTAAGTTTTTCATCTTCAAACTACATTTTAACATCAAATTGCACAAAACAACTATGTTCGATCTCTAACTGTGCATTCCTCTTCAGTTTCTTGATCTGAATCAGCCATCTGCTGTTCCACATCTGTTAACCATCATGTCTATATTTTCTGTAATTTTTATGCATATATCTTATATTTATTTAGCCATTGTGAAATAGATGTCAGTGATACAGTGGCATTGTTATGAAATATTTTCTAATGCTGTTTTCTTGTGTCTACGGTGATATGTAGTCAGGTATGTAAACTTGGATTTGTGACGTTTTCGGTTGAGGGTGCCAGCTTGACCAGAAAACAGGGCAACCAAACGAGAGTTGACTGCCCTTAACTGTCATTGTCTGTCTCTACTTTGCTATCCTCAATAAAACTATACATCATACGGCATTCAGTACTTGTTTTGTTATTTTTCAGATGTGTCCACATTGCAGGTGAAATCTTTAAGAAAACTGTCAGTTTGGGTTGATACCTATTTGATTTCAACATTTCAAGACACGCTTGATTAAAGTACTTTTACAAATTGTTTGGTGAACAAACCTTTCATAAGAGAGCCTTATGATACTATATTGTGTAACCTAAATCAAATGGCAGTCTTGTTTGAAGTCTGCCCTTGTCATGACAATCTATAACCAAAACATTTACAATTTGTATTTTAGTTCTTTCATTTCCTTTTGTTGGTTTTGATATTCTGTGATAGAGCTTAATGGATTGACTTACCTTATTGCATGATTGCTTCAACTTTAGCAGGCTGATCTTACTCTTCATTTTTTTATTTATCTTTTACGTACTATTTCAATGAACAGTAACTCTGCAGCAGCAAATAAGGAATAAACTGATTTCCACTATGCCATGGTATGTGTTTCCTATTGTAGTTATGCAAACAAGATAGAGTGATATGTAATTTTCTTGAGGCTCAAGCAGATGCTGCTTTTGGAGATAGCTCAAATAAAAATACAACCACAATGCAGGAGGGTATATGCTGTTAGCTGAAAGTTTCTTTTTTTTAAACGTCAGAATATTATTTTGTTCTGTTATTCATTAACATGATCCGGGTGATTCATGGCCTCCAGGTGCGCACCCTGCACCCCCTGTGGATCCCTGTTTGGAGGCTGTGCAGGGTTCAAGTATGTACTATTTTAAGCTTATCCATTCCCATGCTTCTGTAAACATTCAGACCAGTCCACACAGTTTGAACTTGAGGGAGCAGCTAGACATCTTGACCTTTCTCCATGTAAATTGGTCCGATTGCTGTCAGTCCTTACACTGTGCAAAGAAAGCAGAAATAACCAAGTTGAACTTCATTAAACTTGTGTTTTAAAGTGTTGTGAAGGTGGTAATTTCAGACTGGGTTACACACAAATTCTGACCAACCCCATACTTTCCGTGGATATTGATAACTTAAGTGACATAATCTCAATTAGATTCGACCTCATCATGATGTCAGTGTCTCGATGGTCTCACTGTGGTGAACTGTCCGGGACAAGGGGTGTATTTATGCCACATCGAACGTGACGGAAGTCACTCAACACGGCTTTCCGAAAAGACATTTGCAGGTTACATGCTAGTCTGCTCGGAGCTGGGCTTGAAAGGGATAAAACAAGGTCTAGTCAGCCCTGAGTCTGTATGCTGGGTCTCTGTTTAACATCGTATCTGTACGAACTGGTTCTGGCAGGTGTGTATAAGTGCACATGGCCAAACACGATTTCGTCCCCACCATCAAGTGGGCACGGCTGAAAGAAAGCGTGAGACATGCATCTACTGCCTCATCGCCTTGTGTGATACCAACCAGGTAGACATAACTAGCGTAAGATGTGTCTCCAGAAGCCACATGATGCCTTGTGGCCAGGTTCGATGAATTGACAACATGGACTGTTGCTCGGTCAGTCACGGGGTTGTCTGGTTCAGAACATTATTTACAAGTCCTCATCTAATGACTGCAATATTGTAAGTGTGGTTTTAAAACCAAACAAAAACGTTAACAATTAGCACTAACAATTATGATCAGGAATAACATATTTAAACGTCTTCCCTAGTCGTGAATCCCATGCCAATATTTATGCGGCTAGTTTGTTAGTCTGATATCATTATCCTCAATCTGTGTTTTACATGTAATCACTAAAGCTGTTTGTTCGAGTCTTTTCGAAGTGTCTTCATACAGGCCAAGGGATAGTATTTGCCGATACCGAGCGATGGCAAATATTCACAGTTGGGTCAATACAAACAGGTTCTTCCACATGTTCCTCGGTAATTTTACACCTTACATTTATCCGTTAATGCCACATTAATGGGGGGCCACTGACGGATCACTGGGATGAACATGGACGCCGTGAGATATATCATATGCTCCACAAGTTGTTGCAGTCCAAGAAATATTTAAAAAAACAAACTCTTCATCCGTTCGTTACCGTCTTCAAGGTTCAACGCTCATGTATTTAATCATAAGCTCTAAGGCCAGGGGTCCCGTTGTACTAACCAATCAACCATCCTAGGTGGATGTTAAGGTATGAGAGTTACAGTCACCTCAGTGCTAAGGTTGCTTTGTACAAGGGCGCCCTAGGTTATCGACAAAGGGAATTTGTTGTTTGTTGTCATGTGGGAAGTTGTTGGGGTGTGCGTGTTGTCCACATACAGTATGGTTCAAAATTATTGAGAATAGCTAAAGCATTTCATATTATTAAACGAGAACAAATCAGATAAAATTGAATGTATTGTGAAAGTGAACTGACCTTTTCATGTCGTGTAGGTAACAATTTAATATTTTATCAAGTCTCCTTGAGCTTCACGGCACAGTCTAAGACGGGTAGGCATACTTCCTATCAGAGAGGTTAGTGTTTCGTGAGTTATGCTGTCCCAGTATCGGACCACTTCTCTCTTCATGTCTTCAATTTTTGTCAACCCCTTTTGATTCACACATTCCTTCATCATCCCCCAAATGTTCTCAATGGGATTTAAGTCAGGACTATATACAGGAAATGGTAATGCAGTCACATTTTTCTCCTGAAACCACTGCTTGGCATGTTTTGCGGTGTGTTTAGGAACATTATCTTGCTGCAAAATCCAGTCATTTCCATAAAACACATGTGCACTTGGAAGGAGAAAACTATCTAATATGTTAGTGTAGCGTTGACTTGTCAGATTTCCCTCAAACACACACAGCGGGGTCGTTCCTAATAAGGATATCCCTCCCCATACATGAAACTTTGGGCTGTATTTAGGTCGTCGATACAACGGTGCTGACGCAGACTTTGTCCATATTTTCACATTATTGGGATATACCCATATTGAGCTTTCATCAGTAAAAATCACATTTTCCCAGTCAAAGTTTTCATGTGCCAAACACCACTCAACACGCCTGTCTTTATGTTCTTGTTTCATGAGAGGAGAAGGAATTCCAGTCTTTTTCTCCCATCCAAGAACAATCAAATTTCTTCTAACTGTAGATTTTGATACAACTGTTGATCCCCTTTCTATCATTTCATACCTGATGGTGGAGATGCTTGCCCTTTGCTTTTTAGACGCTAAAATTCCCAGCCGGACGCGATCTGAGAAGTCCAATTTTCTGGGTCTCCCTGCTCCTTTCTGGTGCCCAAAAACCTTTCCCTCTTTAAAATTCTTCCTAATCCTATACACAGTAGAAAGAGGAGTTCCTGTTCTCTCTGCCAATGTATTTACATCATCAATTCCTTGATTACACAACTCAAAAATCAACCTTCTTTTATCTTCAGCAGACATTGTTGACAGTGTTGAGGAAAATGTTGACGTCTGCTACAAATTCAGGGGAGGTAACTCTAATTGTACTATACTCAGTAGGCCAAGATGAGTTACCTCCCTTATACCATTACTTAGTTTTAAGTATCAGTGAATCAGTTGAGGTGTTAGGATAGCTCAAAGTAAGAAGAAAAATTCTCAATAATTATGAACCAGACTATACTTACCTCTTTAAAGGATGGAACTGGAACAAAATACTACACATCCATGGGCTGAGCCTTCAGTCCAGACCAAGAGTAAGGCTAGGGTATATGCTGATGGACGAAATAAACGGACAGGCTGCACAGTCTAAGTAAACTTCGCCTCTGTGTGTTTCGTCACTTAGTGGTGTAGTGTAACGAAAAGTACTGAGGATAGGTTTACTTAGACTGACCGGCTGCAGTATGTGGAAAGACGCCAGATGCACGAAACAATCTAAAGGTTATGTTGTAAAGCCTGAAGGCGTGGGAGTATATGCTGACGGAATTAATAGACTACATGTATACTCTGACGGACTAACTGCAAAGGGACAGATTGCAAAAAGTGAGACTTTCACGAAAGTAGCCTAACAACTTCGCTAAGTGCTTGGGACTCGTTTCACGAAATAGGTGAATAAGCTGTCTCTTCAAATAATTCACCTTTACGCTTCGACTGCGTGGGACCAGCTGGAAGTCGCCACTAATTAAAACTAGCTTTGGGTGTTTGGGTTCGGTTGAACAAACTCCACCTCAGTGCTAGGTCTGTATCGGTTATCTCAGCAGGGGGATCGGGGCACAAAATGTTCCTGCGAAGAATCACGGGTGAACAGAGTGCCAAGATAAAACTTCCGACGGAGTATACTAACATAGGCGGATCTAGCGCCGCCTCTCATGAACGCACGCACACACACCCTTCTCAAAAAGCTGTATCCGCTCCTGACTAAAGTTTATTTAACAACTGTTATGGGGTATTCTGGCGTTTATTGTCTTAAAATCGCTGATTTTTTTTCAACCGTCGCTTAAGAACCGACTCACTGACTTTAATCCTCAACCGACTCACCTCACCCCAAATGTGTATTTTGATAGGGTCAAACCAGTGATTCTAGGTCACAGTTGGTCTTTACAGTGCTTATACTGGTTTCAGGGGTGGTGGGCTAGCTCAGAAGTTGAAGCCTTCGTCAGGGGTTTGATTCCCCACCTGTGTGAGGCCGATTTCTGTCTCGATATTGCAATATTGGAATATTGCAAAAAGCTACGTAAAGTCATACTCTGTCAGTATACCGGTCTCAACAGTCAAATTCAACAGTTCATTTGCCCATTTCATGCGTTCATGCGCATACATACACATTTGATAGAGTTGTGACTGTTTGCAAGAAAATAAGAGACAGTACCTCAGCATTGCTATCCTCAATGGCATCCAGCATACTGATAGGCGGCATCTTCAACAATTGATTTGCAGGGCGATTGCACCCTAATTAATATGCCATCTTGATAGATCTAAATGTTTAAGTTCACCGCGGCATGAAACGACATTCACTCATATTCTTCGAAGTTGCAACTTTCGCCAGTGGGCAATGAATTATCACCGTCGACAGTAATTTTACTTGACTCGTGCCACGATGTGTCTCAGCGGAGAACTGAACAAGGTCATTCCGCAATATATTCTGTCACATTTCCGTATTCTCTGGTCTTAGTCCCAGATCACCATGGTAACGCGTGTTTTCCGCTGCGGTCTCTCTCCCTAGCGAGTTTCCACACCACGTAAACCTTCCGGAGATTAAGAAAACAACAACGTGTTTTCAACACGACTGCTTAGTACAAGTCGTGAACACCTTTAAGTATTGCACGTCGTTAAACAAAGATGTTTTTAACTAATTATTTGTTGTCATTAACTCTGTCTGCAACTATGTACACGTAAACAGTACTGTTAGACTGAGTGAAAATATGACTAGTTCTTCCTTGATATGAATTTCGAATTATACATATTACTATTATTCTTTTGTAATTTTGTAAAAATTCAAGTTGTGTATTTTCATTCATTTATCCATGAAAAATGTTCTTCTGTTTTATTTAAACACTTATTAACTTGTTTCCCAATGCGTTTTCCGCCTGTATCAGCTGAGGGCTAGTCTGACAAATGTCACTGTGCGCAGGGTTGCGTCCCTTGGTCGCGCAAGGACCCGTACTCTTGATGAGTTCGAATACCACATATTCAATGAATGTATTTTTCATGATCAACACATAACAACATTACAATCAAGGTCAACTACTCGTCTTCTTGATCATTAGCGGGTGTTGTTTGCATGTCTGGAAAAGGTGACAATCAAAATAGGTTTGCTCAAACAAACTCCCCTTTAACGAATACGACTAGGGCTTGCTGTAGATAAGCAGTGGGTTAACTACTGCTCGAAGTGGCCTACCTTACCAGCTCAGCTGTACTTCGCTTCGAGCAATTTTCTTTTCACGGAGACAGCGCCGGGTTCATGGAATGGATTTCACGCATATACCAGTGTTAGGAATAGAACCGTAGACATCGTGACTACTGAACGCCTCAATCGTTTAACTATCCCACCGTCCCTGAAATAGAAAAGATCTTCACCGTTTGCAGAAAATATGTTCTCCCATGTGTTGACATGATACTGTGATTAGGTTATGCTTAATACAATTTAGTTTAGAAAGAGCAAGCAAGTTAACCCCAGTGTGATTATCCCCGCTATATCGCGATCCACTGTACAGAACTGTCCCTTTGACAGTATGCTTGACAGAGATATTGATGTGAACATTTTTTCATTAATGGGAAACAAACGTCCCTCCAATCATACATTGTGACCATCCGATCCTTAATTCAGCAACATCTAACAACGATCATGGGATGCAGGGGAATACCCTATCCTGTATTCACCACAGGAGTACTTCAGTCAGGAACATATAGCATCGCGTGGGGATTTGTATCTTCCGCTCATCCTAAGGATTTCCGCCTTCATCGACTTTGCAGTCACGGAGACTGCTGAAAAAACATCTGCTGAGAATATCACGACTTGGGAGGATTTTATTGAGACGTTGTCCAACCTGCAGCGGAGCCCGCAGAGACTGATTCATTCGTCACCACTCGCCACTTTCCGTAACGTGCAACAAGCTACTAGGTTAAAGACAAGAGTTTTTATGGATGACAGCTTATTTATTGTTGTCATCCATAAAAACTGTTGTCTTTATATGCATCACTCCTAAGTGCCCTTCAAAGACTCCAAGATATTTGGTTGTTCCGGAATAACTTATAGAATATTTATCACATTTTGGTAGGGCGATGCCATTTTTGAAAAAGCCCAGCTTACACGTGATTGTTGCTGAAAAGGTTGGACAAGCTCTCAATACTATGTTAATATAGAATTTTGTAGCCTGTCTTTCTTACACGAGAAACATTGGCTTGATTCGTGCCTGTTAGTCGCACAAAAGTTTGCCCATTACTAACATGTGTGAAAGGTAACATTTAAAATTAAATGAACAAAGATGTAAATAAATTATTCATTCAATATAGAAGTACAAACTGTTTATGTTTTTTAGAAGCTATCATTTCGCTTATAAAGTACCACAGGTAGGTTCAGTTGACAAGCAAGCAACGGCGTGTTATTGTGATTATACGAGCGACTCTATAATTCTTGTTAAGCCTCCTTCAGATGCCTGTAGCGAAGATGAATGTAGCCTTTGAAAGGTACTAGTAACAATAGTTTCCACGGAACACATTAGAAGGGGAATTAGCAAAATCCCTTCGAAGGAGTGTTCATTTCGAGCAAAGCTTTCAAACATACCCGTTGGAGGTAGCCAAATACTTTTTCGAGTCAGGTCGCTAATTACAATTCTGTAGAAACCAACGATTACCCCAACTGAACACTTTTCTACATCCTCCTATTTTACCATTTCATATATACCATCTGAACAAACAAAGAAACAAACAAAAAGGCTCACAGTATTACTACAAAATACGCATTAAGAACATTTGCGAGAGAAATAACTGTTTCCTCATATGGGAATACGTCTGTAGACATAACATTAATGAACAAGACAGGCAGATTATCAGCTCCATCCCATTTAGTTGTACGAGAGTGACTGAACTACAATGGTTCCAATATCAAATCTTTCACCATATATTGCCAGCTAATTGCCTTCTCACTAAGATGGGTTACGTGAACACAACACTAAGATGGGTTACGTGAACACAACACTAAGATGGGTTACGTGAACACAACACTAAGATGGGTTACGTGAACTGTACAAAATGCAGTTACTGTCCTAAGGAAATGAAAGATGACATACATTTATTCTGGGAATGTAACCGAGTGAGCTCCATCTGGAGAGACCTGAAAGTGGATATCGTACTAACTGCTACGTCCAATAACAATATTCAGAGAAGACTTTCTTTTTGCTTATATATCGAAAAATAACAACCCTTTAGATTTTGTAAAAAAAACGTCGAAACGAATGATTTTCACCCACCAACATTTCAGTTCATACAGAAGGATCTCACTGAATTTTATAATCTAACAAAGTACACCTCTATCATTAACTGTAACAGAGATTATTCGTAATAATTCGAAAAGCCTTTCTCCAAACCCACATGAAGCGTATCATCAATGTATTGAAACATAAGGTATTTTGTTCCCTTCATACCCATCCTTATATACGCATTAATCCTTTTTGATTTTAGGTATTTGCACCGTGTGTTGAGGAAGTTCTGGCGGTTTGCGTTCTTTTCCCCACAGAGGTTACTTGTCACGAGTGGTTTCGGGAGTATGGAGTAGCCTCCCTTTGATTGTGTTGGCCCTTTTTCTGAGCTCATGAAAGATGATCCATCAGAGATCATATAATAGATCTACAAAACAGGAAGGTTATTAACGGATTTAGGAGATGTAATTTGAAAGGCAGTTATCACCAAAAGATTCTTCGGGAAGCATACGGATTGTTTGGGGATTTTAAATTGGATTATATAAGATTAGGTAATGTGAGTTCAGCGTTTTGAAGGCAATTTTCACTCCAGATTGTGTTACCTAGATGAATCTGGTTACAGTGTCCGCTTGTAACGCTGAAGTTCCAGGTTCGATTCCCCACATGGGTACAACGTATAAAGCCCATTTCTGGAATACTTGATTAAAAATAGTACAAAAACCACACTCGAGATATCGTCGCCCGGCAGTGTCAGCAAACATTTCATTTCAGACTGGTATGTATAACTCGGAAAACTATCCGGTAGAAGTACAGGCTGGGGAACAGGTACAGCGGGAAAAGATACTTCAATAAACATTCATATTTAGTAACACATATACGAACAAAGATGTCGGTGGAGTGAGTCGTCTCAAATATGTAACAAGATAAGTCAACTCCACTACTTCTGAAAAAGGAAATTTTTATAATCAGTTATGAAAGTAGAAAGCAGTGTTCCAATGTCTGATTTCTCGGTCCAGCATTTACATATTGCTGACTTATAGTAGGCAAATTCAGAGATAGTGTTTCACAGGTGTGAGGAAATCTCATGGGATGTTCTTAAGCATCTGACAAGTACCACTACAGGCCATCTTTAGGCGATGTCAATGAACAGACGTGTGGTACAAACATTATATTCAGACACGATCTTTGGTGTGTTTATGAGTTCTCTTGAAGTGAGGCATTCTATATATTTTTATTAACTATTATGTTAGTCAACATAGCAAATTGTATCAAAATGAAAATGAGTAACGTATGTACATGAAATGTCTTATCATACAGTGTTTATGGTTAGATCTCAAAACCTCTCAAATCACTTTCTAGGATTGGCCAGAGAGCTAAATATGGCCAAGACCACACCTCGTTCCATCCTTGATGCATGTTCTAATTAATCTAAAATCACAGACGTTAATAACTTGACGTAGGAGTGAACATTGACATGTGTATATAACGATTTGAACTTAATATCTACTTTCATTTTATGTTCAAAATCAATCATAACCTTTACAAACATAAGTCATGATACTCAGATATATTCAACATTCTATATATGCTATCGGGTTCTATTATTGTCGAGTAATGTATCAGCGTGATCGAATGTGTATTATTATTCAATAGTTTTAGGCACGAATAAGAAAAAAATAGACATTTTGTTAATACTGTCACTCAACTTGATTATCCGAAACAATGCAGGCGTGATGGACGGGTGAGAGGTCAACCAGTACAACGTATTTTCGACACAAACATGAGATGAGGTGCGATAATGACTGTAATAACAACGCATGATTATACCCAGAATATATTTTGCCTTGGGATGCATTGCAATTAACACCGAACCCGGTGACCTATATGTTGTGCTTTCACAACTAGTGGAGTACGTTCAAGTTGCGCAAGTAGTTGCTGGTGTGTTGTTTAATGCGATTGTCGCATCTACCCGAGTGCTGTTGTACAAAGATATTTTAGCTCTGAGGTGATCCCTATCCACGTACCTGTAAATAGACTTACGACAGTCGTGACGTAGGAGCTGACGTAACTATACAGTTTATCACAGACTTTCGAATGTCCAGCGCTACGTACGCTTTGTGGTTCGGGTTTGTGATTAGTCTTGAAAGATATTGTAATGCTACTGTGTTCTATAAATTATTTAGCACGTGGCTATGTTTAGCTAGAAAGCCCCTAGGTACTGGCTATTGCGGTCAGAACCACTGTATTCTTTTTCACCTCTGAGTGGCGATATCCCATCATCACACTCACAATCAGCACATTGCTCACCTCCCGTGTCTATCTGATCTCTGTCTATTTTCAAATTGATTTTCCTTCTCACCTTAGTGGGGATAAAAAGTATCTTTCCCCGAGGCCAGGTACTGATATAGGCGTGCCTCTATCTGGGATGTACTAGTCATCAGCTGAACACCTGCAACCATTTCTCAGTTGTGTCACGGTGTTTGTCTTACATAGTTGTGTTAAATAATGGTGATTCGTGTATTTATTAGAAATTTTGACCATTTTGATAGAGTCATTATATCGAAACGTCTACAGGCAGATTTGATACTTGAGAAGGAATACTGAATTGTTTTCATATTGCCACCATCATCATCATCGTGGCCATCATCAGGAGTATATTCCTGTGTCATGTGAGCAACTGGTCATTTATTTCATTGTACTAAAACGATTATAACACATTAGAGGAGAAGAATCTTCTTGGAAATAGTAGTAGTAGTAGCAGCAGCAGCAGCAGCAGTAGTAGTAGTAGTAGTAGTAGTAGTCATAACAGTAGTAACAGCAGGAGTAGTAGTAGACGTCATAGCAGTAGTACAACAGCACTGGATAAGTAGGCTCGTTGAATTGGTAGATGCATGTCATCATATAGTAGTAGTAGTAGTAGCAGCAGCAGCAGCAGCAGTAGTAGTAGTAGTAGTAGCAGTAGTAGTAGCAGTAGCAGTAGTATTAGTAGTAGTAGTAGTAGCAGTAGTAGTAGTAGTAGCAGTAGTAGTAGCAGTAGTAGCAGCAGCAGTAGCAGTAGTAGTAGTAGTAGCAGCATCATCATCATCAGCAGTAGTAGTAGTAGTAGTAGTCATAACAGTAGCAACAGCAGGAGTAGTAGTGGTAGTAGTAGTAGTAGTCGTCATAACAGTAGCAACAGCAGCAGCAGCAGCAGCAGTAGTAGTAGTAGTAGTAGCACTCAGACATTTTAATGCAATTCAGTCAATTACAAAATCGCCAGGCCGGTCTGCATGTTATTGGTCTTCACGTTCGTGTACACGTGAGAAGTGTTATGTCTCCAGGAAGATTTGTTAACTAAGAGGATATATCTAATTGTTATCATATCATTATCAGTAGCGGTAGTGCATTCCCGTGCTTAGTGAACAATGCGTTATTCATTTCATTGCACAGAAACATGTATAACCCTGAAGGTAAAGAATGCCGTTGGTAGGGGGTAGTAGTAATAGCAACAGCAGCAGCAGTAGTAGTAGTAGTAGTAGCAGCAACAGCAGCTGCTGCACTCTGACACTTAAGTGCACTTATCTTAAAGCAATCAATTGCAGCAGAATGACGCCAGTCAGCATATTGGCCATCACGTTCTTATACACGTGAGAGATGTTATGTAATTTCCTACCTATACTGCAACATGCTTCTTAAAATTACACTCAACAAAAAGAAATGTAATCGCTTTGTCATTCTGAAGTACAAATTTGGCATGATTGATGTCCCCCTCAGGCAATGCTGGAATTAGTTCTTTATCAACGATAGCTCATAAACCCACAGGACAATCTTCCATGACGCTAGAGGCACCGTTTTCTCTCTGTACAAGAAACGTGTGTGTATGTTGAATTTCCCTGCTTTTAAATGAATATTAAACAATGTACATCACCTGTTATATTAGTATGTAATGCATTCAGTTTTATATAACATACAAATAAATAAATAAATAAAAAACAAAACTCAGATACTTTGGAAGTCTTCTGTTTTTGAGTTATAAACTGTGATCATGCTAGGTTTGACTGAAGTACAGATCTCCACAGGCAATCAACAAGTAAATAAGGTTCAAATGAAAATTTTACCTTCTTATTTCGAGGTTGATCACTCGATTTACGCAAGACGTGACATACTCGTTTATCTAGGGTGTAATATGTTCATTCTACTTAACACCCGCGACTGCCCGTCGTAGAGAGTGAGTTAGTTTTGTCTTGTGTGGCTTTTACCATTATTCCAGCAATATCACGGTGGGAACTCTTGGAATGGGTCACACATTGTACCCATGTGGGGAGTCGAACCCGGGTGAACGCTATAACCACTCCGTTACCCAACCGCCCCAGTCCATGGTATATGTTCGTTCTTAGTATAAAATATATACCCATTTTATTTGATATCATTTGTTGTATATGACTTAAACCCGCAAACCCTCTATTCCAAAATGAGACCCTGGTCCATGGACACTCAGGGGATGTTTTGCCTGCCTTGTGCAACCATAGAGTTGACGTAATCATCATTGTGAATGACCAGTTTTCACTACATGTGACCTCTGGATCGTCTATGGACGAATGTAACTGTATGATGAACTTACGTTAATAAGCGGGCACAGTTTTAAATGGGGATCAGGACATTTGAAGATACGTATTTGGTTGGAAAATCACCAAAGGACATTTTCAAAGTGTTTTTCAACGTTTAGCATTACCGACAACATATAATCATTGTAAACATTGTAATCACATGTGCATTGGTTTTAGCAATTTTACAGATGTACATTTTACTGCCAAAACGTGCAAACCTTTGCTTAATAACGTAATCTAGTATTGTTTAGATTAGTATTTTATTTGCTGTATTTATTCATGGTGTATATTAATGCTTATTTTAAAAGTTTACGATACAACCCTAAACGAGCGGCTCACACTTTTCTGTGTTATGGTTTGTATGTGTCTTGCATTTTACATGTGAGGTGAGACTGAAAGAATAGTCTGCATATCTGTCTGTCTATATAGTTCCTGTTTCTATGAACTCTGGCCGACAGAGAATAGGAAGTAATAGTATGTAAATGAGTGAGTTACTTGTATGATAATACACCTGAACGTGCATGTTACTTAACTAACGGTCAAATACGTGAATGTTACTTAACTAACGGTCAAATACGAAGCTGTTTCATATTGGCCATTTCTCTGTATTTACTTACAATACATTGACTTTTGATAAACATTTGCAAAGGGTACGGAATGAATAAAGTCTGCCTTTTAATATTTTTGTGAACTGATGGATTATAAAAAATATAATTGAAAATAACATTTTCCGACATGTTTCTGTTTCATGTAACGGCCCTGAGGAAATTATAACATTCTTTCCCCATGACCACAATTCATCGTACTTTCTGATCAAGGCTGTTTGGACGCCAATTTGTCATCTCATTAAAGCTGTTTATCCATAGTATAGTTCACCCCGCTCACATTGCATTGATTAGTCATATGACAGCGCCATATATGACGTCGCAAATAGGCCCGAAAACATTTCATCTCCCTCAAGGTGTATGGTCACGTGTTTTCCCACCTGAGGGAACTTCCACATTAAATTCTTTAGTTTTGTATGTCAGTGCTAATATATGCCACAATCTGTTTCCTAGTACAAATACTTCCAATCGTCGATCGTGTACGTCACCAGTTCAATTATTCATCTTTACTGATGTTGTTTTTTGGTTTTTTTGTCGGGTTGGGCTGGGAAGTGAGGGTGGTGGGTTCGTTGAGTGTGTCAGTTTTATCATGAAAAGACGATCATTGAGTTCAGATAGCAAGATAACTATACAAATCACCCTCGCTATGGTCTTATTTTCTGAATTTGATTGTTATTCTCTGCGGGGTACCTAAGTGCTGGTAGGGGCATGCTGATAACAGGGATTGCAATAGTTCTCGTTATCATATTGTCCATGACACCATGTGATTTATAATACTGGTCTATTTTACTCGTGCATGCACACGGATACTTGTAGATATATGCTTATTGGGGTACATACATGATTAAACAACTCGAATATTTGAATTCAGCATTAAAAAATGTAAATGTTTGAGGTTTTTTTTAAAACAAAATGGGATCATTTCATTTCAAATAAATTTGAAAAAAAAACAAGCATTAGGAAACTGGCAAATGTTGTTTTAAACATACTTTGACAATAACGAATAACCTTTGTAGTACAAAAATCGGCAATAGTACAATTCCTTTCCGTCGTAAGTGTGCCCGCACTCACTCACGCACGCACGCGCGTACACCCAAGTCAACATAAGTAGCGTTTATACAATAATCATAATCAACATTGTTACCGTGAACATAAGTAGTGTTTCAACTGTAAAAATTACTAGCATTGTTACAAAAATCATAAACGGCATTCTTGCCGTGTAGGAACGCAGTATCGTAACAGTACATTCAACACTGTTTACTGTAAACATAAGTACCATTGTTATAGTAAACATAAGTAGCATGGTTACAAAAATCCGATGCCCAAACAAGTTATATACACATACTTTTCATTTTCGATTTAATGTAACGCACAATGCAATAAAACCGCAAGGTTCTGTATGCTTAATTCTCAACAAACATACACAGCTATCCTGGTTCTATTCCAGCAACGCTCACACCTGTAATTAATATGTGTAGCGTAAGGGATGAACCTTGTAGAAAGACAGGTAATTGTACAACTATGCAGAAGGCTCGCTGCTGTCACGTGTACAGGTAAATGGCAGGTGGGAAGACGCTGACATGAGCTAACGCGGCAGACCTGGGCATACCTTAACAGTGCCCGGCCTTACGGTGGGGCTCAACTTGTAGAAGGGCAATGAACTAGTCAGCGCGAATTTATTTATATTTTTTCGCTCATAAGAAACACAGTGAAATGTAACGCTGCGTTATGTACATCACTAACGCCAGATGACGCCGTCGAGCATAGCGGCGTGTGTGTGTGTGTGTGTGTGTGTGTGTGTGTGTGTGTGTGTGTGTGTGTGTGTGTGTGTGTGTGTGTGTGTGTGTGTGTGTGTGTGTGTGTGTGTGTGTGTGTGTGTGTGTTCACACAGTGTACCCGTATTGGAATCGAACCCGGGTCTCGGCGTGACGAACCGCTAGACTACCTCACCGCCCCAGTAACCTTTTGGACGTTTGCAGTGATTTGATTAGCCGTATGCATTCGAGTACGAACAATCAATCAATCGATCCTGTACTCTTGTCGTTGACATGGGGCGCCCTGAACGGGGTGGATCGTCAACGTGATGGGTTTGTTGCTAGCTGATCACAGACTAACAAACATTGAACGTAACATCAACTTCGCTGACGTCGGTCAATTTCCATCATGTCAACAGAACACGAATATTACATTGAGAACACGAGTCCTGATAATTAGTACTTTTCATTTATATTTCATAAACTACGGCTCGATCTTCAGCAACCCCTGCTTGTCGTAAGAGGCAACTTACGGGATTGAATGCTCAGGCCCGCTGACCTTTTTGACAAATATCAACGTATCCAAGTTGCATAGATCGATGCTCATGGTGTCAATCACTGGATTCTCTGGTCCAAATTCGATGTACAGGATCTCCATCATATAAGAGGAATACTAAGGAATATGGCGGTAAACACACACACGCACACACACACACGCACACGCACACGCACACGCACACGCACACGCACACGCACACGCACACGCACACACACTTAGCGACCCCCTACGTTTTTAAAAGAGAATGAATAAAATTCATTTTTTTCTTTGGGTGTTTGAAATTTAACCCTGAATATATATCAGGCTAATACACAGGGTTTGCAACCATGATGGTTTGGTCTGACATTGATGGTTAACAGAAGTGACGGTTCACAACGACATGCGGTAGCTCTCCCTCTGACAGGCTTGCCTGGGGTTATGAGGTTACGATTACAATCTGCGGTTGGCGTCCGGGAGACAAGCAGAGTATTTCAAATGCAAATCAATACCCCTGTTACTAATAAATACAACATTTGTTACTGGAAATTTTTTGTTGTTGAGAAGTAATCCACAGTAAGTGTTTTCTTTGAAATCATATTCTACGCGGCACGCATTGACAGTGTTTAGAGTTATCTCCCTTACACCGTGGAACGCGATAGTATTTTCTCTTTTCCTATCTGAATTATGAGGTTTCGGTGCATGTTTCGTAACATTCTATGTTTTTATGCCCAGCAGATTGAACTCCCCTGTTAATGTTTATTGGGGTCTAGTATGAGTTTCAGGTACTTATTTTATTTTCTCCTCTTTTCAGTCGATGACCTAAGCTCACTACGATGTAGCTAAACTAAGCTGGGGAGTCATGATTTAGGAGTTTGGCGCCTTTGGCAATTGCCTTGGCAGGTAAATTACACAAGCCTTAATCCTTCTCTAACGACGACAGCCACTTTGTGAACTGTGGAATAAAACAGTGTGTCACTCATACATATAATTAAATGTGTGTAGTTTTTTAGTAACGAGTCTAAAAGAGATTTCATTTACGGAAGTAATTGTAAATACAAAACGCAGGTGGCCAGTTTTAACGCCTAAAGATTATGAATTAAACACTTTTAACGAGGACGTTTGATTCATTAGCTGTTTCTAAATATTCATTTATACCTTGTAAACTTCAGGGAGCAAAACGTTCGTGTTGCTGTGATATACTATAGAGTTACGACAGGTCGTAACATTACGAACACTTTCTAGATCGGGACCACGCATCTTGTCTATACTCTTTTTCGTATCCCCTGTGACTGGATCCACACAGTGGATGATTAAAGTGAGTGAGTTGTGTCTGAACCAGCTTTGTGACTAAACTCCACTTCCGTCCCATTCCGACGTGCCAAGGATGCCAAATATATTACGGATGGTCGACGTTTACAGTTTTTGTTATCCCAGAGTCAATGCAGGTCTCTGCTCTTGTGTCTTATTGTATCGCTGTCCTGTTGTTGCTGTCTTCCTAACTCCGCCCTCTTCTTATTGCTATCTTAGTAACGCTGTCGTCCTGGTGTTCTTATCTTCGTAACGCCGCCCTCCTGTTATAACACTGTCATCGAATTGTTGCTTTCTACGTAACGCTCAGCTTGTGATGGTGTTGTCTTCATAACGCTATTCTCGCGTTGTCTTCGTAACGTGGCCCTTGTGTTATTGCTGTCTTGGTTACGTTGTCCTCGTGTTGCTAATGTCTTGGTAACGTTGTCCTCGTGTTGCTGTCTTGGTAACGTTGTCCTCGTGTTGCTAATGTCTTGGTAACGTTGTCCTCGTGTTGCTAATGTCTTGGTTACGTTGTTTTCGTTTTGGTACTGTCTTGGTTACGTTGTTGTCTTCTTTCTAATGTCTTGGGTACGTTGTCCTCGTGTTGCTACTGTCCTTCCTGGCCTCGACGCTGTGCCCTGTCGCTTTATGCGGAAGGCTCCCCAATATTGTTAGTCAACTCGTAACACTGTACCGGTGTCTCATTATTCGTGCATCCTGGGAAACAGCTGTCCTCGTCGTCAGTCCTCTCTGTTGTTGATGGCTAAGCAACACCGTCATCTGCGTGTGGCCCAGTGTTTATCTCCTCCACTCAACTTCTCCACAAACAAACCAAGTTTTTTACCTGATAATATCGAAGGCAACCGGTACCTGTATTTAGCTGATCTACTGCGAACTTACATGAACTTTGTGGCGTAATTTAAATCTCGAGCCCTACAATTACTCGTCTCACATATCCATGTATACACAACCTTAACTAAACAACACCACCATATCCCTTAGGTTTCCTTGACAAAGGAAAGTTTGGTGATTGATTGTGTATGGCGATCTCAACATGCATCTAGACGTCGCTGATGAAGTATGCTCCCGGGAGGTGTAGTTGACCCCTACCCCTAGCCTTCTTGTCAAGGGAGGGTGGGGAAACCGTATACTACCCGCACAATGGCGTGCAAGCTGATACCCTGGTTTAAGCGTCTTATGTAACCAGGTAAGGCAATGGCGCCTCTGTGATCAGTAATCTGTTAATGACAAGGCTCATTTACCTGACTGTGTGGTTGCTGAAGACATGGTTAAAAGCGTGAAGTCACCTCGTTTCGCGACATGGCCGTCAACACAATATGACTTTAAAACTATACATTTTATGCAGTTGACAGGTGGAAAAAGAGAGTTGGGAGGAGAGAGAAAATGGGCTTGTGAGAGATTAAAGATATTGTGGACTGAGTATGAAAGGATGGAAGATTAAATGAGAGAGGCAGAGAGAGGGTGGGCCAGAGAATTTGCTAATGACAAGAGAGAGGAGAGAGAGAGAAGGGGGGGGGGAGGGTAGAGTGAAAGGGAATAAAGACAATAACTCTACTTTGTATTCCATCTATGTTTTTCCTATATAACAATGTAAGTGTATATCTGTTTTGAAATTACATCTAATGCAACTGCTATGGTATGTCATAGGGAAGTAGGATGTTGAAAGTGTCATGGGTGCTGAAACTATCACGTAATTATACTGTTTTCCCCAAAACTAATCATGTGAAAAATGTCGTGTTTACATGACGTGTTACTATGCTCATCATGTTATCTCCGTTAATCTACATCTTCAAAACAGAGAAGTATTTGAAAGGCATTTAGAACATGATCGTTCAGCTTCAATGATGAAGCAATAAGTGATTATCTTTATTGATAACAGAGGTAATATGTCAAACGAGGTGAAACATTGTGTGTGATTACGAAGTTCGACGAAACGAATAGTACAGCACCACGTTCATGTGTGTCATCCATACGTTTGACAGGCAATGACGTCCCACTCCGAAGTCTTTTCGCTCGCGCTTAATGGAAAAGTGCCCCCTATTTTCTAACATTTTAATGATGCATATAATCAGCTGATCCATGTCAGGTGTTAACGTGGAGCTGTACTTAACAAGTGGTGTGGTTAAAAGTGTGAAGTGTGAACTTTATATATTTTACTTTGGACTGGAAATTCAGAGTGGGGGGAAGGTGGGAAACACGGGACAAAATACAGGCTTATGACTGAATATTCTAAAATTGTTTTCTTGTTTATGTATGCTAGTGCAAGTCTTCATTTATCTATGTCCAGTTTGTGACCGCGAAACGTGCGACCACGCCCGAACACCCGGACATGAAATCCCACGGGATCGTTTCAGTTTCCAGCCACCGTAACTTGACCAGTTCAGTTGTGTTCAGGCGACGTGCACAGAGTGACCAGTCTCACCCATCGGTCACGGGTAATTGTTTCGAACAGGCCGTAAACATTGCCGGGTATCTCTCGATTTCAAATTAGACGACGTAGAGCGATAACGATGATATGCTCCGTATGTCAGAGAAAACGAGCATGTCCGTCTCATGCTTATCTGACCATTGTCCAGTGTAGGTGTACATTCAAATATACCCCTGACCTAGCCATGAACCCCACCCTGCCATAAACACCCAAAGACAGCGTCCGATACCATGAGACCGTCCCACCCGGACCAGATACACTCCTCACAGAACAACTTTCCCACAAATGTAGCAGTAATTAACTTTGAGATCTCGCTCTAGCTTATGACAGCTCTCCCTTTAAATGTGCAATTTAGATAATTTAGTCAATTTATTCATTTGCAAACACTCCACTCACTCTAAATGTATCATTGAAGGGAATATGTGTGAATGTTTATAATGCCTTATCAACATTTATCAAGGGCATTTACACAGGAGCGGTCAAGATCGTGCTTGTAATTTCCAACAGAAATCATGAAACATATGAGACCAATTTTCGAAGAAACGGCATACGTTGCATGGCTTTCAAAATGCATTTGAAATGTATTGATCATTGGTGATATAGAATAATAATTATTCACATAGGACTGGTCAAGGCCTTATCTGTGGTCATTTCCGAACAGAAATAATGAAATGTTGTATGAGATTTATTCTCCGAGAATGAATCCCTGTCAGATGAGCTTTCATCTGATGTATAACTTGACATAATTAGATATTGACAAACCATCTCTTTGCATAATAATTTTCTTGATTTTGGCGACCATATTGATATTGGCGGCCACCAGGCAGAATTAGCAGAAATTTGTATCTTGCACATGGCAATAATGTTCTGAAGCTTTCCTGACAAAAAGTCAGATTTCTGCTATTTTTTCCAGTGTTGTGTCTAATGCTTCTGGCCTAGCCTTTGACATGTGTGGATGATAGGCGATTAGGAATAGTAAACACTGGAAGAATACTCGATACAGAATCATAGTAACGGAATGTTGGCATGTGTCTGACTGTTATTTGGTTTGAGTTTTTTAAAAATACTTGTATAGCAGTTTGCACTTTCCAGAGTAAAAAGAACCCTGTAGATATTTTTTTAATTTTGTAATCGGCTAACAATATTCACTCAGGGAGTTTTATAAGGCTGCAAAACATGACTAATTTGACATTTACTATTTCTCTGGGTGTAAATTTTAAATCAATCACAAAAATGACATTTGATAGAAGGTTCATTCTCGAGCAAATCCATCCTGTCTTAAATCATCACTTCCTTTACAAAGGTTTTGACGCAGTAATTCTCTGCATATTCCACTGTTACAATTACAGTCAGTACCAAAAACATATATAATATATACAACAATAATAGTTGAAACTGTTTGAATATATCAGTCCTTTAATACTTTGCATGTTATGTCGAAAAGAAATTCAAGCGACTTAAATCAACATGAATATAGATATGTCAATTTTAACTTGTCTTCACTTACAAAAGGAATATTAACACTGTTTAAGCATTACTCCCGAACCCAAACAGTCATAATTGGGTAAGTGGAAAATTCGAAATCTTGACAAAGATACGAAAATATCAAGATTGTGATTGTGAAATAAACGGAAAAGGAGTAATGAAAAGAAAACACAATCAAAACGCTACAGTGATTCGCTAGATGAAAATATAAATATTTATTACAAAGGGTTACTCAGAAATACTTAACTGACATGAGAAAAGTACCCCGACACCACCTCGTTACATGGGCATAAAATTAGATAAAATCAAACAAAAATAACACTTTAAAAAATTACAATAGCCTTTTGATAGTTGTTTTGATAGGGGGCTGCCACTAACCAATAGTAGAATATGATTGGCCCGTGCGCCGCAGTGGCACTTACCATTTGTCTCAATGACAACTAATCACCCGAAAATTGACACTGTTTACAATAATACTGGCATATTTCTCACGAACACTCCAGAATACAAGAAATTACCCGAATAAAGGCCAGCAATCTAACCCTGGGGATATTTAGACCATAAGTGACCAGTCAAGCAGAGACCACCCATGTACTCCTTTTAGCATTGGAATTGAGAGCAGATATTTAGACGGTTCCCAGTTCATGCAATTAGTGTTATCGTGGGTTTTAATATCTTCTGTTTCCGTTCACGTGTAATTTATGGTGTGATGTTTTTCGTGGAGCCAGAAAGAGCTGGAAAGTGTTGGAAATGATATAAAAGATTTGAAACTAAGTCACGGTTTCTGTTATCGGGATTGTTTTCAGTAACGTCCATAAATAATTAAACCTACCCCTTCGTCAATAGGTACAATCTAAGGCCATCGCCGCTTCCGGGATGACATCCAACTGCTTGCTTAACCACAAAACATATGTATTTACAATGCTCTTTTAAAGGGAATGTTGTTGTACAGGAAAATCCCAAGGCAGAAGGACATACAGTATAACACAGTTGTGACGACCAATGAGGGACCACTATTATTAGTTCGTTTCTGCTAAAATAGACCTCAATTGGACCGCACCAACAGATAGTTCGTTATATCCGTCAGGTCGGGTTATGTGTTCTAATGACAGGTTACTGTACACACCAATCTTTTAGCTAAAGAAGCATATACAAGCAATGGTTATTCAATCGCAGTATATCTGATATAGATGTTATACCTCTGTTTTCCTTCAAAAGGTAGCATTATTTGGATATAAAAATAGGGTTGTAATTATATTCGGTTTCATCTTGGATTTTGGATGGCGGCACTAATTTTATGTGTACTACTACATGTATTTGCAACCTTTCACAAATACTGTTCACTCTTCACGTGATGTTTTTTACATGTGTGATCTGTATTCAAAAAGTCAATTTGTTAGTGTTTCTTTTGTGTACATTTGTCATGTGAACACCTTTGCCATTATTTCTTGTCTTGGAGTGGCACAGTGGTTAAAACGCTCTTTCGCCACACCAAATGTGCCTTCTGCAGATGTCAACCTTTGTATTTCGGTTAAATACGTTTGATGCGGTTTGTTTTGTTAGTTTGTGTTGTTTTGAGGTGTTAGAATTTACATAAAATCTAAATTGAGAATTGTGCTCCGAAATAGGATATTTGGTGAGTTATTCGCTCAGGAATTAAACATTCTTACTCCGTCGTGGGTCTATTCAAGTTATACGACTGAAACATTGATCAAAGGAACATCAAACCCTCCCCTCGCACTCAGTATATTTCTCAAGATAATTTATTTCTATTTCCAGTTCCCATAAAATCTGGAATTATCTCGCCCAGTGCGTATCTAAACATGTTCATTTTGGTCTGTTAACTAATCCATTTGACAGGCGCTGTTTTTCAAATATTTGTGATAAAATCGAGGTTTCTGGTCAGTTTATCACATGACTGTTCTCTCCATCAGTCAGACTTTACAATGCAATGAATCCGAGAGTTAATCCCTTTTCTTATTGTATCACCTCTCCCCTTGACTAATACCCCGTACAATGATTACCCGCCGTCTCTAAGGTGTTTCGGTTTGCCTGGGGGTGGGGGACAACAAATACTACTCCGCACAGGATGCTGATGCTGTGTCCAGAATACGGGATCACGTTTCCAAAGATAGCAATCGGTCATCCTGCTCATCTTGTAATCTCCCTTTTGTTGTTAATGGCAGGAATCACCTTGGTACTGTAGAGTGCCTGTCCCCCATTTCTGCTTATCCTAGCTACCACTGAGGTCAATATGGTGACCTTTTGTCACTTCATGATTAAGAGGATCGGGAATTAGAGATAATCCAGCTCTTTTCTGCTTGGTTGTGTTCGGGATGTTTTGCCGATGTCACTGCTTGTCCGACAGTGTCCACCTACCTGTCCGTGATTGATGACCATGCGTGCATTGGGCACTTCCGCCTTCGAAGACCATTACATACATTATCTGAGGGCTGTGCATGTGTGATGAAAGAGGGAACCTGCCCATTAGACAGAACTCACTCTTGTCACTCAATGGACTTGAGGGAACCTGCCCATTAAATATAACTCACTCTTGTCACACAATGGACTGGGATGGCATCGTCAACGGTGGTCTCACGATGTGCTAAATGTCAATACTAGTTCACGCGATCCTGTCATGAGGTTGAATACCCATGGAACTGCTAAGAAGAAAGAGAGTGGAAATTGACAAGGAAGAGAACGATACAAACGAGTTAACATATGTTTATCAGTGCCACACATTTTAATGATGCTCACTTTGCGGATCCTGGTAAAAAGATCATGAAATCCGATGAAAAGAGATTGAATTGACACAATGGCTGATTTATGATTTTTCAGATTCAGTAACGGTTTGTTCTTCCTGCTACCGTCAGAAATCCAACACCACTACCACTAGGTTCATACATTTACGAGACATTGAGAGTTTACCCTCTAGCCATCGCCAAGTTTTCATCTTACACATTGCGGTGGTTTAGCCTAGTGGTTAAGGCGTTCGCTGGTCACGCCGAAAACCCATGTTTCTGGTATCCCCCCATCGTGATATTGCTGGAACATTGCAAAGAGCGGCGATAAGCCCAGGTCACTCACTCACTCATATTACCGACTGAAACGACTGAATCATTCGTAATCTGCTGAAGTTCATAAACGCCAAGAGCAACGTTTCAGTATCATTAAACAATCAAGGACGACTGTTACAGCGTTGTATGCGACGAAATTTGCCTCTGAATGCAAACACTCTCTTAATTTCTTTAGTTGATGTAACTACACCAGGATAGCATGACCTTCTGATGACGTCTTTCATCTTACACAGAAGGTTACATCAGTCTGGCAGTTAAGCCAACAAAGATACCCTTTGTGTCCAGCATCATCAGCCTCACACTGTTTTCTCAGCCTCCAGGTGTACATCACACCCAAACAAGGGATTACAGGCATCATTGGTATTGTCTGGCCTCTCGAACTGTTGAAACAAACTGTTACACAAAACCACTTTCAACTTCTGAAGCTACATCACTGCGGATGCGGACCCAAGGGCAAACACCCACACGTTCACTCACACGCGTGATTCAGGGCGACGTGCATTGTGTCCGAGATGTTTGTAAATAACCTTAGGCAAGGGAGAGCCCCTGGTCAGTATGTCCTGTCTTTGGTAAAAGGGTCATTGTTCCGTAACGCCGGTGAAAAATTGGCCAATTACCGCACTGGCTTACTCACAGATTGCTGTGAAGAAGACGGCTCTCGTTACGCCATACGATGAGTAATGTGCTCCAAACCGCAATCAAAAGTAGTCGTGGCGCAATAAATACTAGATTGATGCGTAATAACGAGGTTGGCTATTGTCCCCCCTTGTCTTCGCAACAAAACACAAGGCATCATTACCTTTAACCTCTGTCACACTACACCCCACTAACTGGCCTTGACCGCTGCAAAGCTTAACTATTACTTCGACTTCATACGTGATCAGTGGAGGGGTGGGGTAGCGCTCTTGTAACACCGCAAGCAATGGTTGTAATTTGTCCTACGGCCTTGAACAGAGAGACCACGTGGCTGCGTAAATGAACTTAAACGCTTCCCAGTAAGATCTAATTTATACGGCGGTACTGTCTGAACTGTTTCCTCAATGGAAAGTTCACGACACTCTTCTCTTGAACAAAATTTCAGCTGAATGCGAATTTCGCATTAGTTCGAAGAGCCCGAACAATTTTGTACAGCCAGTCCTCTCATATACAGGTCCGATCATTTATTATACATTTCTCAAGGTCACATTTACGAGCCCTAAGGTTACATACTCGTTCATATATGCGACAAAAGAAACGCAAATGTCCAAAAACTGAAATCTGATAAAAGTAAACGTTCATGTTTATGTCTTGTATATAAAAACTTGACGAAAAAGCAGAGTTGCGCTTCTTTACCGTTTTGTAACTACGCGTGGCCAAAGGGGCAGATACGCGTTCCAGTGTAATAGGCACATGCCTTTAACTTATGTCAAAAGGAGTTCAAAGCTGGCATGTACCTCAAAATACGCTTCTTGGTTCGGTTATACGACACAACGATCACAGTTCAGTGTCGAAGCACACCCCTGGCCTAAGGTTACCCATCTTAGGTTCCGTATGTAATGAGCCAAAGGCGAATATAACACACTCAGCGTAAAACCTTAGATGAGATGCGTGTGATGAAGCATGGCTGATAGAAGAGGTCTGATAACATTCACTTCAGCATATCCCACCAGCAGCTGTACCCCAGACAGGTCATTCAGTTCGTCTTGGACCAAGGCCTAAAAATTCAGCTCCTTTTTTCAATCACCTCATGTTTATGAACGCTTAAGGCGATGCGTAGATTTGGCGTAACGACATGGAGGAGACAATGATCCAAGTACCATTCAAAGCATCTCCCTGTGATATATGAATCGGGTATTACAACGGATTAAACGTATTGAAGATACTGATACGTTATTTTTGGGGGGCTGGATTAACGTGAAGAGGCTCCTCACACAGGGTGATGTGTAACGTAGCGATGAGACTGTGTTACTGGGTCACATGATCTAAGAAGGCAAGGTCAAGGTCAAGGTCAGAAGGTAGCATGAATGGAAGTTTGTAGGTGGTTGCTGGGGTAATGGGGTTTCGCGTGCCTTTGAATCGAATTTCATCGTGTCAGCTTGATGACGGAGAAGAGTCACGGAGTTTAGTTTTACGGCAGCATTCCAGCTATATGGCGGCGCTCTGCAAATAATCGAGTATGAAACAGACAAGCCAGTGATCAACAGCTTGAACATCGATTCACACAATTGTCAAGCAAGTGAGCAAGCGTGACCACCCGATCCTGTTAGTCGCCTCTTATGACGAGCATGCGTTGCTCAATTCTAATCCGGATCTTCGCGGGTGTAGAAGACCAGAAGTTGTCGTGCACAGATCTAGTGCCCAAAGTGATGATGTATAACAAATGCACAGATACACACAACGTGTTACGTATATGTTTCAAGAGTTGTTATGTTTACGCTTTTGTGGGAGATATGCGTCCAAACATGTTTCCTGAAAAATTACAATTTGTAAACATATATCTTCGGTGATGACATGACATTTAATGTTTGCTTTGTCAACATTTCTTAGTAATGATGTCATTGGGTTCTTGCTGTCTTCGTAATGCTGTCCACAGATCGTTGCTGTCTTCGTAACGCTGTCCTCGTGTTGTTGCTGTCTTTGACACACCGTCCTCGTGTTGCTGCTGTCTTTGTAACGCTGTCCCCAGGTTGTTGCTGTCTTTGATACGCTGTCCTCGTGTTGCTGCTGTCTTTGTAACGCTGTCGCCAGGTTGTTGCTGTTTTCGTAACGCTGTCCTCGTGTTGTTGCTATCTTTTCAAAGTTGCCTTCGTGTTGCTTCTGTCTAAGTTGCGTTACCTTCGTGTTGCTGCTGTCTAGGTAACGTTGCCCTACGTAACGCTGTCCTCGTGTTGTTGCTGTCTGTGTGAAGGTGTCCTGTTGTTGCTGTTTATGTGAAGGTGTCCTGTTGTTGCTGTCGTCGCACGCGGTCTTAAATCACATTTGACAGATACCACAAAAATCACATCTATACGGTATTTAAGCTGAAAAGGAGCATCGATAAGCCAGGAGTTTTAGAAGATTTAGAACGTCAATAAAATCTAGACTTGTTCATTTGGGGTCTTTTTCATTTCAGAAAGGACTGAACTCAATGGATATGAACGTAGTTCAGAGACTAAAGGAATTTAAGATTTTTTAAACCCTTGTCTCTGTTGGCTTATAACCTCATTATGATGATAGGTGGGAGGTAACTGTGTTGCAGCTAAAGTGGTGGGAAAACTCCGAATTGTTTCCTTGTTAATTCAGCTAAACAGAGCATAACCAAAACTTCGGGAACACATCCGTAGCGGCCTGCAATCTGAATGTTACATGTCATTTCTGTACTTTCCCATTCGTGATTCATTTTATTCGTGTTTTTCATTCAAGATGAACATTGTGTCGGAGACGGACCAAGCCCAGACAGATTACTCAACAAGGAAATACAAACGTGGTAGGATGATGTCATTTGGGTTGGGGAGAACAGAAGACGTGTAGATTATTCCTGGTTAGGGTCGTCGTCGCGTTTAGGATATGACAGATCTGGACATGCATGCACGTGTTTGCATAACAGATTGTGCTAGTCCAGGATTAATCCGGTTTTACAGCGCTTGCAGTGCCAGATACCATACCGTAGTGTGAAATGGTACACTCAGCAATATTATCTTTACGTAATTACGTAAATAAACACCAGACTGCATTTAATATTTGTCAAGGATATGCAAGTTTTATAGTACTAGTCCACTGATACACAAGGTCATAATGTAATAAGGATACACACATCGTAGTAGCACTATGAGCAGCAGTTGTTTCATAACACTGATACCAGGATCAGCCAGGGTAACAACAAGTATCGTATGATATGGTTTACTGGTAAAACGGTTTCAGCTCATCTAGCTTTTGCAGTCCTCGCAGACCTTTTGTCCAAGCTAGCAAACCGGACATTATTCTTTTATGAAATTATTGGTAGCTTTGAATGTTCAGTCCCTTTTCACACAAATGTGAGTGACAAGGTTCCGGAAACACGTGGCGAGCATCGCTTATGAAATGTTGTGCTGACGTCACTAGTTTCAAGATCTCCGTCGCCCCATAGTTCTTGGTGCCGTAGGTTAGGCACCTCCCAGTCACTTGTCTCATTGGGTTATGCGGAAAGCTGCTGTGCTGAGGAGTCTTCACATCTTTCAAACCGTCCTTGTGGGGATCGACTGGGCTGCGCAGACCTCGGAGAAATCAAGGTGTCGAGAACCCTGAGCTAATGATGACTGTGTGAGGACCCCCCGAAGCCTCGCTGCTGCATTAAAAAGTATTCTGCATACAACATAGAATATGTTTCATTCAGAACTTTTTACCACATAGATGTAGATTTTATCGTCTTTCTGTTACAACTTTCCACCCGCTAAGAAAATATTTTTGTTTAGTGTTTAAATGAATTGACCCGCTAGATTCGACCCCCAAGCAAGTCTCCACAGCTCCACTATGACTTGCGTGTCTGCATGTCGTCACATCTAGCTCCTGGCAATACTGATATACACAGTAACTATCTCTGAATCACCACCAACAGTGGTACACTCACTACACGGGAATGTATCTTTTTAAAATGAACTCACTCCATCCAGACAGCACTTTGAAAGATGTATTTTGCATCATTCCCACATTAATGTTAAACCCTGAAAGATATTCATCGTCAGAGTGATTTCATAAAACCATGACGACACTATATTGTGTCCTGTTTCCTCAAGGTGACATGCACATGACTGAGTCCGTGTATGTTTAGTCGTATATCTGTTAATGAACATTTCTTGTGTGTTTAAGCCTGTGCATGATTAAAACATATGTCGCTATTGCTGATTCAGAACATACAAACATATGCGCCCATGCGTAAACTATTGCACTTCGAATACAAAGGCAGATGTTTATATTTCAAACTACTTTCTTAAAACATATAGCTGTATCTTGAAAATACTGTGAGAAAGTCTCTGATGGTAGTGTAGTCATGTGTTTAACGCACTCGCTCGTCACACCAGTTTGATTTTTCATTACATAACAGCGTCTGACTCTATCCTTACTGTCCCCAGCCTTGAGTTGACTACTCTCACTCACTCACTCACTCACTCACTCACCCACTCAAACTCACTCACTCAAACTCACTCACTCACTTTGATACTGATGCTTTTAAACATTTATCGAAATAGTACCAATGTCATTTACCGACAGCCTTGGGTTGACTACTCTCACTCACTCACTCACTCACTCACTCACTCACTCACTCACTCACTCACTCACTTTGATACTGATGCTTTTAAACATTTATGGAAATAGTACCAATGTCATTTACCGACAGCCTTGGGTTGACTACTCTCACTCACTCACTCACTCACTCACTCACTCACTCACTCACTCACTCACTTTGATACTGATGCTTTTAAACATTTATCGAAATAGTACCAATGTCATTTACCGACAGCCTTGGGTTGACTACTCTCACTCACTCACTCACTCACTCACTCACTCACTCACTCACTCACTTTGATACTGATGCTTTTAAACATTTATGGAAATAGTACCAATGTCATTTACCGACAGCCTTGGGTTGACTACTCTCACTCACTCACTCACTCACTCACTCACTCACTCACTCACTCACTCACTCACTCACTCACTTTGATACTGATGCTTTTAAACATTTATCGAAATAGTACCAATGTCATTTACCGACAGCCTTGGGTTGACTACTCTCACTCACTCACTCACTCACTCACTCACTCACTCACCCACTCACTTTGATACTGATGCTTTTAAACATTTATCGAAATAGTACCAATGTCATTTACCGACAGCCTTGGGTTGAGTACTCTCACTCACTCACTCACTCACTCACTCACTCACTCACTCACTCACTCACTTTGATACTGATGCTTTTAAACATTTATCGAAATAGTACCAATGTCATTTACCGACAGCCTTGGGTTGACTACTCTCACTCACCCACTCACTCACTCACTCAAACTTACTCACTCAAACTCACTCACTTTGATACTGATGCTTTTAAACACATAAGAATCATAGGAAGATAACAGATTTACATATGTCTTTCTATGAATTACTCATGAAGTGTCACATATATTCATAAAAGTACACCAAGCACAAGGCAAGAAACATGAGAAGAGATTACAATGTTGTAAAGAAGAACAGACATTTCCATAAGTACTGAAGTTATTTCGGAGACTAAAATGTTATTAACGTGAAGAGAGAAGAAATATGTATCCCTTTTATGGAAGAAAAGTGGACACAAAGACATTCGACAAAAGCTCAAACATGAGAATCTACAAAGTATGAGTTCAGAATGTTGAATGGGTTTCATTAAAGTCGTATGTTAATGCTCGTTACGCGTTGATCTGAGGACATGCAAATACAGACCATGTCAGAACGACATTTTATCTGACCAATCAGGGCGTCCCATGCCAGATCGTGAAAGTCTGAATGTTATTTTCTGATCACGAAACCCCGTAAAGACCAACCGAAAAGACAGTTACCGGATGTCCTCCAAAATCAAGGTCTGTCGCATTTTCAAATGGTATATACATTTGACTGAGAACAAACGTTCCACAGCCTGTAGGGAATACTGCCACATAATCTTCGTCATCTATCCCACATTCCATGAATTTCTTTCGTTCAGTTTATTATTTTGAATCGAAACTGTTATCAAAACAGTTTTCAAAGCTTGGAGTGGAATGCAAGTCGTTTTTTTTTAATCTCATAAAGCTCGAGAAAAAAGTGTGACTGCCAAATGTCAACTTCGTTTGTTGTTACCAGTCGCGATTTTTCGTAACTAACAAGAAAAGCTATTCGGCTTGTCCCGTAATAGAACCAGTAGGTCACGAAAAGTCCGTGATAGGTCATTCTTACAGGACCTGTTATGGGATGTTGTCAGGTCTTTTTGTTGTGACAGCGAACGCTAGGGTCGGAACTTAATAAGACGTGCCATAAAAGTGAAATATAAGAAAACCATTCCTTACCTGGAATTACCCTGTCACACACTGGCTTAAACCGCGGTGCCACCGACGATGGTTTTGCATTATACGTCCTGTTCCATCAAAAGACCTCATCTCTAACATAGGCGAAGCTTCCTGCCTTAGCATTCACCTGCATCAGGTCCGGAATGAGAGCTCTGTACATCCGTAAAGATGCAGGTTAGAAGTGATATTCAGTAACCCATGCTTGTCGTAATAGGTGACTAAAGGGATCGGGTGGTCGAGCTCATTGACTTGATTGACACTTGTAATCGGTTTCCAGTTGCGTAAATCGATACTCATGCTGTTGATCACTGGACTGTCTGGTCCAAATTCGATTGTTTACAGACCACCGCCACATTGCTGGAATATTGCTGAGTGTGGCGTAAATCTAAACTCACTCACTCAAGGCCCAGCATAATAAATGTTAGGATACCATGTTCTTCCTGTAAGTCCGAGAACTGGCATAACACAGTGGTGACAGTGATGTCCTGTCACTCAGGTTCGATTTTCAACAAGAGTAAATTCATTGGTAGGGTAATCTAGTGGTTAAAGTGGTCGCTCGTTGAAGATCCGGGTTCGATTCCCCACATGGGTATTCTGGTGTCCATGCAATGTTGCTGAAATAATGCTACCCACTGTCACTACTACAGTGCCTGCAGTATTTGCAGGCAATTCAATTTTGAAACTGCTGACGTGGACATAAAATTGAACATGCAGTTAACGAATGTTAATGTGGGTATTATCTGATAACCTTTGACTTTAATATCTTTTAAAAGTTCGTACGGTATATGCTGGGCAAACAGAACGTCAAACAATCAAAGGCAAATACATTGGCTATGATAAAACGTCAATTATGGAGTCCCAATTTGTGCATTTTTACGATTGACGAGACTTTTATGACACACACATGCAAGTTATACGTTATCCATCAGGCGGTGTTGGTGAAGCCAGACAGTTATTGGGCTCCGCCGGGGATGCGAAATGAGTGCATGTTTTGATGGAGTATCGAGGACCCCCTGACCCCTGATCTCCTACAGTCAAACTAGACTCCAATCCAAATGCTCAATGCAATGTAGTGTGTGTGTGTGTGTGTGTGTGTGTGTGTGTGTGTGTGTGTGTGTGTGTGTGTGTGTGTGTGTGTGTGTGTGTGTGTGTGTGTGTGTGTGTGTGTGTGTGTGTGTGTGTGTGTGTGTGTGTGTGTGTGTGTGTGTGTGTGTGTGATATACACAATATATAGACATACACACATCAAAGGTGCTGGGCAATTACACCTCTCTCAATTCTTCATAAACGCACGCTTAGCAATGTAAAATTACTATCGCATGTTAAATTTTAGTAGGGGTGGAATATTTGGAGACGTCAATATAATGAAAAAGAACGCTTGACCAAAGCGGTATTCTGCGTCCTCTGCACACCTGGGGAAGTCATCTAATGCACGGTTCACTGCACGGCGTTGGCGATGGCACAAACCTTTCAATCTAATCTTTCAATCAAAATCTATATATATATATATGACAAACTGTCATCCATAAAGTTGTATGCCTCATTATTGACTCACCACACTTCTTGAATGTCTATAAACAATTACTGTCTACCGTGTACAGTAGATTGATCAGCTGTCGGGGCGGTGGGGTAGATTTCTAAAGTGGGTACAATGTGTGAAACCCAATTCTGGTTTCCCCGCAACGGTATTGCTGGAACATTGCTATAGGCGACGTAAAACCACACTCACTCACACACGTTCCCGTCCGGTGGCCAGTGACTTCAAAGTTTCTTTCATCACGACACTGACCGAATCGTTTCATCTCGGATTCAAATAGTTGACACCTATTTAAAATGATTGATATACGATCTATAACACCTAAAGTTGTTATGAAGGTGATTAATGGCGGTGCACGCAGTGCATGGGATACAGCACCGGGCGTTTTTTTACCAAGATGGTGTAAGAAATACTTTATTCATTCACGTCTCAGAGAATTCCCCCCTCGAAACAGATACTGATGATGATGCATGTAAGAGAGGGGATTGGGATTAGACGCGTCACATGGTGCAACCATTTTGGATTAGAAACCGTGGTTCCTGAAATAAACGATCAGGTTATTGGTACTGACCCCGATTAAAATTCTTGAACACCCGTGGAGATCTGGGTTAGAGGGTGTCCTCACATAATAACTACAGAACTACAACTTCAAGCAACACGTTATGTTCCAGTGGCCCAACAGAAAAGAAATTAGTATCATGTATTTTTGCCAGTCATTACGATACATCTTTAACACTCACATTACACCCAAATTCAAAATTTATAGATAATATACATCTAAATACAAAAGTCCAGCTACGTGGGTATTAAATTTGACCACTGCATTATGCCTTATATACAAGGGGATACAACACTCATTCATATATATTTTACCTTTGGGTTAGACCAATTGTATTTCTTGTTTTACGGATTTGTGTCCTAAAAAAATTAAAACCTAAAGGAAGGATGAAATGGGAAAATCTAAAACATCTCCAGTCAAAGCAATGTTCATTTAAGAAGAAATAAAATTGGTCTGCCCTTACTCTGCAATACCTTTGCCTCTAATCCAACATACCAAGCTTGGCATTTCTTTTCTCTCTAACATATGAAAACAAAGAATATTCACTAACCACAATATATCCTATTCTCTTTTTGGTTTTTAGATTATCTTTACAACAACATAATATACTGGTCAATTAGACTGAATCAAGCTATTCTACAGTTTAGCAATTTTGAGCATATAGTTCTTCTGAGAGAATTAGTGACGAATTAGTAAAACTATAGTCAATTCCTAATGTCGCGTCTTTTTTATTTGATCACATATCATTATTATTAAGGGTACTGTTTAATAAAGCCTTATGCAACCAACCACAAAATGTATTGTTTCATGTCTTTTGGGAGCTCTGTCTTATGAGATGATACCGAGCGACCGCACAGCTGGTAATTCTCTCAAGATGCCCGGCCCTTAATGTGCAGAGTCCATATTAGAACTATTTCACTCACGTGACTGTTCTGTGACACACTCATTAGCGACTATCAGTTATTGTAGAAGTCGTTCTGTCTTCAGAACAGTGTGAGTACCGAATCTTCTTAACTAGGCGACATGATGTTCGTCAAAAGTGGCGTCAAGTTGAACGAACTACATGCGCAGGAATCTGCAGTTGACAAGTGATTTTACCAAGTATCCCTTCCGTATTATCGTCCTGTGTATGAATTGTAGGGGAAAAGGCCGAGCGGTTACGAATGGGATACGGTATGTCGTCTGCCCAGTGGCTGATGGAGCAATTCAGATAAAGAATTTGCAGTCCTCAACATCGGGTAGCCATTACACTAATGATGCAAGGATTTAGACGAGGTCAGTTGGCTAATATATAATGTACTGGAATGCTAAGGGCCTTTCGGTGTCTGCCATTGATATTCTTGTACAGCTCTTCCAACCGAAAAGAGAGTGCGGTAATCCAATGACGTCATAAATCAGTGGTTGAATGAATGGATCAAAACTGTCCACACTTGAGTTGTTGGTGTTTTTGTCAATATAATCTATCACATATTGGAAGGGTGCAAACAGACAAATGGTGCCAGTTCTTTCTCAAGTGTATTTGTTTGTTTCGTCGATAAGGAGTATTATAGGAACCATATATTTACTCTTGTGTATGTATTCCACTGTATCATTTAATCGTAATTAATCGACAGGTCCCTATTGACCAGCCTATGAGTATGCTCCGAATGACCATCGCATTTTAACAATGTTTGGGTTACAGCATGAAATGGGCGTCAAATCGAACCCTGGCCTCATTTATTACGACCGACCAGTTTTTAGATCAGGGTGTATATAGATAATGAAAATATAGATCGAATGAAAGAGTTCAATAAAATTATATAGACATTGCAGTCCACTCTGAAATCAAATGCCCGTATCCATTGGCAGTGTATAAATAATCGAGTCTGGACAACGACCCGGTGATCAACAGCACTAAGATCGATCTACGTAACTGGAACACGATGACATAATCATGTCAACCACGTTAGCGAGTCTGACCACCCGATCCCCTTAGTCGCTTCTAACTACCAGGATCTTCACGGATGGAATGTTGTCTTCTAATCATCTGAAAGTCAACACGTGCTATTCCGAATGACAGTAACGGTCATGTGACATAGTCTGCCTAACTCGGATCTTCACAGACGGAATGTCGTTTTCTGATCAACTAAATGTCAACAGGAGATATTCCGAACGACGGTAACAGGTTGTATGACCGGTTCCGTCCAAACCATCGTCTGCCTGACCCAGGTCTTCACTGGTGGACTTCAGATGAAACATCGTCATCAAATATCCCCATATTTAATTGCAATAGTGTTAGTGTTGACCGGAATTAAATACATATGTGGCCGATAACGTCAGTATTACTCTCGTGATCCGATAATACGCATATCGTCCCGGTCATAAAGGCAATCTTCAGAACGATCAACGCTATCGATTTTCATTATACTGATATGTGGCACTATCCCGACGATATTAAATTGAAATATGCGTCTCTCGCAGGGATCTCACAACCGAAAAGCTGCCGACCACAAAGGCAATGAGTAGGGAGCGATATCGCGGGCTGATATTTATTAGTCATAGCCACAAAATTGCGGCAGTTTATGATATTTTAAACCACCGAGGTACGATGAGTGACCGGTGGTTAGAGTGGCCTCGTAAAACTGACCTCTGTTCAAACTGTCCAGAGAAGCTGGACGCAGAACGTTTAACGTGCTAGAGGTCAAGGCCACAGAAAAGGTCACCCATGAGGACAAACAGTAAAGTAATCATCACAGAACGCCGACGTTTTATTTTGGTCCTTTATACATTTTCATGTCTTATAAGGACATTTTAAATCGGCAGTAAAACGCTGAAATATGCGCAGATGCATTTTAGAATGCATGTTCTCTGCTGCAGAATTGAACATTGAAACCTTTGCCTGTCAACACCGATCACAACGGAGAGACAAACAATGCATCTAAACTGCTGCATATGTGGCGAAACTGACATACGTATATGAAATATATATGTGATAAACATATGCATATAACTCGGGGCGGCGGGGTGGCCTAGTGGTTAAAGCGTTCTGTCGTGACGCCGAGGACCTGGGTTCGACTCCCCACATGGACACAATGTGTGAAACCCATTTGTGGTGTCGCCCACCGTGATATTGCTGGAATTTTTCTAAAAGCGGAGTAACACTAAACTCACTCACACACTCTTTTTAAAATCAAGTTTTGTCAATGAACAAATACTGCAGATTGGTTTAGCCTTTGTCAGCAATGCCTATTCACAGCAATATTAAACGGCATACATGCATCCAGTCTGGGTGCGTATATCTAAAACGCTATCTTATAACACCTTCACAAGGAAACTCACAGAGAACCGTAGACTACTGTTTAATTTTAATAGTAACAAACAATCCCATTTAATTGAAAAGGAGACCAGAGATTCAGAACCTGAGAAATCTAGACTTGCTTCATTTAAGGCTTTAGCACTGAAGAGAAGGCTTGGCATTAGGCACAATAATGTGGTTGAGGGACTGTGAAACTACGAGAACCGAACTAAGGAAAGTTATGAGTAACACCAGACACCATATAACAGAGTCTTTGGTAACACTCCTGTGAAGTAAAAGATATTCCTAAAACAATTTGAATTACATCGTTTGATCTTTATTCTGTGTATTTCTGTTTGAATATTTTGTGAAATTAATTGAGATATATGGCCATACAAAACTAAGATGTAATACTTTTGTCAGTTCGACAAGGTGAAATATGCTTGATAATTCATTTAACGTGTATAAATCTTCGCCCCATTGTCTGCGTGAAGTCTTGTCCTTAGTTGGTGAGGCACTTCTTCATCATTTACAGTTTTACGCACATGGATGAAAAGTTCATCTCTTTAAATCAACTCTCGGTGCATCTCAGATGGTCTTCGTCGACAGAGTGGATCCGAGATAGGGCGCCATTAAGGTGGCGATAACAAACGTGTTTCCCATTTCCATGATGTCCAGATTGTCGTCACGAACGAGAGGGACAGTTTAGCGTTAGATTATTCCTGTAGTGAACTGCACAGCTGGTGATAAAAAGTCCCCGATGGTTTTCGGTAATTAAAAATGCACTTCCATCATTTAAAACGGTATGTGTTCTGAACCCCATAGCGATTGTTTGACCCAAGACGCCACTGGTCAAGCTACTGATCGCAGGGCCTCACAGGAAACTCCAGGGCAGGTGCTATCAATTTTACACGATTATAGGCACAACTGTTTAGATTAAGTGTACGACTTTCTTATAAGTTTCTCTAATGTTAAAAAGATATCAATGTTTGAACTTCAACACACTGAACTTCATTAATTCGAACACCTCCTTCTTAACTCGAACTCCTCTGACAGGATGTGCCGATTACACAACGCTATATCGCCGGCAAAAACCTTGGACCCAATGGTATAAAATGTAGAATGGCTCTCCGCTTTTCTCCAACTCTTTGAAATCAGTGGACGAAAAGGCGTTTGATAAGCTGATTTAACTGTTTTAACCTACAACTATATAAAGCACACGTGAAGGTCTCGCCGCCACAAAGAATATTATCTTTTCCAAAATAAAAATGAAACTAACATTCCATGAAATATTTCATTATTTATTTCATACGTGTTGAGTGGTGTTGGAACCTCTCATCAATCACCTCGCGGGAGGTCAGTTGGGGGCCATGGTCAAGCTAAAAGTGACCACTTCAAAGTTTGTGAGGATAAATAGCCTATAAAACTAATTACATTTCTGTAGCCATCGCCTTCTGCTATCTTCCTTATATCTACCTGTTAAGAATGTCTCAGAACCATACACGCGCATTCACAATTTCCTCCCTACACCGATTCTCTCCCTTTTAGAGATTATTGTCATTTAAAACTTGAATATGATTTATCCAGGTTATTTCAAAACCATTTAGGTCATTTTAACTCCACTACCTGACTTTATTATTCTGGTATATGTCAAAAGAATATTTTATACTTCCGTGACTTTGCAAATATTTTCCCTATGATGTGGACTTCCCCTGCGATGAACAGCACAGTGGGGTCACATTTAAGCTGAAATGTAGCATTAATCATCATAATATTGTTTCAGAATTTCATTAAAAACATATCGATCATTTGTTCGAAATCAAAATGATACTGATGCTAATAAACTGGTGTGCATGAAAATCTCCCCGACTCTGTCCATAGCCCACCCCGCTCTGTCATATACATGTATCCCTAATCCGGGTCATCTCAATACTTCTGTCTCTCCCGACGTATGCAGATGGTCTACTGGTGGGCAGATGCATGCAGATGGTCTACTGGTGGGCAGATATATGCAGATGGTCTACAGGTGGACAGATGTATGCAGATGGTCTACTGGTGGGCAGATGTATGCAGATGGTCTACTGGTGGGCAGATGCATGCAGATGGTCTACTGGTGGGCAGATGCATGCAGATGGTCTACTGGTGGGCAGATATATGCAGATGGTCTACTGGTGGGCAGATGCATGCAGATGGTCTACTGGTAGGCAGATATATGCAGATGGTCTACTGGTGGGCAGATGCATGCAGATGGTCTACTGGTGGGCAGATGTATGCAGATGGTCTACTGGTAGGCAGATGTATGCAGATGGTCTACTGGTGGGCAGATGCATGCAGATGGTCTACTGGTGGGCAGATGCATGCAGATGGTGTACTGGTGGGCAGATGTATGCAGATGGTCTACTGGTGGGCAGATGCATGCAGATGGTCTACTGGTGGGCAGATGCATGCAGATGGTCTACTGGTGGGCAGATGCATGCAGATGGTCTACTGGTAGGCAGATATATGCAGATGGTCTACTGGTGGGCAGATGCATGCAGATGGTCTACTGGTGGGCAGATGTATGCAGATGGTCTACTGGTAGGCAGATATATGCAGATGGTCTACTGGTGGGCAGATGCATGCAGATGGTCTACTGGTAGGCAGATGTATGCAGATGGTCTACTGGTGGGCAGATGCATGCAGATGGTCTACTGGTGGGCAGATGTATGCAGATGGTCTACTGGTGGACAGATGTATGCAGATGGTCTACTGGTGGGCAGATGCATGCAGATGGTCTACTGGTGGGCAGATGTATACACATGGTCTAGTGGTGGACATACGTATGCTGATGGTGCACTGGTGGGTGTGTGGGTGGGTGGGGGGGAGTGAGCGTGGGGGGAGCAGATATATGCAGATGGTGCACTGGTGGGTGGGGGGTGCGCGTGGGGGGAGCAGATGTATGCAGGTGGTGTACTGGTGGGCAAATGTGTGCAGGTGGTGTACTGGGACACGCGTTTTGGCAGACTGGGGCCAATGTGGATGGAACTAAGTTCAAGGTAATGCAATACGTCTGTCAGTACGAAGGGATGCCCTCAGGTATTGTTGAGACTACATGTTTACAACATCACGATGAAAACTGTCACCGTCGCCACCCGCGGTTCTGACAAAATTCGTTCTAACAACTTTTGTTGAATCCTAATACCCTCCTGAATGCCCCCTCTAATTTAACGCCAAGGCGCAGGCGAAAAAAAGCTCATCTATTCATCGTACCTTGGGGCAAGGCGGATGTTTTTTCTTGCGCAATGAACTCGGGAAAAGTGAATGTCGCATAAATTTGGGGATTTACTCCCTGTTTTATGTGAGCGTGTAAATCAAAGAATACTTATTATGATGTTATAAAACTGCTGTTAACAAATTTTCGACACTACCACGGTGAAGGACGCACACGTGACCTCCACACGCGGAATCGAGCCCTGGGCTTGGGCGTTATTATGCTGAAGAGAGACGTAATTGTGTGATGAAGTCTGAGTGTGATGAAGTCTGAGGGTAGTGTTGGGGAATGAAGCAAAAAGAAGAGGTGACGAGTGATGAACGAGGATAAACGTGACGGGACAAAAGTAAATTAAGTGATGAGATGGAGGGAAGACGGATGAGGGTGGGAAGTGGGATGAAGCGAGATTGAGCAAACCTCTAGTGACTAGTCTAACATCAAATGAAATTACAGCCAGACTACGTACCTGCCTACCGACGTACCTGCCTACCTATCCTCCCACCTTTAAACGTACCTAACTACCAATCTACCTATCAATATACCTATCCACCTACCTACCCTTCCATCCACCTACGTACGTACGTACCTACTCACCTACCTACCAACGTATCTACCAACCCACCCACCCACCTACCTACCCACCTACCTACCCACCCACCCACCCACCCACGCACCTACCTACCTACCTACCTACCCACCGACCTAAGAACCTACGCACCCACCTACCCACCAACCGACCCACCCACCTCACTAACTAACTACCCACCCATCAACCCACCAACCTACCTACCCACCTACCTACCCACCTACCTACCTACATGTTACAGCAAATATAGGACATTGAGGACCCATTCAGTCAACATGAGATGAAAACTGAACTCAACCAGGAGTGTATGAACGGCTCGAGTCCTGGTCCAGTGCGCTCTAGTCAGCCATGAGGCCGTCTTCATTAACCGCTCCGTGTAGGCCACATAAAGCTGCACGATGACTCATGTGTCGACAGCAATTAAAGTTAATTTACCAGAGACCCGACAGTCCCACATACAGCACGGACGATGCACCTTAATGCCTGTTTTCAGTGAAGGATAAAAGACAGTATTCAGACTGTATATCGCAGTGAATTGCCCCCAGTGAGTGACAGCCGATAGGTCTGTGTTCATCACTGCTTGTGTTGTCGCGGGAAGATAGGATGAGTGCATTAAAGGGTCTTCTTTATGTCTTCCTTTAGATATCCTGAACAAACGTCGGTAATTAGGAATCGTTGGACTTCAACTGATCGTGACTCAACTTTGTGAAAAAACTCACATCATTGTGGGTATTTTTCAATAGCAGTTGCTGGTAAAAGCAGGTTTATCTGTTGAACGTTTGGATGTTTTTTTTCTAATAAAATACACATAAGTAATGAAAGCAGATGTTTGCAGGTTTTGTAGCTTTCACCACAATGACATCAAACGTTATGCTCCGGACAGCACACATGGGAAACATCATCATGTCAGTGTACATGCAGATTACTATGGTCGTAATTATCCGTGTATTTAACATCTAGACTGAGGTTGAGATAGGAAAATTTTAAGGGACTATTGATTAAGCATTTAAAAATGGTGAATGAAACCTTCTTACTACGAGTAGCAGGGGCACATCGGCGGTCAGGTAGCCCATTCTTAAAGTGTTCATTCGTCACGATTAAAAATAGGGTTCGGGCATTCAGCTGTTACCTTCAATTGCACCCAGTGTACCAGTGTAAAGAATCAAACTAGGGTCCGGTGCGACGAGCGAACACTTTAACCACAAGCCTACCCCATTTCACAATATGTCGGTGATTTCTAAAGTGTACCTATGTATGATACATATGTATCGGTCGACAGTTTCCATGGCGCATTGGGTAAACCGTTTGCCCGGAGAGCTGAAGGTCGGCGTTCGATCCCTGCCGAAAGACCCAAAACGTAGGCAAAATATAGGCAATATGGCTATATGGTCGCATATGACGTCATGAGTAAAACAGTCACATGCTTGACGACGGAATATGCATAATGGGAGACGTGGAGATAACAGAAACTGCTATCGCGATGCAAATAAAAATTCAATACGAAGTCAATATGGCAATATGTTAATACAAATTCTTTTGGAACAAAAATTGGGGTACATGTTTCTGACGACTTTGTCTTTCACCCATTCATATGCTGTAATTTTCCAGTAGGCTATTTTCATTTAACCAACCTCATCATCGGTTAAATGAAATTGAATAAACATGGACCGGTCGACTTCAGCCAAACATCACGGGTCTTTGTAGTACCATCAGTACACTAGCACTCAGCGTGTTTGGTTCGTAGTTGGCGCAGTTGTGGCGATATTGCCTCGTAGTTGGTGCAGTTGTGGCGATATTGGTTCGTAGTTGGTGTAGTTGTGGCGATATTGGCTCGTAGTTGATGCAATTGTGGCGATATTACTGCCCACTGTAATATTCTTACTTCCGATTCCCATTGGTTGATGAAAACTGCAATGTGTCGTATATCACATTCTACTTAATTAGACTGACTTAAGAAATGTGATATTCATATTCACATTCTAAATTCATAATTAATTAAATATATTATAGATATTCACCACCGGTAGTACACAACTAGCCTTTGATAAACCCCTCGCAACAAATACTTGAGTCAGTATAAAGTGTATAAGATACATTGTGTGTCTATTGGCAGAGAGAACACGACGAGGTTGAAACGACTCGTTGAAACGTCCAATGTGTCACTGCGCATGTCAGAATTGTCATGCGTTTCTGGGTAGCGTCGCCATCAACCGGAGACGCAGACAGGAAGTTCACGAAAGAGTCACGGCGGCAAGGGTTTATTTTTTGGCTGGATATGTTTTTATGGTGCTGCATTCCTGATGACTGCCCATCAGCGGTATTGCCACGTAACTCATTAAACAAACTCGTGCCCTAACATGCAGGTTATGGAGCTGACATTTTTCAGATTTATATCAAAGTAAAATGTGATCCCATATACATTCACGACCCCGTTTGCTTATGCTAGCGTAGTTGTACCAAGTGAGTCCCGATGAGAGAGTTTATATTTCAATTGAAAGTCCTGTCTGGAGTTTCACATATGAATTGTGGAGTTTTACACATGTATTCTAAGGTCTGCCTAGAGGTTTTGCATTCAAACGGAACGACCTACTCATAGTTTATATTTGAACTGTAAGTGAGTGAGTTTGGTTTTACGCCCCTTTTAGCTATATTCCAGCAATATCACGGCGGGGAACACCAGAAATGGGCTTCACACATGTTACACATGAGGGGAATCGATTCCGGGTTAGAACTGATCTTCAGTAACCCATGGTAGTCGTAACAGGCAATTATCGGGATCAGGGGGTCTGGCTCGCCGACTTGGTTGACACATGTCATCACATCCCAGTTGCGTAGATCGATGCTTATGCTGTTGATCACTGGATTGTCTGATCCAGACTCGATTATTTACAAACCGCCGCCATGTAGCTGGAATATTGCTGAGTTCGACGTAAAACTAAACTCACTCACTCACTGCATTGTATGGTCCAGGCCTGATTATTTACAGACCGCCGCCATTGCCTGCTGTTCCTCCTTTCACAAAGCACTAAAGTGATCGTAAGTCACTAAGGTAACCTTAGTGCGATGCTAAAGAATGGGAGCTAAGGTTAACCTTAGTAAAGGTTGAAATGAGCCCCTGGAATATTGCTGGTTGCGGTGTAAAACTAACGCACTTATTTTTCTGGAACGATAAAGAAACCGTACATGATTCCCTCAACAAGCATTGTCAAGTATTTGATATTTTGTCAGAAGAAACAGCACAAGTGTATAAGGAAAAAGAGCACTAAACCAGTTAACATTTGTAACTTCAAGTCAACGTAAGTTAGTTTATCTATCATAGCTTTTTGAATTCCTAACATTCTAAATAATACAAATAATAAAACAAAATGCTTTACATGATCCTTGTCCTAAATCTAAAGGTAATTTTTCACCACGACAACTAACCATGTATCCACACAATTGCCGATTCAACTTTTTATCACCAAGAACAGACTCCCAGGCTCTGGGCGTGACAAATGTCTACATGTCACGAGTAGCTATGACAGGATGTGGACAATGGCTTGAAAACGAATTTAATGGCACTTTGATGTAACACAATGCGATTTTTCTGTACTTTAATATTGATAATATCTTATTCTTGTAGCTGAGCCGAAGTTCTACCCAAGTTGATACGACACACCCCCTGGGAACGTGGCCATTAGTGAGTACGAAGCCAGAAACAGAGACCATATCACTGGTTATCGGATCACGCTATACAAACACGATCTTGACGTTTGATAATGGGAACGAATTTCAAAATTTGAACGAAATATTCTGACCCTGCTCTTGAAAACGTTGGTAACTGATTGTATCTAAATTTCAATTTTCATACTACATCATTAAAAAAGAAGGGGATATTGGATTTACAAGATTATTAAAATGCAAATGATGAAGCCATGGAGGAAACAGATGACGAAGAGAAATTAAGGGAAAATCTGACAATTTATTCCAGTACTTTAGAATGTTTCATCTGTTTGGATATATATTACTTTTTCTCACATACATAAGCAATGGCTAGTTGTAGGCTCGAAAAATGGAATATCTCTACATTCTTTCAGTGGTGTATGATCATTCAAAAGCATTTGACTTCTCATAGCGGTCGCTGTAATGATAGGAACGGAAGATGAACCCCATAGATTTTCTACGAATGGTATTAGCCTGCCTCCCAAGTCTTACAGAATGAATTACATGGGAGACCTACTGAAGTCTAGAATGGTTTCACAAGCCTAGATTGTCTCAGCCCTAAAAAATCAAAGATAATTCTGGGCTCAATTCTGATGTCTTTGTAGACATACATTTTCAAAAACGAAAAGTTTTATTATACTAAAAGGACTACATGTCAATACGGTAGTTTTTAGTAAAATGAATTAGTCTAGTGAGGTCTTGCATCGAAATGGATTTGCAACTACATAATCTCCTAAAATGTACGTTTGAAATGTAAATTTGTGTGAATTGTTTTGGTTTAAGAAATGAAATTTTAACGTACCACACATCAGTCGTTGTATATTATGCGTAAAAAACTCTCTTTTCAATTATGAAGAGTGTTAAAACAAAATGTTTCAACTAACATCACACAAAAGATAAGAGTGCTTTTTGTAGCCTTTCAGGTACTCTTTCAAGAACCTCAACTTCTTTGTGGAAGTCATCGATGTCCTATCACCTGGACTGCTCCGTGGTTGAAGTGTTTGTTCGTCACGCCTAAGTCCCGGGTTCGATTCCTCACACGGTCAAAATATGCGTAGGCCATGTCTGCCTGCCAATTCTGGAAAATTGCTGAAAGCGGCGTAAAAATTCACTTTCATGTTTAGATATGTGTCACGTTTAGATATGTGTCACGTTTTCGTGCAAAGGTTTGTTTACATTGTGCATATATTGTCTGTTTGAAAAATTATATTTTTATACTTTTATAATGTGCATGCTTTTATGAATGACTCATCACAGTCTTACGTAAACAATGGTACATTAAAGCAGGTTTTTAGAAATTAATTAACCACAGTAGCAAAGCGCTATTATACCTGTGTGTTTACCTGTGTAACCTATGGCCGGGGGTAATATGTAAATGCATTTTCTACCTGGGCGGGGCAGACAGGTGTCAGTGAACACTGACAAAATGTTTTCACTCAGAGGTACGAGAGTTCGTCTCACAGACCGCTCGGATCTCGCGAGACTACGGCAAAATTATGTCCTTCCAAATCATTTGAATTAAATTTATAGAATTTTCCCTCATTTAATACTTTAATACTTAATTACTTCTTTTGACATACCAGGTACACAAAGTTCATTATATGCGTTTAAATCGAAATGCACCAACAGATGTTTCTGGCCGTTTACTGAGGTCTTAAGTTAAGGGGAGACAACCGCTGTGGGATGCATTTCACGGGAAAGTAATGATTCACGTGTGACTTGGCTATGTGCGTAAAAATTAAAATGTCTCTCACACTATAACTTTTGAATAATATTACTGTTTTATTATACCATTATATTTGAATAGGAATTTTCTCCATGGTCACGAGTGTGTACTTTATGAGGTGTTGTCCCGTCTCATGCGAAGCTGAAGCGTAGAAGCCCACGTGTCTCCACATATCTCCACAGCAGGTCCGACGCTGGGATGAGGACCATGGCCACCGGAGACGCCGGAGGCGTCACTTAAGATGAAAATGCGCGCAGCGTCATCGTGGATGATTACCGTAGGGCTGTTCGTAGACGGTATAGTGAGTGAGTATGGTTTTACGCCGCTTGTAGCAATATTCCAGCAATGTGACGGGACGCCAAAAATCACCAGGGGACTTCACACATAGTACCCGTGTCGGGAATCGATCCTGTCTTTGGTGTGACGGGGTACAGTGGGTTAAGATTGATTTAGGCAGTTCAAGACAATTCAGCTATATCGCATGGAAACCCTGTTGGTATTCGAACCGGACGTTTTAAGGTGGCGAGTCCAAATTTAAACCTTCACACTATTCATAGTTTCTGCGACTATAAACATCATGATGGATAACCGTCTCGCCGTTTCTTACCTTTGGGTGTCAGTGAGTTTAGTTTTATGCCTCTTGTGGCATTATTCCAGCAATATCACGACCGGTGAGACCAGAAATTGACTTCACACATTGTACCCAAATGGAGACTCGAACCAGGGTCTTCGGTGTGACGAGGGAACAATTTACCCACAAGGCTACCCTACAGCCTATGCTTCAGTCTGCATTAATTTTAACAACTGTAATGATTTTTCCTACGAAATCTATTATTGGCTGCAAGAAGTATAAGTAAGATAAATGTTCGGTAGAAGGAAATGGGTTGATTTAGTAACCTGGTGGTTTACACGCACGTTCGTCACACTGAAGACCAAGGTTCGATTCCCCACATGGGTTCAAGGTGTGATTTCTGGGGTCTCTGTGGTGTTGCTGGAATATTGCTAAAGACGGTGTAAAACTAAAGTCACTCACAAGAAAATGCTGTCTGAAACATGCGTCACTGACAAACATACCAAAAAATACCCTCGACAACATTAAAGGTGGGGCTTAAGGTTAACGTACCTTACAATGGAGTTTCTGTTAGACTGCTCACCCTGAATTTTTAATGCGATATGAAATAATAAAAAAGGTTTTCTTATCTCAAATTTCCCTGCCAAAGTTGATATTTATGCCCCAGGTAAGTACAAAAGTACTGTGGACTTTGCACAGCACTATTAAAGACACATGTCATCTTGATTTTTCCCCATAATACGAAAAGTCATTTCTAAGAGAATAATATTAAGACTGTTACCATATAATCTCATATTCAATAAACAAGTTAAAGAAAGCTAGTTAACAACATCGTTTTCTTTTTCCATCCGGGTTAGTTTTGACATATGAAACACATACAAATACGGACACCCTAACTATTCTTGCACCAAACACCCGTGAAAATCTAACCCGGTTAATATAAGATAGGGCGCGTATTTGGGTATTTTAATCAATACAAAATCTCATTTCCTCAATTAATTACAAATCTGGGAGTACAAGAAAACGCATAAGAATCAAAACCCAATACCTGTATGATACCTTGCGTATTTTACTCAGTTAACTAGATTGACTGGCTAGGGTTCGTCGTGGCGCCCAAACTCTTCAACAGCATTAGCTAATGGTAGGCGATGCCTATATATACACATACTAGCCGTATCCACTGACCGGGATGTACTGTAACAGTCACATGACTTCCTAGTTGAGTATTTAGAAATGGCTGCCAAGTGTTTGGCGATATGACAAACTTATAGTCTTTTGAGATGCACTTATATTTAGATTATACATTTAGAAGAGCTAATTACTGAATAAGGATAAGAAACTCCCTGTAAAAGTACTCAATTCTTTTCACTAGTGGGAGTATACAAAATGATAGTTACTTCTCCAAAAGTGCAATTACAGTGCAAAAGTGCATCAACAGACATGGGAGTAAATACCCAATTGCTTGAAAAATTATCTGGAGCTATGTAAAGCTGTGAAATCCTACAGCGCTGACACATGTTCGACTGGTGATAAGCGGATCGGTTAAGGGAATCAATTCTCAACAATTCTGGCCCTGAATTTACTCAAATGCAGTAAGGTGAAAATGCCGAAATGTCAAGCGGGGCAAATTCTTGCCTTTGATAGCCCAACTCACTCACTCCTGTAAAGGGAATGTGGGTCACCCAGTTATGTCCCTACTTCCAGTTTATTCACACAGATTCGTCCAGTTTTGATTGGAACCCAGGTTGCTGACGCCATTGATAGATGTCAAGTCCAGTACTCTCCTCCTCGTAACGAGACCAAGAGACAGAAGGCTCTGAGCGTTACTCCTCACGTTCCTCTCCCTCTGACGAGCAGGTGTGGTAAAACACACAGGTCAGGGTGGACAAGGAGGTTGGATAATACTAGACCCGTTACATCAGTCGCCTAGGTGACTCTGTCGTTAAACTAGCACTGCGCCAACGACACCCAGCTGACATGATGGCCTGTGTTTGACGTCATGAGACCTTAGACACACAGCGCCATCTAGTGTCCACTGTGAGAGGTATGCAGGTGAAGATGTCGAGAGGAAGTGCAGCTCTCCACGTTGACGACACATTCCTCCCCCTCCTGTGTGATTGCAGACGTGAAGTTCGGCCGACGACATCTACCTACTACCCTTCGCAGTTTGGGGCAACTCTTTGTCTCTTATTGCCGGGGTGTTATCAAGGGCCTGTTGTGCAACGGCTGGCAGATAATCACACCTCGTAATTAATCCGGATGTGACGTCACTATGTCTCTGCAGAGTCACAATATCGCATGATGTCCGACAGTTGACTTAAATATAGTTGTTAATGGTACTATATATGTTTCCGGCTTGCACATCTGTAAATGCATAACGCCAAAAAAATATTGAAGGTATTTTCTATTTACAGTTGCGTTTGCAATAATAGCTCATTGGTTGCTGGTAGTTTCAGGATTGTCCATAGTTTCTCTCACAGTCCTGAACCATATTATTTTCCCTACAGTCTAGCTCTCCCTGCAGTGAAGATCTGGGTTAGAATATTGATCTTCAGTAACCGGGTGGTCAGACTCGCTGACTTTGACACATGTCATCCCAGTTGCGCAGATCGATGCTCATGCTGTTGATGATAAAATGTGACACAATGAATCTTTGACGTGGGTCATTATCTTTTCTCACTTGTTATTTACCAATTGAGCTTGTTAAGCAATGAATGGAAATGAGCTGACCATGTTCTCAATACGCTGTTATGTTTGATCACGTGATTGCTTGCTCCTACTTGTCTTAAAAGTACACAATGCAATTTAGAAAGTGGTGAAATGTAAGATATTTGGATTACACTTTCTTAGTAATATACAAATTCTAGTATTGTTTTGGAATTGGCACAGTGTCTGGGCGGGTTAGGCGTCTACTTCGTGTGCTGGCGATCAGGTGTCTGACTCTGAGGGTGTGGGTTTGAATCCCGGATGGGACTAAATGTAAAAAAAAAAACTGCTAGAATTTATACTTTACTAGAAAGCGTCATTCCAGAGATGACATATGTTATACTTGTCATACTACACAAGTTAGAAATGTGATCCAACTTGAAGGACACTGTTCTAGTGACTACCAAACATGGGCGTATCATGTTTAGCCCTGCAGTTTAAAAGAGTAATAGCTTATAATGACCTTGTTATGGCGTTTGAAGTAGCTGTACTAAATCTTCACGCAAGAAGAACTTCCCTGTCTATCGACGTGTGGAACTAATATACCCCTACGTTCTGAATAATGAGATCATATAGTCTTGGTAATGTCCCTTTACAAAATATCAAAACTCTTATTGTAGATTCATGTTACCTGTTGTCCAGCCATGTTTATGAACCTTTTATACTGCAGTAGTAATTTTTGCATCTTACAGATAGTGCTGCAAGCCTGTAATGTTACAGATTTGAGGATCATTGTTGTCGCAGAGGTTGTTGTTGCAGAACCACGTGATCAAATCAGGTCAGGATTTCTGGGTGATGTTCCAAGCTGTACAAGCGTCCTCTTTATTACCGCCCATGTTTTCACTTGGCTAATTGTGATCGTAGCGTTAAAATCGTTGTGTAACATGGAGTTAATGTTATCATAGAAAACAACGTTGTTATCTCGACATCGGTTGAGTCCCAGTATACTGGAGAATCCCGTTATGTTCGGTTATCAGATGACGTGAACAGAGTATCGTAGACATTGTGTGTACGACACATTTAAGGGAGCACCTGCCCGGATAGTTGGGATACCGGATTAAGTGATATGTGGATGTACACACGTTCTAGGGCTATGAGATATTATTCTCAAACAGATACTGTCCGTTTTGACTTTAAAAATTACACGTCTGATAATATGTCAAATGGATCTTATGAACTGTTCCATGACAAGATCCTAGGTGCGCTAGGGGTAGCCAAGCGGTTAAGGCGTTCGCTTGTCCCACCGAAGATCCGGGTTCGATTCCCCACAATATGTGAAGCCGATTTCTGGTGTTCCCCACCACGATATGACAGGAATGTTGCTAAAAGCGGCGTAAACCTTAATTAACTCACTCACAAGATCCCATCAAGAGTGGTCTGAATTATACCTCAATTATGACCTCATCTATATTCCAATCAGTGAGCGCCTTAGGTCCACTGAACTACGACCTCAGACGACCTCATTTCTGTCTCCGGCAAATTGAAACATTCCGCATGAATACCGAAAAACAAACATATTCTTTTTTTCAGATGAAGGGATTGGTTTATTAACAAAATATAACAACATATGATACAAGCTGTGGAAGACCACATGGTGATGTGTGCTTAGTATTGAAACAATGAATATAAGGGAGTCGTCTCCTATATCTACAGTATACCACTATAAACTCGCCGCAACACTCGGACTCGGGTCGGACGTGTTTCCGTGTTCAGCACTTTGGAATATACAAGTTACAAGGAGTTCTCATCAGTAGAAAAATAGTCAATGACGTGCTGCCACGTGACTTTTACGTCATTGCAAGTCGTAGTAAAACTGTACATTTTTCACTGATAAACCAATACAGGCACAAAACATGCATAGTCTTTTTTGTACATTGTATGAAATTAAATAACATAGGTCTAGATAGATAGGTATATATATGTGACATATGATGACAGTTTGAAAGACTTATGAGTTTATAAACTCACGCTAAGATTGTTGGGGTATCTTTAAGGCACTATTGAGAAAGACGTCACTTGACGTTTGTAAGCATAATAAGGCATGTTGGTGAACTTCTGTATCTGCAATATCCAAGCCGTACATCGTAAATTTCTGGGTGAAAGGCGATACATGCTCATCACACTAATATCAAGTACATCAGTCATTTCCTTCATCTATCAAATGCATTCATTAGAGTTAAAGTCGAGGTAATTAGAACTTCTGTATAATAATAACTCTCGCATCAGGCGGCGTCGGTTAGCACACGCTCTGTCTACTGTAGTTGTCAACGTTTATCAGATATAAATAAATGCGGCATTCCGTTTGCTACCCGTTTATCAGCTTCGGATGTCGTCGTCGTCGTATCGTCGCAGATCTACGCTACTAGAACATCCGTCATGCACGTTGTCGTTTTCGTGGCAAGAGGCACGTGCTTTTATCAGCTGGAAGAATTTCGTTGCATTGTGTCAGGTCGAGTTTTGTGTAAACCCAATGTACACTATTTACATAGTTAGCTAATCGAATACATTAGCCGAGACATGTAGAGCTCTGTGAAGGACTATATATTTGTATTAGCACCGGGTATGGAACCGGTGGCTAGGTCACCCTCCCACCTCTCGTCCCACTTCTCGTCCTGTCTCGTCCCTCTGCCTGTGTCCGTTGCACTCGCAGCTGGGACCATCAACGTCACGCGCACATCATGCACTGGTTCACCTTCTCTTATCACAGAATCACGTGACTTTGCTCCACCTATGACTCGCCACCTTGCCATGTATGGTGTGAGACCACGAGAAACATTGAGACCAATAGGAAATGGGCCAGCCCAATCTCTAGAGACTATGAGTTGTGGACTCATGTACACAGCCGCAGTTATCACATAAATAATATGCGCCAGGATCTGACGTGAGGGAAGTCTCTAAGTCATTATTAAAGCCTTATTTCACGGCCTTCTTTCGTACAGATGCCTTTTCTGGAGAATCTGTTTTTGTGGAGGTGGTTCCTCTCATGGAGAGGCGCTCCTTTTGTTTATTGAGTCCAATTCGTTTTAAGAAGGACGGGGATTTGTCCACAGAATTTCCTTCCGAATCATTTTCAGTCACAGTCGAAAGTGAATTGTTCATGGTACTTTTGTCTGGAGATTCAGACTTTTTCACACCTCCGATTTTGTTGAGGAAAGGTCTTCCTTTCTTCTCTGACTGAGTCTTCTCCCGATCTGTCACCGGAGTTTCTGCGTGCGAAGGCTTAGGCGTGGACGATCTGGATGACGGGAGCCTCAGACTAGAGGTCCGAGTGAGGGATGACGTTGTTGCTGGGGACATGGCCCGTGCTGCTGATGGGGGTGGTGGGGCTTGTCGTTTGGTCCTGGGAGGAGCGGAAGGTGATGAAGAGTCTGTGTTCATTTGTGCCTTAGATGAAGCAGTAGGGGACATGAAAGAGGGTTTCTTCTTTCCATCAGACGACACGGGAGTTGAGCTTCTCTTGTTTTCAGCTGAAGTTGATCCCAATAATGAACTCCTTTTGGAAGACGTCACCCTCATGGACTGGGTCCTGTTGAGAGTGGACGGTGTAGTAGGCCTGGAGCTACCTGCTGGGGTTGTGGGTCGTGAGGATGGAGACAGTGTGTTGTTGAGCCTGGTCTTTGTCGGGGAGCTGGACGCAGATGTCGATGAAGACAAGCTTGTGTTGGAACCGCCCACCTTAGACTTGTTCAGATTTGTACCTGGGGAGCCGGTGGAGAGACGAGACTTTGTACCACGGATGGAAGTCCTTGCTGCTGTATTTCTTGTGAAGGACGTGGAAGCAGATGTCCGTGTAGCAGCTTCCGCTCGCATGGATGCCCGCGCTGAGATATTGCGACTCAGAGTGCTAGGTGATGGTGAAGCCCTGCCATTATCGGTGCCGGTGGAGTCGGCCCTAACTCTTGCTGAGGCGCTAGCTGTACCTTTCATAAAACCAGGAATTGAGCGACCCGTCTTTGCTTTTGTTTGGGTTTTAGGCGTATCTTTAGGCGTAGACGGTCTGGAAGTCTTTGGTGAATTTGCTCTTTTCGCTGATTTGATCGGTGTCGTATTACTGTTCATTTCAGACTCCTTTTCACTCCAAACTTCTTCCTTTGAAGTGCCATGACCACTATCTGGGGATGTTGCTGAATACTCAACTGATGAATCTAGAGAGGAGTTCTTGCTGTTCTGTCCTTGACTGCTGGCCATGACGGACGCTGTCCAGCTCTCCGTTCTCTGCTTGCGACTATCTTCTTCAGGCAGGGCTACATTTGCTATTAGGTCGTTGTTAGCTGTCCTGTATCTGTGCGTGTCGGCTTTCCTTGAGAGAATTGGTGTGCTTAGGAATTCGGAGTCTACGTTGCTACTGAGAGACGTTCTCTGTGAGACAGTTCCTGACATGCTTTCAAATCCTTCATCACGCTCATTGCTACTGGCGTAACTACTGGCATAGCTGCTTCTTGAACCAACTTCGCTCTTGAGATCCTGGTCCTGCTCATGATGTAAACGGTTATGAGGCATCAAGTGTCCGTCATGGTCAGTGATATTATCATAACCACTGATCCTTCTCTTATCGCTTCTTTTCTGGCGCCATTTGGCCATGGCTGTTAATGGACTTTCATCATCCGGCTCGAACTGGCGATTCCTAATGTTATGACGAGTTACAGACTGGTCTACACTCGAGTAATCTGCTTCGTTGTTATTTTGACAAATTGGGGATACTCGTTGAGTCTTCTCTTCCATGCCAACACTTCTCCTCCTTTGTTCTGGGGAGGAGTCACCATCACTCAGGTTATCAGCTTGCAGAGTTTCAGTGGAGGTGTTGGTTGACTTGATGGAGAGACGACTCTGACTTTTGGGGCTGTCACTCTTTGCGGATGAAGGACGTCGTTCCGGTATTTTCATCATTTCATTGTCACTGTCATCGCTGGGAACGTACACACCATGCCGACGAGGATCCATGGACAGGCGACTAGCACTCCCTCTGAGTATTGCACGTTTCTCGTCAGTGGTATCAGGGGCACTACCACTATTCCGTATCGTGAACTCATCCTGTTGGTTCATCGCATTTCTTGCAACTGATTCATCATAGCTTTTAGACCTACTCATGCCAACCTCTAGCTCCTTGAGGGCTTTATCTACAGAGTCCTTCTCCACATTACTCTTGCATCTGTTACTCGCTGAGTCATTTTCTGGTTTCTTAGAACCGAACCGGTCTCTATTGAACTTTTGCTTCCCTGTCAGTTTCCCAGACTTCTCATTCTTTTCTCTGTCAGGGTTCACCTTGCCTTCATCAGCTTCTCCAATGGACTTCCGTCTTGGGGGAACAACAGGACTCTTGGTAGGTTCTGGCCCTTCTGTTGGTGAATGTGCCTTTGTATCTGGTTCAGGCTGCTTCTGCTTTAAAGCACTCTGGACTTCATCGAGGGAGACATGAGCGCGTTTCTTTCTTGTTTCTCTTTTAGCTTTAAGAAGGAGGTCAGAATTGGGAGTGGAAGACCTGCTAGTTTCTTTCGACATAAGTTCAGGTCCAGCACTTACAGGCCTCTTTTGCATTGGGCGAGAAACACCAACACTATCTATAGCCCGGTCAGTGTCTTCAATCTTCTTCAAAACATGATCGATATCTGTGCCCATTTTCTGACTGATCTGAGCACGGATGGACAGTTTCCCACTATTCAAATCAGAATCATCACGGGATCTTTTCTCATGATCTTTCATAGACCTTAGGAATATGTCCAATTCAGCAGGATCCAAACTGCTCTGGAAACGCTTAAAAAGTCTTTCCCGGGTTTTAACTAGTTTCTCATTTGAGTCACTGTTATTATTATCATTTTCAATACCTGTTATGTCTGATCTAGTATCTCCGTTCATGCTGGTATCATTACCCACACTAATCACAGGAGTCACAAGTTTGGATTTTTCATCAATGGTTTCAAGAGGTCGAGGCGATTCTGCACCAGAAATATTTACCCGCCACCTATTATTTGGCTTGGGAGACTCGGGTCCTGAATTTAAAGGAATGTCAAGCTTCTTGGGAGTATCTGGGAGCTTCCTCCCTCTTTTTTCAACATCCTCTGATAGGGGAGGCGTCTTAGTGACATCGGGACTGTCACTTCTACCTTTTTGATACAATTTCCGTTTAACTCTCTCTAGGACATCATCTTCAGTATCATCGTCAGCTTTCCCTGAAGGAGTAGACACTACACTGTCACTGTCACTGTTATAACGCCTTGATGTCGTCTTGTCATACATGCTGCGAGTCCTTCTAAATGGACGCACTGGAGCATCATCTGCTAATGACTCAGAAGAAGGGCGATCAGTGGATGTAACCTTCAGTTCCTTTGCTGAACTAGGATCTGGTGAAGTACGACTCTGTTGATCTGTTACGCGAGGAGAAGGGGCTCTTTCCCTGTCTATTATGTCCAACAATCCCTTTCTGTCCTTCCTCTTCCGCCTCAAGCTACCATACCGATCAAACGCAAGATCTGGTCCTTTCTTGTCCTCGCCAACATTATCATTCAAGAATTCTATAAGGGAGGCGTCATCCTCAGTAGCATAGCTCTTTCTGGATCTAGTTTTCTGGATGTCTGGCATGGCATCCTCAAGGCTACTACATGTGCTCTCAGTGTCTGTCGTGTCCAGACTTTTGTCCTCCAGCTTCTCAGACTTCCTCATGCTTCTTCTCGTGCTTCTCCTTCCAGCTCCGTTCCGAACAAAAGGAGTGTCAGCAGCTGGAGCAGCTTCACCCATCCCACTGATGAGGCCACTGGCAAGTTCCAGGTTGACCTTTTGAACTTTTTTCACACTGAAGCTTCCATCATTGTACTTCTTGTTCGTCACCCCGGATCTCACATCCGCCAACAGCATGTCCACGATGGAACCGTTCTCAGGACTAGTTGGGGAACTTCGGTCCATCGACATATCTCCTGGTTCCTTCAAACCTTCAGCTGCAAGAGAACAAGGGTGTTTAGACTGGCATTATATAGTTTCATCCAAACACACGGAAAAGGTCTGATCATATAAAAATAGTTTCGGAATGGTCGTTAGAACTACTTTGGAGCAAAGAATACATCTTACAACTTCTGTTTTCAAAAATGCAAACTTTACTGGCTGAAACAGACGCAGACTGCAGTCTTAAGATCACGCAACTGTGCCCCCATTTCCAATACCTACATTACAGTCGAATCTCCATTTCTTGTTTCATTTATAGCCAGCATGCAACATGGGATTTTACTTTCTTTTGCGCTACTGTTCAGTGAAATGTTACATAACTGTAAATCTAAATATACCTTGCGTAAACATAAATGAGCACTACTGACCTTGTTTTTCAGCCAGTTTCTTGGAGTTCTCCGACTCCTTCTGCCTTCTCTTGGCTTCAGCCTTCTCCTCCTGAATACGTCGAGATTTGTTCTCCTGTAAACAGTCACAAAACGTCAGACATGTGACACTTATCGCAGTATGATTTGAATGAACTTTTATACGTACTGGAAGATTTAAATTGATGTTATTATCAAATACATATGTATATTATCTTAAGACTTTTTTCTTCATATTACCCCTTCCAAACCAAAAACAGTTTGCAATACTATATAAGTGCTGATCCATACAAATGAATGGTTCAGTATTCCAAGCACTACATTATGCCATAAGGGAACATCATCCAAGTTGCTACACGTTACAGTGAAAAGCAAAACGGTCACTATGAATATTCGCTCAGGTCCATGTCCCTCACCTCTATCGCCTTCTTGAATCTGTCCATAAATATCTGCAGTGTCTTAAAGCTGTCTTCAAGTTTGAAGCTTGATGGTTCTTCACAGAAGAAGTCAGCCAACTCCAGACGGAGAGCGTCTATGTCCTTCAAGTCTTCCTGCAGTTCTAGCACCTCCTCGTTGGCTTCCTGGAATACGTCAACAAATGACTAGTTTCTGGGATAAGATTACAAAACTCTGAAAGATTCTAGGATGAGTACTATATGATATTTAAATTGCGCACATATCCATGCTGCTGGTACGTGCTCAAGGCTAAGTACTAGTAACTTCAATAAATGCAGGTAAAATATATTTATTTCCTTCTATTGTGACTGGTTGTACAAAATGTACTCATTGAAATCTACTTCAGTAAGTCTTTGTTTTCGTTTCAAATCGTAGGAAACTGTTCACACAGTTCTTACGTATCAATGACTGTTCATGATACGGGTGGTAGGTTTTATAGCAGTTTCGACAATTATTGTAATATGTTAAATACGTTATTCCATGATGCTGTAGATCATTCCACCAAAAAGCTAGGAAATATCAATGCTGGCTAGTAGAACAATTATAGGTGGCAATACCTGCCCAAAATATCTCAACCATAAATATGTGCAAACATAACTCATTCGGTAAGAATGTGGGTATTTACAGCGATCCAACATTGACTCAAACATATATGGTCACGACTGTTTTCCCAAACTGTCACATATCAAACGCCAAGGTTTACTCGGAATCCCCGATCTAAACAATTAAAAGTAAGTGAATTCTGTGAGTGGCGGCCAAAACGTCAAAATAGTCTCTCTTTTTCTCACGGTATCTAATGACATAACTGTATCCCATAACCGGTCGGGCGTTATTGCTGTGTATCACATATCTCGCCCCTGGCTTAGGTAAACACACCCGTGTTATAACGTACAGGAACACACCAAGCACCAACATAAGCATGGGAGGAGGACTGTAGCAGATTGACACGGGAAGCCTCCAAATTAGAGGCTTCGTAGGCCATGAGGCTAAAAGGTCGGGATACATATGAGAAGTATTATTAATATGTTTTGAAGAAGCGAGGAAACATTTCTTTAATCTGTGGAGGGTAAAGTTTAGGCTGCGTTTAGTGATCCCGTCATGAACACGAGGCGGGATGGGATGATATATTGTGCCTGTGAGGTAATTGAACCTTGGTCGTTTCAGTGGCGAGTGAATGCTTTAAGTACTATTCTACCCCACCATCCTATTGATCTGGGGTTTCAGGTATTACGATCCAACCCACCACCACCTCTGCACTTAAGCAATAGTGAATGGATTCCTGTGCAATTATGACGACTCCATGTCGGGGTAATTGGGTTAATTTGGGTTAGATGTTCGTATGTTTATGTGAGAAAGAAACACAGATGTACCCACCATTAGGAAAGACGCCATCTGGGATTTGAAGTCATCGCCAGTCTTGCTAATCTGGTCTGATATGTCCTTGACCTTGGTGGTGATGCTCTTGATGTCGGACATTAGACCGTCCATGGCAGTACTGGAAGAGAGAAAGGAGACGTCATTATTGCAACTACCACGACGTCAACGTGTCAGACTACCATGTCTCCTGTCTACACGATTATAACCCAAAACAGTTCTAGCGAAGACACTTTAACACTATCGTATGAGTGATGTGGTTTCAACGCAGTTTGGACGTTATTTCAGTTCAGCCACGACGTTATGTTAAAGCAAGAGCGCACATGAAGGTTCACAAGTCGTACCACCTAAGAACGATCCCGGATGTGATGTTGGAGGACCAAAGTTAATTACACCATCACAGCATGAGAGGGGCGCCAGCAATGGACAATGGGTAATATTCCTTGTCGTGAACACACCCAGAACTATGCTACCTAATCACTCGTTCGACACTGACACCTCTTTGTAAGTGCAGTAGTCGTGACTACCAAGAGAGGATAACATACATGCGATGTTGAAAACCTCTTTAACAAATAAGTCCGTAGAGGAATGCAGTCTGCTTCCAAACAACGACATGACTTAAAGGTCATATACTGCGAGTACTTAATATGGACTTGAAGTGCGTGGTTTTGTGTATGTTAATGGATTCGCTGTCTGCACTATCGGAATGAATAACATCAAGCGTATAACGGGACCTGACTGCACTCTGTGCATGTACTGCTGATACTGTGGGTCAGATCATGTCACGGTGTTGCCCCCATGTTGCCTCGGCGTCAGGTCATAACATCAGACCTACGTGTGACAGCCAGTTCCCCCCTGCCCCGCCCTAACGCTACCCCCGATGTCGATGAGTGTAGGAATGCCATGACGACGTGACGGAGTGAGCGACGACATCACAACATTCCAGTAAACTGCATACATGGCCGCTAGTGTGTCTCCGGTGTGTCTGATCAGGTTCACAATGACATATCAGAGGTATTGTGTTCTACAAGACGTAAACGGGATCAAAGAGGATATCACACCTCGCCATGTTTACTCTTGCCGTTATTTCATAACAACTGCACTTTCCTGCGCTCTAACACACAGTCAGCACGTGAACATATGCATTCATGTATTTCATACGTGATTGTGATCACAAACCTCATATAACAGTGCATTGGGGTGCTTGGGTCTTAGAAAAATCTTTGGATTGCCTCATATGCTCTTGATCAGCATACATATTACAAAGTAATCTCACGTCTGTCGTACCTAAAAGCGTTAACACAGACTTAGGAAAGCCCGTACACTAAGGTCGCTTTGTAAAAGATGCCCTGAAGTCGAGAACTTTATTGACAACAAAATGTAGCGTTCAGCTTCTGACAAAGTCCTTGTATCATCGTTGAGGGAGAGGAAACTGCACGTTGACACAGCACAGAAAACACCTAATGTTACAGAACATTCATGCTTTATTTTAGCAAAATTACAAAAACAGAAACTTACTTGGAAGCATCCTTCAGGAACGTCATCTCCTCGGGGAAGTTCAGAAGCTTTGGGTTCTTTTGTTCTGCTTCCTGGAAACGAGATGATTAAGTCCAAATGAAAACTGGCCACATATGTATTACATCATGGTACTTTGCTGCACTAGTAGCCCTTGCGTACACACCAGGTGTCCACTGACATTTATTCATGTGTGATGTGCTACCGTTCCATGTCTGTTAAACTGTCACAACGTCCTCAATGTGTCATACATTACACACCAATTACACATAGTTTTACTGTTTCCAGTGATGTGCGTGGTCCACTTATCTATGTCACCAATAACTTACTGAAATGTCGAATGATAATAATTCTACGCCTCTTTTAGCAATATTCCAGCAATATCACAGCGGGGGCACTAGAAATGGGCTTCACACGTTGTATCCCTGTAGGCAGCTGAAACCGGGTCTTCAGCCTGACGATCAAATGCTACCACAAGTCTACGCTACTGTAGGGCGGTGGGGTAGCCTAGTGGTTAAAGCGTTCGCTCGTCACGCCGAAGACCCGCGTCCGATTCCCCACATGGGTGTACAATGTGTGAAGCCCATTTTCTGGTGTCCCCCGCCTTGATATTGCTGGAATATTGCTAAAAGCGGCGTAAAACTAAACTCACTCACTACCCTACTGTCTCAACTGTGCAATGAATGCAACCACGTTTGTGCTCACCTGTGCAACATAATGCAGCAAGTTCATTCGAGGCTTGTTGGCTCTGATCTCTGTGAGCTTAAGCAGTGACGACAGCTTAAACCCGGCAGCGTTCCCCGCATGATTACCCTGCAATGAGATAATTATGTGCAATTAAAAAAAATCCCATTAACTTCAAGTCGTCTCTAACATGTATTACTCAGCGAACCATAATCCTGTCTTAATGAAACGAATCTTCCCTTTTTATTATAATTATATAACCGGATCAGGATGATTACATGTCTATCTATCCTTGAATACGTAATATGCTTTTTGTATGGTGGTGATGATAATAGGGATAATGGCATTGTCAGAATAGTTTAGGGGTAAGATAATTCCGCTTTCTGCACAGTCATTGTGAATTAGCGTTTGGTGATGTACAGTGAAATCTCCTTAATCTGGACTCTACCGTTCTGGGGTAAACGTCCAGACTACAAAACACCCGGACTATCAAATCTGTATCTCTAAACAGATCCCTAACAATACCAGATGGAAACGTTTGTTGATTATACGGATTCATAAGGTTTCACTGTATTTCCAACTAAACATTACAGCAACATCGATGACTGAGTGAGTGAATTTTATGCAACAATATTCAGGCTATATTGAGGCGATCTGTAAATAATCGAGTCTGGACCAGACAATCCAGCGATCAACAGCAGGAACATCCATGTACATGACTGGGATACGGTGATGAGTGTCAACCAAATCTGACCACCCGATTCCGTTAATCGCCTTTTACGACAAGCGTGTGTTACTGAAGATCAGTTCTAACCCGGAACTTCACGGGTATCAACAACGACACACGACGTGACAGTCTGTGAGAAAGGTGGTATCCGGACACAAAGAGTCTGGACTACCGAGGTTTCAATGTGTTTAGAACTTGAGCAACAGCTTCCGCAACAATGATTACACATGACGTCATTCCTGGACAGCTCGTGTGAGAGAGTGTTGCAGCGCGGTACTGCTTGTGAGAAATTAACCTCTTTGTTTACAAATCTAACTAAAGGTCGTGTCTCTTTGTTAGTTAGTTTGTTAACTTTCCATGAACAAAGCTGTGCAGCCCACATAAAGCGGGTTTAGTAAACGCTAGAATGACAAGTCGGTTACGGCGGTCGACTTACCGCGTTCAAGTAATTTCCAGCAATCAACACCAGGTAAATCAGCTCACGGAGGGAGCGGCTCTCTTTGATCTCTGAAATATACAAAGAAAAGTGATTAGCTTAATTCATTCTAATGTGCGTTTATATACTCTATTGACATTAACAATATCTGGGCGCACGTCTTGTTTCACTAAACAGCATGACAATCAGTGACCTGATCACCATGCGATAAACCCTAATATATAGCGCCAAAACACGACTCTCGTACATACACATGTAAATAGCAGAAAATTCGTGTTGAAAGTAATCTTTTCACATCGCTGAGGACACTCTCTGAAGCCTACGGTCCTTCGGTGCATGCTGTAATACAACTCTTAATAGAGGGTGAAACTTGTTCGTAGTCTCTGTACACGTGGTCTTAGCGTTGTTTATACAACAACCACTACAATCACTTAATCACCTGTCTAACTTTGCAGAAAATTGCATGAGTCTTCATAATGCGTCCTGGCAACATTCTCTTCAGCTAAACCCTGTAATCATATCATTAGGTCCGGATTTGTCCAGTGGAGTGTAATGCTCCACTATAGGTACTTAGGTAAGCATGTGGTATGTTTATGTAATCGATTGTTGAACACTTCCGATGACAAGGGCCATGATGTTTGATCATGTAATGTGATCTGGGTACGTAATGAAGAGATGGGACTTCATAGATGAGGGTTGGGAAGGGGGTATGGGAGTCATAGACTAGGGGGGTGGGGTGGGGGTGAGGCCGAAATGAGATCAGGGATTGAGGAAACAGAGATGGGTGGGGAGAATAGTTGGTGTTGTGGCTGCAGTTATGGATTGATGGCGATGATATAGAGTTGGCATTCCGCACACAGTGGAGCATTCTCATCCCACAGTGGTTACTTGGCACATCTTCCAACGTAACCTCTGTTCTAATACGACCCTTTCATGGTGCAAGTGTTCAAGACTCGTGATTGGAGGCAATCAGATTTAGTAGTGCAATCAGCGACCTTCTTTCAAAAGTGATCATTCGAAAGATCTCGGTAATCTGGAGGTGACTGGGATGGGTGGGTAGGATGTTGTTGGAGGTGGGGCAGAGGTCACGGAGATGATTTCTCAGACATATGTGTTTCGCACATGGTGGAGCAAGAATGCGAGGGTAAGAGATAATGGGGGAGGAGGGGGTGGGGTGAGATTGAAACACAGGGATGCATCAACTTGTCAAAACAATCACTGTTTATCTTACCAGACACTGAACTCTTCATAATATTGATATGTATAATACATACGCGTGCGGTAGGGGAACATGTTGTCGTTATATAACGCTGGCCATGGCGTAACGGGAACACAAACACCGCGGACGTGGGGTGGGGATTTAATGAACTGTTAAAGTGTCCGTGCATGACGGCCAGACCCGAGGCTGAGTCCAGTGATGTTGACCGCATAGAACAGACACCCCTGGTCAGGTTTCAAAACCACTTACACAAATCCTCCCCACCAATTACAATATCATAGCAGGGGGCACCGATCTATATACATATCATGACTGGCCATGGCCGTTCGCGAGACAGATTTCAAGGTAGAGTTACGACCGACAGGACATATTTGTTAAAAGAACATCACGAACAGAACTGAATTGTGTAGTGGGGCGGGATTGGAATGGGGAGGTAAGAATCACAGCACGGGAGGTAATAGGTATGGGATGACCAGCACTATTCACAAGAGGTAAACAACACATTTCACAGCTCGTACAATTACAGGAAGGTTTGCATGGAGGCAAACAGAGTGTACTGTTCACCGCATTCTTTGGATATCAGAACAGATGTATTTAGTTCAGCTGATACAATTATTTGCTATATTCTCACAGCCACATTAAATTCAAACAGTGAAAGCGAATTTCCAAACAGAAGTTAATGATGGTCAAGAGTTGTGACTGTTTTTAATGGTAATATTCATATCCTAACAATAAACTGACGGTCAAAAGAAACTTTACACCCACGTAATTCCAAAATGGTTACATTCAATGGCGTTGTACTCATCAAGCTGTGATAGTTGTCTTTTGGACTTGTGCACTTTGTTTCAGCAACTGATTTCGATCTAGTTAAATGCATACTTTCTTTTGCTCGACACTGTTGTTATGTCGGAAGGAAGACAAACAAATATAATCTGATGACTGTGGGGATGATATGGTTGTCATCGTCATCATCACCATCATCAACATTATTATCGTCGTCGTCACATGATATAACTGATACCAACAACGACCATCAATAGCCCACAGTTCTTACCTTTAGCAGCCGCGATGATGGCTTCTACCGAAGGGCCTATCCATTCCATGTTGGCGTGGAACTCTTCCTTGATCAGCATTCCGTCTATGCGGAGCTTGTAGCTGCAAGACAACGACAGACATCATTCCAAACATTGGATTCCATGTAAGGGACATGCACATGCAGGACAAAATATATATGGCAGTTTTTCTACCAATTTTCTGAATCTCATTGTGTGTAAACCGTCGTAAAACGACTCTAAACATCGTCCAGATGACAATGAAGAGTTTGGCAAAAACATTCGCCTACAGGCACACACATAAATGACACGTTAAGAAGGTACATTAATGTCCAGTTCACTTTCTAATACATTTCGTGTTATTTCAATTAGCTTCACCGTAATGCGGAAAAAAGAAAAGATTCTGTCAATCAAAATAAATTGGCTTGTCGAGCTTGCCCCATGAACTGATGAATACCACGTACACCTGACCTAAATACAACTCCAAGGAGGTACATATATATGGCCCCTGCAACTACCAACATAATTATATTTCTATGAACATCACTTCAAGTACGCAGGACAAGGCAAGTGGTACAGCCAGCTCAGGATGAATAGACAGTAACCGAACCATTATTACAACATATAAAAAAGATGAAAGGGTCTTCTCGTCCGGTCGCATGACCCCACCGTCTCATAGTCCATGTGTCTCTCCCCTCGGCTGCCTGAGGGGGTGCGGGGGCATAGGATTTATTACCCGACTTTGGGGGATGTAAGATCACGATGTCCTATCCGGGTGCTCCCTTAACACGTTGGCGTCAAGATCATAAACATCCCATCAAAACGCTATAGCAGCAGCTATTATTTACCGTATAGTACTAAACAATGTCTGAAGGGTTAGTTGTTGTTAATAAATCTTTCCAATCGCAGCAGTATACATGGCTATCCCAAGCTGCAGAAAGTTCTCATACTTGGAATCAGTTGAATGGAAGATACAATTTAGCCCCGTTTATCCAGACGGGTCATGTTCGAATAAACGGAAGATGGACAATTTCCAAGATTGTTCCGCTTCAGGTTAAGATTTGATTGACTATGAAATCTCGCCTTGCACCAAGGTTATATCAATCTACTGAAGGGTATTGTGAACGCATTAGCGACCAGAATGTTCACTTTATAAAGCAAAAGGAGCGTGCCACAGACTTGATGTAGCCTCAGAACACAATATGTATTCAAATGATGGATGCTCTTCAGTGTATCTATCATGTTCAACTTACTTTGGCAAGCCGAGAAGGCAGACGAAGAACTTTTCAGCATTCCCTAGCTTTTCCTTGTCGCCATCGAAACTTCGGAAGACTTCAATCTGGAAAGAGAACACGTGGTGCTATTAATGTGTAAACACAGATAAAGAATTTGATGGACCTCATATATGTGAGTAAGCTACTGAATGAACCATTTGATGCCAAGGTGGTCAGACCCACATGAGAGAGGAAATGACGTGCGGAGTAAAGGCAGGGATACAGAACGTAGTGTGGATCAGACATAAGGAGGGTGTGGATCAGACACAGGGAGGGAGAGGAAGAAGACAGAATGGAGAGAGCGAGAGAGAGAGAGGGAGAGAGAGAGTGGTGAGTGTTGCTTGGAATGAAAGGCAAGCGAAGCTACAGAGAGGGTGGGGACACTTTCAGAGTTGCAGTACCTCATCAACCGGCGGGAGAATCTTCTGCAGACCCTTCAACTTTTCAGCTCCGAACTTAGCACTGCTACCTTCTCTCAACAGACGAACTATCTCTTCGTTCGGCATCTTGAATTGCTTCAAGAAAATGTTGACGTTGAGACTTCGTTTGCCGTCCAGAAGGTTGATCTGGATATAGAAAGGTCAAGGTTACCAAGGAACACATTCAAAATGTTTACTAACCATTGACGTTTAAAAGTTCAACTTGAAAGGGAAGGCTTATTAAAACGACAATGAATCAGTAGTCAACATTTGTCCACTTTGTATTTGATCAGGGTGGGATGAGAATGTAGACATAGGACATTTAACATAAAATATCTGGTAATGTTTGAATCCACTTCAAACTCGTCAAACAAACAGGATGTGTTTGTACACCTACTCAGTAATTCATTCAGACTGGGTAAAATGTACATTTGTCGCAACATTTAACATTAAACCGCTACTCATTGACATATTATCCACTACCACTATCCACTACCCCAGGTATATATTAACACGCATCAACGTTTTGATCGCCTGTTTAATACGTGAAGGTATATTGATTAGATCAAGGCTACACACCCGACAGTAGCGTTGACTCACACACCCGGGGGCCTGTGTCAAACGCATTATCACCAAATCTGTTCCTCACTACCCCAGTGTGTCAATGGATCAGTGGCGGCACGACAAGGCAGACACGCAATTGTGTGAGGCGAAGCTCAAAAATCGTTACGTAAACCTCAAAGTTGGTCCGATCTACGAGTTTTTTTACACTGATATATTGACAAAAATGCCTAGTCATATTTCCATTCTCGATTATCATTTATCAGTGGAGATCAGTGATACTCTACCCGTCGCTGCGCCGACGGAGGAGTCTTTTGTCTATGATGAGAAAGACACTGGTTTTCTGGGTCAGAATTGACGGGCTAAATGACTTGAAAGTATCTAAGCAGCGACCTTCTTCCACGTTACGCATGCGCGGTTCCGAGGCTCATCTCTAACATTGGAAGGGTAGAGCAGACGACATTTAAGCTGATGCCTATGCATGCAGACAATGGAGGTTGACGAGCGGGTAATGTTGGTAACCCCATGCATATTTTTCCACGCCACCCTGATGGTTCTACGTCTTTCTCAGACCCCACACGCGCTGTCTGCTCGACGTGCCATCTCGCCACAGCCATCAGATTTACGTGTCTGTGGAACATCAGTTGGGATAGACGGTCGGTAGGTTAATATCAAACATGAAAACAAACTTAGTGATCTATCCTAACATGCACATCTTCAATGCTGTCAGCTAGAGGACGACTTGATGTTAGGAATCTCGTTAAACTGGCCGTAAACATGGAGACGGTTGACGCTGTAATTTGAACAGGGATGGAAGTGGAAAGAACGTCAGTTGCTGGAACAATATGTATGGTAGAGAGAACCTAGTCACGAATACGTCAGCTATGGTGATATAATACCCTAGAGAGGCTATAACTATAACGACAGACTGCTATTGTTTGTCGCGATGATACAGTCTTTGTTTCAAGGTCATGCGCGGGTAACTTTTTCCTGAAACCATGTCTTGTTCCGTATCTATGTCACAGACAGGGTTGTCTTACATGGCCCAAACACAAAATAGCGACAGTTTAGTACCAGATTCATAAAGAACTGACTTAGTTGTACCAAGCTACAACCATGATTACTGTTGACGTCCCAAAGGCGTCATCTTTTCACTCATGCTCACCTCGCAATTTTCTTTCTTCTTCTCTGGGGTGCCCACAGCGTCAGGACGGGCGGCTTGTCGAGGCTGTGCAACGCTGAACAACTCATCCATCTTATGATAGTCCACTTTATAGTTGTTAAAAAGTTTGCCAACCAACGTCCACAAGTTACTCTTGCCCATCACTTTGTTCATTGAAATCTTATGCCATTGAAACGTCCTCATCTTTGACTTAGGTTTGGGCACATTGACCTGTGGAAGGTTAGAAGCCGGTGCTTTGGGTGCGCTACCCGGAGGTGGGGGAGGGGGAGGGCATCCTGGGGGTGGAGGTGGAGGTGGAGGGGGTGGCCCTCCTGCTGGTGGAGGAGGGGGTGGAGGAGGAGGAGGGACGGAGGAAGGGGGAGGTGGAGGAGGTGGTGGTGGAGGAGGAGCAGGCGGTGACCCAAGTGGAGGTCGTTCGCCGTCAGGTGTGCTTGGCGCTGACCCCCTCCCAGTCTTCTGTTTGGGGTTTCCGTGTCCACCATCCCCACCCTCTTTGTGACAAGAACAACAACACTTAGGGTCCCCGGATCGGTCCAGTTTCCTGGACGTAGACACTAGCAGTTTCTGAGCCTCTGAAGCACTCTCTATAAGGGTGGCTTTGGACACCAACTGTTCCACTGTCTGCCACACTGTGTCGCTGATGGGATCATTTTGATCAATCTTTAGGAGATGTTGTAAACATGTGAGGAAGTTCAGTTCTTGGGGAGAAGAGCATACCTGGACAGAAACATAAAGATTCATATGAAATACTACCAAAACTATTCCAAAGGGTCCATACGATTTCCACAACTATAACCACAGCAGACTTTATTCATTTCATCATGTTTCAAGGTCTTATCATGTCCTTGAGAAAATCATGTGTAAGATCGAGGATATAGCAGGCCCAAGGAGGCATTAAAATAGATTGAAAACTTCATCTTAAAATCTAGCTCCATTTCCCCCTTAACTAACCAGATTAACAGGTCTAGAACATGTCACGTATAGGGGTGAGCTGGGTCTATCCCTTCCAGCACATGCAGCCAGGCGTTTGACACATCGCTTCAACCTGTTGTTGCTTGCATGCTAATCGACTGAACGCTGCAGGTGCGCGCTTTGCAGTGAAGGTAAAGATATGTACAGGTAGTCAAAGTATTAGGACCGTCTCACACCTGAGTTCTACAAGCCATCTCCGTTCTGCGGAGGAATCCGGACTTGTTGCTATGGGCTGGCACCAGACTGATATTAGGAGCCACCATGACTAATGGATACTCTATATCCACATGCAACCCAGTCACAATCTTTGGAACTTCCCGTCTTGTTTTTAGTCTCAGTTTCGGTTTGAACTTTAACAGTTTAAACTAAGTATTAACGTATGCATGGAGTTTCAAACACGTAAAACCTTCAGGTTCATTATCACGGAGTCTACATAGAAAGTACTTGAAGAGCAATTGACATGCGTGACATAGCTCTCGAGTCACATGGAGAAGGTACATAAAACACATCAGAATACTTTATAAATGTTTTATTACCATAAATACCAAATTCTATCACTGTAGTCAAACACATTAGTCAAACTCCCTCGCACAGTTTCTAATGAATTCAAACAACTTCACGAACAGGTAAATATTTTGAAAATATAGATTCCATTACTTATCATATACTGGCTGTAGTTTCAACACCTGTAGACCAAATATCGTGACGGAAAATATTGAATGGGTTAGTTATAACTATTTACTTGATTTACATAACCAATAAACGAGGTGTGATAAATTTTCGGTAACATGTTTCACAGACAGTAAATATGTACTGATGGATGCTCCAAAGACAGATAGAATTTCAAGCATGGTCATCTGACGTTTGGAACATGTCAAGTCCTTGGCTTGCACTGCACGTGACCTGGGCTGTTGTGACAGTGACATATGATGAATGTCAATGTGTCTCGTGCGCCATTGTACGACCCCCCTTACATCTGGTAAATATGAATAGTAATAACCGTGTCTTGACGTGAGGGGCACCGATACCTTGTTGACTTTGACATTTCTGCAGAGATGTATAAGACTTCGAAGCAGTATACGGGCGTTACTCAACAAGAGGGGGCAACTTCAAAAAGGTTAGGAGGACAAATATCATGATACTTGACCCTTTTTCTAACATCAATACTCACTTCTATCTGACTTACGACATCGGGACACTTTGTGCATCAACACACCAAGTAATATTTGTTCATCAGGTGAGATGGTGAAAATTACAGTATCACACCCGCCTATACGCAGACAGTCTATGTTATTTCGACTGTTAAGGGAAGGTTGTTACAGGTGAATAGTCTGTGGGCATTAGGTATGCCCCCTAAAGTATTTGAAATCTCTCATCTGAATAAAACGTAACATTCTAAGCATTAGAGCCTTTCATAATTATATAAAGGAACGGTTTTCGATGAAAACCTATTAAAGAACTCGAACCTATTTCAGATTTTAGTGACGTTAACATGAATTTTTAAAGTGTAAATTATGGATGATCACATCTCCAACATCACAACACGGAATGAAACGTAGTATCCAGGTGAACAGTATTTCGAGGTAACAGTGCTCGAGAATAGGAATGTCGACCCACCTGTTTGTAGATAGCGTGAAAGACGTCCAAAGGACTGCTGAGGTCCACGTTCTTAGAGGCAGGATGAAGTTCATCATCATTGGCCTTGTGCTCCTCGAACAGCTGCAGCTGTAACGTAACGCCATGTTCCTCCTCCTTCCTGTAATACGACGTTAACAACGACGTTAGCGAGATCTTATCCCACTCCAAATGGATCTACATTCACCCATGGCTGTCGTGAAAGTGAAGTGACATAATGTTTACATGGGACCAGCTGCAGCCTAAAGGTCCCCATTACCGCCATTTTGGCAAGGATAGTCTTATGCAAATGTTCCTGGTGGCTGCGGATTTAAGTGAAATTTATTCATCTAGCTCAGTTTAGAAATGCCCCATCACAAATCAGTGAGGTTGTCTGGAAATACATTTGTGGTTCACTGTCATGGTAACCATGGCCACAGTCAGAGCCGATTCTTCTCGGAGACCACCATGGTGATGTTTTGGTTGTAATTCTTTCCTTTTCTAACGTAACTTTGTTTAAATCGTTCAACTAGATGAAATACACCACGGTGTTCAATAAACGATTCTTTTAGGTACATTCTTGTGTGCTCAGAGCTTGCAATGACTTACTTTTAATTCATACTTCGAATCAAATCACCAACATTACCCATCTTAAATAAGAAAGAAATCAGGAGAGCAATCTGAGTCCAGTACAACTAAAACATAAACACTTCTTATAAAATAACCCATATAAAAACATTCATCAAAATTCAAGGCGCAAATACTTGTTTTATGAAAGCTATCATCAGAGGAGCCTTCTTTCAAAAATAACGTTGATTCAAGATGAGTGCCCGAAGACTTTGTACATGAGGTGACCCGCGAGGTGATACGAGATGGTGCTCCAAATACATTCTCATCTTCAGCTTCTTTCCATGTCTACTGTCAATGTCAGTGCATACATGCATGTCTTCTGTAACGCCTAAACCCGTAATAGGTAATTAAAGATCACGTGATAACGATCCGTCTTACCTGAGCGAATTTAGGATATCTTGAAGCTTGAGACCTGAAATATAGGTAAAAGGTGGTGATACATATGTATATACTTCAGTGCCTGAGGATACATCTTTATCTACGACAGTGTTAGTATATAGGTATAGCATCCCAAAATCATATTTTACTTCTTTGTTACAGTTAAACAGGAGGCACACCCATGTCTTACAGAGAGCAACATCCGGGACATCTTTTGTTTGAAGGTCGCAAGTGTCATTCTTATATTGTCAGTGTGCCTGTACACCCTTCCAAACTTGGATTACGAAAGGCCTATTTACGCTGATGCTTCTATAGGATATGTTAATATCTCGAAGATAGTCATGGGTAGATTCTATCAATGTTTGATGCAAGTCATGGATGAAAAACATTCAATTCAATGGAAATATACCCCATTCAACTGTACGCATGCGCACAAACGTTCATGTAAACCCACGAGGAGAATTGTTTGTTACGTTTTAAACTTGTAGTTCAGGCGTTTTGCTTGTTAACACCTCTTCCATATTCACTGTAGTAAATCTTTAAAAATAGATTGTATATGTATTTACTAAGGAAAGTAGAAATTTGAAGCTTTGAATTTGGTGACTTGTAACTGCATGAGTCATAACCATATGTTAAGCTGTTTAAGTCGTATGTAACAAGCCTTAAAACGTATACTAGTGTTCGTCGTTTTTACCGTAGAGAGAACATACATATGTATACAGTCGTATAAAACAACTTATCATACTATCGGAAATGTGTACACAGATCTATGAAAACCATATTCAGAAGTATACAATGCACAAATACCTTTCCAGACATTTATGGCTCTAAGAAACAAACACATTTACACATAATATACGACTCTAACAAATATATTTACATTATGTACGACTATACCTAACAAACACATTTATAGTAATGTATGATTAAAACAAACACATATACAGTATTTTACGACCATAATAAACACATTTACATACATTTACAACTCAGCAAACACATTCACAGTAACTTACGACTCTAACAAACACATTTACGGTAATTTGCGACTCTAACAAACTAATTTACAGTAATTTACGACTCTAACAAAGTTAACCCAAATGGACCGCTGGATGTAGTTCGTTATATGCATGTTTGTAATACGTGTAGTATATACAGAGACATCAGGCCTATACAGACGAATATAGCCTCAAAAGATGAATGCATCTTCGCAGCAAACGAGAAGTAATTATTTAAAAAACGGACTGGGAAAACAGCCCCTTACCAATTTCACAAATAGTGTAACCCGCTAATACAACAAAGGATTGGTGCTATTTGAGAGCTCTTCCTCTCAAATGAGGCTGATGAGCGTACATAAGCATTGCATGCTTCGAGTTTCACGGGCACAGCTAAACTTGAAGCTCTGTTTCAACACCTATTTAAAATGTCAAATTGTTTTTCTTCAAGGGTCGGGTTTACTCCTGTGAAGTTTTGAGAAGTGTTAAGTCACAAGTTTTAAGGTCGCAATTTTGGCAAGAGGGTGTCATGCAAATTGAAACTAACAGGACAAAATGTGATTAAAATACTTCTGATGTATGTATCAAAGCTAGAATAAACATATCTCCCACATAAGTTACATTTCTGAAATGCTGGGTGTGCTGATTAAGCGTGCTGCGTTTTTCGAAGCACGGGAAATCAGTGTAATTAACACTGAGTTATGCATGCATGCATGCATTTTCTATTTCTTTCGTAGAGCTTCGTCACAACGTTATCGAGTGTGCGTTATCTCTTCTATGATATCAACGCTACTCGATAGCGTTTTCTATAAAAACGAATGCATCCTGTGACTTTACCAGTTTACAATCTAAATGTGATTAACCTTTCTGCGATACCGTTATTACCTTTTCTGTGAAATCATGATTACCCTTTCTGTGATACCGTTACTACCCTTTCTATGATAATAGTTATTACCTTTTGTGTGTAATCATGATTACCCTTTCTGTGATACCGTTACTACCCTTTCTATGATAATAGTTATTACCTTTTGTGTGTAATCATGATTACCCTTTCTGTGATACCGTTACTACCCTTTCTATGATAATAGTTATTACCTTTTGTGTGTAATCATGATTACCCTTTTGTGACATCGTAATTACTCTTCCTGTGAAATCATGATTATCCTTTCTGTGATGTTTTGATTACCCTTTCTGAACATCATTCACATGTCTGTTCTGAATACTGGCCCTTACTGTGACATAGTGACGGTGTTTCTGTGATATCTGGATTTCCCTCTCAGGGATATCGAGGTCACAGGTGTTGTGATATATCACCTTGTCTGAGGCATTATGGCCTTCTATATATTTTGATATCTGTTTCATTGTTTTACCGAACTCATTGTGTCACCTGTGTTGACGAACAGGGATATTCCCGCGTCACGCCTTCGCGGAAAGGTCAACCAGGCCGATTCGTTACGCAGCAATTAGAGACAATATTTACCTACGACTTGATGGAACTATGTACAGGAGAGAAGTCGTCAGGTGAACTGGCGACCTGGCAACTTCTAGTTGTCGGACGAAGGTACCTCTAAGACTTCGGAGCAACAGGCACAATGCGACATCGCCTAATTGCAACCATTTAATCCCAGTACATAATAGCCTCAAAAACTTGAAGAACTGCTTGTATGTTTTGTACGGAATTCCTCTGCATCATCCTGTTTGTTCAATGTGCGAATGGAAGACAGACTTGCTTTGATGCATAAGGTTGGTGTGAGGTAAAGCAAACTTGTTTTATTGACCCTGAGTGTTTTTGATGACGAAGCATTACCTTAATTACAAAATGACGCTATGTAAAGGCGAACCTCTGAGAAGAGTACATTCTACAAAGGGGCGACCGACGGAAGACAACGCTAGAGTATTTATATACTCCGTCTGTGTTTTTGATAAGGGGAAAATGAAGGATGGGTATGTACATGATTGTCTCATGTCATGGAAGACGCAGTTTGAACTCAGGGTCCATTCCTAGACTCGCTTGTAGAAAACGGAAAGTGCCAAGATGATCCAAAACATACTTTAACTAACAGGGCCATGTGTCCCGGACGTGATCATAATGTGAACTCAACGTCAGATCATACATTCACTTACGAACCCAATCCAAAGCATGCATAATAATGGGTCTGTATAATCCAAAAAAGGTGACAGAATTCACTGTCGTATCGTATTGAATGCCATTTCAGAAGAACAAGAGGCCCACCAATCTCTATCGAGGATCCTTGACGAAAGTCGTCCAATGTCACTGGACACGGATCACAAGGCAGACGTATTTCACGATCAAACTACGACTGGAATCTTAAACCATATTCATGAAGTCTCTTGACCCTATCACCCCTACTAATGACCATCGCCATGTATTTATGAGGACGTAGAGCTGACCAGTAGAGACGTGACCTCGCTCTGTCCTCACAACTCTGGCCACGGTCCAGCAACGGCCAGTATATACATGTTATTGTGGTCATCAATAGGGGAGTCCGTTCAGGAGGATCAGTAACAAGTATCAAGGATTTCTTCACAAAGGCCTCGCCATGACCACAAGCATGGCTAAGACGGACAGTCACACAGCCACTGTGACAAGGATCAAACACGTCTGTTTGCCATCCGTCTTCAAGTCTCCGTGTTCATAAACATGGCTATACGACGGGTTAGTGTTTATCATTTGATAAACAGAAACTATTTAGATATGATTTTGACAGTATTGTGTACCTCGAACAGGTTTGCTTAAGCTGCACCCGTCTTGTGGAGTTGCACTGAAGAGGACAAGGCATTGAAATATTGAGCCCATCCCGTGTACGAGCAATTAAACAGGCGGATAGACAGTATAAAGCAAGGGGTAGTAGTGCTAACGTTCCAGGGTGCGTAGGAAGGGGGCGCACCTTAAGGGTATCTAGGTTAAGGTCGTCTGCTAACCTGATTAGAATCAGCAAAGGTTTGGATATGTAAAACAGCCTCTCACTTGACGAGTCTGATTATTTTCACACAGATTCATATATTCAGCTACGGTATATGATCGTCGAGATGCGTGTAACGAACCAGGGTTATTTAGAACTAAAATTATTGCTCCTTTTAAGTTCATTATAACTGTAGTATATTGTGCATTTAAAATACACATGTCGTCCTTGAGGGACTAATATCATTAGATTTAGTGAAAATTCATATGCGTTAAACAATCCTATATTTGACTAATCTGATTAGATTCAATGTATATTCATATACGTAGAGTATTCTTTAACTTGACTGTGACTATAGATTCAGGGTGAATGTACATAAAAATTGCCTTCACATTCGCGTATTTTGGCCATGAGGCTACCATATGGACCTGTCGCCACGGTTGAAGGTACACAATGTCAGACAATATGTACATCTATAAAGTGAATTTATGTGGACTGTTCAGGATGCAGTGCTAAGTCATTTAGAAGTTTCAAGAACAAGTTCACCTGAAATTCACCTTTGGTATTCGTCACCCTTGGCTTGCGTTTGGATATGCATTGAAGTGTACTAAACTATGCGAACATGGGGAGGAGGGGTGAAGGATGACTTGGTTCTAACAAGGGAGCGTCTATCTGGTCCAAACCGCTCACACCGGGGCTTAAAGGAAATTATTACTTGCAAAATACCCTCGTCATATCTGAAGGAGTTACGTATTCATACGGCATAGGCATCTCAACAATGGGTGTTTACGACCTTCAGATATATATGCAAATTTCATAAAGCGACGTACGAAATAAACACATTGCATGCCCTAAAGGTTCGATATGGAAGGTGCTACATAATGCATGGGGGACAGGTAGGGCTGACTGGGTCATGCTGAGCGTTAGCGTGAAAGACACGGGGTGAGGCGAGGGTGCATGGGTGAGGCAAGGTTTGACAATAACCCCAGTCTTGTTCAAAAAATAATATCTACTTGTCACAATTTTCGCACAAAAATAAAACAGTTTTAGACGCCGGGTCTCCCGGGTGGGTGAGTAAAATATATGGAAGAAGGGAAGGGGGAGGAGATGGGGGATAACGCTGTTACCGGCACAGCGTTACGCCAGCGTTTCCCAGTCGTGCGGGGTATAATACGCCATGTAAAGTGAGAGTCAGTACGGGTTTGTAGCGACTTCTCGACTTATTTACCACCGGTTTGTTGAATGTCCTCCGATCGTGATACAACGCAGCGTTACATGCGTCACACTGGCCTATTCGTCACTCAGAGGGCAGGGTTCGCAACGTTGCTTGTACGGAGTAAAGAGCCCATACATAAATCACTTGTAAGCGATGCCGTTCTTTGCTAATTCAAAGGATGTGTTCGGATTGTCGTTTCATTCCAATCACGAGGATCAGCATCAGCCCGTTTCACACATCTTACAAACGTAATTTCCAATCTCAGATCAAGTCTGAGTCTGTTCAATGAATCTAGTCTGGTCAATGAATCTAGTCTGGTCAATGAACCTAACTTAACACAGTACATGTATATACTAAGCATTATGTTCGTAACATTTGCTTTGTGTCAAAATATTTCGAATTTGTGACTATTCCGGAAGCCTGATGGACTCTTTAAATAATTCACGACTTACACATTGAGGTTTTTAACTGTAGTTGTATTGCGCAATGTCTGCACTTACCGTAAAATTCGTTCCTGATCCGGATTCGATCCCCGATGTCTTCTGTGTAGATGATGACACAGTTGATGAACTCGAGCAGGATGACCTTATAGTGAATATTGTCCGTGTGGGTCAGTTCGTCCAACACCACGGAGAAACGGTATCGTTTCTTCTTGCTCGTCTGTAACAAGATAGTCGAGTGAGTTGGCTTTCACGCAGTGTATACCAGTATTCAAGGAATATTACATGGGAACACCTGAAATGGTGCTCATATTGAACCGAACTCGAGTCTTCAGCGTGACAAGAGACGGCTTTCACCACTGGGCTGCACTAATGCCCCAATCACAAGAGACCATGCTAGTTTAAACGGCACAATCCTTATGGTAAAGATAAACACATTCATGCTATTGAATATATTTGTCGGTGATGGATGGTGAGGTTAAGACTGCAGGTGCTTATGAGAAAAATTAAATGGTTTGAAGATGCGTATAATATTGACAGATGTGTTCAGGCTTATTACAAGGATAAATACATGTATGTTATTGCATTTGATAAGGTCGACCTTACTGCTCACAAAATGAATAAGGATACACTGGCGATAAAGAAAGGGTAGGCGAACATGACAAAACGGGTTACTGTCGCATGTTCTTTAACGATAACGTCAGAAATATTCTTGCGTTTTCGCTATTAACGATTCCCGGGGAGTTCTAAAGTGCATTCATTACTGTGTGTTTATCCCCAGATCTCAAAGTCAACGTTAGCGATGAGGCGCAGATTGTTGAACTGCGTCGCTCTAGGAAGTATACCGTGACAGAACTTATTATAATTTTCGGTAATTACTCCAGTTATAATTGCCTTGTTTCTAGAAACGTGATAAAAGTAAGTCTGTGTTGTTATTGACTTTGTATCCAAGGGTTTCGCATGAAACTATGTGTTGGTTTGGTGGAGTGTAGTGAGTGACCTTGAAGGCGGCAAGATGGACGGAAGACAAGACATGTATCTCGCTCCGCTACAACTAAAGCCCGGAGACGCTGATGGGCGAGATAGACGTGTAATTAGCACGTAAAGACGATGTCAGGGTCGGCTCAGGTGACATCGTCAAAGAGGGTGGACACGAGGGTGACCTTTGACACAATTGTGGACACAGCGTTACGGTAAAGACCAAATGACATTGTCCTTCACACTAATTACTGTTGAAACGCCAAACATCTATTGGACTGAACCGTTAGACAACAGAGCACTTCATGACTCAGAAGCAACGCCGGATCTAGTATAGACATGACATATTCTGGTGTGTATATCAAGGAAAGGGGGGTGGGGAGTCACGAAGGCCCTCGGAGCAATATCAAAGTGAGTTGGGATGACCTAAATGATACAGCGATCATCTGATGTTCCTAGTACCAGGTTCCAATCTTAAATGGCTACGCCATGTTGTACCCTCGCCTGCTAAGAACAGTCCCGTCTCGCATATCTATCGTAGCGCTCGTAATAGTCGTAAGTCTTTGTTATTGTTTTGTGAAACCTGGCCCCGGTTATCACAAGAGACCATAGGTGTGTTTCAACACTCCTACTGCGCAGGGATTTGCGCATGAGACCAACCGTAAAAATTTAACTGCGATTTCGGTGACGTTACATAACTTCACGTTTTTTTATCCATTCTCATAACACATATGGATTATTGCTGCAAGCGAAGCAACACCCAAAATGGCCCTAAACACTGGCACAATCCCTACATTCTCATTCCCTGCCGCTTCAAGCTGAAGCTCTTCAACACTTTGGGGACATTGCTTTCCAAGCTTTCCAACAAATTAATTTTTTGAATGTGCACCATATAGAAATAGAAAACCAATGCTTCCGCGAATAGAAACTCAAAAGGATCTCCCTATGTATAAATTATCCACATTTCTTATTTTCATTACACGTCCTAGTCCGTCAGTCTTCTTCACATGCCTCTATTCCGAGACCCATCGTTAAAATCTAGACTGGCAAGCCTTGTATAAACCTATCCCTGACACCACAAGGAACGTCACTGCCCTACGTAAGCCGCCAAATCCTCAACCATGCACCAGAACCAAGTGTTTTCGATGTTCAAATTGCTGCGTTTATTCGTATCCTCACCCCAAAGCCTGGGTAAAGATCGCCACTGTCCTTCTAGCCCGATCCTATTGTACTCACAACTGGACAAACTACAGCTCAGTTTGGGATGTTAGCTCAGTCAGGCTTTGCCACACCTTTGAAGCAGTTTTCACACAAACAGTAGCAGTCTGTACCCTCTCCCTGTCATATCATAAACAATGGTGGCGATCCCAATACATTGCTATGTTCTGTTAACTCATTCGATCCGCCCTCGGGTATTTAGTGGTACTGATGGTATAAATATTAGCATAAACCTCTCAGATTATAAGCAGAACAAACACTGAATTGGCATGACATATGAATTCTCACTGTGGTGTCATCCTTCCGTATTACTGCTGTTACCGTTCCAGGTTTATAACTCTTCCTGAGAAACCTCGGCAAAAAATGGACATGGTGGTCAGGCAATGTGATACGGTTGTATGTGTGTTAGCGTTCCCAACGGCGTTGGACGATGGTCACAAATAACTGGTTTGTTTGACCAGAGTGGTCTACTGACATTCCAACATTTAGATGGAATATTTCTTAGTTCCGTTGTACCCAAACCAAAACGCTACACCATGGTCGGTTTCAAACAAACCCAAACGCTGGTCTATAGTCTAACATTCTCTATGTTGTCGCCACATGCTTTCAGAATCCTTCAAAGGGAGACTCAAAGCGTGCGCTTACATTTCAAACATAAATAAAGAAATGCAGACCTAGTCATTACCGACTTCGTTTCAGCTTAAGATGTGACTGGGAGAAGGGTTTTCAGATTTTGGGAGGATCAAACGAAACTATTATAGGTGACACTAGCGGTGGGCGTAGGGTGGGATTTGAGGCGGTGTGGTTGGGAAAGCATTACGTCAACTAGGTTCTGAAGTATTTTCAAGATAATGGTCCATTCAGACTCAGGCCATAGGTCGTCTCCTCCTTGAGGATCAAAGTAAATATATGAGTAACCCAAGCAGACGATGATTTGTATGTGCACCACAAGCATGGAATAAGGGGTTCATGGCGTTATTGAGGTGCATGCGCCCCAGGACACTCATTGAGACTCTACATGTTGATCAGCCGTATTGGGACAGCGTGTTGGAAGGCCTCAGTCAACGTTAACAGCTGCTCCGTGGTCAATATGACACTGTGACGACTTGGTCTAACATCATGTCGACAATTGGCCGATTCAAACAAAACCGACACTGTTACTAAATGAAAGTGTCCATCTTGTTTGTGTTCCCTCCCCTTTCTCTTTCTCTTCCTCCCTCTTCCTCTTCGTTTGACTTTACAATCACGGAAGTCAAACGTCCATGGTTTTGGTGTCACGTTGATGGTGTTTGAATGGATACCGTAAACCCTATGACGTGACTCTGGTCAGTTTGGACACAAAGGCCTCTTCGAACCCTGCAACGACGTTACGTCATAGCGGCGACCCCTCGATGACATCAACAACAGGCACGTCCGGAGCATCAACAGCTTGGACACAGCGTGTACAAAGTCTGATCCACGGCGGTCAGTAAGCATCGGTTTAATGTACACTATCAAAGACCACCCGCTCTATTTCCAAATAAACTCCTATGTATCAAGTAGCCTTTCCAGGGAGTCAACACTGTGACGTCAAGTTTGTCTGATCTAAGCAAACGTCAGTTACATTCCAAACATACACAGCAACGTCGATGAAAGGACAATGTCTCAGAACACAATCTACTCCTCTGGCGCATATGATACAAACATATTCAAAACAAAGACCTCGCTCCACCGTCCCAAGCATAAAGTGCTTGACCTACTCACGTCCAAAATGGCGGCTGGCTAACCCGGATTACGCCCACAGTGGAACATTATCTTAAGTGTCATACATGTTGGAATAACAGTTTCTACGAAAGCCTTCGGTGTGAGCAAACAGTCAGGCTTGTGCTAAAACATAGTACATACAGATACATTTTTCATCCTATTTTATAGCTCTTAGCATTTACGTCATAATTCAATGCATCAAAGGTATTTTGCAGCGTCAGCGTGAAAACACTTCAGAACCAGACACACATGACACAGATATTAGGTTAATAGAGTAACATGAGGGATATACTATATATCATATGATGAAACAAACACCCGCTTGCCATGGACATGTCTGACAACAGGTGTCTTGCTATAAGTCGATAAAACGAATTGTTTGCACGGGACTATGACTCACAGTATATATCTAGGCGGAGTAGGTATACTGAGAATCACACGACAAGCTCATTACACGTGCACACTACCGTGAACGTCCAACTCTGAAGCCATTCTACTCACACATTGAATAAAGAGTGAAAGTGTGACGCCTCTAACCTATAACACAAATACACCTCTGTGTTCAACATATATTTCACCGTTTAGCACCAATAGGCGTTGCTATCAATTGTTCATATTGAATGGCGTATGTACGTGTGCTATTACAACAGCTCTTATCTATTATCAAATTTCAATGGACTGTTCAATGGGATTTATTGAGTTGGCAGTTTTGCTTTTTTGGGGGGGTGAGCAAATAGAATGCTATCTTACTGTAGGCCATGGAAGTCCTAATATTTATTCACGGAATAATTTATACAATTTAGCTGAACAAAATGGTGCAGGGAATTTTCTGATAAACTAAGAACTTCATGTGCTCATGCTCATGTTGGCTAAAAAAGTTCGAGACAGCCGTTGAATTGACTAACACCTCTGAAATAAACATATTTTAGAGATGAAAAAAATGAAATAACGTTTTGAGAAAATAACACAAAAGGGAACTCAGGGGCTTTCTTCATGTGACGTTTAACCTACTGCAGAAATGTAGATTTACCACATATTATAGGTTTGCATGGGCCGTATTGACGTTTTCTAGGTTTAGGATATCTGTAACCGTTGGTCTACAATGTATTTTGAGCAAGTGAACGTGTTCAAATTTAAAAAGATCTTTACGTTGTTTTTCGCATCGACAGAAAGTGCTACCACTCAAGACCCGGTCAGGTTTGTTTGTACGATATAACCAGTGACAATATTGAGAAGGTCGTCACCTAGATTACCTCGGCTCGGCCGACTGGATCAGTGCCATAGGTGAGACTTCATGAAAGATGGTAGCAGGTTCTGAACAATGTGTTGACTGGGGCAGAATTAAGGGACTTGTGGAGACTGCGTAAATTACCCGTGCCTAAGCCCCATTTCCCAGCTCCCTATCTTTCTAATTCTGTATATACCACCAGTGATTGAATCGACAATTTTGAGCCTACCAGTCAAAAGGAAAAACAATTTATTTACGGTATATTGTATTCTACAGTAAAATAAGGATTAATACGGCTGGTGTAAACCATCTGTGTAATTGCCAACAATGGACCTCATGGTTGAAGGGCTTTTTTCACAAGTGGTCTTACGTCAAATAATCCGGCATGTTATTAACATTGACCAGTTGTTCGCAATATTGATGTCATCGAAGCGTCAAAAGTAACCTGATACAAACACTTTCACCAAAACCGCTATTATTAGACATTCACAAACTGGAATTGGACTGGTCATTATATTCTCTGTTTATTAATAATATATTTATGTCCACTTTATAACAGAATATTTTTATGTGCACTAAGTTTCTCTTAACCCTTCTATTAACATGTTCATCTAATTTCATCGTTTAGCATATCGTTCTTGAAAAACGGAAAGGAAGTGAGGCAAGGAACGCTACTACTACAGCATTTCATTACTTTTCATGACTCAGAAAAGACGAAACACGATTGAAAAATCTTTTCCCAACCAGCAGGTACTCGATTCACGCATATGGAGACATGCCCTCGGCCAACGCCGTCGTTAGTAAGGAAGACAACACATTGTAAGGAGGTTCCATACAAAACCGTATAAGTAACTTTCAATGGCAACGCGAAGGACAGTATGGTGTGGTGACTATGTTATGATAGCAGTGAATATTAAAGCATGCCATTCGCAGATAACAGCGTGTCAAAATGTAGAGCTAATTTGTCATCTGACCTGACCTGCAGCCAATATTACATTCGGTGCACATGAATCATTTCGGCATTTTTCATGGACATAATGTTGAGGAGACCCATTGAGGGGGGAATGAAACTGCCGAGAATAAGATTAAATTGGTAACGAAAGTCAGAGTCTTTCAGGTCCTATCTCTGACAACCATAGAAATTATTATATTGAATTCTAAATTTGTATGTGTCTAATCTAGATACGTCGAAAATACAGTACAACAGGAGAAAGAGAATCAGCACTATCAGTATTATCTTGATTGCGGTTTGTTGGTATATAGTTCCAACACAAAGAAAGGCAACGCCAACCTTCTTACGGAACGACGTAAATGTTTTGCACTTTGTTCTTTCCCAATACAATATATATACATTAATCACTCATATTAAGACCGAGTCTTAACGGAATTAACGGAACATTTCGTTGCCATGACAACGTAGCTGCAGGAAGGACAAGTTAACGGAAATATTAACAGGTTTAGAAAATTCGTTCGACAACTTTGTGGCACGACGGGTGAAACACTAGGTAATTGTTTATTACGCTGATGTATATGTGAAGACTGACACTATTGTCAAACAGCAAGATCACCTGACACGAACGTCATCTTCTGTGATGGTCCTAATTACGTTATACAATAGACATGTTATATGACCAACTTTATAGGTGAAACATGTCTGACAGTCATGGCCACCGTCCAGTCCCATTTGTTAAAATCTAAACATAAAACCATTATTCTATATCGTTGTTATTTAATGAAACACATCTTTCCATTATCGCCACTAATCCACCAATATAACTGCTGTCGAATATGGGGATATGAGGTCTATTGTAACGATGATAGCACGACTGCTTGTTGTCTATGACCAGTCATCAGAAAAGGAACAGCGAACTTTGGCAACCACTGAAAAAGGTCCGAGGATGATTATACATGTACACCGGTACGACTCCAACGTGTGTGGCAGTTTCACCAATGAAATACGTTCAATAGCAAGGTTTCTTTATTATATGAACCATATTTACACAGAGAAATTTGATGTCAATGTAACACGTCAAGGATGAGAATGGTTGCATATATAACTAAGGCGGTGACTATCACAGTAGTTGATTGCCCCCAGGGATACTAGCTATAAATGTTCAAAATGTTACACGTACTGCTCACTAATTGCAGGGGTGGGAAATGAGGGTGGGGAGAACTAAAGAGGACACAGAAAAAAGCGCGAGTTTCACGGAGGGGGTTGTGAAACAGACACAATTTCGTGAGGTTCATAAGTATATATTCCGCAGTCCAGTTTGTGTTCCTAGCTAACAAGGGCATGAAATGAAATGCATCGATATTTTTTCCCATAATGATTGATTTGGATTCTTTAAATGGGCCATGAATAAACATTTTTTACCGTTTTCTGGTACGTTTAATTTGTCATAGCAAAAATGGCGTGCGCAACAGTATACAGTCAGTATCCAGTACAATGCTATAACTTCAAGTCGGTGTTTGCATCGTTCACGTGGAGATGCTTAAGAGCTGTAAGCTTCCTTAACAACAATGACAGACATAAATCTCTGGCTTAAGCAAAAGTGGGATTTAAAAAAGATTTGTTCTGGGCAAAGAAGACGTACGACCACCGTCGTGACTTTAGAAGCAAGAGCTACAAGATCCATCCACAAATCAGCGTTCAGTCTGACATAAACTTGTCAACAATGTATGTGAAAGATATTACTTATAACCGTCGCACAGGTTACAGCAGAGATAAACCCCTTACGCCATACTGCCGCTAAAGGAACTCTTGATATGTTGAAGTTTGAGTGTCAGATGTAGCTTAATCAGATCCAAGAACCCTTATGCAGCATTACGTAGGACCTATCACATGGCAAGCTGTGCGGAATGCTCTTCATGTTCACAATAGGCCGTAGTGTGCCACTTGTCACAAGAATAAGTCCCTAGTCCATTCCCTGTTCAACAAACATCTGCTCCAAGAGCTTACTGAGGTGTTGTTTTCAAGCTGTGTCACTTGTCCAACACCAAGGGATTATTCCAAAGATCTTCGTAAATACTTCAAGCATATGATTTGCTAGAAATGTCTATAGTATCCTGTGATGCACGCCATGATTACAACGTTCGTATTTATTCATTACTAATGTGGCGGTAATTAAATATCTCAGGTGTCATCAATGTGCCATGCTTGTGTTACTAAGAACAATGCGTACAGATTTACGATGTCGTTGGTAGTGTAATGACGATTAATTTCTTTTCGACGTGGACGGTATTCTAAGTTAACGTTTATTACTGAAACGCCCCTGCGGTGAATAATCACCCGATCTTACGGTTATGACCGGCCAGGGCTTTAACAAAGTGTAACACCATTGTCGAACTAACGTAAACCCACGTAGTCCTCCATCACGGGTGAGATACACTCTGGGTTGTAGCTGGGTGTCGAACCCAACCCTCACCCCCGGGCTCTCGTATATCAGGGTCATCAAGCGACGGTGACAGACAGATAAGCGTGTCACCCGACCCCCTCGGGGGGCATTCACACGCAGAACATGGCGTCTAGCGCTGAAAGTGAATCTAGTCACCCCACGGGCGTTGGCAACATACAAAACGTAGAGCTCACTCGCTGGGTGATCCATGTACTGGTAATCTGGGTTACGTGTAGATATTAATTATTGATACTACATGTCTTACATGTCACTTGCCTGCTATTCATAATATTGTTTCAGAACAAAAGAGAGTGACAGGTTGACAGCTTACAACAGTGACGAGAAAGTGAGGGTAAAAACAAACACTGAAATTGTTTGCATATTTCTATGCTTACTTTTTTAATACAAACTGTGTAATACCTGACAGAACTTATGATAGCGCCTCGTGATAGAGATGTACGTCAATAATCTGATTAAACCCTGGTTTACAAATATATTATTAATAGTAAACCTTAAACTGAGAACCAAAATGGTACATCGATGGAAATATAAATAACGTGTCATTTAAATGTTGTTGTCAAGTTTCTGTAACATTTATCAAGCAAAATTTTGAATACTGGAACCACTATTGTCAAGTTTCGGTTTAAAAAAACTAACGGTTATATTTGTATCACACTTTCGATTCTATTTACCATTGTCGTCACTTCTATGATCTAAGCCTATTGACCCAACTTTTATATCAAGCCACTGAATGTCCCACTGTGGACATTTAAGCCGAAAAGCGACCATTTAGCTACAGGGGTTGAATTATGCGTGGCAACAGGTTACCGATGTGGTCATCCCCACTGGACGGCGATGTCGCCATGACTTTTACAGGTGAGTTATTGTCAAAAATACCATATTCAGTTGTAGAGGCTGAAGGTGACAAAGCATAAAGCACCGCACCGGCTACTTACAAAAGTCCGCAAAATAAAGAATGGAACAGAGCGCAAACTGCAACCTTGTCACACACCATCTCTGACTGCTTAATGTGGACAAAATAAAACGCATCTACTACATTGATAAGCAAGTCGGGTGTAGTATTGCTTGCATATATACAATGCAAGTTGTGTTTATGATGCTGGTCACATTTTGCACGACTGTAGGAGGGCGTGGTTGACAGGATGTTGAATTTTGCATTCACTATCACGCGTTGAAGGCGTGACTGCATTATTAATATGCCGCTTACCATGCATACCTGTGATAACATTTTTTCCACAATTCAGTGATGGGATAAACCGAACCCGCAAAAATCGAAATGTAGTATGAGATATCTAAATCTCCTCGTAATTATGTTTCAAAACAGCCATGGTTGGCATTTACAGTAGAAAGGAGACGGTTAAGGTCTCGACTATTCTGCGCATGCGTTACTGAACTGGATGTGGCCACCTGGAGTATTTTGTTTGCATCGGAATAAAGGCTACCACTCATCCTCTATGAAGCGGCAGAATTATCCCAGAGGCTGATCATGTTCTAAAAGTAACTCAGATATCATTTCAATGTCCTTTCACCATTACCCAGAAGTTTCACAGTTACCGTGAGCCTCAAGATGACCCGTTGTGTCATTTACCATTTAATACAGTCGAACAAATATATATGTCGCCCACAAATAACAGGTAACGCCTGTCTGTAAGACGACACACAAAAATTCATAACTTTTATTTAGAGGCTACAAGATAGACTGGACAAACAGTCTGCGCCCTGTTGTGCTCCCTAGTTCAACAAGCGTCTCGCTCCTGTGTACATAAAAAGGTGTAAATTACTAAGAAGGACAGCTGAAAAGATTTACTGCTTATGCCAAGTTTACTCCAAAGAAACTCCACGTTACAAAGAACATTCCGCGGGATCTGGTGGTATTGTTGCCAACTCAAAGATACTTTAATCCACACCTAGGGATTCTTTTCCAATTCAGTCCTCCCCTTACCTTTTAACGGACAAATAGGTTAATTGGACATCTTTCTTCCATTCGGAAATGATAAATACAGGTTATCATGCCTTTTACATATTGGCCGAGACAACCAGCCCTTCGGTCCGGCATACTGCTGACCAACAAGGATGTTTGCTTTCACATTAAGGGGGTGTTTGGGCGATATTAGACCGCAGTCTTAAGGGATGGACATGGCTAATGCAAATTCACTTCTGAGGTACGCGAGACTCACAACAATAGTTTCGCACGGGAACTGTTCTCCTGAGTTGAAGTGACGGATCACTATTAACTCTCACAAAGCCTGAAGCGATCCCAAGGGGGATTGATTGGGACGGGGCTGAGTCACAGGTAGCTGATGAGGCACTCCAGGGATACTGATAGCGTACAGGTAATTGAACTGACAGCATTAATCTTGAAATGAATACCATGTCTCGTTTCACGTCTCAGGGGAATATTGCATAGCGATTATTGATGTCAGAGTATTCGATTCAGAAGATTTTTCAGTGTGAAATTCACACTACCATTCACGCCTGTCTGAAGACACAGCATACGGTTCAAATATCCTTCTGCACAGATGAAGCCATTTACTGTTGTCATGACAATTGTAAAGACAATATGGGGGCACACCCACCCAGCAAGGACTGACCCTCCGTAACCTATCCTTTCCACTCACACCACCCCACCATTCCCGTGTATTTCTGACCCCGTGTCAGTGCAGGCGTACACGTGGGTGTGACTAATATCCGCAAGGTCAAGGAATGACCTCGCCTGAATGACCATTAGGATGGCCACTCCTGTGTTTCGGTCAAGCCAATTCAGGGTAGGGTATGGACCAAGAAAAGGAATTACCAAACGGGCACCTGCTTTCAGATTAGGAATTCATCCAAGAGAGGACACCTTATATTGAGACAAGGTCCACTCAGTGGTCAGTCCAAGCGGTTAGCAAGTGAAAATTGGCCATGTAGGTTGCCTTTAGACAGAGAGTTCCAGGAGGCGGCATGGTCGAGGCTTGCTGGAAAGCCAGCTACCTCTCTTGCTGAGTGATCACAACCTATGTTTTACAACGCTAACCCCATTCAGCTCAAGCACCCTGTTGTCATACCCTTTTAAGTTTTAGACCACAGGATCCCTCGGATTAATACACACATATAACATACACTATTTACACGTCGATATACGTATGACGATCTCTTCAGATTGCCACAGTCATTGTTCTTGGTCTGTAACAACTAAGTCTTTCGATGTCTCATTTGGACACCAAGGGGACGATCTGACCCGATGAATTGAATGCAGCTCAGTGAAGGTAACAGCTTCGCGCTTCTTTAAGCCATGGCGTCAAGAGCTCCATGTTCATATGTCAAGGTCACGTGCGGTAATCTTTCACTTTGAAGGTCAACGACTAGGAAAACGTAACTCTTAAACAAACAGAACGAGGACATGGATCCTGCATGAGACAACAAACCGACGGTGTAGGGGGTATGTATTTACCCGAGTCCACACATCTCCAACCCAACATTACTTCATAGTCCGGCTGTCACATTGACAGGTTGCTGTACATGGGGTTGGGTCCTCGTCTTTGCTGACCGAACAATATCATGTTGTTGGTATGTTCTAATTAATCATACGACAATGCGCGATGTAAGATTGCACGTGGACATGAGAAATTACATCGTAACGTAGCATCTATGACATGGGACATCGCATGATATTGACGACACCTATATAACTGCTATACAGCCGGAATACAATGAGAAATGAATAGGTGCACTGCAGTATCTGGTGCTGGAGAACCTATGTCACGTACGTGGGGCAAAACTTTGTATTGGGAGCATTTTCCAAGCCCTTGGGTCTACAGTGTATTTGCTGGGTAATGTGGGAAATATAATGAGAAAAATGTAAGCGCACTAAGAATTCATGGTGTATTGTATGTCAAATGCGTGCGGCGTAACTGGGTATTAGTTGGATATACCACGTGTGCTTAATGCGTTTGGGGTGGTTATTCCGGGCTTGTTGTGTTCCTCAAATGTGTTTTGAGTTCATATTTTGGGTTTGCGATATTAAACGAGTCAACACCAGGTCGAAAGAAAATACGGTGTTAGTGGATGTACATCGGAAAAGACTTTTGACAAAGTTCTCCGCCTTGTCATATACCTCGCTATAACACTCGATGGTGCTATGTATTCCTCAACGAATCTCATCATAAGCAAGGGGTATAAGATCGGGCAAATTGTAAGTATGGCGTGGTTTTCAGAATGTCAGTTCAATAATTCTTATCATATATTTGACGCATCACAACCCGAACGTGGCGGAGGAACTTCTTGTTATGAAGTGAAGTGTGTGATGAGGCAGAAACTGGCGACGTCGACGACGGATGTCGCGCCACCGCTAAACATAAGGTAGACCATCGAAACGGCGTCTCATTAGAAAACCCTCAAATGTAGGTCACGGTATTAGAAACGAGGTGCTGACGTCACGTTCTGTAAATCATTTAAGCCTTACAGAATGCGATTATTAAAACTTCTTTAGAAATAGCAATTCCAGACGTGCTTGAGGCGTTGTTGCCACTGTCTCAGCAATGCGTATTACGTATGCATAAATAAGGCACATGGCCAGCAGTTCTGAATCAAAACAGCCCAGCTTGAAAACAAACTAAACAGCTTTGGTTACTGGCAGTAGCAACTAAGGACTGACGATTACCGTGAGATCTGTGGGGACAGGCTATTAATAATGACACATGATCGGAAAATCAAACAAGGAGACTCTAATAAGTATCCCTATTGTCAGTTGTCATGGATTTGATAAAAAAACATTTAGTATGAACGTTCATTAATAATTCTATAACGTGCGTTCGCCAGTCAGTCGTGTAAACGTTTTGTAATCGATCGAACTGTACAAAACCCAAAGGATATACTTCCTTGACTCAATGAATCATAACAGTTTGAGGACCCTTTTGTTGGTCTTATCCCAATCATAAGAACCTAGTTTGATGTTGTCATGCAGGATAACGGAACATTGTTATTTCATAATACAACGCGAAAACAGCGGTCACACTACAACGTCAGAACTGTAACTATACTATTTAAAAAGCAGAGGATATTCCATTTTGCGAGCCAATGCCAATCATATGAGAGAGAGAGTAAATACATATCCACACAGATGAAACATTTTCAAAGGAGTGGAACAAGTTGTCACATATTCTCAAATTTCTTCTTCTTTCGTCGTGGCTCGTTATTATCGCCATTTCCATTTTATCCCCTAATTGTTAAAGGTATATTACCTATTTCATATTTAGTTCACAAATTAGCATTAATATGCCTACATGTCACATATATCTTCCTGATTAGGATTTAAATCTGGACTTGCTGATAAACGTCAACATTAACTAAAACTGTGTTCGTCAAACGTGCCACATTCACAAACTGCGTGATATCTAAAGCAGCAATGTTCGCTGTTTGACTAACTACACCAAGATTTAGTGCATACGGAATCTTATCCAGAACACAGATCTCTCCTGACACGTTCAGTTTGTTCTTTCCATCAGTATATATGTAATCACTGTCCCATACGAATATTATAACAATACAATACCAACAATATCACCGCCAACACTTAATGGCGCTATCGTTTTGGCCTTTATGATCCGGGGGTGAAGAGGGTAGTTTGGCGTTCACGGGTTTCCTTCGCGGCTTTGTTTACGGCCATTATAGAATATCAAAAGTGGTAGGGAAGGGCAGTTATTTCGGCCAGTATCGACGATAAAATTACTATTACCGGTCCTTTTGAAGACCAGACTACAAAGTCAGTGCCTTGCTTGGTTGGGACCTTAGGGGGCGAAAACAAATAGGGATGTTTACATGTGTAATGTTTAGCTCAACAAAACGGTAGTTGGAAATATCATGTTCTTGCAGTCCAACGTCCGTTTTGCAAAATTATCGTATCGCTACGTATCGTCTATGTTTAGGCAGAGGAGTTAAGACAGTCGTATCGCTACGCATCGTTTATGTTTAGGCAAAGGACTTAAGACAGTCGTATCGCTACGCATCGTTTATGTTTAGACAGAGGAGTTAAAACAGTCGTAGCGCTACGTATCGTCTATGTTTAGGCAGAGGAGTTAAGACAGTCGTATCGCTACGCATCGTTTATGTTTAGGCAAAGGACTTAAGACAGTCGTATCGCTACGCATCGTTTATGTTTAGACAGAGGAGTTAAGACAGTCGTAGCGCTACGTATCGTTTATGTTTAGGCAGAGGAGTTAAGACAGGCGTGGCGCTACGATCGCTTTGCGAACATTGCAATGTGCGTTGGACCTACACACTTTGTTTTCGACATAATGTGTTGTCCTGTGCTTAGATTTCCGAAGCTCTCTCTTAGCGCTAATATAGTCACAAGTGCCATCCATTAACATTAACTTACGATCATCTTAGCGCTAAGAGAGCTTCGAAAATCTAGGTCTCTTACGAACAATGCCAAAAGCGTTAATTCATATGCACTAACTTCCCCAACCAATAGGCCCGATGGCATCTCTGACGATATAAACCCAGGTAGATGTGGCGCTGATTAGAAGGGATCGTGTTTAATCTGATGACAGATCGTGTTTGGTCATTATGGTAATGATAGGCAATTACCTCGTGTCTTCACAGTCACCCTTACGTCACATAATGGAACTTATCATTATAAGCATATAGGGCAATGATTGGTCTCCCGGGGGTGGAGTTGGAATGTGTAGGGGTTAGATCCCCTGTGTGATGACAAACTGCTGGGAACGAGTAATAATGCTAACATACGTTACCGGAACAGTCCATTAGTGAAATAGAACCGCGTGTCCTGGCAATAACATAAACACTCAGCATTAACACAATGTTCTTTTAAACATTTCACACCAAGAATCAGATTAACATGAGTGTAACATATTCACGATCAAATTACAATAGTCATGACGGAATAAAATAACAGGTGTGTTGTACCAAAGCACGATCTAATTATGATTCTGATTTATTCATAACTGATGTACGTTATTGCCACCCACTTATAAACTATCTCTTAGACATCTCTACAACATTAAGCATTTTGATGGATCCTTTTGGGGCATGCCCGTTTGCGCAATATGATATAAGTAAGGGACCGTCATGAATTTTGGTCAAATCTCTGCATATAAAGTTCATCTAGCATAAAAACACAGTGATTTGGCATGAAAGAAGACGATATATGACCTAAGACTTGTATTGTATTGCGTGAAAGAAGTCCGATACAATCTTTGGAATCCTACTGCGGAACAGCCGCTATCTACTATGTACTGGATAGTCTTACACTGGTGTGGCTCCAAGGTTCTGTTGATAACAATTGTCTGAGTTTCCTAAAGTGTTATATTGGCAACTGCATTCCAAACACTTGGTATGAAAAAAAACCGGTGGAAATACTTCGACAGTTAAGCGTCAGTATCATGACATCTGACCGGGTAAGTGGAAAATCCAAGTGGGAAACAAACACTCATGACATATCACAACCAATTGCAATAACCCCCTTTTCAAATTATTGTCACCTAAGCGGTAATTATGAAGGTTCGTACTAAGGTAATACTGGCAGGGACGCATTTAGCTCTTCGACAGAATCTCCGAAGCAAACGCCCAGTTCGTTTTAGCTACTAGTTAAGAAATCACTCTAGCAGAAAACGATAGGGGATAAACTATCTTCCCAGGTTCCACCTAATTCATATAACGTTTTATGTCATACTTGCGTTATATTGAACTAACAGGCGGCATTTAAAGCAATCAAATTTGAGGGTTTTAGCTGTTCTTTGGAGTGTAAATGTAAATGACACACCGGCTCTTTAGAACGAGATACGGCAACACAAAAGGTCTTAAATCTCCCGGCATGCACAGTTGGGTGCCAAATTCCTGTCACGTGACCTTCCAACTGTCGCCATCTTACCCGTGGTCTAGACATATTAGTTAAAGCTCGATTTATGTTTCTTTCGATTTTAACAATCTGAATTCATTCGTCTACCAAATTGAATATGGTTTATTAAACGGATATATATCGGAGCATTCTTCGTTTGAAACATTACTCGGAATAGTGGTGATTAACCAAATATAGAACACAGTTACATTCATCGCATAGAGCTATAATTACTGAGATTTAAAATAATCTCAATAAAACTGTAAAATGTGTATAGTGTTAGATGAAGGGCATAGCAGGATAACTAGACAATCGTTACATTGGGAGGGCAATTAATCACGTCAACCTCTAACCGCATTAACCTATATTTATGACGCTGGTGAAATTCATTTAACCTTCCAACATTCCCGTTACATCAGAATTAAGCAGCTATTGTAAATATTCTGAATACCGGTGTCTCGTACAGTGACAGTAAGGTCTGGTACACTTGACAGATATGGGGGGTCGCTAGAGTTATGGGGGACATGCGATAGGGGTAGGGATTAAGTTGTGTGAGGAGTGATTGAGGGGTACCATCGGGGATAGGAGATACTTGTGTCGGTCAGTTATCCCCAAAACAACCACAAATCTCGCCAAAACATTGTCGTGGTGTTTTAAAACATGTCATGAGCTATACAATGTATTATCAACTGTCGGTGGAAAACAAACTTGAATTTGTGTGTTTTTCATATTGTGCCTGGAGATGTGAATGTGTTGTCTTTTTTATCGTCACTGTGGGTTCAAATCTAAAATGTGTTCGTGATTTGGTATGACGGTGTGTACTCAGTTTCACTACGTGCGACAAAGTGCTTATTTTGACTGTTATATTGTGTGTGCTCCATGTGTACACAGTTGGGTGTATGTATCGTGTGTTTGGTTAAATAGATGGTGCGGTAATAATGACTGGGTGTACTCAATTCAAATGTGTGACTGTCTGATGGGATGTACTCAATTCAAACGTGTGACTGTCTGATGGGATGTACTCAATTCAGATGTGTGACTGTCTGATTGGATGTACTCAGCTCAAATGCGTCACTATCTGAACATGTGAGAGTCTGACTTAGTGTACGCAACGCAGATGTGTGACTGCGTGAATGGATGTACTCAGTGCAAACATGTGACTGCCTAACTGGATGTGCACAGAATATCTGTACACCTGGGTAGTGCATATTCATATCTAAACTGTATATATGTATACCTAACTCGACGAATGTGTTTAACTCCATTGATAATAGTTGTCACAGACTCGGTCACAGACCAGGCATGTCACACTTCTACGATGGTGTCACTGTCACGAACACGGAAGGCCTTAACGCTGGTTCTTCTCGCCCTCTCTCCGTCCACACTCAAAGCCATCGCTTGTCTCCCCATTCACGCAGATCGTTGACCGTTCATAATTACCTCTAAAAACGTGTGCTCAGACAGAAAAATCAGCTACAGGTGTGTTGTTGTTTTAAGTTCAGGTGCCACACAGGTGTGTTGCTCTTTCTTTAGATATGGTGTAGGTGCGTTTTGCAGCGAAACACATGTCAATACGAGCATGTCTTTACTGTCTCCGTAGGGAAACCTCTTCAGATAAAGGGTAACGTGTTTTTTATACGTGACTCCTACCTGTATACCTTTTACCTGCGCACCTGTACAAATGTACGTGTTGCCACGACTAGGGCATGTGTAACCTGTCTATGCTCCGCACCCTTACAATTGTTACAACAAATGTATTCACACCGAATGTCGGATCTTCAGTTGTTAAAGAGCTGGACTCTGGCCAATTGCAACCAGGAGTCAAGTCACTTAACTATACTAACTGTTCGCCATTGTCTATCAACATGTCAGTTAATTATATGAGTGAGTGACGCGGGCTTAACATCGGGCTTAATCAGAATCTCACTCATATCACAGTTTGTCTGCTTGATATGAGAGGGAACCGGGAATAACCCTGGTCCACACGTGGTGAAGCCAACCAATACGAGTATGCGGACAACAGAGAATAAACCCACAATTATACGTGACCGTTTTCTCCTTGGGAGATAACTCTGCACAACGAATTGCCGAGAGTTATCATTTAATGAATATCAGAAATTCACAGAGTGAGTTCAGCTTTACGCTGCTTTTAGCAATATTCCAAAATATTCAACCACTTGGCTACCCCACCAACCCATTAATGCACAGATATAATACCAAATAACGGTCGATGCTAAATGTATCTCAAGTACTTTAAAGGCTATTTTTGAGACATCGATATAAAAACAGCTCGGCGTGATCTAGCAAACTTCCCCAAGTCAAAGTCTGCAGCAGATTACAGCATAATACCACATAGGTCAACTTGACATATCCTACAGAACCTGGACAGTTAGAGCTATTATAGGCATTGAGCAATCTCGGTGACATCGACAGGTACTCGGTCTATGCGTATCCCCCGGGGACAAGGCCTGTTTAACAGGTCACTAATGACTCTATCTGCCTCATTAGTCATACCGGCCACAGTCTTTTCTATCACGGTCTGCACGTGGCGCTTGCTTTTCTCGCTTATTGTCACTTTCCCGTGATCAGGTGCAACAGGTGCTCGCGCAGCCTGATCTTTGTTATACTGGGTATTCCCAGGATATTTCGGAAGGCAATAGATCGTGAAAAGTTGTTGGCGTGACGGCGGAACAGGTGGCAAATGTGTTCAATGAACGTGTGTGTGCGTGTGTGCGTGTGCGTGTGGAGGGCAGTTAATGGTTGAGGTCTTCGCGTGTGCAAATCCAAGTACTTAACCGTGCTTAAGCTCCCTGGGCTTTGTCGCAAGCATTTCGCTGAGGCTGTGACGTATCAGTCTGTCAAGGCACTTGCTGCTTGTCAGCCCATCGGCGCCTGGGCCCGTAATTGTGGCTGAATATTGTCACATTTAGGCTTTTACATCTAAAGAAAACAACTTCTCTTCTGATGGAATAGCTATAGTTTGTAAAAGGAACATGCCTCTGGAATCGGCATTCGGAATTCTGTTTCACGAGTGTCGATCAAGGTGTCGATAAATCACATATACCAGCTAACATAGACATGTATAAACTCTATTTTCATAATTTAACTCATTTATCACTCGGTGTCAGTGTATGACAAAACGTCCGTCACGGCAGCAGGGAGGAGTCAGTTGATGGTGGACCAGACAGTAGGACGAACTGGTTCAACACTCGAACAAACCAGATGCTAACATGGCAGCACAGCCGCATATTTTTGTCTCTTACTTTGAAAAAAACACAGCATCATTAATGTCATGATATGTGAATTTAATACCAGGCGATTAAATTATACTTCTTTCACTTCTCAGACAACGAATCTGCACGGCAAACAGAATATATTTCAGCATGTTTTGTGCAATTATTAAATAATAATGTACGTATCATTAATAGATAAGTCAAAGGGAATGTTAATTGCCTTGCGTCTATTATTATATTCTGCTTTTGTTTTGGTGTGTTGAAGGAAATATCTTCAAAGAATACAAACTGCACAGACGTGATTGGGCAGTGCATTCAAGCATTATTCATGAACGAAACACAATGTTAACCGAAGTATAATGGATATAAAAGATGCATATCATCTGAATACAAAAACACGAAATTCAAGAATGCGCGAACCTGTTTGTTAAGTTCTAGAAGAACATGACTAATGTCTACGCGACAGTGGGGGTATATCAATCTCAATATTGAAAGAATCGATGAAACACCACATCTCACGTTGGCAACTCTCCCCTCCCCCTCCCCCTTCCACCCCACTTAAGGTAATGTGACGATGCCATATTGTCCGCATAATATGCAGTCATTATGACGTGGCACAACACTCCATGTGCATGCGCACGTGCTGCACGCGACCCAAAACGAATTCACCATTAGGTACGGCTGTGATTGATCGTGGTTCACAATAATATGATAATGAGAGAATTAGTTGTCTGAAATATTCCGATCAGGCTCTTTCAAAAGTGCCTACTATGTTACTATGAGGAATAACAATAGATGAATATTAAATTATAATACTATTTCAGAAAGAAAAGCTGTCACTAAATGAGAATAATATTTCAGATCTAAAACAAAACCTGAGACAGTAAAATCAAGAGTGGTATTTAGCCGCTCTTGAATTATTCAAATCACCTGATAATGAAAGGTCGAGCATATAAGGTGGGCGGCAAGTTTATCATAAAGCAGACTCTCATGTTGTCCCACACTGGAGTGATAACTACCCACGTTCTTGAAATCCGTATTCAAAACCAACATGTCGGACAAGACCAGACCAATCATCACCGCCCATGTTACGCCAAAGAAACGAGCTTCAAACAGTTTAATAACATTACGTCAAGGACTTGTACAGTAGGGGCGAGGTAGCTCCTGTCCGCCGTCTTAGCATATGTCTGCGTTTGTATGTATGTCAAGTACTTGAGAAAACATCGCCAAATGACCCGCATTGAAAGAGCATTCAACGAGCCTCAATATTGTTCTCCCAGTGCTTTGAGATCCCATGTCCAGGTACTATCATCAAGGCTTAGCCACTCAAACCAAAACAGCTGACGACATGTTAACCCTGCTGGGGCTTCACTATTACAGGTATTACACACTGAAGGCATTGGGGGACTCCAATCTCCAGTAGCCCCCGAGGCCGGTCTTTCTGTGTCTGGGCGCTGTTCTGTCTGATCACCGGTAGAACAAAGGGTGAAGTGTGTGTGTGTGATAACGCCATGCTGTTACGACAATACGGCAACGTTAATGCAAGTTTAAACTACTTCACTACCAGAGTAGGTTAGGAACGGTTACAGAACTTACTTTATCGGGGTCACGTTCGGTACCATAACTTATTGCGTGAATTCAGAACTGATGGCCTACTGACGTCTAGAAGTTTTAGAATGACAATATATTATGTAGGCAACATTTAATTAAGACATTACCTATAATTGTGAAATATCTGTTGTAGTGTGCTGGCGTTTTAGAGTTTCAGAATAACAGCAAAAGCAACGACACTGACATTTTGTCAAATTTTTAAATAGAGGACATGAACATGAACGCTTACTTTAATGAGATTTCATTTTTTCGAAACTTCCGTTTCTTTTGATATTCAGTAAAACAGATTACCTTCAGTAACGACATTACTAATATCTGTGGACTGTGTACTGACGTTTTTTGGTAAGTTTCAGAATAAGGTATCGAGGTGGTTGTACTTCACTGTGTACTCTGAGTGAGTGAGTGAGTGAGTGTTTAGCAATATGCCATCAATATCACGTCAAGGGACGTTAGAAATAGGTTTCCTATATTCTACCCATGCGTTGAGTAGAGCCCGTTACGAGCGAACGCTTTAACCACTTGGCTACACCATATTCCCCATTGTGTACTGACTGTGTGTTGTTTACAGTTACAAGTGAGATGTAACTGATGTGATGATATTGATTCAATGTGATTTTGTCAACCCATTTCAATAAATTGAAAATCATAATCTTATTCACAAACACGTAGGTAGATGTACAAAACACAAGATTCTTTATACACTAAAGAACTGAATCATGACTAAATGTTTCAAATGTTGGCATGCTGCTGAATTGTTGCTGTGTGTTTTTGGGAGTCTTGGCCTGTGTGTACTCCTGTGAACCCTCTCACGAGAATGTCAGTCATGATTGTTGGGAAGCCAAGAGCCCAAAGTGGTCAGTCATCACGCGTAAGCCGACCGGGACACCAAGTCCACGTTCAGCTGAGGTGTTCAACATTCACCACGAGGAAGACAATTTCCTCGGTCCATAACAAATCAGTGTGTTGAGTTCCCGGTGTTTTCACTTTAAATCAGTACTGTTGTGATGTTGACTTAATCACAGACACTTCGCTGACAATGCATGTTCCTCTAAGAGTGCTCTTTTGCAAACAAGACCCAAGCGTAAATGCCCTTAAATGTTCGTAATGGATATTCAGGACTGTCTTTCTGATTCATGTCAATATGTTTACATAATTTTAACTGAATCGGAATATGCATCCAGATTCTTTTGACATGACAACACATCCAAACTAAAGTCAGTCAAAGTCACTCCCAACCTGGGCGCCATTTCACAAAGCTCTCGTAAGCCTAAGGTCTCGTAACTTTTCTCGCAGCATTTGTACCTGGCATACTGTAACATAGGAGGTGCAAAGGCTACGATAAAAGTTACGAGACCTTAGGCTTACTAGAGTTTTGTGAAACGGGGCCCTGCACACGAGAATATTCTTATCAAACGTTAAAAGTTATACGCAGAAAACAACATTAACTCGAGGACCTGGGGGATCATCGCTAATATCGCTTATCCGTATTTCGAAACAAAAGTGTTTATAACAGGGTCTGGCTAACGAGGTGCCAATGCATCTGCTGAGACAAAAGCCAATATACTTCATAAGGACCATGTATCATTTCAAAAACTGCACTCCAAACACGTGATTAATTTTTGCCCAAAGCATGCTTCTTTTCATCGTCCAGTCCACATATCGTCTTTACAACTGAAACAGTTCATCCCAGCATGGTTCAGACAATATCTTTAATCTGCCGCCATCATACTTCCGGTAATAAGATGAATTGAATAGTTGTATGACAAGCAGCCTTACCTTGTACTGTTCGAATACGGCGAGTGCGCGTGCGTAGCCTTCTTTGGAATACACACATATCGCCGACAGAAGTTCAAAGATCTGTTTCCTCACTGAAATGTCGCCTGTATCCAAACCTGCAACAGAGAGTAAATATTGATAAAACAGGTAATCACATACACAGTTTGTAGAGTCGAAGGGGGGGTTCAGGGGGGTAACAGCGTGTTGAGGGGACAGTGAGGGGCGAGAGGGGAGTATTTAGTCGTCAGGTTCTCTGTTGACTTGTTGACACTGCCAATAAAGGCAACCAACGACAAATACTAGCAATTAATTCGTCCACAGCCTGAGTTTAATCAGCATACGCCTTCGTTCGACACCAAATCATCTCGCATCAGCCTGTGCAAAAAGACGGACTGTTTTTCGGTTAAGTGTAACCAATTCCATTAATTAATCTCCGATTAAAGTCTACAATATGCTTCTTCATCAGGATGTGTATGCGATGTTATCTCAATTCAACCACTGTAAAAATTAAAAGACAGTATTTTTCTGTACTTTGTTGCCAGACAACAAACAAACATTTACTTATTTATGCAAAGTTTGCAAGTGCTCCGGTACGGGTAGAGCAGAACGCGCTCACCCTCTGTGGCTACTTGTTTGCATTGAAGATTTATTCGATCACACAATTCCATTTAGAGATATATTCATATAATAAACTGAAAAATGCCCTATCCTCTATCCTCGTTGTAATAAAACCCTACTGTAACAACTTATAATACTGAATACAAATTACGAATATCTTCAATCAAAACTCCATGTGTCCATTTCATTATCCAAACACTTTCTTGGACCAGCACTGTCGCTCATTACTAGATCATGTTTTGAGCGCGATTTCTGTGAGAATACAGTGGGAAGACGTCTATACTACTATGTACAACCCTCACTATTTCAATATCTATGTTTGTGAACTATCCCCTATTTTCTTTATTGAATTCAGATACGGTATGCCTTGTCTCCTCGCGTCAATGACCTCTCACAGTAAGATTTACATTAACAACTACACGGGGACTAGCTCTTTCTGTGTCCAGTTGAATGTCCTCGTGGTCATCATGTGTCCCTTTGTGTTTTATCGCCCAGGGATCAGCTGACCACAATGGCACGTGCAAGAGGTGACCCTTTTCAAGTCGCCGCCACATCTGCTTGTACTGTCATCTCGGACCAAACCGGACACAGGTGATCATCCGAGAATGTCCGACATAAGGGACCACTCTGCCAAGACAAACTCGGCTCATATCTTTGTATTTGTTTAAACATACACTTCCACGACATCAATAGTAAACCTTTGGATCATTTAGGTGTATACAATCCCCCAAAAACCCCGCTAGGTTTGGCACCTTTCCTTGAATTACTCTGTCAAAATGCTAGTATTTCCAATTTTAAAGTTCAAACTAAACCGACACTTCCCACATCACGTTCTATGACTTGTCCGAGGCGCGCGCAGTGGTATCGAAAAAAACAAGTCCAATGATCTTCCTTATTTACAGAGACGTGGGAATTTTGTTTGCTGGGTTTTTTTTCAAAACAAAACTGTCTCAATGTTGTATGGACCTCTGTGTTACGACTGGAGTCGATGTGACACAGGAACTACACCGTTCGGTAGTTAATCGATCGCTGGATGGGCTGCAGCACAAAGAATACACAGACTGATTCGTCATACAGCAGGGAAACATCAATGAAATTTATAAATTTGCCCATGTATGGTAACACCGAAAACGTGGTCGTTGAAATCCGACTACGGTCTTTGTTTCCGAGTACGTCTCTTAATGTTTTCATATCTCTAATACGTTCTGCTACCGTTACTTTGTGTTTTTTCACATTCAAAAGACTAACATGACAATCCCGCCTCTGTGTGGTGTTAGCAATAACTATCAACATCAATATTTCTCAGACCGTTTCCAATTATTCAGGAATACTCCCAGTCTGTTGAAATATACACCTTGGATCCATTCGCCACGTAACGTCGTTCAGAGCTAAAAATAGCATCCAATCGAAACACAACCGATAGACATTCAGTGCTACGTTGAAGAAATGGAGATGACGTCATTGACGTAGCGAAATTACTGTGGGGAAAAAACTTTCCATCATTATGAAAGCGCAGTATAATACACTGGATGATCGGATGTGTCCCCTGATGGTGTTGGCAATAATAGCAGCAAGGGTACTGGATGTGTCGTGTTACAGAAATATCACAGGTCGTGCGATTTTTATGTACCACACTGGGGCTTTTCTCGTACCGCTCAATTAAATTCCGAGGAAGCGTTAAAGTGGTGTCCGAGTTGATGTATTGTCCGAGTTATCGAGGTGTTTTTAGAGACAATCATATGTCAAAATGTCTAAAATGAATGTTAATTAAGGCTACATATAGACATGTCACTTTTCGTAAGGTGATGCTGAAGAGCAGCTTCGGTCGTTGGAGGAGGTGTTGGTTAATGACTACACGAGACTATGGGGAGGAAATAGGGTAGGAGTACAGTGACTCATTCACTCCTCATCTTCATCAACGTCTACTACCACTTCAAAGCCGCTTTCGCCTTTACCGGGTGGTGGAAGAAAAACACCTCTTTGATTAAAGTAAATACGGGATGTGAGCATTTGAGTCTCCCTGGGGATTCAATAAATATTAATTCAGAATTGTAACGTAATTCAATGTAAATGTTCTTTTGAAAATGTATTTGAAGAGGATCAACTCTAGAAGGTTCAGCAAATGTTGTTCAAAAAACCAGAAGGAAGTCTGAAATGAATATGCAATTTTTAGAGTTAGCTAAACATAAAACATATTACATATTGACAGAATTCCCATTCAGGTGCTGTTTGATATCTGTGGTTTGAAGTTAGAAGGGCGCATAGAAAGAACTCCTTTGTCCTTATTTTCTGGCTGGGTCTGATGTAACTGTTCATGGTTTTCCAACTGTCGGGTCAGCCCAGCTGGACGTGTAAAGGACAGGTAACTTCATGTCCACCCGGGGTGACCTCTCACCGTCTGGATGACCCATCGGGTCACAGGTTATGGGATAACAGACCAACAAAACAAACACTACCCCAGAGTCGTGTTACTGACAATAAATGCGGATTAGTGTTCTGTGGGTCTTAAGTCTTTGGAACGAGGGACAGGTACAGGAAGAATATAAACGTTGAAGGAATGGTTGAAGAATGGGGACTAAACTTTCAACTACCGGTTGAAGTCTCAGTTTCTCTGAATCAGGGGTGAGGATGGTGGTGAGGGTGGGGGTCTGGGGGCCTTGATAGTCCCTTAGGCTGGGTATGAGATTGTTTCATGAGCGTGACAATATGCACTAACCATCTTGATCCTTGATACATGTGCTTCAGGGTATATCTTACGGCGGTAATATGGGCGTTGTGGTTACCCTTGGGTTCGGGCTGGAGAAAGAAGTGAGTCACAAACCAACTGGATATATCTGTGGGTTAATGGTGACGGTTTGGGTTCTTAACGCATTTCAAAATTGCCAACGCTATATCGTCACTGCTGTGCCACTGGGGTAGCGTTGCGCGAACTGAGACATCTGAATTCCACAATTAAAGCACAAGGAGGAGGCAGCCATTGTTAGCTATCTAGACACCGACATATTGGTCTTTCAACATCGCCATCTGCTGCATTGACTGAGTAAATACTCAGCAGATATTAGCATTTTATGGAGAAAGAAAACGAAATATAAAAAACAACACATTTTCAAATCCCAGTAACACTGCTTCCAGTGCACCCTATGGAAAACTATCTCATTATTGTTTGAGAGACAAACGCTAATTCAGTAATCCTGGCTCGTACTGTCATAGACGAAAACAATGGAAGCGACAAAAATGTCTGAGTTGAGTACATGTTGTCAATATTGTTCAATAACAGATGTTGCCCTAACTCAAAAATAATATTTTAAAATTGTACATTTAACACATCACCAACACCATTTCATCCTGTGACTACAGACGTGCATTTTAATATAATCGACATACTAGTCATTATCTGAATCAGTTGTATGTACTATCACTGAAACCCCTTTGCAATCAGATGCCACAAGCTGGTTTGAAACGGGTGGACGTCTCGGGTGGGTGAGGAGTCCCAACTACCAGAGCGAGCGTCGAGTAACGAGCCAGCCACCCATTCACACACACACACGCTATACCCCAATCGCTGTCACCCCTTCTGTAACACCGTTAACCTCATGAACAGCGTCAACCATGAACCCTGAACAACATAAATCGGGCAAGTGTAGCCACCGAAGAACTAACTTCACGCATATAATGAATACTAATATATTTAATAGTATCCTAAGGCAAATATATCTATATGACAATACCGTGACTAAGGCTGGGCGAATACGACTGAGCATGCACAAGGTTTGCACATGTATTTATGACTTTGAGCAGAGTTAGGTTGTGAGGATCATTTGAAATATCGGATAAATATTCCAGTATGATTTAAATATTATGCATGTCGGGTACGTCGGTGTACAACGTGGTGTATACTCGTGGACAGGCCATGTTTGTAATATGAGTTAGATTTGCCGTTAACATTATCACTACAGTAAAGCTGGGTCTGTTTGTTTAAATCATGACTAAATTAACTTGTTATTTCTTAACACGGAAGTTATTGAATCATTTCACCTAAAGGCTACAACTACTGAATCATAAGACGCCTAAAGGGATTGCCTATGAGTTCAAACAGATTCGCCGCTCTGAAGGTATAGAGTTATATCACGCATCTAAATATTGCTTTATTATCTGTTTTAATTAATATCTGGAAAAGATAGAGTTTGATATGTGATATGTATCCACAGGCAGAATGAACCTGTGCCAAACTCGACTGATGATACCGTTAAAATAATTACATGTACCTCCATCGTATAAAGGTTAAGGTATTTTAAGAGGTATTTCTCATATCTTATGAGAAAGCGTTACATTTCTCGTAGAAACCGTTCAATATTCAACATGCTATGAAACATTTATCACAGGTATGTGCGTGATTGATAAATAAAAAGTTTACTGGGGACTAGGTGAAATATGTGTAATGTGTTTTTCCCTTTGTGTTAAAGTAACATGCACAAACACAGGCTTCCGTCAACCATTCAAACTATGACACGAATCAAGTAGTCGGGACTATTTTACAGCTACATCTGAACCAGAGAAGGGGAGGGAGAGAGAGTCGCTTATGCGTTTGTCATCACTTGGAAATGTGTGTCAAATTGGCAGGCATCGCCTCTAGTCAGCAGAGGAATATGTCCACACAGACCCGAATTGGCTCAACTCCAGGGAGAACGCTACAAACTGCAACGACAGGTATCACAGGTAGGTCGGTCAGGTAGACCAGGTGCGAGATGCTCCAAGTGATGATGGATCGACTGGAAAAATCATCCCCGGGTGTGGAGTATTGTTTAACCTACGTGACAGGTTTCACGAATATTAGCCTGGGGACAAATTGCGAAAACGATTAATTAGTCAATAATTACCTCACAGTTGGGGGTTGTCAGTTTCCAATGTTAATTTCAAATTATTCCTTATTTACGATCTAAGCACTTGGATATATTCCACTTCAAAACAAGAAATGTGATTAAAATGTGCTATATACTGACTTACGTTAAAAAGTGTTTTGATTTTTCATACATCAAACACTCTCCCGAAACAGAACCTCGGAGACTCAAGACACACTGATGAATGATATGTGGTTTTATTAAAATGTAAAAAAAAAAGTCAAAACAATTTGGTTAAAAGGTGTATATAATTCCCTACATATATAGTTAAAGTGATTAAACTATGTGCAAATAACGCTGACGTGTGTGTTCTAGAACTGTCGGTTTTATTCATAATTTACAAACACGAATCTAAAGTTTCTCCAAACGGAAAGATCCCCCGAGACGAAAGGATTCTTCAGGTGAAACAAAATGCCAGAACGTTCTTCCGCCGCTACAGAGATCAAACATATCCCCCCTTCCCCTCCCAACTTCACCTGGCCTAAAGGCTACCTGTGTTGACAGGACGGTTACCTCTTGTGTCTGTCATTTCTATACATCCAACATCGCCTACAATTCCTAAACCTGTAACCCTACTCATATACAGCTTCTTTCATTATTACGACCACATCGGTAAATTTTAAACAACACATTAGTGATTAAAACCGCACTTAAAAGCAAAATTCCGGGCCTGCTCCCGCCTAGACCCGGTAAACATAAGGAGCTAGCTAAGAGCAGTGGCCCTTGCCGCAGACTTAGGTACTGTATTTCTCTAACTACAGTGGCAGTTGTCAAATGTGTAACTGTTTTCAGCGATGTTAACTTACCTGTGGAGAACTTGCGTATAAACTCCTCGTTTTCAATGATATAATCCAAGCTTGTTTGCGAACTCATGACTGCCCGTATACATTGAATAATCACAATTCGGAGTACCACACAGTAAAATCTCCCACTCTTTTGTCTTGTAGACTTGTCCAAACTTTTAAACAGTATCCCCAATCCATGATTGTGAAGAAAATCTGCAAGCCATTCGTCGTCGCATTTCAGTTTGCGCTTCAGCGCGATATAGGTTTGAATGCGAGGCGCTCGGTCTAGCGCTAAGGCTGTTTCCACTTCAATGCGTGGATCGTTTGCTCTTACTGCCGTACTGGTCTTCGCTGATTGGCTTAGAGCGTAGCCAATGACACGCTTCATCTTACACAAGCCTGGGCCATTGTCGAGATGGTAACTTTCATCCATTTTGAAAGTTTGAATTTCATACCAGCCTGGAAATATAGAAATTTAGATGTGATTAATGTTTTTAACGATTCCATACGACTGATAATATTCAGCAGTGTATTTAAAGAACTAATTATTATGATTAATATTCAACGAAATTAATGTAAATTTCATTTAAGCAATAAGGGTGCAATTTTACACGATATCACGATAATTAAAACCATTTGTTGACTGTTTAAGGCGTTTTTCTGCACATATCGCTAATGTATGAACTATTTTTCGTTCAACGTCGCCATAGATCTAGTATGACAAGACTACAAGATTTGGATGATTTCACAATTAGTAGAAATGGTGGCATGCGTATCGCATATCTCCTGGGAAAAGAAGCTATTTAATATTCATGAGAAATTATGAGCCATGGTTTATTATTAGCAGCATGCTTGCTTTTACAAGTTTCGTTTTCAGTGTATTAAATCAGAACTCCTGGGGCTCTTCGCTTGTTATGTAAACAAAATACGAGGAAGGTTACGCATGCATTCACCAAAGCCATCACGCTCTGTGATTTTCTTTATTGACGTTCCTTTCCTGTGTATTGATATGTAAATTTAATTTTCAAATATTTGACGAACTTGTGTACAAAAGAGCGGAGATATGTTATCACGGTCCTGCCCCTATCAACTTCAAGCGAGATACGAAGTTAGTGACATGCACTGTCTATCTACCTGGGTTTTGACTTCTTTAGATTATCGAGGTGTCGATATTTTTGCAGTGAATTCATATTTATTTTTATTCCTTAAGGATGAATACAGTTGAACAACGGATCAATTAATTATTTCCAATATAACGTGTCGTTTATATTTCATTCACGATATATACTAAACATTCATTAATCGGACATGTTCGTTTCAAATTATTCCTCCTCTTTAAATCGTCCGGTTTTACAAAATTCGGGATTAACGAATTAAGGGTTGGTAGAGATATCCAGTTAAATATAATCTGAATTTTGAAACAGTCATCGTAATTTCTGTTGGTTTAGAGGAGTAATGAATTCCAGGCTAAGCAGGTTTTAATGTGGGTACATATCAGTTGCTGATTTCTAATGCGGTTAGTCAAGTTGTGTTAAAGTACATGTAATATTGTATGGTTAGCGTAAACATGTATGATATACTTGAGCTGATATGATCTGTTGTGTGCATATGCAGGTCAGATGCAAGCCACGTGTTGGATCAGGCCAAGTGTTAAAATAATCATACACCACTGAATAAACGCTGATGGGTGAGTGAGTTAGTTGGGTGTCACTTTCATAAGCCCTGCAGTAATAACAGATGGGCTCCGAGGCGGCTGTAGTCTTTACGGTGGCGAGGGGAATGATCCCATTTCTACACTGTACGGAACATATCGAAGTCATAACGATACAAGAAGAAATGGAAGAAGATGAAGAAGATACATCGTCACCACATGAGACTTTACTATACTGAGGAGTAAAAGAAACGCAAGTTCCGAAAAACATGAAATCTCATGAAAGTAAGCATTCGTGTTTATGTCTTCTATTTAAAAAGTTGAGAAAAACAGAGTTGCATTTCATTTGCTATTCAGTATACCGTGAAACCTCGTTAATGGAGACGTCATCGTTCCTAGAGAAATAATATTCCACACAGCAGATAAAGGACATGTGGGTAAGGATAATTTATGGCACCTTTTACGGCATTCCGGACAAATGGGGTTCGAATTACGGAAGTTTTGCCTTATGATTTACGCAGAGGATGACGATCCAAAAATGACGTAATGACGATCTTAGTGAAAAATAATATTCTGTCAAATAAAAAGTACTGTATGCAGTATGTTGCTGCGTTGCAGTGTATGTACAAATTTCGTGGGTGACGAAAGTACAGATAGAAATGTTTGAAATTTCGGTATTGTACGTGCGTAGGATGGTGAGATTGGTATGCAAAGCAATGGAAACGGTGGGACAGTCAGTGTAAGACTTGTATACACTGTTTTGCAGTACATGACATTTTCATGAGACTAAAAGTACATACGAAATGTTAATGGCATGAAAGTATGTGAAAGATATTAATAGACTTGCAGCATTATGAACTACGTACATGGTATTGAAGTATACGAAAGAGGGGCATGGCATAAAGGTTTACGAAAGTTGTACAGTAGGTTAAGGTATAAGAAAATGCGCATGGGAGGATACCCCCCCAATATGAGCATGACGTTCGATTGTGAGATGGACGCATGTCATGTTACGTCATGTTACATGGATCCAAAGTGTTCAGATAATCACATCCCGGGGGCGCCAAAACAGTCGCAGTTAAACCGCTAGAGTATCGTTGGTTGAAAGTTAAAGTCATTCTGACATTTCGCACTGAAGGATCAAGACAGAAATGGACGTTTTATTAACATTCAATCAAACGATCTATTCTTGGGGAGTTATGTAGTAAAGGATATTACAATAAACATTCTAATTTATTCGCGAAATAAATATCTAAACCTCAGTATGTATTGTTTTCCACCGCTTTTAACAATAAGTTCTCTTAGACTCAGATAATTTCCCGGAAGTCCAGAATTGGGATTAAAACATACCCATGTGGGGAACCGATCGGACATTGTCGTCACGAGTGAGCGAGTTTAAGCATGAAAATTATATTAATAAGCTATCCTAACCCGTTTTCAAGAGCAGGAGCTCTCGTTCGTGCTCCACTACGTCACCTTCATATTAATCCCGTACAAATATGTCCTTATATATAACACATAGAGTTCACCTGATCTACCAACCGTTGGACGGGAGGGTCAAGGGGAGATAATCCCATGTTCTTTTATCAAGGGGAGATAATCCCGAGTCCTCATCGCTAAATCTTGTCCCTAATGAGGCCCAGTACTGTGTAATTACATGTCCTGGCCGGGACAACGCCGTAGGGGTCGGGCCAGGTTGACCTGGTCACAAAGACCCTCGGCATAGGGGTCGTGATGACTATCTGCTTGATCCAGTTGGTATTGCGTCATGACTCAACCAAAAACCCTGCTATCTTCTTGCTGGTTGTATTATGTTGACTGATAAATAAAGATATGTTACTTCACGGACTAGGAGCCTGTGTTTGTCATCTGCGTCCAGTGACAGAATGAAAATTATTACTAAAACGAACACGGGTTAGCCTTTGTAAATCTTGTGACCTTATAGATAAATATCATATTTCGTTTTTTCTTCCCATGTCTTTGGTCAAGACAGACCACCTAAATGCCAGGATCACCGAACCCTCTCTGTTGCACATCATTTTCAATATAATCCGTTACCCCCGACATATCCAAGTTGAAAAGTACTCTATTTCAACGAATTGTTGATAAATACGATGTAGCACCACCCCACTAATTACATATTCCCGTTCCTAACTTTGCCCCAAGGCAGAATATTTTTTTTTAGAAGTTATCATTCAAACAATTAATTAAACCCTTAGAGACTTGTGCAAGTCTAGGCCGTTCCCACCAGACCAGGCTAACTATTCTCGAAACGTTCGTAGCCCTGCGAACTCTTAAGCCCATTCTTAACACATTGGCTACGATCAAAGTTACGAATTCTTAGGGCTACGAACGTTCGAGAATAAGTGCCCAGAAGACGGAATTTCCAGATTATTACGACCTGGAAACTGTTCGGTATTCTAAAAACACTTCACGTATGTCAGCGGTGAAAATATCCCGGTAATCTCTTTCATTAATTCCAATGTGACAGGTACTATAAAGTTTCAATCAAGGAAAGGCCGAGGCTCTGGACAGATGTCGCGTGACCCCTAACCTCCCAGTATTAACTATGACATGTTTGTTTAGGTCAGATTTAAGTAATAATACAAATTAATTCAATGTTTATGTTTGTGGATAACCTTCGCTTGGCGGCCATGCCGTCTTGTTACTTCTGACACTGATTGGCCATATTGCTAACCTAGCCTCGAGGTCCCGGTGTTACAGTGAAGACAAGGCGTCGGGTGGAAATTAATCAGGGGAGTGTTCAATGCATAGTTCTTGTACAAATAAACATATTTAATCTCTATTCATGCGGCTGGTGATGTATTAATACAGCTGCCTGTTGTACTGACTCTCTATTAAAGGAATAATATCGGAAATCCTATTTACAATTAAACGAATTCAATAAATCTCTTGTTTACAGCTTTCGGTGTAACAGAAATGAAAGAATTGAGTAAGAAGGTAGTTGATCCAACTAATTTAAACATCCTGTGTTGGAGGAATCAGGGAAATAAACGGACATTCCTGCTCGAAAATGGTACAAGAATTTGTATCGAAACGTCTAGGTCGCGAAATGAAAGAAGTTGTTATCAACAATCTGGTCAGTCTAGAACTTCTATAATGCCACTCAAAGCGGTCAAACGCACACAAATCTTTTCATATTCTTTTAATTTTTTTTAGATATTTTAAAAATGATGTGTAAGAGGTATATTACTATACTGCAATCACGTTTATCCTTTCATCGCATTTTACAAAATGTCATGCCTTGATCTGAATGTGTTTAGTATTTTTACACGTCGGTGAAATTCAAACGACATTTATCATGCGAGAACCGCCTCAAGTGCTATCCTAACGCGATCAACGTCGTTGTTTTAGTGGGAGCCTAATTAAGGGGTAATTAATTGGATCATTCAGATTATGATGTTTATCTTTGATATTGGCGATAATTAGGGACCTATTCTGTGAAATGTTCAGCTAGCTCTCCCATACATAATTAATCTGACTAGTTTATGTTTCAAACTAAAGAACTAAAGGGATATATTTACATCATACGTTATAAATGTTGACAGTCTTAATTAGAGCACTACTGCGGCGTTGGTCAATGCCATTAATTTCACATGTACTTTGGGGTAGACTGACACGATTAAAGGTACAGCGTTTGTTTTAATCAATAAAGGTAATAACTCTTGTTTGGGACGATATTTTTGTCTAACTGCATTCAATCCTTGTATTTAGTATTTAGTGTTTAATCCTAGGTTACGCCAAATACGCATAGCATTTCAGTGAAAAGTGATAATTTGGTCTGAGTTTACTGGTTTAATTTAGTTTAATTTATGTAAAATCATTACTCACCTATGTAGGCAAGTGGTACAAGTGTTCGACAGGATGTATATATTAGAGATGAGCAAAGGTAATAAGCTTTCGCAAAGACGCCGTCTAAGACGTTCTTGGGGAACCGCGTATGAATATTTTGTTGCAGTGAACCGCCTCATTTATTAGATAAAGCCAATTTGTTTGCAGACACACATCTACAAAGAGCATCCCCCACCCCTACCCCATCCCCACTTCGTTAACCTAATTGGGAACCGTTGTGAAATATATTCATGAGCAAACGGACATGAATACAGCTTAAAACTAGTACCGAGTTCATAACCTCATTTGCATATTTATCAGATCCAGATACGAAGTTTATCGGACTGGTGTACCACTTGATAATACCAGCGACTATAAGATAAACCCAATCTGCGCATCTGTGGCACCAGAACGCCAACCCCACGGCACGACAGACCTTCCGGAAACGTTGCTTCAATAGCAGCCTCGCCCAGCTATGGCGAATATGGGAGCGGTAAGGTAAAACGCTGGTTGAAGTGTTCGTCGTCGCGCTGAAGACCCGGGTTCGATTCCCCACATTGGTACACTGTGTGAAGCCCATTTTCTGGCGTCCCCCGCCGTGATATTGCAGGAAGATTGGTAAAGGCGGCGTAAAACTAAACTCACTATGGCGAATATGTCAGTCATCACGTTGACTACAATTTGCCCGAATACTCTAACCCACAACTGTTACGGATACCTGACACAGGCGTGTAATTCGCTCACTCTGTAAGGACCGTGAATTGTGACCTGCTTCTGTGATGTAGATTACTGTCCCCCAATGTATCACATTACAGGTTTGACATATTCCAAGCAATAAAACCCGCGTCAGATGCACTGATGTTACGACGAGGGTCACATGTAGCCTTTTTCCTACGCCCGCCCAGTGGTTTTAGTGGAGGTACGTGACGTGTATACGAACATCCCTTTGCTACGCAGTGCTCAACAACATACATGTATACATTCCAGACCTTCTCCCTCATGTCTTATTTCAAAACAGTCTGGGACGACTTGTACTCAAAATATGCACATATTTGATCCACCGCGGAAAATTGAGACAAAAGTTCCGAATTTCTGCATGAGAAATATTAACTTGGGTGGTTATATTCAGCAATATTCCAGCAATATGGCGGCCGTCTGTAAATAATCCAGCCTGGATCAAACAATCCGGTGATCAGAATCACGAGCATCAATCTAAGCAGTTGGGGCACGATGACATGTGTCAGCTAGGTCTCTATGCCTGACCACCCGATCTCGTTAGTCGAATCTTACGATTAGTCGCCTCTTACGACTAGTTCCATAACGTCCATTATGTCGACTTAGCCGGACTTAAAAGCCAGCTGGGTTCTGAACATACGTGTCGACTTGGACTCACCTTACACCCACTTGGTACTGCACATACGTGTCGACTTGGACTCACCTTACACCCACTGGGTACTGCACATACGTGTCGACTTGGACTCACCTTACACCCACTTGGTACTGCACATATGTGTCGACTTGGACTCACCTTACACCCACTGGGTACTGCACATACGTGTCGACTTGGACTCACCTTGCACCCACTTGGTACTGCACATACGTGTCGACTTGGACTCACCTTACACCCACTGGGTACTGCACATACGTGTCGACTTGGACTCACCATATACTACTTTGCACATACACGTCGAAATCCATACACTTATATGTGTCGACATACTTCTGATTCCCCCAAAAAGTACAAATGAAACCGATATGCCGACTTACATTGATTTGTGCAATTTGTTTCTGGATCGTTCCAAGAATTTGCAGCGCCAGACACCAAACTGACTCTCTTTGATATTACGAACAAATTCAGTGATTCTATTGATGCTTTTTTAATAACCGACCTAAAAAGCGAAGTCGACAGAGTAGTCATTATGGACTTGATGTAGAATTATTCTTCCAGGCAAAGTCGACATCGAGTTCAGTAGTATTACTTACAGACTAGTATCACTATCGAGTTTAGAATCATTAACATATATCAGTATATCATCTTAGTATTTGTACCTGTAAAGATACGAGATAGAATTCAGCAACCCATGCTTGTCGCAAGAGGCGACAAACGGGATCGGGTGGTCAGACTCGCTGTCTTGGGGGACACGTGCCATCGTATCCATGTGTAGATTGATGCTCATGATGTTGATTACGGGATTGACTGACCCAGACTCGATTATTTACAGACCGCTATCATATAAGTGGTATAATGCCGAGTGCAACGATAAAGAACCAACCACCCACCCAACCAACCAACAGTGAACCTATCTTAGTAAATCCCCTTCTCACTGTTTCAACCCCTCTCCCTATTCTGGCCCCTCTCATGTGTTCACAAGGCTCCCAGCTTATGCAGACATACTGGGACTTACAGTTACGTGTATCGGAAAAGGACTGAGGCAGGGAAACGAGGGTAATGATCTTGTGTTAGCAACGATCTGACGACTCTTTGACAGCCGCAACAACACTGAAGAAGATCCTCCATAGATAAAATTGCGTCTTTTACGGTAGTCTCTTAAATTGCGCCGTGACGCACCAGTTGTCCGAGACCTGACAGGATTGTGTATCCAGCCCTTGTGTTACATCGACCTAGAGGATCTAAACATGTCAGGTCCAATTCGAGTTAACAGAAGCTGAGTTTGACATCGAGACCGTGGATTAATAGTTCAGTATCTCTCTCTCCGAGGTGGCTGAACCTTCAGATACACTTCCTTTGCAATAGATAACGCCATTATGTATTGTTACGTCTTTATACCACGAGGGAAGGCGAGGAGAGGTGATACGGGTGATAAATAGCAACTGTTAAAAGATACTGGATATTGTATTGTACCTTAATCCTTATGGAGAGACATGCTTATATGGGTGCGCGTGCGTGCGTGTGGGCTTGCGTCTGTCTGTCTGTGTCTGTCTGCATGTCTGTGATTGTCCGCTTGTACAAGTGGATGTATTTTGCTATGTCATCGTGATGTCTTGTCGCAGTGTTACATAGATACTCACAGAGTCAAACCGAGGGTCACCCTCACGTTTAACACATGCTCCTACCTAGTCGAAACCTGACTACCAGAGATATATTATAAATGTGGAAAGGGGTTTTAATTTCATTTTATGTAAGAAAATCAAATTGTCAGGATTTTAATCACAAATACACTTTATACCTAACAAGATAATGAAATGTTAAAAGGTGATATTATATAATATATAAAACAGAAGTCCGAATAGGTCTTTCATCTTACTCACGGATTCTCTTTCTCTTACAAGTTAATCTGGCAAAGATGTTATTTTCACCGATGGACTATTGGTAACTGTCCATTTGTACTGTGTGGGTCAAATAATACTAAATCACCTTTCTTCATGACTGACATTCTGGTTGGGGTGGTTGCACAATAACAATTTTCTTGTCAAAGCCAGCCATGTGGAGAACTCGTTACTTCCCACACCACTGTTTGTCATTCCTCACTGACACTACGAGCAGAAAGCGTTTCATTTTGCGAATTCAGGTAAACAAGTATATCAGATGAAGAAACGATTTGCGTCAATAAACTACTGGTTACATGCCCGAATGTAGTGTATATGGAATATGTTTTTCTATGCATTCTTTGATAAATCGAGCAAACATAAAAGCCCGATCGTCCATGAGAACAGACACAAGGTCCAACGATGAGTGTCCACTTGCATTCTGTATGGCCAGGGTGTGGGGTCGCTTGGTGTACAGCAATATAACGTTGTAGATAGGCCATAGGTAACCTGGGGTATTGAAGAGCATCCACCCTGCGGAGAGAGAGGAGTGTGTGGGAGGGGATGGAGAGAGAGGGGAGTGTGCGGGAGGAGATGGAGAGAGTGGGGAGTGTAAGGACAGGTAGGCGAGTGATAGAACAGGGGAGAAATCGTGAAGATGGTGAAAGGGAGTAGGAGAGAAGAATGTGTGTGTGTGCTGGAGAGAGAGGGAGAGAGAAAGAGAACGTGTGGAGAGAAGGAGAATGCGGTAGTGATATATGATAGAAAAAGTGTATGGGAGAGTAATAGAGGAAATGTGAAAAAGATAGTGAGAGCGGTTGGAGAAAAAGAGTGCGAGAGTGACACAGGATATAGGGAGTATATGGGAGTGAAAATGTGTGTGTGTATGCGCGAGAGAGGCGGGGGTAATGCATGAAAGGGAGTGATTGAGGGAGATAGTTTGCGTGAGAGTGAGAATGAAGGAGAGAATGTGAGTATTTTTGAGAGAGATAGTGAACATATGTTCATGTAAGGTGAGAGATAGTCAGTCCCTGAACCACATTATTTTCCCTACTGCCTTGCCTTCCTGCAATGCTAAAGCCTTCAGTGAAACAAGCCTCAATTTCCCCAGGTACTGAATCTCTGGACTCCCGGGGGCTCCTTTTAAATTTATATGTGTTAGTTAGTTTGTTACTATCAAAATTATATACATTCGGAGACGAAACAGTAGTGTAAGGGTGCGTGTGTGTGTGAGAGAGAGAGAGTGTGTGTGTGCACGCGTGCGTATACGTCTTCGTATCTCTGAGTGTGCGTGCGCGCATGCGTGTACGTGTGAGCGTGTGTGAGAGACAGAGAGACAGAAAGTAACCTGAGTGACATTACACGAGGGGGGAGAATGTGGCGAGACACCAGTTCATACAGACAGAGAGCATTCCAAGCCAGTGACAACATCAAAAGCATAAGAAAGAAAATGGGTTATAAATTCTCCATAACACCTGCATGTGGGCACACTGGTTCAAGAGAGACTTTGTCTGACGCCATGTCTTCTTCCAATGCCCTAACTTCATATTCCATGTTACAGTATATAGGACCCTGGTACACCATGCTTCATGTGCAAACCCTGATTGGCAAGGGTCAAGTGGTTCCAAGGTGTTGTTTGTTGTGTAACAGGACTCACCAAGAATGAGGTTCACGTTTGAAGAATCGAACCAAGGACTTAGGTTTACAGCAAGATACTACTCTATGGGCTACACTAAGCATGTGAAACATAAACGCTGACAAACTTAACGCCATAATAAATTTGCAAAAATATACAGGTAGTTCAAGAAACTTGTAAGCGTATTTGGAATGGAGGACACACGGAGCACCTTCGCCCCATTGGGTTTCACGGGCTGTTCAAACTTCACGGGCTCCTTACGCTTCACCAGTTCTTGTTAAAGGGAACACGTTGAGGGCATTACTAAATTTACCGCATCAACGACCATAGTGATGGCAAAGACAATTCCATGCTTTGACTTGTATCATATGTTTCCCTGCTTGTTCAGAACAACTGATCTGACGATGCTCATAACAGGCTCCACTTTTGGGATAGGATTCATTCACCTCTTCTCATCGAACACCTGGCGTCGTTACGATTTAATATTGATTCACAACAAATGGGTTTCTTACTTTATTGTATACACATATTAGCGATCGAAGAAAAACATCCTTTAAATCACACTTGGCACTCCTTTCGTTTTGCATACACGCTAGTCGCGGTTCCGACTGCGCAGATGTGCGAACGACTAACGGTTTGCTTGGAACGCCTGATCAAAATACGTCAATGGCACAATGGCCTGTCGTGAAGTCAAACACCCGTGAAGATCCTGGTTAGAAATTATCTTCAGTAGCCCATGCCTGTCGGAAGTGGCAACTAACGGATTTGTCTGGTCCAGGCTCGATTATTTACAGACCGCCACCTTATATCTGGAATATTGCTGGTTTCGACGTAAAACTAAACTCACTCACTAAACCTTAGATTGAACAGACTTCAATGATATATCCTATTCCTTAAAAACTTACTGCAGTAATTTCTTCACTTGAACACATTGCGCGGATTATAGGACCAAGCGACAGATTATATGAAATCCTTGCATTTACCTGATAAAATATGTATCATTAACATATCATTTGTGGGAGAGCCAAGTCAGACTTTCAATATGTAAGATTAACGTGACAAGAGCCAAGGCAATAATGTCACATCGGGAAGACTTCCGTGATACGACTGAACACGAACTGCAGTAATTAAGCATGAGATATACAAACAGCTTTTAACCTAAGACTGCCGTATTGCCACAAAACCCATGTAAAAGCGGTAGCTTAAAAATGTAGGTATCTGCGTAGCTCGGAGTAAGCGTGTCTTTTGACCACGCGCACGTCTGTTGAGAATTCTTGAAGGTGATACTCAACCCTAATCTGTAAATAGTATAATAAGTAGATATTGATGTGAAAAGAAGCAGTTTCAATTGATCTGACTTTCAAGAGGACTAGAGAGATCAGGATGTATTAGAACGAGCTCTTAAACCCGCAGGTGGGTTGGAAAGGTGGAGAGCATATCTATATCGCCAACCAGAGAGAGGGAACAAAGCGTCGTGGCCGCCAGTACCTAATCTCGGACTCTTCGAGAGCTCACTTTCTCCTCTCACGAGAAGAGCCCGAGATTACGTGTAAATAGCGAGATTTAGGCGACACAGCGTGTTCGCACGATCCGTCATCTGAGCGTCCTGAAATCTCTATTAGTGAGTGAGGGGCTTGGTGTTGTTTGGAACAGTATTTGATCAGATATTGATAAAATTGTTCAAATGAATCTGCATTTAACTGATCATCGCATGTGAACATCATTTTGTGTTGCTTTAACGTATGTGAGGTAGAAGTAGGCTATTGTCACACAGGTCGTAGACACACAACTGGAATCCAAGCAAAAGCCAAGACTGCAGATACACAAACATCAATGTCAGGTCGAAACAAGGATTCGAAACCACTGTCAGTGCAGCCTAGTATAACAAAGAGACGCAGTCCTGATCATAATTATAAGGTTGCATCAGCCTTGACAAATCCTTGGTACTGGCAAAAGATAATCAATATGGGATATGCACAGATTCTCAGTGAGGGACCCGGAAATATTAATTTTGCTAAATGTTTGCGAAAATAGCGAACGCTGTATGTATATCAAATGTTACGTTTGCGGAAGTGATTATTGGAATAACCAAACACGCCCGAACGTATACAGCGTAAATTCTGATTGATGAATACAATTCAGATAGTGAAGCCGATTTATTTGATTCACGAGAGTTCCATTTATTCGATATACGACAGTTCGTATATCCTCAGTTGGTTATTAACTCATTTTCTTCGATCATTCAAACATAGGGTGTAGTCAAAAAGGAATTTTCACTTGTATTTCGAATCCAAAAATGGGAATAAATAAATAGGGTGCCACCTGTAATCATCTACTTCGTATGCAATGTATTTGTTGAAGCCTTGCACAGGATCACAGCAATTTATTAGGCTTAGCTCTGAGAGATATCTAAAGCAAGATGAAAAAATCGTGTTCTTTAACTTCACTTCACTGGTATATAACACACTGGTTATGTGACAATTTTGTGACTGTCTGTTACAAAAATATCAGTTATTGCATTTTGTGTTCCTTGTAAACCGAAATCTTTCATAATACAATATCCATTGACGAAACTCCATTCCTGAAGTTGAGTGTGTTTTGTATGTTTGACTCAATATTGCATACCCAGCATATTTACTGATGGCAAGCCCACCTTTCAGTCGTAAACAACACTACTTGTATGACGACACTAAACAGCTCTACCTACACGCGTGGCCTTCACAAGATGATATACACACTCCTTTGTTTTGGACAGTTATTGAGGGGTCACGAAGTTCTTTCTACCATCAATGGATATCCGTGCAATGTCTCTCCGTATCAACAAATAGGACCTTCAGACATTATGAAGGTTCATTTATGTTTACTTTCACAAAAGGAACAGACATTCATTCATTCATTCATTCATTCATTCATTCATTTTGTCCGTTAGGTCATTCTTTCTTTAATTACTAATTCTATCCCAGAACTATTAATTTATTATTTACTTATTCGTGTATTTATATGTTTTGTTTATCCTTCGTTTATTCATTCATTTATTCATTCATTCATGTATCTGTCCATTCATTCATCCAGTATGGTTAAATGATTTAAATGGCTCTCACCTAGAACTTACAGAAGTTGCGTGTTAATCCATTCAAAGGGAAATCTCACTGATATTAATATAAGCAAATTACACAAAGACAGAGCTTGTAACGTACACTTGGATTAAACAACCAAGAAACAAACTGGGCCTGTGTTCAAGCTTGGGTAAGTAGCACTTGACTTCAGTTCCATATACACGAGGGTTGAGTAGGGCAGTACTGTGTTCAGCATGCTATAACACCACACGTCAGTACATTCAGCTGGAGGTATCAAGTGGCTGTCACAGAAATAAAACAATCAACGTAGAGATCTGAACACGATTTCTGAAGAATACTAAACATATGTTTTAGTTAAAAGCATTAGCTGTCACGGGCGGATAAAACCAAGACTTTAGGTGTTTACCAGGATCACGTTCAATGTCTCACTTACAAATCGCTGTGCCAATATAGACCATTTATCGCGTACGATTCTGAATGATAAATATTCTTATTAATGAAAAGTCTATTTGGAGTAGATAATTCTTTATGACACTGACAAATCTATTTTAACATTTCAATGAGATATGATAAGGACACGTAACTGGTAGGATGGTGTACAAGAGGTCGTGAAATGACCTGTCACCGGTATGGGACAAGTAGTTGAAGTCGTACAAGCAGGCACAATGGGCACGTTCACAGTTTCAGCACCAGCACCAACACCAGCAGCAACAGCAGCAACAGCAGCAACAGCAGCAACAGCAGCAACAGCAGCAGTAGTAGTAGTAGTAGGGGAGGAGGGGGACTAGGAGGGGCGTGGAAACAAGAAAAGGAAGAGCGTGGGTTGTAGTAAGCATAAGTAGTAGTAGCATTATTAGCAGTAGTGCTAGTGGGAGAAGAAGAAGAAGAGGAGGAGGAGGAAGAAGAAGAAGAAGTTGTGGTAGTGACACTATTAGCAGCAGCAGTAGTAGTATTGGGAATAGAAAATATGAACATCATTATGGTGTACCCCACACGTATCAGCAGCAGTGCTGGTAGTTTGTGTTGTGGTGTTGTGGTGTTGTTGTGGTGGATGTAGGAGTAGCACTAGTGGTAAATGTTGTAGTACTTGTACAGATAATACTTGTCCCTCACATGAGTAGTGACGTCATGAACCGTACTTCACGTACGCGACACACACACACACGTGTTTTCTTATCAATGGACGACTAAGGGCTAATAGGTCATGCAGTCTGTGAACACACTTAAACCGATTTAAGAAATATAGATCAGTAGTCTCCAGTTCATATGATTATTATTGACATGTTTCAGGCGCTCGCTCCACCGACAGCGCAAGAGCCACAGTGTAAGGTACGGGTCATTACTGTTCAAACGTACACATTCAAGACCCACTTCCGCCTGTTATTGTCAGACCTCTATCAAGTGACATGTCAACATTTTCATGTCAAAATAAACCGGAGCTTGTTAGAAGTCTCCAATATTTCACATTGATCTTTACCTGAGTCACCAAGGGATTGCCCCATCAAGGACGCTTATATAAGTACATATATAATAACACACACAAGATTATAATAACGTAAGGCACTGAATGTTTGCCTGAAGATTAGGGCTCCATTTTGGCAACTCCTAATGACAGACGCCTTTACCGACTTGAACTAACAGCACTTTATTTTAGGATGTAAGGGACTTTAGGAACAAACTAGGGCCAATACACCTATCACCAGTCAAACATGTACCTACTCGTTTGACCCTCCTTGGTTGATTTGTTAAGTTCATAAGTTATGTTTTCGAGATAACACGTCGAGGATGATACATTAAGTAGCTGAGGAGGTCGACTGTGTGATAAGAACCTATACACTAGGGAGATGTAAATAGAAATTAGAAAAGGGTGGTTGGTAATATACTTTAGGAAATGAGGGATCATTAAAATTAAATGTTCATGGCAGGTGTTAGTTGTCTGTGAATATTAATACATGCCGTCGTTTGCACGTACTTCAGGAAGGATCACAAGGATGACTACCGCCAATACGCAATGTGATTAAGTGAGTGAGTTTGCATAAATTTCAGCTGTAGTGTCTTGTCAGCTTCATAGGGTGAGGAGCGGTGGGGTAGCCTAGTCGGTCTCTGGTCACTCCGAAGACCCGAGATAAATTCCCCACAAAGGTATAATGTGTGAAGCCCATTTCTAATGTCCACCGCCGTTATATTGCTGGAATATAGCTAAAAGAAGCGTAGAACAATACTCACTCACTCAGGGATATGTTAAAAAAGAAACAAACCATTTACATTCGAAAAACTTTTTTCACTAAATTATTACAAATGTTATCAAAACATTACTCGGCTCAAAAGAGTCACTGCACACGTGAGATCACCTAATCAACAATATCATATTCAAAACCTACTTCTGTTTCTTCAATTTTTACCATAACCATCCTTGATGTGTACTTTCTTTTGACTGACAGTATATGTTTCGCTGTTTTGATGCTGTGGATTAAGGAAACCATCCCAGCGAACATCCTCCCACAACACATGCAACCTCGCATCCCAACATCACCGTGGATATTTGCTAATACATTATATAAGTTTCTTATGATTCCATTAAGTGTTATGCCCTGGCATCAAGCAGAGAGGCAGTCAAAGATGTGATGTTGAACACAAGGATTGCGGTCCATCCCGTTCCGCCGGTACGACTGTTTCCTTGAAGTTGTGTGGCAATAATTAAGTGGACCAGACTTAAAAGTGCAGCTTCATCGAGGCCGCGGCTACCCTATCCCATCCTCCCACACTTGTTGAATGCCAGCATCACTGACGTATAATGAGGACTCTGTCGTTTAAACAGGTAGGGCGACCTAAGGAGACCTGCTCTGAATACACACACTGTCGTACAGTGTACAGACTGAAGAAATACAAGTCTGGTACCTGTCTCTTGTACGTTGTACAATGTACAGTTAGGCGGACATGAATGTTAGATCTATCTTTCATGAGCGATATGTTATTCTTAAAACAATCTCGGCTTCAAATGAATGTCGTGCTTTGTCATTGTGGCTGCTTAAATACTGACATTACTGGATTGAATTTTCTTGATAGTATACCGAAAACACTAGCTAGTCCGGGGGGTTGTTTTTCAACAATCAAATAATCCAAATGAAAGTGTATTTGGCATCAATGTTTGATATCTATTTTAGTAAAAGTCTCCCTTTGAATGGATATTGATTATTATTTGGACATCTGTTATTATTTCAGACTGTTTCCTTTTACACCAATATACATGCATTCACTTGAGTGAGTGAGTAACTGAGTGGGAGGGGGTTTTGGGTGGCGTGAGTGAGTGTTTTCGGAATTCACTTTCGCTTGTTCCTACTCATCCGTTAAGGTAGAGTACGTCAGTACCTGTGGTGATACTAGCAAGACGTATGTATACATGTAAATATCACGTCATAAAGAAGCACGACTATTTCTTATTTGAGAAGACATACACACGCAGGATTTGATCTCGTCGTGAAAACTGGTATGCTGAAAGGCGCTATGTAGCTATAGATACAGGTGTGAGTTCGAATCCCTGTGAATGTGTACGGCATCTTTCACCAATTCCCAAGTCCCACGTCACGTTCACCTTTTCACTCATATTAAACTCTAACTGAGATATAGGTAGGACCCTTTGCAAAGCGGCGAAAGAGTTATCCATTCACCTACCCACTACAAAATAACTCTACACAACAGACCGTGAAGGTCCGGGGTAGAATAGACCTTCAGCAACCCATGCTTGCCATAAAATGCGACCATGCTTGTCGTAAGAGGCGACTAACGGGATCGGGGGGTCAGACTCGCTGACTTGGTTGACACATGTCATCGGTTCCCAATTGCGCAGATCGATGCTCATGTTGTTGATCACTGGATTGTCTGGTCCAGACTCGATTATTCACAAACCGCAGCCATATAGCCGGAATATTGTTGGGTGCGGCATAAAACTCAACTCACTCATTCACTCTACACAACATGTAGTCTACTTTTCATCACTCTGTACAAATGGTCATTAATTTGATGTCCTATACATATGGATTTCAGAAATATTTCACATCTGTTTTGCTGAGAATTACCTGAATAAATTCCAAACCACGCCCGCTAGTCAATCCCATTGTAGACTAGGGATGTATGTTCACAAACAGTATAAATGGAGGCGGTCTGGAGATCTTTGTCCATTGTGTTTACGATACCCTTATACATGTATATGTGTATATATCACCACCCTGGGGCACACCCAGCTGTATCACATGTGTACACTGCGATCAATACGTCACCTGTCACTCAAGGGACCACGTGACCTGTTTGAATATGAAACTTTCTCCGTTACAGCTTGAATACTTATTGCTCGAAAGTTTATATATGTATATATGTATTTCATTACAGACTACCAACAAAACAGGTATTCACTAACGCTATGTGGTTCATTGTATATTTTGTCAAAACGTGACGTATTTGTAGTTTCAGTGTAACCTGAAAATGTTCGAAACAGGAAAGACACGATTATTATGTCATCAGTATAATTTGATGTTTATGACTAATCATAGCAATGTCATTTACCATATATAATATTCTGGTGTGCAATTACTTCCTTCAGAGCATAAAAGTACTTACTTCCTCTTACATTAATATATTTTAAAGCAAATATTCCAAAATAGTGTATTCAGTTTAAAATCCTTCAATGACAATACAATTTGAAAAAAGAAATTTGAAGTAACAAATAGCAGAAAGTCGTGCTCATTAGACATTCTAGAAATCCATGGATTTAACAAAATAAGTTGCTTTTTAAGCGATTCTTTCGCTACATTTTAAATGACATATTAAGCGTCGTAACTCGTTACGAAAAGTCTATTGAGAAAACACAGATTTTTGCCTGATGCTTTCCGTAAGATATTCAGGGTCATATTTATTATATTAAAAAACCAGGTCTTCTCCCGAACCGTTTCATTAAATATTCAGGGTCATGCCTGGTGATAAGAAGAATTTCAGACGCAATCCTATCCCCCGCCACTGTTCTCTAACACAGGTATGTAACAAGCACTAAACCGAGGACGGACGGCTGACGGGATAGGCCGGCGCTAATCTATACTAACCTAAAATATGCCGAGAACGAGACTAGAATAGCTGGCTTTTTGATGTGCGGTGAAAACGGCAGTCTACCTTATCTGAATATATATCTATATTACCTGCACAGGTAAAACATGTACCCTTATCGCGACAACCACGTTTCTGTCTGTTGACTGCATAGTTTGAGCATTGTTTGATCTGAAAGCGACGGTTGTTCAGATTTTATATGATCAACATAAACAAATCATTCCGTTCTGGACTCTTTAAAAATTTGAATTTTATGTTTTTTTTAATAATTTGTTCGATTGGTTGTGAGTTTTTGCAGGATTATATTACATAATTATGTTTTGGGTTGTGGTTTAAAAATTCCATTTGAGCTATTCATGCCACTTAAACATGTTATAGCTGACAGGTCTCTGGAATGAAATATTCACGAAGCTGTCAAGGTTTATAGCCAGGAAGACGTCACAACGGGGCTAGCACATCTACAGGTGGAAGCGACAAAGAGACATATTTCAAACAGCGTTCATCTCAACAAAACAACACAAATATACGTGCATAAATTGGCACAAGACTTCAAGCAATCCTCGACCCCAATACCTATGTAATAATAATCATGATCATAGTAGCAATCATCATAATCTATAGCTGCCGTTGCTGCCGCACCATCATAATAGACGACGATGCCGGTGACGTTAAATCTTTTCACATCCATTGTTTCGCTGGTGTTTTATACTGCTTCTTGTAGTCCGGGCTGATGCCATATATAACGCTACCCCGTTTAAGTTCGATGAAGCAGGTTGCAGGTCAACATTTGTAGCTGACTCGCTCTCTATTGTTTATTGCTGCCAAGGATAGGCAGAATCTGGCATCCCTCCTCCCCGTGCAAGTGCGCCTTCTCAAAAACATGACAAACAGTTTTATGGATAATATACATACCGATAATGATTTATTAACGTTTGTTTGTTTTTTCGCTAGCTTGTTTCAGTCTACAGCAGACACTGACTTTCGCCGTAATGGCCCGCCTATAATGATGCACGATGAAGTGCAAACACTTCAGGGCCGGGTTGCGATATGCTTTAATAGGGAGGCCAGCAATAACGTATATGCAAACAACTTGCAACCACTTGGATGAGATGTTATATGTTTATGTTATATTGTAGCCACACGTCATGACAGACCGACACAATGTTCACCAGTAGCAGTCTTCATGGGCTTGTACATATACCTGTATACCACATATTCAAATTTTAGACCCCCCTTGCTAATAAAAACGTCAAACCACATTCTATAAGAAAGGGCTTTAGAAATAACCATATAGAGATTCTTTGCCTCTTTAAAGTCATTTTCTGACTTGATAACGTCATCGTGAGTGTCATATAACTGACTAAACCCAATCTCCGTCCAGCTTGTTCTCAACAAATATTATCCCAAGGTGAACAATAATATTGAACAGTGTCTGAGGGACTGTGATAGCTAGTATTAGCCACAAAACAATATACTCATATGTCCGAGGAAGGCTTGTATCCTCTAAGACAATATTGTCTTAGTTAGTCTACACGCCACGTATTACTCACGTAAGGGTTGAGATTAAGGGAAAGGACACGTTTCAATAGGGCTCATGCATGCTCACCTGTCCCACAACGCTACAGGTGTGTTCTTAGACGATCCTCTATCACTGCGGCTTGCAGGGCCTTCCTGCTGCCATCCGTAAGGTAACTGAGAAGGAACAGGATAGTCTGGCTTTGTTAATTAATGTATCACTCGTAGTGAAAAATAAGGCCAGGGTCACAGTTTGGTGATCCGGGATTGTTTGAAAAGCAGTCGAGTGGAAAACACTTTTACAGTTGGACGACGTCTCATTGATTGCAGTGACAACTGCGCATTATTGCTGAGAAATATGGAGATAAAATTCAATGTCACACCGGAACATAAGCAACCGTTAACGATTCCTTTTCTCTTATCTTGCTCAATTTAGTAATGTAGACACTTCCGTTTTTAACGTGTCTGACAATGGCGGATTGTGCATAGGTCTGTCTGACAACTGCTTTTGCCTGTTTTTTTAGCAGCTCATTTGTATTTGCGAAATTTAACACAAGCATGATTGGAATTTCGTTAAACTCAATATGAATGAGTTGGTTCGTACCTGTAAATAAAGACGAAGTCATAGGTATTTTTTTGCAAAAAGAAATTACATTATACCACATATGATTACTTTAGAGTGTTGGAATAAGGTATCGCCGTTTCAAATATGCTGAATATATATATCAAACCTTGAGCTCTTTTAATGGCTTTACAGAAATGTCTATGAGATTCCGAAAAGACTATCTTATTCTTGTTGAGTTTATTTCACATGACGCATGTGGCTTTAGTTTGGAGCATCTTCTTTTTACGTCCATTTAGCTTATTTTATTCTAGTTCAGAGCAAACTGTACAACATCCTATTTGTGCATCACGGTATGGTGGTGAGTCGACTGGTACTGTCAGAGCCACTGCTTAGGCTGTAAGTACATAACCTCAAATACACAAACTCACGAGCTCACGGTATTCTTCAAGTGGGAAGTAGTGACTAGCATTACAAATGCTTCTTAAATTCCTGGACTGAAGGTGCGGAGGTGGAGCCTTCTTGTTAAAGTATGTGCTCGTCACACCGAAATCCGAGTTCCACACCATACGTGTACGTGGCAACCCATATTTCGTATCCCAGGTCGTGGTTAATGACATATGTGGAAATCCCATATTTCGTATCCCAGGTCGTGGTTAATGACATATGTGGAAATCCCATATTTCGTATCCCAGGTCATGGTTAATGACATATGTGGAAATCCCATATTTCGTATCCCAGGTCATGGTTAATGACATATGTGGAAACCCCATATTTCGTATCCCAGGTCATGGTTAATGACATATGTGGAAACCCCATATTTCGTATCCCAGGTCATGGTTAATGACATATGTGGAAACCCCATATTTCGTATCCCAGGTCGTGGTTAATGACATATGTGGAAATCCCATATTTCGTATCCCAGGTCATGGTTAATGACATATGTGGAAACCCCATATTTCGTATCCCAGGTCGTGGTTAATGACATATGTGGAAACCCCATATTTCGTATCCCAGGTCGTGGTTAATGACATATGTGGAAACCCCATATTTCGTATCCCAGGTCGTGGTTAATGACATATGTGGAAATCCCATATTTCGTATCCCAGGTCATGGTTAATGACATATGTGGAAACCCCATATTTCGTATCCCAGGTCGTGGTTAATGACATATGTGGAAACCCCATATTTCGTATCCCAGGTCGTGGTTAATGACATATGTGGAAACCCCATATTTCGTATCCCAGGTCGTGGTTAATGACATATGTGGAAACCCCATATTTCGTATCCCAGGTCGTGGTTAATGACATATGTGGAAACCCCATATTTCGTATCCCAGGTCGTGGTTAATGACATATGTGGAAACCCCATATTTCGTATCCCAGGTCATGGTTAATGACATATGTGGAAACCCCATATTTCGTATCCCAGGTCGTGGTTAATGACATATGTGGAAACCCCATATTTCGTATCCCAGGTCGTGGTTAATGACATATGTGGAAATCCCATATTTCGTATCCCAGGTCATGGTTAATGACATATGTGGAAACCCCATATTTCGTATCCCAGGTCGTGGTTAATGACATATGTGGAAATCCCATATTTCGTATCCCAGGTCGTGGTTAATGACATATGTGGAAATCCCATATTTCGTATCCCAGGTCGTGGTTAATGACATATGTGGAAATCCCATATTTCGTATCCCAGGTCGTGGTTAATGACATATGTGGAAACCCCATATTTCGTATCCCAGGTCGTGGTTAATGACATATGTGGAAACCCCATATTTCGTATCCCAGGTCGTGGTTAATGACATATGTGGAAACCCCATATTTCGTATCCCAGGTCATGGTTAATGACATATGTGGAAACCCCATATTTCGTATCCCAGGTCGTGGTTAATGACATATGTGGAAACCCCATATTTCGTATCCCAGGTCGTGGTTAATGACATATGTGGAAACCCCATATTTCGTATCCCAGGTCATGGTAAATGACATATGTGGAAATCCATATTTCGTATCCCAGGTCGTGGTTAATGACATATGTGGAAACCCCATATTTCGTATCCCAGGTCATGGTAAATGACATATGTGGAAATCCATATTTCGTATCCCAGGTCATGGTAAATGACATATGTGGAAATCCATATTTCGTATCCCAGGTCGTGGTTAATGACATATGTGGAAACCCCATATTTCGTATCCCAGGTCGTGGTTAATGACATATGTGGAAACCCCATATTTCGTATCCCAGGTCGTGGTTAATGACATATGTGGAAACCCCATATTTCGTATCCCAGGTCGTGGTTAATGACATATGTGGAAACCCCATATTTCGTATCCCAGGTCGTGGTTAATGACATATGTGGAAACCCCATATTTCGTATCCCAGGTCATGGTTAATGACATATGTGGAAACCCCATATTTCGTATCCCAGGTCGTGGTTAATGACATATGTGGAAACCCCATATTTCGTATCCCAGGTCGTGGTTAATGACATATGTGGAAACCCCATATTTCGTATCCCAGGTCGTGGTTAATGACATATGTGGAAACCCCATATTTCGTATCCCAAGCCGTGGTTAATGACATATGTGGAAACCCCATATTTCTTTTTCCGTGTCGAGATTAATTATACAAGCAGTAAACACCGAAAACCCGATATCCATATTCCATATCCCATGTCCTTGATACAAGCATTATAAACCCCACCTTTCCATCTCTACTACATGGAACTATTTCTTCCCATAAATCAACCTACAGCTATAGAAAAAATGCGCATCGTGATAAAAATGCTTCGCATCCGACTTAAATGTTACTAATATAATTTCACCAACTTGTTTTCGTTTTATAACTAAATTAAATACAAACTTTATTTAAATTTACAGAAATGTTGGTCTCCCTGCTGCTCGGCATCCTGAACGTTCAGAACAGGTGCGTGTGTCAAATATTAACCCCCATGATGCTGTAACCACAATGACAGTGCAGCCATGTTAAATCTGACAGTTTTGATTTAATCATCCAACCCAGTGTGGGACTGGCGCATATTCCAGTCACGACACGCTGTTCGGAGTCCCCAACAAGTTAGTGAAATATTAGGCATGGCTCATAAATAGTCCCGCATAGTTAGATCACAATGACGAAGCTTAAACATCATGACTGTTTTCTCGTGTAAACTGGAATACACCCATTCAAGCGGTGCATATTATGCATAGCATTTTACAAAAAGTACTAATGATGTGATAGTTTCTTGCGAATTTCGTTTTTCATAAAAATTATGAAACTGTCGAGACTAAAATATAGGTTATCGGACTCTCTGTCTGAATCTGTATTGTTGGATGGGTATGATATAGTTGTCATGGCTGTTACCGTATATAGTGGAAGTAATATCCGGGGTGTTTATCATCATGCTTTGGCACTGACGCGGGATGTTCAGTGAATGTTGTTAGTGTAGGGAAATGGCACGTGGATCAGATCATACCTTATAGTAATATGGTAAGTATGTACATTTTTTATGAACATTTGAAATGTTTTCAAAGAAAGGGGGATGCAACTTTAGACGAATGCAGGCATGTACGATGAATATATATTTATCATGATCGTCTGAGGTGAAAGCAGCCAGATATAGTCATTTCGGGCGTCTATGGTGAAAGAGCCACATATGGTGACTTCGGGCGTCTATGGTAAATGCAACAATATATAGTCACTTCGGGCGTCTATAGTGAGTGCAGTCAGAAAGCACTGGCATCTCCATCTAGGGTGACTACGGGCATATGTGGTGAAAAGGGACATGAATGCCAAACACTGGATTCTGTACTTCTCCAAACCACCAAAACATATGCCCAATATGCCTTGAGTCTAACTACGGAGGATCTAAACATTGAACGTCTCCTTGAAGTAATTAAAGATTGTTCCATCGGATGGCAAGCATAGAGATACGTTTTTTCTGGAAATCTTACAGAATCCTCCAACTGAACTACCTCAAGCAAAGTCAGACGTGGCAAATGTTGACTAATACGCTACTGACATGGCATGGGAATATCAAGTTTAAACATCGTGGAAAACCCATCCGACGTATATGCAATAATACACAAGTCTTCGCCATTCCTTCATAATGTTTTTGAACTCATCCTAAACATCCTCCACTTTCATCAGAGTTGCAACCATGTCAGATCCCCACCTTATCGAAAACTTAAAGAAAAGACCATGTACCAAATGGCAAGCATTATATAAATTATGATGACATCATTTCAACTGAAGGGGACCTTCTTCGACAAGAAAGAATTGTTCCAAACCTTCATCATCGAGTACAGAAGTGTGTCGACCTCTGAGGTGACTGTTGAAACGCAATGAGCAACTCAACAAACACAAACTCAGAACTATTTAACGCTGTGCTATACGGTATGAAAGAATTGCGTTATATACATACACAATCACGCTCTGGGAACATGGTCCTTGTCACAGTCTACTGACGTTCCCTGTTGACATCACATGTATAACCCGTTAGCTCATCTGACCCCCCTTACATTTATCCCCCCCGACCCTCTTTTGTCAGCAGATATTATACCAGGTCAGAGAGCAGAACTCTGGCAGGTATGTCTTCCATTGAAGATGCAGACTTGGTCCGGCTCCTATGGTTAATTGGGATTCCGGACAGAAGATTATAGTTCCCCAGTCAACAGTTGGTTAAACGGTTACAGTGATCAGGCTTCACCTCCTGTGGAATTTACGTCATCTTATCCCATTTGCGTCAATAGGTGTTCATGTTGTCAATCACGGGATTGTCTGGTTCAGGAAGGTTAAGGTACTGATCACAGTCTATTATAGTGAAAATGAGAGCGGCGTTGAAATACAACAATCCCTAACGGATTATGATAGGATCATATATTTAAAAACGTGAAGAGAAATCTGATTTGATTGTAAGATTTCTAACATATTGCAATGAACTGTTCTTGTCTGGGCAAAGGTCTCATGGCAGACACATGCATCTGCTTGCACGGATCTGTTTCAACGGATATCTAACCGAGCAGATACGAAATGCAATGATGTGGAAGAATGATTACTGTTGACAACCATGTCTTCGTCTTGGTAACTGCATTCAGTTATAACCAGTCAGTCGTGTGCACCATCGGCATATCCGTACTTCGAGGCAATCAGTTCTTCCTATCTGATTATGATCGTCCGCATAATCTCAGAACAGTAGTGTTTTGGCTTAGGTTTACACCATTTTTAGCAATATTCCGGCAATATCAGCATCAAAGGGCTTACAGATTGTACCCATGTGGAGAATCAAACCCAGATCTTCGGTGTGACGAGCGAACGCTTTAACCGCTAGACCAGCTAATAGCCAATGGTGCGTTAAGTAGGCTAGGGACAGCCGTTCAACACATGTTTGGTGGTACTAAAATCAAACTGCAAAGGAAACAATTAGTGCACGGTTTTGACACTGTATCAGTGTAGTGTTTTGAAGGTACCTCGGTGAATTTCTTTCTGGTAACGTTTTGACAACCATTCTAATTCTTTGGTCAAATCCAGGTTTCAAGTTTTGTTGTAACCCGTATGCTAGGTCCCTGAGTCACATCTGACAGCCATGTATTACGTTTCGGCATCCTCCCTCTGTGATGTAATAATCCTACACGGCCAAATGATTCACCAGAATGGGTCCTTTTGAAACACATTTTATGTTCCCTTTATCACCATACATATATTCTCTATAATGTTCTCACATTTCACAGACGGGCATACTATCATCAGATATCTTTCAGTCGGGTATACTTCAAGAACCTGTCTGCTCTAGGACAATGACGACAAGGTATTTCAAACCCAATTTTTGCAGAACAGAGATTTTTCATGCATATAAAGGGAACAGAAGAGGATTAACAAATGTTCTTTTCTGTTGATGCCAGTTGACATGACTAAAACTTTGAGTGCATTCCCAAACGTAGCACGCCGTGCTTAAGTGACCCGATCAACAAACCGTTCGTAATGTTAAGACCTGCCGTAGCTATACAGTTTATCACAGGCTTACGACCTGTCGTAGCTATACAGTTTATCATAGGCTTACGAATGTCGTGGCGTTACGAACGTTTTGTGGATAAGGGACCAGGAGAATAAACTTCTGTTTTCGGTTACCACCGTATGCAACCAGTACTTCAACAGTACTAGACAGTTGGGACTTTACTCTCTACCTCACTAAATGGCAAGAAGTGAAAAGAACAATAATTAGCTAGACAGGCAGATTTTTGTGCCCAAAATGAATATTTACACTTTCTTCGTCCTTTTAAAAATCAATTTTGTAATTATGGGTACCGAAAATGGGTTTCACACACATCAAACCCGGTCCTTCGGCCCGGTTAAAGGAACGCTTTAACCACTAGGTTATCCTACGTTCCCTAACGAAAGAGAATTTTGATTCTAAGACAACGCATTGCCCTTTGAAAAAACGGTAATGAGCATTACAATTAACTCACTCAACGGGCGGTTGGGTAGTCCAGTGGTTAAAGCGTTCGCTCGTCACGGGTCGATTCCCCACTTAGGTACAATGTGTGAGGCCCATTTATGCTGTCCCCGCCATGGTATTGCTGGAATATTGCTAAACGGGATGTAAAAACTAACTCACACACATACAGGCCCCCCTAAGTAATTGAAGGAATTACAGCAAATTTGAAGGAATTGCATCTCAAATGTAAACAAACGCAGCCCACTCGCGAAACAATTGCAGCGATATCGGTAGTTTAGCGGTAATAACAGAAACACATCGGCCCTATCGGAAGCAATGTCGGTAATACTGGAAACACGATCGGCCATCTTCGGAGATTTTTCGGTCGCGAGCGGAAACTCACGCAGCAAAAGATGGCGTCGTTGGAAGAAGCACCCGTCTCGGTGAGATTTGTTTTTAGTTCCTACTATTACATTTTCATACTTATCCATCTTTGACCACCCGCGTTGAATGCGTTTAGGTATGAGGTGTTGTCGGGGCAATAGCTTATGTTTTTAGGAAAAGATTGTCACTGCAGAAGAGTGTCACAAGTCATGCCCCTGGAGATTGTTTACATCTGAACATCGAAGTCGTGCCGATGATTATGAACATCATGAACGTGCGCCATGAAGAAGTTTATGAGCCATATTTTTTCTTGCTACGAAGTGCAATTGACAAATTTAAACACATTTTACAAAAAAATGATGTTATATCTGGCGCACGTTCGTAATCATCGGCACGACATACACCCAACTAACACCTAATCAGTCACAGATTCACTCACTCACCTCCCTCCAGACTCACTCACTCACTCACTCACTCACTCATCGCGTCACCCACTCACTATGACACGAGTAACGCGGTGGTCGTGTTATTTGTACATGTATCAAGAGCCTTGGTTGGACTCGTGTCACGGAGAAATTTATTTACGTTTGGTATACATGTAATTGCAGCAGACAGATGTTGTTTATATGACTTGCTGACCCATGAGTCAGGTAACTCTGTACTGATGTATATATCATGACTGTCACGCGTCTGGAAGCGGGTCAAGACAGTCTTTGTTCTGGGCGAAACCGATCTCCAGCCTGTATCTAGGTTTCATTGTTTTGCAAGACCTCCAACCTAATCGACACTTTCAAACTCTGCCATGCACCCCCTCACCCCGGCGCGTTTCTACTTCCAAGTGAGAAAGATGTAAGGCAAGTCGAGAAGAACCACGGATTAGGCATCAGGGTGTAGGGAAACACTGAAAGTAATTGTGTACTCAAAGATAGCAGTTACAGGGATGAATTAGTTGGTATTCTGGGAAATCAAGATGACTTCCGGCACGAGAGACAGGGGCAAGAGGCCTCGCGCAGATGAATTAAGGTCAGTTATGGGTGATGAGTAGTATATAGGTAAATAGTGTGTGGCTCTGTAAATATTAGTCGTACGATAACAGTATTGTTTGGAAACTCATCAAGGAGGACATGGTGTGGTGATCGTCATGTGTGGCAGACGACAATGGCGGCTTATTTAGGAGTTACTGACACTGCCTCGAAACCATGACGCGATGATTATCACTCGTCGTCTTCATTCACGGTTTCAGTTTCATGGTCAGGGTTTTGCAAAATGTTTCCCGAAAATCTGCAAGTTTATCCAGAAAGCCTGCTGAATAAAAAAACCCCACATCATTGAGTATCGGCAATATGCTTATACAGAAAAGCGTAACTGCGGAATGAAAAATACATGAAGAATACGGAAACGAAACTAGATTTGGCATGCAAAATAATTAACGAAACCTCAGTTATGATTGTTCAATGCAGGCGTTTAGACATACAAGTTGGCCTGATGAACAACGGGGAGAGTTCTCTGGATATGCATAATGATTATACTTTTTATTTATGAATAGGAGTAGCGTCAATACTCACGCAGCACGAAACGTCGCTCATATTAATGATGCAAAATACATATAGCCAAAGAACTCTCCCGTTATTGACTTTAGGTATTTTGGAGAAGATTTATGCAGTGATCAAGTGATACCAGAAACAGTAGCAGAGATTCAGTGGATATTCAGCTTGCGTGTTGTGGATTTTTCCAACAATGTATTTGTCAGAGCATCAGAAGAAAGATCCCAAAGGGTGACATCCCAGTGCCGACCTTTCTCAAGTATACACAAGACCGGCTTACACGTCCGTCCCGCAAACAGCACACAGGTGCTTAGGAGGGCTCAAGACCTTTTTTGTTTTACCTTTTCAGGTGTCAATAAACTGCTAGGTACTCACAATAACGCTGTCACCCGGGACAGGTACAGGATGGATCTTTGTCACGTACCCCCGTGCCGTATCTGTCCCACAATACCGGCATCTCACCTTGACGCTATCATCCTATCATTACACAAAAACTTCAACGATTCAATACACTTCACTCCTAAATTAACGACTCTTTTGATTGTCCAATCTTTATCAGACCGGACGTATGTCCGAAATCAAAAGAGCATTTCCTGAGGTGTGGATGTTTTGGAGGGTTCGTTGGTGTCCTAGGCGACAGATAACGCTAGGGGGAGGAAATGGGAGGGATGTAGGGCGTGGTGGTCAAGTAGGTCAGTAGGCCCAGTAGTGATGACCTGATTGTAGACTAGCTCCGGTACTTCAGCCATGTCAAAGCCACGGAGTGTTTCTCATGGGTGTCAAACGTGTTGTACCCTGTGTAAGGTACTGAGTGTGTATGTATGTGTATAATAAACTTTGTAGATAAATGGAGGCGACAAAGAAACTGCGGCAGAAAATAGAACGGACATGATTCATCCATGGTAATGTTAGGCTGTACGTCTAGGCAGGCTGTACATGGACAGAAGGCGGGGAGATAAGCACCTAGACACATTTGGCTCCCAAATCACAAACACCTCAAGCTCTTCTCGACTGTCAGCGACTTAACAAGCAATTAATGAAGCTGGGAGAATACACTTAGGGGTTGACAGTGTGCGTGCGTGTGTATGGAAAGGGGTCAGTGGAAGGAGGGGCTCGGGATGTTTTAAGTTTCTACCTGTAAGTGATAAAACCAATTTTGGGTAATGAAATAAAGATCGCGCAAAATAAGACGACTTGCGCTGCTACAATCCGACATGTTGATATTCATCTGCTTTAAAGATGGACTTTGAAGGTAAATGTTGCTCATCAATTTAATCATTTTCACAGATGAGAATGCCATCGCGACCATTATGCCAATTTCCCCACCACAATCGTACCATCTTCAATCCGTCTCTAACACTACACACTCACTAAACCGAGCCCTCCGCTTGTGTCTCGGGCGCAAAGATTTGTCAAGATTTGCAGGCTTCTTACAGCTAAGATACCTCCTTGCAGGGTGGTGGGATATCAAGGCGCTTGAAACATTCACTCGTCCCGCTCAAGACCCAGAGTTCGATTCCCCACATGGGTACAATGTTTGAAGCTCATTTCTGATGTCCCATTCCGTGATATTGCTGTAATATTGCTAAATTTAAATTCACTCATTCACTCTAATTCAAGTTCCCCTTGCCTGCCATTTGTATCTACCACAGAAGTCATATTCGCTGCTAAGTGATTCCATCTTTCATTCCTGTCGCTTTTTCCTGATTTTTAAAATGATTTTAACATACTGACAGACTCATATCTCAGTTTCCTAGCGCATGAATGTTAATAACACTGTTTCACAAAAACATCTTTCATTCTGACATCCATTTTCAAAAAGCAGATAATTCACATATTCACTATTTTTAGGAGGGCATCGTCGTTCACCAGAGTTTTTTGTGTGTTTACAACCTTCTCGTTTGTTGTTTTCGTTACATGCTGGGATTCTAAGGGCAGTTGAGTTACATGTGTATAATCGGCTCTGACTCATACCGTAAACCCTGCCTACCTCAAAACAACCTTCACTGCCAACACAGCTACCCGTATCTACCCAGCATGCCCCAATCAGGAAGTGATGCGCGAGCATGTATGAGTCATGCTATTGACAGCTGCTACTACCCGAGCGCGATCGTCAGCCACATCCCACAACAATACCCGACAATCACCAGTAGTTATCTCTTTACGGCAACAGTCCTACACCAGGCGGCAGCACCGACAACAGAAAGTCAAGCCCACAATGAGATATTTTCCAGTCGTATGTTCCTTGTGTGATGAGGTGCGTTCTGAATGCCTTCCACTCGCTTATCTTCAATGTATCAGTCCTATGCCCCTTCTATGGCGCGGGACTAGCGCATTAAGTTATTAAATTTAAAGATGCTTGAATAAAAGCCAATGCAGGGTTCAGCGGCAACAATGTAACGAAAATGACTATTATTATTCGTTTCTATCAACGTGGGTAATTTTCCACTGATGTGGGTATTGATGTCTACCCATTAGACCGACGTCTGTATTTCCAGCGTTGATTTGTCTCAATGGAGGCAGGGTAAGTTCGAGTATTGAAAAACGTTTTAAACGAACGCCGTACTGTGTCGTTTAGGAATGAACTGCAGGGGTGAGGTACGAAACTGAAAAAATACAAATGTTTGGCAATTCTTAACGCATAAAATTGAAATAGGCTTCTTATAAGGAATGAGTGCATGTACCGAGTACGTGTCGGTGAAAGAGGATAAATGATGGCGATTCGTTCCGCGAACATCTGGTGATGTTGACGATGATGTTTGTGTGATCTCTGTCATTGGATTGTCATAATCATGCAAACAGATTTAACTGCGTGATGCTGCTTCTTAGAAATGATTTTAATGAGATTGGGGTGAGGTGAGGTGATAAGGTGTCTAACATCTGACACAAGATTGCTGCATTGCACTCACATAGCAACGTTCATGTCAGTGCATGTGGGCGTGCAGACTGCGCATGCATATGTCAAAGAGAGTATGTATGTATGTATGTATGTATGTATGTATGTATGTATGTATGTATGTATGTATGTGAGTGAGTGAGTGAGTGAGTGAGTTTGGTTTTACGCCGCTTTTAGCAATATACCAGCGATATCACGGCGGGGTACACCAGAAAATGGGCCTCAAACATTGTACCCATGTGGGGAATCGAACCCGGGTCTTCGGCGTGACGAGCGAACGCTTTAACCATTAGGCTACCCCACCGCCCCTGTATGTATGTATGTATGTATGTATGTATGTATGTATGTATGTATGTATGTATGTATGTATGTATGTATTGTACGTACGTATGTATGTATGTATGCATGTATTGTATGCATGCAATGATGTTTGTATGAGCTCTTGTGTGCATGTGTGTGTTCAAACAAAAACAACATTGTGTACATTTTACTAAATATCATATGCTGATATACGAACACAGTCGAAGAATATCAAACAAGGAATGCACGAGAAGCACGTGCAACATTACATCTGTATATCTTCAGTATGATGGGTGTCAGAACTCACGGTATGCACGTACCTTGTGGGGAGGTGGTCAACAGAATGGTTGAGCGGGCGAGGGTGAGGGATGTACTGCCTGGGGCTGAGTGATATACATACCCACAATTACACACGTGTCGGAACAGACTGTTTTGAATACCACGTGGAAGGTTGGAGAGGAAACGTTTATTGGGGAGGGGTAGGGGATGCTTCGCGTGGATAGCCCCAGGTTGGTTAGGGATAGAGTTACGTATTCCTATCTTAGTAAGGCCCCCGATCTGTAAACCCTCAGCTTAGATCTGATTGACTATCGCACGCCGAAGTTGATAGATCGACAGGCATGAACGATAAGAAATGTATTCCCCGAAGGAATGGAAGTGGTCAGCTTTATTTAGACGCTGAAACGCAGCATGCAGTTCTGTACAGGTGGGTAAGTTCGGCCACTTACAACAGTCAGAAACCTCTTGGTGAGGTCATCAAAGTAGGAGACCTCACTTCAAGATAGTAATAACTGGCTTCGTTGACCCAGATAGCAGCTGGGTTCAAGACATTGGGTCTTAAGGCAATCTAAAATAGCTAAATATCGTGAAAATTATTGTGTTCGGGTTTTTTCAAAAAGCTAATTTCAGAATTATCAGGTCACGGCATCTTCATGTCCTCTTTCCAAATACAACTCGTGCATATGTGGCGGCGCAGTGTCAGCCACTCAGATACCCGCCTCCAAACAACAAACAACCCACACAAACCAAAACAACCCCCCAGAACAACAACACCAAAAAAAACCAACAGAACACTTCACTTCACTTAATCAGGACTGATATTAATTCCTTGTTAACTAGTTAACACCGGTGGGCGACCTGTCTAAGGTGCCAGGCTACTAAATCCAGCGAGCTCGGAGGTGCCGGGATCGAGCCCACCTGTGACCGGGTGTAAAACACTTGGAGTCAACTTTGTGTGCAGACTCTTTCAGTGTTGTCACAACCCCTAGTGTGCAGTACACAACCCTGTGCACTTAAGAGAACCCACGAATCCGTTGGTAGATGACCAGATGGTGGCCACACAAATACGGATAAACACATAGTTGCGTGTACAGCAACGTGCAGTAAGCATGGACAAAGTACTGTGACTATGTGTCCCAGTCCACCCAACTGTGAAGTGGGTACCTCGTAAGGATGGGAAAGCCACATTAACTCGGTGTGCCTGGTAAGGCTGCAAGAGTTGTATGATCCCCAGGGAGTTGAAATTGAAAATACGATGTGCCGTTGTTATGGACATCCAATGGTCGAAAGGGAAAGAAGAGCCCGTGAGCAGTTGAACTAACTGCATATCGGCGCTATACAAATATCCAGTTGTATTGTATTAACACCTACCATTAGTTATCACACATACAAACAGCCATCACACGTCTCATGACCTACATGATTTTAGTTTCCATGGCCTATCATATGTGTTAACTATATCGGACAGCTTTGTTGTTTATAACACGGATGCTGACGGTGTCATATTAGTAAGAAGGACGTTAACGTGTTGTCAATGACGTCAATATTGTTCTGATATACACAACGAGTTGCCATGGTTTAAATCAATCACTGCAGGGTGTTTTCTCTTAGTCATGACTCAGCTGGCGTTAAAAAAGTCACGCGTGTAACATCCACCCCAATAGGGTTGTTATAATGTCAGTTGAAATCGTTTAAGAAGCAGCACTGTCGAAGTGCAAGTGTTGTGTTCGTTTACGAGTCTATTAAGTATGTCGGTAAAATGTCGGTAAATCAGCTGTTGTCAATCTGTGATATTCAGGTGTCACAGTTTTATTATCCACGGACATGTGTCACAGCTTTAGACTACGTACTAAAGGCAAGGTGATCTATCTGAGCATACCTACATCATGTGTTTATACGATCAAAAGGTTTCAGGATTTAGGGGAGGCAGCTCCTTGTTTCAACGTTGATTAGTTACAGCACCGTCACCGAAGCTCCGTAACCACAGTAGAGAGAGCGTCTTTAAGTCGAGACAGTAGTGAAGGGCGTCGTAATGTCGTAATAACAGTAAACGTTCGTTAACACGTTGCAGCAACATCGAGTGGGTGTTATTACATTCTGAAAAACACTGAAAAGACACCATTCTGTCGTAATATCTGTAAAGGGACGCCATTACGTTGTCAAAAAGCTGAGGAGTCGTCTTTGAGTCGTAACGACAGTTTGGGATATCTTTACTTCTTAACAACAGTAAACTGGTGTCAAAACGTAGTAACGACAGTGGAGGGGCGTCATAAATCACCGAGTGAACGCAAACTTAGTAAGGTGCATAACTATATATTGGAGAGTCATATTTCATACAAGAGGGGTATCATTGAGCTTTGGACCTTGCACACTTTGAGAACTAAAATATTGATGAGAACCCTAATAGTTCAATATAGTAGAACCCATTGCAGTTCTGGTCACCTGTTGAACATTCTCGGGGAATGATCACTTGCCATCACCATATCTCATAACATGTCATTGCAATGCCTCATCGTATGTTATTACCATGCCTCATCTGTCACCGTACCCCGATTACGTAGATCGATGCTCATGCTGTTGATCACTGGATTGCGTGGCCCAGACTCGCTTATATTCATACCGCCGCCACATGGCTGGAATATTGCTGAGTGCGGCGTTAAACAACAAAACAACCAACCAAGAATGCCTCATCGCCTGTCTTTACCCTAAATAGAGTTCTAGGTTTTGAATTGGTCGTAAGAGGTGCCTTCATTCGTCTGACACCATTCCAGGAACCATCGGGTGCAAAGCTTTGACAAGTCAAGACAGGCATGGATAATCGGTTCCTTGACGCATACGAGAGGATCTTATTGGTCCACACCACGTTGTATCCGGCATGTGTGTATTCTTTAGCTGACGGTGAGCTGAGCAAACCATGGTCACCTTCCGGAAAACCGTCTCCCACCCTGACGTTTCGTCGTGGAATACGACGTTCATGATGACGTTATCCATTGAACGATTTGCTTTCATTTATCGATCTCTAGTAATATTGATTGTATTAGCTGCACTCACTGATCTGTTTTATATATCTTGCATGTTATATATACGATGTATTTCTGTCATTCTCCTAGACACCTGCAAGAGTCGTATCCCAGGAAAGATATACGTTTGGCATTTTCTTGTAATTCGATCATAGGGGTGGTTAGAAACAATTAGGAACAATATACCCTTAATGCCACAAACTTGGCCACCTACACGAATGAAGACACTTCCCAGGGCCTGGATATTCCCGAACAACTTCTGTGGTATTACTCACACGGTCACAATACCTAAGTCTTCAAACGTCCTAACGGTAACAAGTACATCAACATTCTCACCTATGTGTTGCAATCCTGAAACATCCTGCCCTGTAATAATAAGCTTATATTTTATCACCAAACAAGTTGCTAGGAGACACATTTACATTACGTATCACTCTCGTTCATATCAAAGGATTGTGGCATCTTCTATTCTGGCGAGTTATTGCAATATATATTCGCTTCAGAAAAATAGTTTGACAAGAAATTTACACAAGGTATTTCACGGATCATATGTTTATTATCACAACATTAGATTCGTAGGGAGGTTTGAGCCTTGGGAAACATTACGTTATTTATGTTGGATGTTCATTCGCCCAGTGGCTCGAAATATACTGAACGAAAAAAAAAGAAACGCAACTCTGGCTTATTGTCAAGTATTTTAAATAAAAGACAATCATGAACGCTTGGTTTTATTTAGATTTCACTTTTTCGAAACTTGCGTTTGTTTTGCTGTTAAGGCTATATATCTTGTGCCACATCTTGATAGCGTTCACAGGATAGGAGAGATTTTTAAAAATATTTACATCGCATGCATAAGGACAAACAAGTGGTAGCAAATTTACTATGTCACGGAAAAAATAGAGAAGATGTGAAGTGTAGTTGAACATTGCGTTAAAGCAGATCCTTCTCGTACACCTGTGTGTGGCTGCTTAGTCTAGTCCACAATCGTATGTTTTATTGCTAGCCACTGAGATACCAGACTGCACTTGTACATGGATACCCCACTTACACACATTACACAAACACCACGTCGCTCAGTCCTTGTTTTATGCTCTAAATGCCGAGCACCAGGTTCGGTAACAAAAAGTGTCTCTCACCCAAAATCTGAGCCTATTTTACAGGTTTCAAAGAACTTGCACCGGTTACCTGAGGAGAAATATATTCAAGATCTTCTGCCCGCGGAACCACTGCAATGTCGGGAGGGCAACACAATATCTAGGACACATGATTGGTGCTTCCAATCCCTCTAGATCACTCAGATCACACGAGGAGAAGCTCCTGATTACCGAAGACAACCCCTCTCAGATATTGTGAGCGTTCTTTCTCCTACCAGGCAACCGATGAGAAGAACGGACTGCCATAGGACATATACTTTCTCTCTACAATCCCGAAGATCACAGCTGAAGACTTACTTACTCTGGCCAGCTCTCTGTTGATATCATTCCAGGTCATCACATGCGTCCTAATGCATGCTTTTGCATGGAATACAGCATTTTTATCAACAGACTATGATTAGATCAGCTGATGGTCGTGTTTGTGAATACTTCATGGTAATATACTGATTGTTGAGGGCAAACTACGAAAGATGATATCTAATGGTTGATGATCAGACATTGTTAGATATCTTGTGCACTGTCGTGTAAATTTTATAATAAAAATGGCGCTCACCTTAATCTAGAAACGTTTTTGAATCTGCAGATTCATCCAAGGGAACTCTCAAAGGAATAATTGTAAATCCGCATTCGCGCCTTCTCCATTGCTTACCACTGTTTGCAAGGAATTGTCGTCTGGGACACATCCAGGCAACTCTTGACAACAGTCACGTGACAGAATTGATCACAGTGCCTTGTGCTACACATTGACACAGTTACGTCGATAAGTTGATAAGGCAATGTAATATTTTAATTCTTGAAATAACAGAATTACAAACACGTAAAAGATATATTTTCAGACAGAATTGCATGAAAACAGGCCATTTAATCACTGATATTATACTATTTTTGTAAAAAAATGTTATCATTTCTTCTTAATTAGTGTAAAAAGAGCGCAAGGAACTCTTGATTGACGTAATATAGACAAGCCTACTATTATAGACTTAAATAGGTTGTGATGGATAGGTTTATTTCAAGGACTTTATGACAAACTATATCAAAACAAAACAGCACATTTGAAGTGATCTAGTTTCACGATACCAATGTTATCAAAGCAGGGATTAAAGACGATACACCTTAACAACAATGATTATTTATGACACGTGACAATGACACGTGTTAATCGGCTACAGATAGATCTGGATTTGGCACGAATCTCTAGTCATGAAATTAGCGTACATTTAAGATTACGATGATCTGATATAACGCTGTTATCAGCAACAGTGCTACCATCAGGTATTTTCAGTTGTCAGTGTTCGTGAGGAATCTCCGTATTATTGGCGTAAATACTGAAAGTAAGTGTTCGGTCGCGACGTTGTCAAGATACGAGGTAGCCCATAGGCCTTCCGTAGAGATCGAGGACTTGTGACAGCCGATAGCAGTGCTGCCATGGTACCATCAGCCATGTTGTAAGCGGCTACTTGAGAAATGTTCAAACGAACACACTTACCGATAACTCTGCAACGATAACAGTCAGCATAGTGAAAACTAAATAACAGCTGAAAAGACCTAGGCGTTAAGGCTGGTGTTGTTATCAAAGGTGCAATCTCATCATTTGTACGGAAATACCAAAATTGAGGTTCTGACGTCACCTAGGCGCTGTTCTGACAATGTTGATTAGGCTTCTGTTTCTGGTTCAAGACACCAGGGTCCTTGTCCAGGGAAGGGGTCAAGCAATATGTATTTCTGACATTTCGTTTTAACACCTCATTTGATAAAGATGGTATGTTGTACAAGCGATGTTATTATGCTTCTGTGTCTATAAAAGTATTATCAATGTACAAGATGGACGGCAGGGTGGCCTAGTGGTTAAAGCGTTCACTCGTCACACCCAAGCCTTGGGTTCGATTACCAACATGGTTTCAAGTGGTGAAGGCCACTTCAGATGTGTACCCCGCTGTGATGTTGCTGAAATATGCTTTATGGCACCTTTTAGCAATATTTAAGCAGTATCACAAGACACCAAAAATGGCTCACACCCTGTACCCTTTCAATAACGCGGCCATAAGCCTCCTTTGTAACGAAGACTACTGGCATTATACTCACCTTTAACGTCAATGTTTACGTAACTACAATCAAATTCCCCTTTCGCTTAAATTCATTGTGTTTTTGCGAGCCTCGATTTTACCTTTGACTTCCAATCTGTTACTTCGGAAGAGAAGAAAATTCTTTAAACATTTATTGAACTATTTGAACAGTTTGTCCTTTGAACACACTGAACCGATAAGTCAAAAAAAGTAAACAGTCGTGGTTGTTGAAAATGCCAAAGGGTTATTCGATAGTAAAGGAATTGCTTTTGGGGAATATATGCGTTATAAAATGCATCGCCTCAGTGTATCTCAAACTTTGCGACATTTTCAGCCCACTAAAAAATGGTAATTTACCAGCTACATCCTGTCTTAAATATAAATTTTCTTTAGTCCGGCAGTTTATATACATCATAACATATTGTACCAGATATTATACAATCGTGCTTCTCAGTAGGAATTTACAAAACTGTTCTTGCGAAATGCAATTTATGCTTCTTTCACAACCATACAATGTCAACAAGGTTCAAACACCTGCACGTCTACTCATTTGACTTATTTGAACTTTTAAATGAAAGCGAGAGAAGTTGAATCATTTCATGTCTGTTATTTTCAAAGGAAATTCCGATGCATGTCCTATGGGTGCTAATAGATAAAATCATACGGCCGATATGACATACATTCCCCGATAATCGATGCGTTAAATTAATCTTCATTTGATGCTGTGGGATAAATCACGCTGTGAATGTTCGCTTTGATGGTGTTGATGATGTTGATGTTCCATTCAAACCTGAATGTAACAGTAATAAACGCCACCAGAAATGGGAACTATCCGAGTACCACAAGTGAAGGAGGGCAACAAAACCTAATATAAATGCATTCCATGGCACATCTTTAAATGGAAATGTATTTAATGTTCCCACTGTTTTGAATCACACGTGAGTCCTCCACCACAACCCAATATCCCATTTCCAGACATCAACCCGATCCAATATACCCTACACCCGTAAACGCTTGTAAGCCTATCCTACGTACAGACAAGGCTTCGTCAAAAGGACCTAATCTTGTGATAGTCGATGTAGTTCATGCGGGCTGCAGAAAACAAAAGATCAGCATCATCTGTATATGTCTGTCCAGTTTCCCAGCATGCATCTGGCTCATTCGACGCCTCCGGAGCCACATTGCCGACGTTGACGTTCACGCTCGACGTGAGAACAGGGAGGGGTCTTCGTTCACGACGGCAATAAACTCAGTTTAATGTGCAATTGAATTTAAACTTTAACATCTCTGTGTTCATCATGTGCAATGAGAAAAAATGATCTTAGTTCGACAGGCGGAATGTGTGTTCTGAACATTATGGCGCTGAATGTACAGGATTACGTCTTATCTTCCTTAATGTGACATTAATTGTGGTTGATGATTTTTAATTTTTTGCTTTTTGTCAAATTTAAAAGAACGTGCTTAAAATGTTATGCTGTACGAATTTTGAAGAGGCATGTGTCCAGGCGGGTGATTTTGTACAGAAACGTCCATGTTTCACTTTCTACAGAATCCTGATAAAGGAGACCACAGTGTAAGAGTGTGTCTGAAATGCCACCCTATATTTTGATGTGCTGCTGTGGCATATTGTCTCAACGAGAGAGGGGCGACAGGGTGGTTCGTCAGGCTCAGAAGGGCAGACGGTTCGACTCCCCACGTGGTTACCATGTGACCCGCTCATGCCTGCATGATGTCTCCTATCGTGATGTGGACTTGCTTGTTGCTAACATCGTCGTAAAACTAATCTCACCACCTCTCAATGTACAACTGGCGTTACTAGTATCTGACTGGTGAGATCTTTAGTCCACGTCAGTTCTAGGCTAAGATGTATGTGTCCACGTGACTGTGACGTGTTGGGGCTCTACGCCTGAACTGAGTTCAATCTACATGGCTAAGTCCCTTTGTGGGTTCAGATCTGTGGGACTGCGACAATGTTACTTCAATGGATGAGTCTATCTTTCTGAATTGAGACTCAGTCTCCATACATGAGTCCCTTTGTGGGTTCAGATCTATGTATCTGCGTCTGTGACTTCATTGGGTGAGTCTCGCTTTCTGAACTGAGATTCTGTTTCTGTGAACGAGTCTCCATGTCTGAGTTTGGGTTCAGATCTTTGTCTTTCTTTCATCCCAATAATGACACGGAAGCGAGTGCCATCTTTTAACGGTTATGGGTTTTGACCGTCAGTGACCAGAGATCCTCAATAGGTATTGACTTACTGTCAGTCAATCCGCCACCCATCCCACATGCATTATATACATGGCATTGCCCATCCTTTGGACAAAACGCCTCAAGATAACAAATTTTGTATTCAACCGAAGAAAGGTTATTCGCATTCAAAGAGGTTCTGTTACCCCATCTGACAAAGACACTCACCCCTCCCGCCCCGCCCCTCACTTACCCCAACTACGGGGGAGCAGTCATTTCACATGTTTTACACGATGTTGGTCAGTGGAACGAGCCAATTAATCATTAAACTCAAAGCTACCTAGGTCATATCCATTGGTAGCGCTATCTGTTTACTCTTAAGGACCATATTATCCCATAAAGATGTAAAGGACACCATTCCTCTGACCTCCCAGGAGGATGATGGTCCCCCTCCCTCTCCCCGTTCTGCCGCGGCCTGTGTCGGAGGTAGTGATTGATTGCCTTTAAGAACCAGTGAATGTAAAATATGTTTATTAACATAATCGGAGAGAGCTATTGTGAGGATGGTAGCATGGATTTGCGATGTGTCCCAACAGAATGTATCAGGATTAACGTAAACGTCAGTGATATAAGCCCCCCAGCCTTGAATTACAATCTCGCCATCAAGGTCGAAGTACGCTAGATGATTTCTAACCTTCATCTGTATATAGACATTTAACTTGGTACAAGCTGCAGAGAACACAGATGTGATATAATGAATTTAGAAGAAATCTATTTCTGGCACGAAATCATTTGATGTTCGACCCATGGTGTCTGGAACTAATGAGGCTTTTGTCAGGATGGGAAATGATGTTAATCAGTTGTCATGTAACTGGGTTCAAAATGAACCTGCGAAATATGAGAGATGTATTCGAATTGCTGTTTGCTTCACTATCTAAACAGTTATCGAGCACCTGCCGTGATACTGATGAAATATTGATGAAAGCAGTGTGAAAAATAAACCCACTTATAAGTGAGTTTTGTTTTACGCCGCATTTAGAATATTCCGGCATTTTCAAGGCGAATTACACCAAAAATTGGATATACGCATTATTGAACACGAGTCTTAACGGCTACCCCTCGCCCCTACCCACTCATGATTACAAACATCACTTATGCACAAAGATCATCACTGATGACGTCACTTTCCCTAACTTCCCAAATATATCCTAAAAGCAGACACGTTGTCACGGTTTGGGTACCGGTTCTTCAGATGGGATGAATACATGACAGTTATATGTGTTCATTCCGACCAAGATAAGATGCACAAATCAATAAGAGCACTTTCAAGACGTTTTTTTCCGGAACGATTCCCGCCAAAGATATGCATTGTCATGGCCACCAGAATTCCCTTGTGACCCGAAGCCTTGCAGGTCGCGATTTTGAAATATCTATCCGTTGGAAGCTGAACTGATTCTCAAATTACATCAAGGAATAAATCAAACACTATAATACACAGAGGGTGTAAATAAGGCCCAACAAAAGTTATCACGCTCCACTGAGAGTGGGAGGAATCAAGTAATATCACTTGTCATACCTCCTGTGATGGTATCACGGTGGTTCTGTTGGGAACACAAGGTCGCGAGCCTCGTCTTCGCACAGCTGGACCCGGAAATCCCAACAACAGTTGTCTCCCTTGGTTAGAACGCAATTACCAACGTATATAACGTGGAGTTTTTCAAGTGTCATTAATAAGCTATCGTAAACAATATATGTCAAGTAGTTGTCCCCCTTTGAAAGAAAACTATATGAAGGGCCATGATCGGGTATTATTCACGAAAAGAGGTCTTTGTGGGAAGATTACAATGGCGGCACGGGCGGTTGGTGATTGTTTGTTGAGTCCTGGGAGACTGTTTCAGGGCTTGTTGGGCAGTCAGTACGGTTACCTGGGCATACACAAGGGGACAGGGTGCTGGCCAATACTCTCCCTGTATACATGTGACTGAAGGGGGTCCATATTTTCAGATGTCTTCATTCAAGATGTTGCCAAAGCAAAACCAAGTTACAATCTTGTTAAGTGATGAGCAATGCCCCTGTTATTTTGTTTGCTTGTTGTTTTCACGCCACAGAGAAGCTTTCTAGTTACATGTCGGCGTATAAATTGTTGAGTCTGTACAAAACAGTCCAGGGCGTGACATCATGAGCATCGACCTAAGCAATTGGGTCAGCGCACCTGACCATCCGATCCCGTTAGTCGCCTGTTATGACAATCTAGGATGTTCATCACACCAGAGACCATATAATAGTCTCTGATCACACTAAACGTCCGTGATGTTACTGATGAAATATGTGAATGCAAGGAATGTAACGTTCACTTCAAACAACATCAAATTGTCCATGTGCTTTCTGAAAAATGAAACATTAAGCTGAAGTACACTACTTTCTGTTTATAAGGATAACCGGATATAACATTCCTTTTTTTTGTGCGTCATGGAATATGATGCATTAGAATATCAGACATACTTCTAGCATATGAATGTAATGTTCAAGTAATAACTTTATGGACGTCATCTTATTATTTATGAATATATTATCGTATGAGTCATTCACCTGATGAATCAGTAAGCACGTATTATATAACTGTGTGCTTCTCTGTTGCATATTTTTACGGATAAAGGTATTCCTTGATAGCGGCTAAAGAATCTGTATCGAAACGTCTCACTTACGAAATATAAGAAGTTGTTCATCACAAGGTTGCCATTATTGGTCTTCATAACTTCAAATATGCCTCTCAAAAAATTAAGACGTGCTTTTCATAATAAGGAAGCTGACACCAGATCGTCAGATCCACTCGGAGAAATGCAAGGTTTTCTGAAACAAGGAGTTAGTGTTTAGTCAAGGACAAACATATTGCCACAAACAATACGCATGTCCTTTGCACCTACAAAGAGTGATCAGTAGATGTTGAATAGAACCATTTTTCATCCTGTAGTTTCATGTGTGGTTTTAAACCCTTAACATATAGGTAAACACATCCTAATACCAGCTTACAAAATGTCAGTTACTGTACTCTTATTTATAATTGAAAAGGCGGTGATTTGAATATGATTAAATCCTTTCACTCAGACGGTTCTTGGGTAAACGTTTGCTTCCATCATTGTAACTCTTAATCCCATGTTCCATCTCCTGCCGGGACCGAAACTGCCCAAAGCAGCGCTGGGCGGAACGGAACCGCCCCCTTGATTACTCTGTTCATAATAAGTAGCAAGGAATTATGGGTGTCAAATTTTCAATAAATGTCCACAGGACTAGGCCACTATGCGCATAATAGGTTAAACAATGTTGAGATTCGCTTTGGGGGAAAAGTGGATGTTTTGTAAACTTTTCCTGTGACACAAAAAAGCTCAGTGCCTTTGGACTGGATCTTTCCTTTGAGCAAGGGGTTCCGGTACGGGGTGTCTTTAACCGCCTGCAGCAGAGGAGCTCTTGCCATCATCACCCTGCCTTCATTCATAAGCATAATCTATTCGGAGCTCTGGCATGAAATTTGATAGGTGACAGGGTTATTACCGAGTACAGTCGGTCCTTGATAGCGCATCGCAAATGTCAGCAGGATGAGCTGGGTGTGAACTATGCATATACTGAAACCTCCATAATCTGGACAGTACCGCTTTTTAGCGTCGAGTAATATATGATAGCAATCCATCTTCTATAGCGCACAGTCTCCAAAAACTAAGTGATTACTCGCGGCGCTTTATCAGAAACTGATTATTATAATTACTATCCCATTGGTAGTAGTAGCAACAGCAGCAGCAGCAGCAGTAGTAGTAGTAGTAGTAGTAGTAGCAGTAGCAGCAGCAGCAGCAGAAGTAGTAGTAGTAGTAGTAGTAGTAGTAGTAGTAGTAGTAGTAGTAGTAGTAGTACGCTTTAACCACTAAGCTACCCAAAAGCCCGACAGGTACATATTAAGTACAGCAAATCAGTACAGTCGAAATGATAATCGGAAGGTGTTTCTAATTTCATCCTTCATTATTGAAACAGTATATCAATATATACTACATAGGTGCAAGTTTAAATTCAAATAGATTCAGCTTTTATATATACTCAACGTAACATGTCAGCGATCATGATTTCATGTGCTCAGTCTTCGTAACCAAATATTGAAAAAATATAATCATGATCCCTAACAAAAGTTGAATCTGTTGAATTTAAATATACAGGCGTTTCCTTTATTTCTTATGGATCGTCAGCAATGATTATTTCACTCAAACCTTTGATTCTTAAATAATCATGAAGTATAAACAAACTTTACACTGTGTGCACGTGTTTCTCTCGGCATCAATATCAACGCGACACAATATACTGTATACATTAATCTTAATAGCTGTTTAAGTTCATTTGATATCACTGCACATTTGTGCAGTCCGGTGGACAAACACACTGGTAAATACGTTTAACCTGTATCTCAATACAACATAAACCACCAAATATGTACCGAACAACCCGTGTCGTTCACATCAAAATAAACAGTTTTATTGGTGTGTATCTGAGTGTATTGTACACGGCATCAATGGCTACAGAAGGTCCTCATGATGAGTGGTGTGGTGAGAAGTAGTGGTGCACTGTCGTCAGTGGCTTAAAAAACTACAGGTATTAATTAACAAAGGGCTGGCTACCCCCATGCTGAACAATAGTACCCACCAGGTGTAAGTCTGGGTACAGGTATGTAGCCTGGTCGTCTCAGGTTATGGATAGACTGGATTTGTTATCGTGTCCCTCAAGGTCAACGTGATACAGTTGAGCAAGGTTTTGCTCATTACGATTAAGAATAGGGAATAATCTGTAGAGAGTGAGTGAGTGAGGAACATCGAGTTTGGGTAGCTTGGCACCGGGTGTCTATGTAACTAAGAGTGTGTTGTTGTTTTCAAGCATTGTCAATCCGCCAGGGTTTATAAGTGGTGCAAATTAGTATATGCAGCTGCGCTCCCTTGGTGAAATTGTGAAACCTATGTATTTTAACGGCAAAGGGTAAGTTGTACACAAAGATGTGTTGTATATGACTATATTTGGCTAATAAAATAGTGTGATTTGTGTTCAGCTGCATTTGAGACATTCAAATCACTACATAATCTTCCCATCCAATAGTCTGCCCATCTTTGGTAAAATGCTTCTAATGGGATCAGGTGGTAGGGTTCGCTAACTTGGCTGACTATGTCATCATATCCCAATCGCAGATCGATACTCATGGTGTTGATTATTTACAGATTGTCGCCATGAAGCCGGAATATTGCTGAGTGCGGCGTAAAACCAAACTCACTCATTCCATGATAGTTGCTAAATTGAACACTTTAAGTACATGCAGACTACACAAAACAAAGCTATAAGTGTACAATTTGAAATTGTTTTGCAGAGATTAACATACCATTGGCAATATGGATAGGCTGCTTCAGGTCAAGTTCCAGTCCCTCCGGCCCAGTGCCAAATGCCAAATCCCAAAATCACTTTATTGACCACAGGTCCAGTAAAACAGACAGATTTGTCTAGATCGTAGATATATTAGATATATTAGGGATAATTTGCACTACCTTAATACGGGACAGTAGCATCAGTGCTTAATAATACACGACAATCCCCTCATTCCACTCCAAAACGAAACTACGGTACAAACAAAACATTAACACTTGCAGATACATGAAATACCACACAATGAAATATAATGTGCGATTGTCAGGAGTATGACAATATAAGTATGCCGTGACGTACAACGGCGTTAGAGAGCATCTTCCCCCAACATTGCTGACATGCCAAAGAGGTGTACCCGTATTGTGCCGGGTAAAATCCACCGCTATGCTAAGGTCAGAATACAGAGAGCGTCATTGTTATCGGGTGGCGACACACGTGCACAACGAAATTAGCATTTTCCCTGGCTACCCGTATACAACATACAACGTGTTCAACAGAGGCAAATCGGTCACACTGGAAGACATAATGCTCGCATAATAACATACTAAGTTTGTAAAATATGTTTTAAAAAATGCTTTTGCTGTATAATGTCTTTCGTTCGGCTCTGTGAATTCCTAAACATTGTATAACAGTTCTGTAATATTTCTGTTTGGCTTTCCAGAGTAGAAAAACACTTTACAAGATTACTATGCACTTTTAACAAATATGATGATTATCCTCATAATACTTCGGTACCTGAATTCTTCCTCGCCGTTGCTTAATTTACCTGGGCTTGTGGTTAATACATTCGCTCGTCATACCGAAGACCCGGGTTCGATTCCGCACATGAAAATACTGACGTGTGAAGCCTGTATACGGTGTCCCCCCACCCCCCTCCCCGAGTCATATTGCTGACTAGTGCTAAAGGGGGCGTAAAACCATACTCACTCACTTTATTGTTTTCATTATATTTGACACTATCACTTAGAGAGCAAATACTAATGTGAAGTGATCTCAAACCCTGCGTTGGTGTTTTTTTCTGTTCATGGGTTCGAATTCCAAACTTGTCCCCAGCAACTCCGTCGACGCCAAAGGCGACTTGATGGATTGGGGGGTCAGAGCTGTGACGTCGTTGGTGGCGGGTCATTGTACCCCAACATGTATGGCTTGCTTCATGCTATCAGTCACTGGTTTGACCAGTCTAGGTTCATTTATTCAAAGCCCACTGTCGAATAGTTGAAAGAACGAACAACAAAGTAAACAAGTAAACAAGGATACGGGGACACATTTCAAATAGTTTCACTACGTACCACTGTGACATAATGAGTCACTCGCTCGCTTACAAAAGGACGCATTTAAAAACTTGACTTTGTCATCCAAACACTCTTTTATTCCAAGTATATATTACATCATTTAATTATTTCAGTCGATGAACACGTGATTCATTCTACTTAATTTTAAACATCTGAACGCAAACACAATGCTGAGTTTCCTTTAAAAAATCTGTTTCACGATAATATCTTTCTGCCTTTTCTAAATATATTTGTGTCTGTATGTAGAAAATATTCTTTCATAATTCGGAAATTCAAGAATGCATGAACAGTAATCGTTATTTTGTTCCGAACGGTATACATGACAATAAATAGAAAATTAATACATTTTAGCTGTGTGACGATCCTATTTACCCCCTGCAGCTTGCAGCTGTCGTCTTGCAAGAAATGCAGCCACATGAACTGAAAATGAGTAATGGATGGATGTCTAATTGCTCAGAAACAGAGCATTTTTGCATTCTGCATTTCCAAGAACCCCATGCTACGCTGTAGCGAATCTATTACTTGTTGCTACAATAGACAACAAAACAGTACTTTATCAAATATCTCGTAGTACGCATAATATCTTGATGCGCATGTACTAAATCATCGCCGTGTCAACACGCGTAATTTGCATTCAGAACGTACGCATTCCCCATCAATCAGCAGCGCCCTCTCGCGGCTGTGTTTCTGCAGTCCGCTTCATTTCACGGTGCATGTATTCACACAGATATATACTATGTCAGGTAAAACGATGCTTTTTTGTGCAAACTAAAGCGTATAAGCTGTGATATTTTTGTGTAACCTGACAAGCTTTATTGTCACACTCCACTCTCGAGTTGTGTTGCCGCTGTATTAACAATACACTGAGTGTTGAAGAAGACAACGCCGAAACTCGTACCAGTCTCCGAGTCACGTGACTACTAGATCAAGATGGCGGACAGATAACCTCTGTTTCTCGTCAACTGAACATCTTTCTTGGTTTTTTTGGACCACTGACACTATTTCTATTGGACACAAAGATTCCCACAATACACATTCAGTTAGATTAATATAGTCTAGAAATAGAGGCTGCTGATGTTACTGCCACAGTTTGCCATGCGTGCAAGATTTACGATGGCTGCAATCTGAACCGCCTTGTACTTGGGGCTTAACAATTATTATGCATGGTGGTAGCGCTGGAGTCGACTATCATCGCCCACTGTTTGTATCCCTCTGTTGATTACAACGATGATGCACGGGTTTAAGTGACAATACAACCCACCGTCTTGGTTTAAGTCCCGCTGAATGGGTTTAAGAGCGACCTGAGAGGGAAGCACTTGTCCTTGTCGGTCTTCAAAATGTCAGGTTGGATTTCAAATATATGTCAGTTTGGTGAATACAGCAAGTCGAATACATTTGGCAATCTGAATGGGTTTTTTATTGGATTACGTATTTATGTCACAGGGGTTGAGGTATGAATACAGAATATTCAATGCGTAGACACCGTGGGTACACTCACTGTCAGCTACACCTTGGCCATCACATCGGGGTCGTCCAGAAGTATTCAATCAAATTTCAAGCTGTCACATAGTATTGGTTCCACCCATGTGTTGTTTAATATTATACTTGCATTTTAATTTATGTTTCCTACATGACCCTTTCTTCGTTGCCACCCGTGAAGATCCGGGTTAGAACTGGTCTTCAGTGACCTATGCCGTCAGAAGACTAAAGGGTCGGGTCTCCAGGCTCTCTGACTTGGCCCGGTTGCGTAGATCGATGCTCATGCTGTTGATCACTGAAATTTTCTTCTTCACACTCGATTATTTCCAGACCGCAGCCATATAGCTGGAATATTGCTGACTGCGCGTAAAACACATCTCGTTCATTTCGTAGCCAGTATCTGGTTGTGCATGTTTATGTTTCTCCAATGTGATTTTGATCGGCATATATATATATATATTGAGTTGAATCAGTACGTGCAATGTGAATGTAAATCATTAGAAAAAACAGGCAGTTAAACAAGCATTTCATTCTTGATCATTTCTTCTTTGATTTTGCCTTCATTATTATTTGTGTGAGTCGTTAAAGGCGACACGTATTGTTGTCCAGTTTCTTTATTGGTGGAGGGGGGGGGACTTTTGATCGTGGGCACGAATCCCGGATGGACTTGTCTTTGTCAGTAATATGCTTGTGGCTTTCATGTCTACGTCTTCGTCTACTTCTACAAGAACATCTACGCAAACGTCTACGACCAGCGACTCGTCTGGCTTTCATTCCACACTCTGTTCCAAGCGACCATTAACGCAAACATATTTTTGTTACTGGTAGCATTGTAAGAAGTAGTACTAATTCTAGTAATACTGCCGTCAGCAGTAACAGCAATAGTCACGTAATCTTAGTAGTCTTAGTAGCTGCAGATGTAGAAACAGTACTTATTTTGGTAGTAGAAGTAGTTGGTGCAGTGGTAGTGAGTGAGTGAGTGAGTGTTTTTTACGTCACACTCGACAATATTCCAGCTGTATTGCGGTCTGTAAATATTCGAATGTGGACCAGACATAGTAGTGGTAGTAGTAGTAGTGACAGTAGTAGCAGCAGCGGCAGCAGCAGCAGCAGCAGCAGCAGCAGCAGTAGTAGTAGTAGTAGTAGTAGTAGTAGTAGTAGTAGTAGTAGTAGTGACAGTAGTAGCAGCAGCGGCCGATTTATTGGTATTATTACCATTGTCCTCTCCATGCATCAGATATTTTACATACCAAGCGTTCAGTGTACATACACACACCTTTATCAAAGTTACACCCTATCTTATCTTACATAATAAAATCTGATGCATCATGGGCGGATCGAAATTGCACACTAGCTTAAATACTTTTACGAGAAAATAGACTTTAAACGACCATAACGTATTTTTTCTCGACTTTCTGTTTTCCAAATGTCCATGAATCAGCTATTAACGCAGCAGCATGTCTTTAGGATGACATAGTAAACAAAGGCACAGCCAGGGTGGACGCTGTCTATGTCTGAGCTGTACGAAGATGAAAGGGATGAAGAAGCATCTCGCATCATCCCTTCACCTGTCACACGTGTCGATAAGATCGTGCAAGGTGCGTTCTTTCCAGATCAAATGTAGATAGCTGACAGGCATTTCGTATATTCTGTAGCTGAGAATCATTGGCTACAAAACATGTATTCTGTAACCTGATTGTGATAATAATGAAAGGCATGTTGTAAGCAGGTGCGATATGCCTGCTGAGTTAGCTATTCTGTATCTCCATCCACCCTGTGCTTATCTGTTGGAACAGTCTTGACAGATACTGGGAAAGACTCTTCCATGTAACCCCCACGCTAGTCTGTCATATAGTTGTTGTTTAACGCCGTGTTCACCAATATTACAGCTAGGTGGTGGCAGTCTCCAAGCAATCGAGTCTGGACTAGATAACCCAATGGTCAACAGCATGAACATCGATGTACACAGTTGGGGTGCAATGAAACCTCGAAACAGACATACTCTGTAAATGAAGAGAGCCTTTCTGCACCTTCTTATAATATTTTTTCATGAAGAATACGAACCGGTGTATTTTATTTTTGATTTTTTTTTTCTTTTTGCCTCAATTCTTCCATTTCGATATTATTTTGTCACGGAATCCTAGTTTTACGTTTACGCCTCTTTTAACAATATTCCATCCACATCACCAGAAGATGGCTTCACACATGTGGGGAATCGAACCCGGATCCTCCACGTGAAAAGTGAATGCTTTAACCACTAAGCTACCCCACTGCCCCTATCATATAAAGTGTGAATATCAATAGTAACGCTATGTAATATTCTATTTTCTGAGGGCCTCTTGTCGTGTCACCAAAACAGCTCCACATGACACCATTCAACAAAAAATCCAAAAATACGAAAGTCATTAACTGACATTCAATAAATATTTTTGCCTTAAACATAAACGTAAATGTTTATTAAATTAATATTTATGTACATTACTGTTATCGATGTATTCTTCACTGGCCGAGTAATTATTTTAATGAAGACACAGTGTCACATACCCAGATGAAATCGGCCTGTATTTTCATTTTACAATGAATGCAATTGTTAGAAAATGTAGACGTCATGTTGTGTTGCGTTTATATCAGCGTTGTGTATACATTTGGTTCAGCCAACAGCATAGTACCACAACCCACCATGTGGTCAGTGATATCTGTTCAGAGCATATGCCGCAATAGTAGATTCCTCCTGGGCATTTATCAAACTTGGCTATCTAATTTTGTTCACAGTTTAATTTGTAATGGGACTCATAAATTACAGACTGGCTTAAAACAGGAAAAGGAATGCGAAATTAAAAACGCGACATTTTGATAGTATCAATTAGTATACACTTCTTTATGTATGCGATTGTATGTACCTGCGTGTGTGAGAGAGAGAGAGAAGGAGGGAGTAATCCTGGGAGGGAGGAATGAGAAATGGAGAGAGGGGTCAAAATGAGAGCGGGGTTGGGTGGAGAGAATGTGAAGAGAGGTTGGGGAGAGATTATTGCTGTTTGTAACGTTAAACGTTCTCTCATTTTACTGATTCTCCCTCATTTACCTATAATCAGCAAAAAAGCCCATCTGGATGGTTATACCAGCTGCAGTTTTATTCACAAATGTATCCCGCTTGGCTTACCTATGTTAACTCTCCCATTTGTTAAAATCATAGAGTCGGACTTAGAACTGGACTTGTTGAAGAAGGGCTATTTTCAGTTGATGCTAAATGAGCTTATCATGTCGTCTCAGGGAAGCACATGTGACCCTGCTGATTTCCATGTGTACTCATAAATAGGTAAGGACCACCGGACCACCACAGTTACTATTACATGGCATGACAGCTTACTGCAGTAACTATAAAGAATGGGGTGGTCCTTGGCTTATTTGAGTGGTACATGTTACCATGGACTAGCATTAATGAAATGCTTGATTGTATTAGATTGTTCCGTTGAGTGCAGGTGATTCCTTTTGATGCATTGTATACAGATCGCCCCGCGACATAAAATATTTTATCGACATGCCTTTGACGTATGTTTAGAGTTACCCACTTTTGTTGAATACTGAAAGTCTGTTGGACGACATCTTGCGTACAGCTACCGCAGCTCGCTACTGTTATACTTTCACACTTTCGTTAAAAAGCAGTCAGTAGCATGGGTTGCATGAGGTTCAATAAGTCCTTGCCTGAGATCAAGAATATACACGAAGTTTCATGCTCCATACACACTACGTTGTCTGTGTTATCGTTGTTTGACGCCTCAGTATAATGCGTTCGCGGGGTACATAACAGCGTAATATGTTATATTTGGGATTACAGTGCAGATTCTAGTACTTATGTTGGGTTGAGTCCCATCCAGGATTCGAACTCTCAGAGTCAGGCTCCTAATCGCCAGCACACAAAGCGTAAATAAATCCGTAAATAACTCCCCAACCGATTGTTGTTAACATGAGAAATACTGTCCTCCCACCGATACGATGGCACCCAATCCATCGGGTCTACCTAAGTGTTCCGAAAGGTGACAGTAACGCAGTATTGAGGACCTATTCTCCCTCAGTATCTCCATGGGTGACACTGACGGGGTACTTTAGACCTACTCTACCCCAGTAGCCCTACTGATGATAGTCACGGGGCACTGGGGACCTATTCTACCTTCTTTAGTGCTCACATGATCACATGGCATTGAGGGCCTATTCTACCCAAATACTCCGATGGATAGCAATACCGGAATAGTATTTTGCCCTAGTATTCCCACAATCACGGGGTACTGAATACCTATAGTAAGCGCTATCCTTACGGGTGACACGTGTAGGCTGTTAAAGACCTATTCAACCAAGAAATCCGACAGCACAATAGCATGTGATACTTGGGACCTATTTTACCCCCAGATCCCCACGTGGTCTATTTACCTGTAGATATACTTACGTAATCTACCCAGAAATAAGGGGGTGTTGACAGGTATCCACTTACCCCTAGATAACTTACCGCGTTGCAAAATAACTTACACTGTTAAAACCAAGTTCTGGTGTAGAAAATGTACAACATAAAATATCTAGCGCTTTGGGTCATTACCTGAGCCTCGAGTGTTCAACATGACAAATTAATACTGTACATCACAACTTATTTAGATATCTCTCCATGATTTCAGTCCCATTGTAATACTATCTGAATGTAGGTATCTTAGGTTTCCAAATCCCTCACAGGAACACCTATCTTTGAGAAGATAGATTACAGCAAGATTGCATTATTTAAACATTTTCTGCAGGACGTGTTTTATGCCAAATTAGGTCCAAACACTAACTGTATACTGCGTTGTAGATTTCCTTCACACTGTATCGTCACCGTCTCAGCAGAATATACCGGGTACTGTCTAAACCCCGATATACCGCGATCGTGTATACCTACCGACAGGCAGACATCAAAGGCACCGACACAAAGCTCATGTATACATGTTTTTCTGTTGCTTCAAAGTTGATACATGCTTCGTCATGTTTAGTGTTTACCAGCATGTTATCATTATTAAACACGAGTCGTTGTACGCCTTTGTGTACAATGACGTCATGGTGGCTTCTGATTGGCTACCTTAACGGGTTGCTATTTCATCCAAGTCAAAACATCCCTTCACCAACGTCAACGTGGAAGTCTTTGATAGATATTGGACATATGTAATTACACTGCAGGACTATATGTATTTTCTGTATGCCTGTCTTTCATTGTGTAAATACTTGGTTTTATTCGTTTCTTCCGTCTGTCTCGGAAACGAATCCACATGTTCTTTAGAATATGGCGATTGATGTTCAGTCAAAACTTATGAATTCCGTGATTTTTCAACAAATATGAACCGAGTTGATTCAATTAAAGTATTATCTTTTGACTTCTACACAATGGGGTAATTTCTCTACGAGGATATTTTAATATTTTACTGGTCTTGGCAACACACAATGCAGCAATCTTGTGACATTCACCTTTTATGCATTTCATTCACAGTTCTATATATGGGAAACATTGTAAGAAAAAAATGGTTTGCATCTTTGTAGTGATTCCAGACAAACTCTAAACACGTTATTCCAAAAGAGATAGCAACGGATTTGCAGCAGTAACCAAATATTTCGTTGACATTTCTAATTTCCCCCCACGAAACAGTTTTCGTTGACAAAAGATAGCAATGAAAACTCTCTACATCTACCTACGTACACATATAGATACCGCTACCGCCTCCTTCATTGTCGACAGCATACATTCACCATATGAGGAAAATTCCCAGTGCCTTTCTAAATAAATAAAGGCAAGGCTGTGATATATTTGATAAAATAACATAAAGAACAAACTTTTTGTCCAATAACGTGACTCATCTAGATGTGGACTTTGGGCTGATGACGCACGTCATCCTTAGCGAGCTTGTCTACATCAGCTTCGATTCTACAAACCCTCAGTGTCCCTCCCATGTACTCAGTCTGGTCCCTCCCCGCTTGTCTCTTAACGCGGCTCGTGACGGGTGAGAATGGGAATCTTCGGTGACTAATCGGGTGGCTTGGCCTCTAAGCGGGTAGATGCGTCTGAACCGTGTTTGAAAAAGTTCATATTTCCTTGTAGCGTGTTTTAGCTATGGGTCTTCGCATTGTCCCTATTTGACATAAGAATATCGCAATATAGCGACTGCTGTAATCCATTCGGTAATTGTGATTTAATCATGACAGAGCCCCGATTACCACGCTAGGGTGATATAGACGGTAGAAAACTAAACACGGACGGAGACAGGACACCACCTACACCACACTACTGTGTTTGTTCGGATACAAATAGGCAGCTTTACACAATGAAACTACGTCAAATTGAAATTGAAAATCCCCGTTTTATAGGATTAGATTCAGTTGGTCAAGGCTATAGATTTTTTTCACACCACATAGCGATTGTGGAATTATAAAAGCAGTCGGGTATGGTATTGACGATCTCGTGGGGTAGACCTGTTATGATATACTTTGATTGAAATGTACACCGGTTGTTGATGATTGGCGAGATCAGCTGTTTACCTTGAGACAGAGGAACTTTGTTTCCTCTAACTACAACCCACTGCATAGGTGGAGGGAGTCGGACAGGGCGCACTATTATGTCCTATGTTATTTACGGTTGTGGTCGATTCACCATCTGATTCACCATACCTAATATCAGTATATGAGACACTTGCAGCTCTGCACTCTGTAGTGGCTACACGTACATTAAAGGGGATCGCATTGAAGGGTTTAGATAAACCACTGACGATTTTCCCAAAGGTATGGGCGAACGAGTTTAAATTTTGAGTTTTCGACAAAGGAAAAACGTTGACAGTTTTTCATCCTAAGCATTCACTAGTATTCATAACACTGCGCGTTTAATTTTGTCAAATCCCTTGTTAGAAAGATGCCACAGTGAGTTTCCGAACTTTTGTGATTCCAGAATTAAATTATGTCGTGTTAGAATATTTATCAAAACATATGGTCATGTTAAGATGAATGAATGAATCTCCAAACAAAAAAATCTGAAAGGAGTCTGGAACAATTCTTAAATTCAACTGAACTCTTCATTCTAGACTTGATTTGGACTCGGACTAGGAAGCCATTTGCATCAAGGTCCAGACATATTTATTTTCTATGATCAGATCTATTGTCTCAGTTACAGCGGTAACACAGACTGCTAGACTATATGTATTCTAGGCTCTAGGCAATAGTGAAAATGTAGCCACTTATTCAATCAACTATTCTAAACTAGATTTTGTAAAATAATCCATACTGTTTCAAGGCACCGTTTACATATAAACTGGTGTATTGTAAAACAAGTTCGTAAGTTTGAAAAGATTATTGTCACGAGTTCAATAAATGATAAAACTCAATGAAACTGGCGATTTCTTTAAAAAAAGCTTTACACCGAAACGTAGCTGTCCATGTGATCAATATTGCACTTACTTTGCAGCAAATTTAGTGCATTATCTGTATATGGTTTGCAGCTGGTTCCCCCAAGTTAGTGAAGAAATTCATCTTCGATGTAATCATACATTATATAAATTATATCGTGGATGCTCAGCTACGTACATAATATATTGCGGGTGCTTCAAGTGAGTCTAAACTGTTGATGGGTTGTATACATATCTTGTACATCACAAGCTGCAAGATGTTGTCCCCATGAAATCACTTCGACAAGAGCTGATGGATATCAACAGGAGCTGATGTTTGTCTGTTTGTCTCCATTATACAGGTGATACCGCTGATATATCATCATGCTTATGTCCTAACTGGTACCTGTTATGTGTTCAAGCCTTGTAAACGTTTCTGATTAATCACAAACGTAGATGCAAATTCCACTAAGCTGTCAATTCTATGCTATAACACATCGACATCGGAGAGAGCAGTTGTAATATGTCGTCAACGATGTTTCAGCCGTCACCGTTACATTTCGACACTGGATTAAACCCATCACTGAAGTTGTGAAAATGTTAACACACCTAGCGTCGCCAGTCACCTTGTCGCCATTTTGAATCTGACCTTTAGGTCACGACAACAAGCATGCGCAGAACACATTTGGAACATTGAGCGTGATGATTCGGTAACGTCTGCCATAGTGCTACAGGTTGATGTGACAGTGTCTGGGGCACGCCCGTCGCTGTTGCCCCTGACATGTCTTGGCCGCCAGACAAAAACAATTACGCTAGATTTGAACTTTATCAAAAACCTCTGCTGACATTGTTACGAAACTTGGCCAGATATCGCTTAATCTTTGCAATCGTAATCATGCCTCCCAAAACCAAACTGCATCGTTCCTGAGATGTTTCAGAATTTCAGAACTCTTAATTCCATTCTACGCTATTTGATAAACTGTTAAATTTGTCAGCATTGTCTTTCTCTAAAGGCAAGTGATTGCTGAGTTTGACTGTCCAGTTTTTTCTTATGTATCAGATCTGTGAAGATCCGGGTTAGAACATGTCTTCAGTAACCCATGCTTGTAAAAGGCGACTAACGGGACAAGGGTGGACATGCTTGTTGATTTGATGTACTCATGTCATCGTATCCCAGCTGTGATGAGCGATGCTCATGCTGTAAATCATTGGATTGCCCAGTTCAGACACGATTATTTACAGAGACCGCCATACATACGTCTGAGAGCTGCGTTAAATAGCGAACCAACGCACAGAGCTTATACATCAGTTCCACTTCGAGATGCATAATCCAATGTTTGCCCGCGGACAAGCATTATTCAATGAGACACACGGGGGCTAAATTTGTCCTTTATCGACTACCACAATGTTATCTTAGTATCGTCACTCCTATACTTTAGCATAACGACAGTCGAAGATTGTGCAAAGTCGTTCTAGAAAGCAATGGCCAGCACAAAGATAATGCCCCCATGCTTTTACATTGAATCTATCTTTTGCTTGTTGTGAAATGTGCTTGGTTCTATGGCATTGATTCTAACTTCTAGTTTTACACTTACGTAAAACCGACATTTTCGTAACTCTCCTATTTCAGCAATGGTTTACGACAATTGTAGTATCACCGATACCGCATTGTGGAACGGGGTCGTGTTTTCTAACAGTTGCGTTGGGAGTATATCTACGGTAAGGGTATTTTCCAGTGCTTGGCCACGGTCTTCCTCTGAGAGCAAGCAGTGGGTTATTGACCACATCATCCATTATGGGCTTTGTCACGACTGACTGCACACTGTGAAGCCGACTCGAGTATCAGGCCAAGGATTAGGATTAGTCGTGAGATAATCGCCTCATTACAGACCTGTGACCTGGAAAGTTATTTTCTGGTCTGAATTCCATTGTCCAGTTCTGACCTCATGAGGTATCCCTCTGGAGCAGATTCTGGACATAGGCGTGGTGACCGGAGATGCCAATACACGTTCGTGCAGACACATACGTGCAATAAAGACACTTACAGAACCGCGATATTGTAGATAATGAATCGAGCCAGTCTGAGGTCACTTGTGTGGTAATTTTACCAAAAGAATGAAATAGGTTTAAAATCGCTTTGAAGTGTAGTTCAGTTTTATCACAATGAAACAATTTACACTCATGTCTATGAACATACATAAAGAACATTACTCAACACTTCAAGGAGATACGTGTTAAACTATAGAGTGAGTGAGTCTAATTTTACGACGTATTCAGCAACCTTCAAGCTATATGGAGTCTGTAAATAATCGCGTCTGGACCAGACAACCCAGTGGTCGATAGCATGAGCATCGATATGTGCAGTTAGGAACAAGCACGTGTTACTGAATATCCATATTCTACCCCGGACCTTCACGGGTTTTATGGTATACAGCCCCCATGCCCCTAACACGACAAGATAGAAATATCATTTTTGTAATAAAACATAAAAGTTATGCCTGTGGTCATTTACTGATTGAACAATGCCAAATATATATTGACCGTTATACACCTGAAGCGTCGAGTTAGACGAATTTTATCCTTATTAAAAATATGTTATCATTTGAAAGTGCAACACGCCCTCTCTTCTGATAAGATCTTGTTCCTAGTGTGGGCAAGTAGGACGGCTTGCTGATAACGGATGGCCCAATTTCTCTCAGTGACATAATGCTAGTCACTGACACAGTTATGGGAACTTGCTCGAAGTTGCACCTCTTAAAGTAACATTTCAGTCACTTGTGACACTAAAATGCCTCGACCCACTTTCGCCTTGTCGGATTCGAACCCCAGTTTTCATTTCAAGTACACGACCGAGCGAGTACACTACCTGCTGAGCTACTTCGCCGAATACATGTAAGCTGACATGATTAGATACTGGATATATCTGTGTAATTTAACGCCACTGTTAACAATGTTCCAGTGACATAACATATGTAAGTGATTACGTTTGGACCAGACAAACCAGGTTCGACGCCGTCCAAATGAATGACCACCCAGCCCACTGAACAACGAGTACTAGTTGGTGGGATATTCAATTGCGGTTCATCAAACACGAACCTAAAAGCAGAACCTACATCAACATGGATAAACAAAGTAATATTGGATGATGTTTGAAATCTGTTGACACAATTAGTCCCGTAAGTAGGTCACAGCACTTCGCGAGACCTTAGTACTTCCGGTTACAAAGAACGTTTCATTCCTTCTCGAATGGTCTCGTAGTTGTGAGTTGACAGTCAGGAACCGGTAATCGTTGAGGGAATAACAAATTTCCGATCACTAAATTAGCCAATTAATAGGACTGTCAACACCTCTGAACCAGGCATGGTTGTACACTTTGTCCGGTCTAGTTAAGCCATATTTGGCGAACTAGAACTGGTTCTTGAACATATCCTTGTAACCGGAAATTTGGTACCGTAAGTAAGCTGGGCCCCGTTTCGCATATTGCAAATTAGCAAAAGGAGCAGGGAACCAGCTTATTACTTACAGACCCTGTGTAACCATTGCTATCTTTAAAGGAGCCTTACCTTACATGCTAGGCCAGTTGGCAAACTACAAGATAACGATTTATGACGGTGCTCAAATAAATTGTAAACATTTCAATATCTTGTTTGTCACTTGACATGCAGACAACCCCGTATTAAATGAGATTTAGGTGTTATATATGAATCTTGACTGATAATTTTGACGCACCTTTACAACAATCGACTTCGTGGAAATGTGTCCCAGTGACCTGAATTATTCACGACCAATAAAAACCTGTAACGCCGACGTGCAGATTCACAGGACTCTTGTATCATCAGAGTCGGTGTTAAGGTATATATTACATTTTTATATAAACTTCAAAGGTGAGTAGGTAGCCGTGTGGTTAGAGCGTTGACTCGTAACGCCAAATGCCTGAGTTCGTGTCCCAACGTTCGGCTTACCCGTGCGTTTGAAGAAAAAATTGCTAAATCTAATGTCATATGCAAAACAAAACAGGTACATACACAACCACATGCACACATTCCCACCTGTACATACACATGCACGCATACATACTCATACACACTTATATACATGTAGTTTGATAGGTAGACATGTTTTAATTGCGTCTTACGATTGGTGACACCGCCAGTCACCAACCCACAACGGCTCTGAGAGGAACATCCCCACAGCAACCTATATATGCCCCACCCAAACCCAACACCACCCTGGGGGCAGGTATCGCGATTAAAACAGGTGAAAGACCCGGGTTGCAAGACGTGATGGGTCTGAAGTATATGTTTTGGTACACAACTCCAACACAAGCTCCAGCTCCAACAACAACACCGGCATCATCAACGGCCACCACCTGCTCACCACCATGGGGATTCGTGGAGGATCCTGTATGTTGGGAAGTAATTGTTACATGAGTTAACGGCCTGCAAAAACCTAACTTGTAACATGACAGGGTGTTCAGTTCATGATGTAACTGCCATGTAAACTGTGTCTCAAAGTAAACTGAAAGATGACTGGGTGTTTATTTTCTACAGAAGATCCCATTTCCTGTTGGGAACAGACTTTTACTGGGTGCAACTGCCTTCCAAAATGTGACTCTTTCTAAACTGTAATAACGGTGTTCATTTTCACTGAAGAGTCTATGTGTTTCGGGAACTGATTGTCACAAGATGTACAGATAACACCACATGTTCAAGCGCTCCATCACAGGAGTGGCCTAGGGGTTAAAGCATTCGCTCGTCACGTGGAAGACCAGGGTTCGATTCCCCACATGAGTACAATGTAGAAGCCCATTTGTGGTGTCCACCGAAGTGATGTTGCTGCAATATGGAAGAAAACTGCGTAAAACTAAACTCACTCACTCCATCAAAGGTCAAAGGTCAAGAAATGACCTACCAGGCACCCCCTTGATATATGCCTTAACCATGAATCATTGCGGGGTACACAGTTTTCGCTTTTCCTTTCCATAAATACCGCTAGCTTAATAACCATAGCGGAGTTAAGCACCGTTAGCACCTGAGTGATGTTTGTTCCGTGTACGGTACACCTCCCCTTTGGTTAGATCGCTGTTCGACTACATTACCATATAAATCGAAGAATAATCAACACACTATAATCTATACGGGTATAATTTAAATAAAATATTTTCTCTCGTATTGAATAATACTACACACGCGGATTAGCGCTGTACATTATATTATATAGCCCCTCCGTGGGGACCGTACAACGTATGAGTCATTCACTACAACAATGCGTATCCCAACCGCGGGTAAACGTACTTTCTATACGAATACGTCTATGCTAGCAGGGGTGGGTACGTACACCGCCACTGTACACAACTCATATTCAGTCAATACAAAAGACATACATACTGAAATCGCAAAGGAAATGATCGTAAAATTCAAACAAACCCATCAACAAGCGCTGACCCATAGCCTGTTAATACATACGTAGCAAGAGTGCATGATATTATTCAGAATTAAAGCCGGTATTCCGAAAATAACAATATGCAACTATTTGTGTATATGCAAACAAATTTCGTTACGGTTGTAATTTGGTCGTAAAGGTAACAGAGGCGTCTACCCAACGGCGTTCACAATACAAACTGATAAACCTGGCGGTAGATGAGAAAGGTCGGCTTCGTGGGGGCTTCGTTTGTTAATAGCGCGGGCAGACGCTTGACCATTGTGGTCTTTTTATGACGTCGCCAACGCCGGCCGTAGCACATGCTTTCCTTTGGCGTTGCCCGGCTCCCGAGTAATTAACAAATAAACAAATTAATGTGTACACGCATTAAAGCGTGTTTGTAGTTTATTAGTTTGCATGGCGCTCATTCTTCTATTAACTTTCGATCTCTTGCTAATACCGATAACACCAGGTACGTTCAAAGAAAAGGAAGAGACGCCGAACGCTTTGAACTAATTGTGATATTTTAACTATGTTACTATATTCAATTAAGTTGAAACATCCGTTTCAAATATTTGACGGTTTATGGATTTGCATTTCCAATAAATATTTATATCTTTATTCTCTGTTTCTATTAACTTTGATCAAAGTTAACAAAATATTTTCTTGAATCTTCCTTATCAAACTTCGTTAAAATACTCAAGGTACCAAAATCTTCAAGGTACCATACCCTATATACGTTTAATTTAATACATTTGGATTTCCAATAAATATTTAGATCTTTATTCTCTGCTTATATTAACTTTGATGAAAGTTCGCAAAATATTTTCTTGAATCGTCCATATGAAATTTCGTTAAAATATTAAAAAGTTGAATTATATTTTCTACGTACCATTTCCTATACATGTATACGTTTAATTGACATACTCACAAAACACGCGTTATGTACTTACGTAGATGTTTATCTGAACAATTTGACCTCACAAAGTCTTTGTCAACCTAGTGTCAAAAGCTAACTTTAAGTTTTCATATTTTTACTCGAACCTTAAAATATAAAGATTAACTTTTACGACACATACCATTTTTTAAGTGTCAGATACATGGATATACAAGGCTTCGTGGGAAAAGGGATGACTCATATAGTGTTCCGCAAATCACTATTATTGGTGCTTCAACAAGAGGCTTTACACTCTCTGTATTGTCAGCGGTGTCATTAAGTGGTAATACACCCTCATGTCCCACACATAACGAGCGAGGGCCAACGAGCCGTCTTTACACCGTGGGAGGTAATTGCTTTCCAGTGCATAGATGTTAATATTTCATATATACCTCATATGGTATTAGGTGCTTAGAGTTTATGCAGCTTGAAATACATTTTTTTCTAAAACTTTCTTGGAGGTTAAATGTAAGATCTTTTCGTATTTGTTCACTCACTGAAGTCGTGATAGTATCTGGTTGCCAATTAGCTTCATAAATATTTATAATTTTGAAAATCATAGATAATTAGTTTTAGCCTTGTATACTTTGAAACCTATTCAAACATCGATAATGTTTATGTTTAATTTTTTATAATTAATAATTCATAAACCATACACTCAATTTTGCAATTAAGCCGATTTATATTTTTTATATATTTATGTGTGTCTCTCATGAACATCATCGTGGTAATGAAAAGATAATCTCCTTTTCATGACGAGGACAACGCGTGGGTTATATTCAGTCGTTTGGAAGATAGGATTTTGGGATGCACCAATACAGCTTTAAGACCATCTCGCTTGATTACGCTTGTGATATCTCGGCGGTAGGCCAAGCAGCTAGGGTGACTGAACTAGCCCTGGTATCAGGAGGGTGGATCTACCCCGTGGTCTGGCGTTGCTGGAAACTGATCATGTGACAGAACCGCTTCACTCCGTATTTCGGACACTTCTGCATTTCAATTTAAGGTCTAGTGGGTGAAGTGTCAGCGCGGCAGGTGGGGAGTGGGGGTGGGGGATTGGGTGGGGGTGGTGGTAGGTTGTTCGATCCTCGATAGTGACATACCAAAATAATATTGTGTTTGTGTAATAGTCTAGCGCTATATAAATGACAATATTCCAGACCAAGACACACACATATACACATGCATATGCACACATGCACACATGCACACGCGCACGCAAACACGAATACACCCTGCTTCACATGTGCAGTATCACTGAGTGAGTGAGTGAATATGGTTGTAATCCGCTTTTAGCACTATTACTACAATAACATGGCTGGGACACGAAACTGGGCTTTACACCACCGTGTACCCACGTCATCGTATCTAAATTGCTCAGATCGATGCTCATGCTGTTGTTCACGGGATTGTCAGGTCTAGATTAATAAGTTACAAACCCCCGCCAGCTGGAATATTGCTGAGTGCTGGAATACACATCCAACAAACCAATCAACCAGTTAACCAACCTTGCACGCATGTAGGGAATCGAACCGAGGTATTCGATGAGACGAGCGCATGCTTTAACCACTAGGCTATCACACTGACCTACGAACACAGGGACTCCATTCACCTCCCATCAACATGAAAACTGTTGAAAACAGAATCAGCCGGATTATACACAACTTACGGTAGGTGGGCTCCACATAAAGTTTGTTGTATCTAATTAGAGGGTAGCAGGCAATATGGCCCAATGGCGAATGTTTTGGGTGGAGTTTATGTATTATTACTTTATTGGTGCGGACGACTGAATATCACTCGTGTTTCATTTAAGGCTATAGGTGCTTGTGGTGGTTGTGACCGCTCCTCGGATGTGACGGTGATGTTTAAGATTTATCTGACCTTAACATTTCCGAAAACCCGGACTTAACATGTTCCTGAAACGAGAGGTCAGAAAAAAATATTTCATTTTTACCACTGTGTGTCACACTGACTTGGAAAGATCGACACCTCGAGGGCTAATCTGATACCTCTATCATTATGGTAACCCATGAGACTCAGTATGATGCTCACAACCTAGGATCATAATCTGGCCAAATCAGACACGTAAACCTGCAGTCAGCGGCTCCTGGCAAACTAAAGGACGCAACTCAAGATGATCCCCAATTGTGGAAAATATCGTCTGTTATAAATACTAACCATCTGAAGATAGAGATGTCACGTTGTACCAACACGTCAGCTCGTCAGTAAGACGCATGCAAACTGTGAGGGCGTGGGTGTTGAGCCTGCCGGGTGGGGGAGTGGGTGTAGAGTGTAAATGTGAAGACACCAGTGTGTGGGCACTCAGGTGTATACCTATCTCACCAGGTGTGTACCTATCTCACCAGTATCTCCACAAATATAAAATATGCACTTTAACGTCCTAAAAAAGATATAATGGCCATGACAATGAGTGGGTGGATTTCTTTACGAGTGCATCACTATCTCAAAAGAGAAAACATTGGCCAACTGTGACAACTGAATCCTTCAGTGAATCATAACAGGCTTGTATCCATATGACGGGCGGAATTTATTAATTCAGTTCAATTTATTTCTCGAAACACCCACAAACCAACGGTGGTACATGAGAATACTAAATTAAAATATTCGTATAAATTAACATGTCAAGGTGGCAACAACAACAAAAACCCACATAAGTTAATGTATGTATGTGGGCATAGTTATCACATTTATATACTTTGCAATAGTTTTGAGATTACACGTTTGTATAGACGAGAACAGAAAATAAAAGTAAGTTTCATATTTGCAGAAAGACCTTGACTACCCACACTAAGACATGTTTTCTCACCGACATATTGTGGACGTCCGACTGTAAGTCGTCTGGGGCTGTTTACACCCGCCATGTGTTCAAGGTGTTTATCTGTAATACAGTGATAAAGACGAGGTTGTTGTAGATGTAGAAGAGGCTGTTGAGATGACGTTATAGACACACACAAGTAGAGTCAAGAAGCTTCACGCAGATCACATTGATAACACTGAGAGGATGTTGTTAAACACCACTGTTAAAACCAGCGTCCACCACAATCTACGTACATCACATATCTATTCGCGTCGTCGAGAGGCTAATGGGGGACATGCAATCAGCCTAGCTGAATTAGTCTTTCCGAAAAAGGTTGTTGTGTTTTAAGTCAGTGCAGATAAATAAAGAGTCATGTTTTACACTTTCACATATCATTGGGCTTAAGGTCTTTGAAAATGTATTAAAATTCAATAACTCAATTTCACGTTCTTGATCAATCTGGAACTTTTATCGTTGAAATAGTGAGTTTAGTTTTTCGTTGCACTCAGCAGTATTCCAGCCATATGGCGGCAATAGTTGAAATACCTTGGCATTTGCAACTTTGCAGTCATGAATTACAAACTGCCCTTCGATGTTGTCTTTGCTTTGTTCTTCCGTAAATCAGGAAACACTTCACAAACTATCATACACATTTTGAAGCAAAATGGCTCTGGTGTAGTCTTATGATTATAGCGTTCACTCGGTATGTGGAGACCCGCTTGTTATGAGCGTGGATACTGTCCAAACCGGCGTATAACTAACCTCACTCACTCACTCACTCAAAGTTTTATCTTTGTAAATTGATACAGTCCGTGTCCATGTGATTACTGACCAAGCATCACAGCATTTTCAGATCAGACCTCAAAGTCAACATTTCGTGGCACGATAATTCGACTACAGAAACACTATTCTCCCATACCTTAAACAACTGACTGCTGTTTTAGATTAGAATATGTTTTGTCTCTAATTAATCTTTGTATATAAGTATATACAGAAGCACCGGGAAAACGCGTATCCTCTGGTTGGTGTGTTTTCAAACACAGCAGTTTTGGTTGACAAAAAACCTAATCCAATTCGTTTGTGTTTGGAGGTGGACTTGACCACATGGTAGTTTATCTGGCTTTATTTCAGTAAAATCTGCGGCTGTATATTCCACAATTTCCCACCCAGAATTCGCCCATAATCGAGAGCGGGTGTTCGACAACTGTGTGCGCGCTACATCCCTTTCCTTCTTTATATGTACATGGCTATCAGGGTACGCTTGTTGGACCCAGGACGTATTATTTTCAGCAATACAAGCACCTATGGACTTGACCACGAACGCACAACATGTGATTTCAAGTTGATTACTAGTGTACTTTGTAATAACGTCTCGGTCCATTAAATTCTGCTGTACGACTGTCATAGCAGACAATGTCCTCCCTGGAACATAACTGCCATTGCTTCCTGTCCAGTCGTATCCAGATCCAACTATGTACATAACGTTCCGAAAGTGTCGTCTGCCACCGCAGTAGGGAGCGCGGGAAAACGTGCCGCGTGCTACTGACAACATTTTCACTATTAACACAAACATAAATCCTCAACCATGGCACTCAACATACTGACAACGCCGGGGATATCCACATAAACTTCTTTGACGACCTGAAGAGGTGTACCATCAATTCTTATAGACGAATTGCAGACATTCCGCTGAGTAGAATCTCCAGTAAAAAGAAAGGTGAAGTAGGTGTGATTTTCTGATCGGTGTGTTAACTTCTTGTATCGAGTTCCTTGCTCCAAAGGCTGAGGTGATATGTGTGTGTAATAGCAAGTTTATAGCTTATACTTGTGTTTACCTTCTTCTAAAATAATCAGACCAAAAGAATCCGGGAACTGGTCATTAAACGGTTCTTTACTTTGAATACGGTGCGACCCCTGACCTCTGCATGACACTTACTTGTAGTTTGGCTAGTCTCGAGATGAAGTCATCGGGTACTGGATTTACGTTTAATTCCGGAAATCTAGTCATCCTGTTCAAACAATACATAGCAACAAAATATAATTGAACAGAAACGATAAAACCCTTTCCATATGAAATCTCTGCTTACAGCCGAGTGGATTAGTCGATTGTACAATTGTGACAACGCCACAAGAAGATATTTGTTTCAGCGAGTATGATTCATATGCATAAAGAAGCAGATCAGCAAGAACGTGAACATCTTTGGTGCTAGTCTGTCCCAGAGTCCCTGAACCACAATATATTCCCTAATGCCAAGCCCTCTCTGGAATGCTAAATGGTCGTGTCTAGAGTTCCCCAAGTTGCTGAATCTCTGGTCTCCCTGAGGATCCTTTTGAGTTTTTATGGGTTAGTTGGTGACCATCGAAATTATATACATTCAGAAGCTTAGGTCCCCCATGTGGATGCCTACTTCTCGTCGAAATGTCAAGTTTTCTCGGTAAAGTTCAAATGACATTGCATTCTTTTTTTTACCAATTGTCCTGAACTTCTGAACCCGTTGGTTCAGGAATTGAGCTCGAGGTGTTTCCTTAACTTTGCGATAGGGGATAGTCGTACAGTGTATACAATGTTGAAAAATCAAATGTTTTGACTAAAACCGGAACTCTGCCGGTTTCTAAGACTGTGAAGATGTAAGAATATCATGCAATTCAACACTAAGGCAAGCAAGACATACGAAATCATAATAGACTTGTGTGGTTGTTCTCCAGGGTCTGTGAATCAAGTTAATGCGGAATCTAAAATGCAAGCAGCCCTGTTAATATTTTCAGAACCCTTTGATACTCAAATGTAACGTTTTATCAGGTTAATAAAGATCTTTTCTGGCTGACTGCATGACATCCAATTCAGTCACACGCTCATGATATCAACCACTAGGTTATGCAGACTCGATATTTTGTCATTTCTAAACGAGGTGCTGGGATAAGCAAACAAATTTATAGATTGAGGGAGCAGTCTATGCTTATTTTTTATTCGTTCAACAGATGGTATCTATGCTGGTATCTATTTCCTCTGGAGATCCTACCTTCAGTTTCACTACAAGATTCTAAAGCCACCTGAAGACATTGGATCCTACACATGTGACCGACGGATGACTCTTAGTTTTATGTCATGCGCGGCTGAATGGTACCACAGTTCGGCAGTCCCGAGCCTGGATTAACGGTAAGTATTGCCCATATTGTCCATCGTTAAATGTTATGAATCCGGCATCTCCAAGCGCGAGCGTAAGTGAATGGGATGAAGAATGCTTGTGAACAGACAGTTAACGACTTTGTAGAGTCACACCAGGTCGAGAGGTCAGACTTTACGACATCGCTCAGGCTGTGACCTTGAATCCGGACTAGCGATTCGTCCTTTTCCGTAACTTACGGAAGACCCTTTGGCTTTTTCCGGACATTTAATGATTCCAGATAGATATATGGTGACAGAATTGTCGAGTTAGTGTGAATGGTATGTTTCAAGGTGACTTGAAATCGGCGGATGTTTGTTGATTTGTGTGTTTTCTATCGCTGTCAACTATGTTACGACTATTCAAAGGCAGTCCGTTAGTGAGTTTTAAGCCGCTTTTAGCAATATTCCAGCAATGTCGGCGGGGGACAGCAGACATGGGCTTCAAGCATCGTTACATTTGAGGAATCGTAGTGACCACTATCCCACTGCCTCCGATTGGAAGTAGTTGTGCCAGGCAAACCGAGTGCCCGATAATGTGAACACAGTTATGATGGAAGCACTTTCAAAACGTCAGCAGTATACGAATTTGCAATCGTTTGTAATTTTAGTTCTTTTCACTTTCAACTGTACTACAGATAGTATGCTGCGCCAGTACACATAGCATGATAAAAGCGCTCCATTATTACGCCGGTCAGTGGTTAGGTGTCCACCCGAGCCCATTCTCCGTTCCCGGGGGAGTATCCAATAACAGCTGCCAGTCAAACGCTATAAGGGTGACAGTCACCATCTCATCATTAGACATTCACTGACTACAAGATAAATACATGTACAAGAATTTTTGAAAGAAAGTCTAATGTAACAAATGCTTTAGAAGTTGCCGAGCACGTGGCCGTGATCTATATTACTTTGACCCAACAAGGAATGAAACACGGGTACTTACATGTCACGTAATTCGTCACGGTTGTCACGGATGTCACGTTTTTAACAGAAATTGCTACAGTACTGACCTAACATCTCCTTCAAGCAAACTAAACAGCAGCATACGTGGCAGATGCATGTCATGTACTCCATCTCCGTAGGTGTATGTTCATGATGTCAATCACTGGATTGTCTGTTCCAGATCCAGTTATTTAGAGACCACCGTCATAAAGCTGGAACATTGCTGGGTGAGGCGTAAACAACAAACAGATATCGTATAGAAGATGCACACCAGCTTAATAGGTGAGTTTGCAACCCACAATTGTCAAAGATATACATTTAATGGTGGTCTAGCACGCCAAAAAGGTTAACTTGCAAGAACAGGACTTTAACTTGCTTAGCCTAATCCAAAATAAGCATGTCTTTTGTTAACAAACACCTCATTTTGGAGGTGCCCGTGTCTCTGCGGGGGTCTTGAGTCATTGTTTATGAGCATGGTATTAGCATATATCACAGGAAGATATGAGAGTTTATCACATGCCTGCCAATAGCACAATCCCTTCTGGCCCTCATTGGCGGGTTCTGTGACTGAAGGACAGATAACTCCCTTCGAGAACAAAGCGACTCTGTGTCTGACGAGGCAGACCTGGTGGGGGTTCAGGAAATGGGGGGTTTACGCCGATCATCCAACATTTAAAATTCGATAAATTTCCTAGTCAGTCTCGTCATAGTACGTATACAACGATTTATATACTCGCTGTGAGTGTCACCATCGTCACCGTAGGTGAATGGTATAACAAAAGGAGCAAGACATACACTTACCCATATATACCCATTCAGTTATTACATTTGTGATCTTTGATTGAGCTAGTTTAGAAGGTCACATGCAACCAAAAACGCAAACGTAATTAAAACATAATTATCGCTTATTCGTAAAAAACATTTCTGATGGTGAAAAAAACAAATAAACAAAATTATTAGCGCACAATCGCTGCTGAAAAGTGCAATGTTTTGTTCTATTTTGGTTTACTTCTCTCGAAACGAAGCACCAGGGAGAAGGAACTCGGTCAGAGCGGGTACGTGTGCACTCAAGTGTAACGGAGACTTTTCATTGGCTCGTTCACTTGCCGATACCCAAGAGGCTCATTGTGTGCATGTAGAGATAATCTGTTTGACTGGCATTTCGGTAGTTTGGTGAGTAATAAGAAAGTAAAAAAATTTAATGGATAACAACTTCTTTTATTGTATATGATGCGACGTTTCGGTATGGATTCATATACCGCTGTCAAGCAAGAATGATAGCGGTATAAGAATCCATACCGAAACGTCGCATCATAAACAATAGTAGAAGTTGTTATCCATATACAGTGTATATGGAGATGCTGTCACGTGAACCAATCAAAACTCGACATTCTTACATGAGGCTTGATAATGAGTTTTTGTCAGTGACTGAGACAGCTTGTCACAATCAACATATTTTCTGTTTCCATTGACATGTATTACAACATTTCAGTTTTCAAGCTGAGCAATTTTTAGCAATGAAATTAATATTTCTTATGCTCAACTTTGTTGGAAACGTGGTTTGCAAATCTGCATGTATGGGACCAGAGTACATTGTATGATTATTACTGCTGACCCATGATGCTTGTAGTCACAAGAAACATCTCTACATCTCTAACTTCGACCGTAGCGATAATCCTTGCACGCATCACATACTGTGTTTTTAAGAGTCACCTTCCGGTATCAAGCCGATCACTGCGCATGCGCTATAGGCGCGGCAGAGCTGGTGAAACCACTTTTTTTCACAGCGCTGAGGGAAAATTAGTGAATCGTTCGAACTGCGATTTCCCGGGCGCTTTTTCATCGCGTTATTTTTCAGCTTTATAAGCTGAATTTGCATTTTTGATCACTTGTTTCTGTAAGTCCACACCGAAACGTATCGGAATCTGCAAAGCTGTGTTTTGTGTTGGATGTGACCTTTAAGATTTATGCAGCATCCTAGTAACAAGGACACATGAGTCTGTAATGATCCGCTATTTCGACCTTCAGTAACTGCAGTGGTCAATAGAACTTCGACTTACAGATGTATCTCTGTAATATACTGGGGAGGTGGGGGTAGCCTAGTGGTTATAGCGTTCGCCCGGGTTCGATTGTCTACATGGATACATTGTGTGAAGCCGATTTCTGGTGTACCCCGCCCATTCTAACCAGGATCTTCACAAGTGGATAGTGAGAACGAATCCTAGTACCAAAGAACCTTCTAATAGTACATTCTGTGTTCCAGTTTCTGTTTCAACGGCATTAAGGAGATTAAATAGGATTAACGGCATAAAACTCGAATTAACCCTGACTAGTATCAGTTGTCATGTACACACGCATGCGCAACGGCATGTAAATACTATACCCCTAACAACATGTTATAACCATTCCAGCTCACATGTAACACCTACTCGCCAGATTATTAAAAATGTGTTTTCAGGTGTGTTTTACAGCATGGTTTCCAGGTGTCTCCCAAGGACAACCGCTTCCTAATCCAGTTAAAATTACCACGGGTGGGAATGAACCGAGATCTCTTATCAGGGCCTTAATAAGTTGGGAATAAACTCCAGTATCCCAGATCTTACTGAATACATAAACTACTGCATTAATTCACGTTGGAGGCTTAGAGGACTCTCACTACCCAAAACATATAAACATACGAGAAAAACATTTTTCTAGCCTCAAACCCGATTTAAGCCAGGTTCTTTGAATTGAGTGAGAGTATGGGAGGGCTGTACCCGCACTTCAACTTGCCTGGTAGCTGGCAGGGGAGTTTACACACACCCTTGAGATGTTCCGGGAGACCTACCGGTGTTTGTACAAATAGTTCCCTGTGTTCTAGGAGGGGTCAAGAGACGCGTTAACAACACTCTAAGATATACACTTTGTTCCGGAGACCATGGTGGTGAGTGACAAAGCGGAGTGCAAATGTCCAGATGGAATGTGCGATATTCTTCCCTAGCTTCTGCGTTGCGTCAGTGTCAGCGTCCTGTTGACGCGTGCGTGTGCTGAATTTAGCCAATTGAGAAACTCAAACATTACAAAGTTGGAAAGCTGTTTTCTTGCAGCTAAAGAAATTAAAAAAAACCATGACTTATTTAAGATCCTCGCACTACATGGAACCCACCAAATTTTAGCTGTGCGCAGTGAGAGGAGTTTCATAGATGTGCTCGTTCGAAAGGCACCGATTCCATACAGTGAGTCATTTTTGGTCTGCTCTATCCTGATGGAATACTGCAAGAAATCCCCATCGATAATAAACACTTATTACGGGTGGTTATTTCATTTAATATCCCCTCTGGTGATAATAACCGAGACCCACCATTCAGCAGTTTGATAACCAACATATTGGAATCAAACGGCGTTGAAAAAAGAAGTAACCAAATACTAGCTGCCTATATCGAACATTTTCTCTAATGTACTTCGCCCCCAACTCATTCTCCCTCCCCAGGTTCACGTGCACCCTATCGGCAGGCGTAGGTCAGCCAGATTATCCCCTCCTAGGGGGGCAGGTGAGAATTACAACTATCCAAACAGACCGCCATAGCAGTATTGACTTTCACACATATTCTTGTTGATTCTCACACCCGTTCCGATAACTCCCCGGCCCCCTCTGTCCTTACATAACTTTGCCAGCAGAGAGGCGGGATACGGACTACGCCAAACCCAGCGCTAGGTGGCGCTGCTATCGCGAATCAAATTCGAAATATTGGGATGTTCAAAGGGATAATGTTGAATACTACTGGCATCGGTATAACAGAAATTTTAAAAAAGATGAATCTAGATGACTGAGTGAGTGAGTTTAGTTTTACGCCGCTTTTAGCAACATTCCAACAATATCACGGCGAGGGACACCAGAAATGGGCTTCACACACTGTACCCATGTGGGGAATAGAATCTGGCTCTTCGGCTTGACGAGCGAACGCTTTATCCACTTGGCTACCCGACTGCTTCGAATCTGGGTGAGGCAAACCACCCAGTGGTTAAAGCCTAGTGGTTAAAGCCTTCGCTCGTTACACCAAGACCCGGGTTCGAGTCCCCTCTAGGGTACAATACGTGATGCCCATTTGTGGTGTCCCCCGCCGTGATATGGCTGTAATACTGCTAAAAGCAGCGAAACACTATACTCACTCACTCACTCACTCACAGTGCTCCTTTCCAGTTTACTGGACGATATTTGTTCCTTTCAGCATTATGTGTTTTAAGAAACTAATCGTTTGTCTAGGAGTCCGACCCTCCTCCCTTCCTCGCAGTTACTGCGTGTGTCCCTGTGCCCCTGTGTGCCCTGTACATGTGTCTCCCTGTACAAGATCTATGTTGTGATTGTGACGTGAGTGGGGAGATAAATAATGTTTCACGGGGAGGGCAGGAGAGGGGAACTTATGTTGGAGTTGGGGTCGCATGACGTTCACCTAACGTCATTAGCATAAGAAACAATTCAAATTCAAGTGGAAGACATACACCATTTCGATGACACGGCAGATACTGTTCACGCAATGTAAGATAACGCAGACCCATTACGATAGCGTGCATGTTAAACCAGTTCCTATTATAACAAAATAAACGAAAGTAAACTTTACACCACCAACCCCCTCCTCAAAGCTCCTCCCTTGCTCTTGAACATCGATCTTGCCGAGTTCCGTCTATACATATTCTCCGATTTTAAAGGAGGGAACGTTATGCAGCGTAATTACCTTGCTTTACGCTGTACTGTACTGGGTTCAGGTCTGATAAGCAGATGAGTTGAGTCCGCGCGACCCTCCTCACGTAGTACCACAGACCTTGGGAAGATATACTGGCCATGGTGACCAACAACAGACGCCTGAAATGTGCACGATGTTCGTTTTACGACAACAATGAACACATTACACTCGTCTTAACGATATTAGTGACCGGAAGCTCTTGTACACCCTCGATTACCCATATCTCATTCTGTTTCATGCCACATTAGTACAGGGATATGATACACCGGATTCTCGATTATCCATTCCATGTCATGTAATATTAGTATGGTGATATGATACACCGGATAATCGAGAGTGATTTTGTAATAAGTTAAATTCCATCTGCAAAAGCAATTAAATAACAACAAAATTGTTCAGAATTCATTATTTATCATTCCGTTCATCTGGCCTCCTGTGAACATCTGTTTCAAATACTGGTCTATCGCATTTGATGAGGGATCTTTCTGTTCCGTCTCTACCTTTGAGCTGTTATTTTGTTCATATCGTTTATGGGACTTGTCACTGTCGTACAAGTTTATGATCTAAAAGCAACAGCATACGTGGACAGTCGTTCACCATTTTGTTCATAAATACATCCGTTTCAGCAACAGATAATTTCTCACTTGATGGGCAAAGAATCCATAAGGTTGGATCATGAAACAATCGCGGCGCATTTGCCTCTTTATCAACCATTTAATAAAGTGTATTTTGATTTGTTGTTAAAGTGGAAGGATTAGTTACAAGCTTATCAGTTAACTATTAACAAGAAGCGTTACAATTACTTATGAAGTAAACATCTTCACAAAATCCATGTTATGCATCCACAGTCACAATAACTGTAATGAACGTCACATCAATCACCCCTAATTATCTTGGCCTGTCTATTAACCCGTAACACTGAAACCGCATAGACTAAATTTCTAGATACTAGCTGGGTTACGACCTATCGCAGACGTCTCAAGTACTCTGATGAAACCATTATGTAACATATTTTAAATTCTTATCACAATTCTTATCTTATCCCCCTTTCAATTCGCTCCTCCCCTTCAGATCACTCTCTCCCCTCCCAGTCACCTCGAACTTCACTGACTATTGCCCCCAATTGCGTTACGGACAGTAAGAAACAGACACAGGAACGATTGATGTGGTCCCTGGTCCAGCACGCTCGATAGGTTTCGGGAAAATCTAATCAGGAACATGGATTGGATAAGCTAATTACGACCGTTATAGCAGGCGATAGTGAAAGAGCTTGACAGCAACATCGTATCATGGACTTGTACACAACGTGTGGGGATGCCTCATCCTCGACGTGTACACTTCTTGCGTGAGGACCTCGCCCTGCATGTGTTAAGTAAATTAAGGTGGTCGTTCATCTCAGTGGTCTGTAAAAGTGAATGATAGATAAGGTGACTTTCAGAGACATCTTCTTGGTACACGTACATATAGTAGACTCAGACTGGTGGTTCTGCTAGGACAGGTTTTTTATTTCCCAAGGTAAGGTCTATATCACTGGGTCCAATTACCTAAACTAGGTAACTGTTCCATATTTTAAAGGGATGAACGAAACAAAACGAAATAAAGCGATTCAAGAAATAATAACAAGAAAACAATGTTAATGTTTCAGCTTATTCATCAAGTACAATTTGATCCATAAGGACAATTACGTGTTAGACTTTTTTCATTTTAGAGCTGATTTATTGGTACATTTGACCGCTCTGGGTGACTTTAGCTTTTTTTTTATTAATTATTTTTCAATATTATTATAACCCTCCTACTCTGTTTAAATTCAATGCATTGATGTCTGTAGACAACCCAGTGGGATTAAGAAATCTTGCAATGTATGTCTTACATGCAAATGGACTGCATAAAAGCCGTTTGTTGGCTGCAAAATAACTCATACAATGCTGTGTATTATGGGCCGATGGTCTACATACTCCTGAATAAAAGAGGAGAAGAAGAAGAGTACTTTTCTACGTTCATTGTGGGGTCGGATTTGATTTAATTTGAATAGCATTGAAATACAAAGAAACTATTAATGTATCTGAATAAGAATTGAAGATGTTTGAATGTTAACCTGAGCAGTTTTACGGTACATAATTATTATTTATGACGATAGTATATTTTAGAGCCATATTATCGGGACGCCGGTATCTCGACCTTCAATAACTGATGTTACTAGCAGTGGTGAAAAGAACTTCGACTTACAACTGTACTTCTGTAATTTACCGGGGCGACCGGGCAGTCTAATGGGTAAAGCATTTGCTCGTCACGTCGAAGACAGGGTTCGGTTCCCTGTATGGGTATATTGTGTGAAGCCTATTTCTGGTGTTCCCCGCCTTGATATTGTTGTAATATTGCTAAAAGAGACGTAAACTGAAACTCACTCACTCTGGAATGTACTATAGACCTGATGACAGAACGTCAACAAGGCTCCCCGTCGACGATAATATAATGAAGGGCAAAAGAAAGTATACAGGTAATGATGCTGGCTGAACATAAAATAAACAAATGGTTAAACTACGTTGATGTGTTTGATATGGTGTAAACGTTTCTCTTCCTAGTAACGTTTCGCAACTACACATGGAAAACACATGTTCCCAAATTTTGATCGACCCATACAACAGTCTTAAACTGTACAGCGACATACGCCCCACCCCCTCCCAGTACATCCACCATCCAGCCTGCGACTAAGTCCCCACCTCCACACCTATCCCCGATCCAATGACAGTTGTAAACTGGAACATTTCACAGACACGATCTGCAAACATTGTCCAAACATCTATATGTTTGGCTGCTGATGGCAAAAATATCTGACGCGGCAATGGCATTCGACCTTGTAAAATATCGTTCAAGCTACTCCCTTATCTGAGAAAGGAGAAAACCTGTATTCCCTCGCATGCGCTCTCAGTGGATGATTTGGGTGGGAACCTCATCACTTCAATAAGATTACAGCTTAATTAACGCGTACCTGGGTTGTGGGGGGACCGGGGTATTTCTGTGTGATGCTGTATGCTCATCCCTCTATTCCACCTACATTAGGATGAGATACGAAGGGTTACCTGGATCACCTCCTACACCCTCAGGGATTCTAAACAGGGTGTCAAGAATTAAAGAGAAAAGTGCGCTTAGAGGATAAAGTTGACTTTTTTTCAGATGTCTTTGCCATTGTATAAATGAGTCTTAGTTTAAAGCCTGATTGTGATATTAAGGCAACCATATGTCAGGGTGTATGATAGAGTTCAGAGAAGGCCAATCCCTTTAAATATCCCTTTAATGCCGAATGTCAACTTTCAACGTCTTTGGTATGCCGCTATTAGGCATCATCATCATCATCACTTCCAGCATCGTTGTCATCATCACATCATCAATATCAGCATCAACATATCCACCAACGTCATCATCATCCACATAACCAGCATCTGCAGTATCATCACCACAACCATCTTCATCAGTATCAACATCAGCGGCTCACTCAACACATCGACACAATCATCAGCAGCAGCATAATCATCGTCAGCGTCATCATCACCACCACCATCATTTTTATCATCATCACCATCATTACCGTTGTCGTCAGTATTATCATCATTATTCAAAGAACAGATTATAATTGACAGAACTGTGTCACTGGCCTTGATGACGATAACTTGTGTTTACCTGAAAACCCTGCCATGAGAGACACCTGTGACTCACGTGTACACGTATCCGCCCTGACAAACTCCAATAAACATCTTCACAAATATTGGCTTTAGGTTCTAAAAACATGACAGATATACGCGAAATTTGAGTATTTTAATCATGATCTAGTTTCATTAACGTATGTGTTGTTAAGTCGTTAATCCAAGCTCCATGATGGGGTCAATGGGGCACAGTCGGGATCAAAGGACCTGACAGGTAAGATCAAATAAACCGCCCTATCTGTATGTATCATCACAGCCCAGGTGACCTGGAGACCAGGTGACGTGTTTCTGGACAGGTGCCCGCCAATTACCACAGGTAGGACGAGACCAAAACAAGGCCCAGCAACCCACGACTGGTTATCAGGTTAAACAAGATTATCCCAACCTGAGAAATTAAACGATGAATTCCCATGTAGTCATATTTAGAAATCAACTAGGTGGAATTTAGTGGTGAGTCGTCTACATAGAAAGGCATGAAGTCTGGACATCACAATGAACTAAGACAGTGAGGCAACACTGATGTCACTGTGGTGGCTTGTCACGAACATGGTCCGGTTTCGATTCTGCGATTATTTGTTCAATGTTTACGTATCCCCACAACACAAGAGGCTGTAAAACCTAATCTTTTTCATGGCGACTTTTGTTTGGGAACTCGTCCAAGTGTTCATTCTGCTTCGCCCAGAAGCAGATCGTTCAGTTTGGAAATTCACTTTCTAGACCATCTATTTCAGCACTGACAAAGATTCTTTTGACTTTCAGTTAAAACCATTTCAGCCATCCCATATCTAACATATACAATTCGTCGCCTAAGATACTGATACTGCATTCCACTCTACTGTTGGATCGCCTAGTGCTTAATAATATCAGTCTAAGAAAGTTATTCCATGTTATGAGAAATTATCCAGTTACAAATATTCGATTTTCGTGAGTGGTTAAAAATATCGTAAATATTTCTATGACAGCAAATGCACAGGACATTACGTAGACATGCCATTAATATTGAAACCAGAATAAAACGGAACTGGAAATGAAAAAAGCATCAGTGATACTATCGACCTATGAAGGTTAATTGCTGGTGTCGTTAAATATAAAGAAACGACCTTTGCATAACTTGAATCGGATACGAAATAAGCACGCGAAAGAAATAGCAAAATTTGAAGGTTGGGCGTAGATGAAAAACAGAGATGTTTTAATTATCCCAAGAAAGTGTTGCGTTTATTGTTCGGATAAGATAACGAGTGTACAGGTGAGAAATGAACGCCGTTTAGAGGTAAGCGTATCGCCCCTGACTAAATGGAGCAGTTTAACATTCTACACAGACAGGGCGAATCGTCGGTGACTCACACTCAGCAAACCTCCTTACTGTCTACAAGTGTTCACTGAAAACAAGTTAAACCAGCAATTAAAATAATACGAAACCGGCCATTGTGCTCTCCGGTTGTACAGTGTAAGAGGTGGAGAACTGAAGAGTATGTGGTTGTTGTGATGTATATATTGGTATGTATGACCACTTTGGTCAAGGGATCTTGAACTCTGGTCTTTGCCAGGGACGTTGCAAACAAGACGCTTTGATGTTTCTTCATTTAAAACATGAATTCGTCTTTGGAGAGTACTTATTACATTAATGCGACTCGACTAAGACCACACAATTCTGACATTAGAATTCTGTTCCACATGTGACACCCCATTCAACATGTGTGAATTCTAGATCTTGATATCACGTGCGATATGACTTCAATGTAAATTTATTTAGAATCTGGTAACATTTTTGTGGGTAGACATTGCAATAAAGAAGTCGTCTGTCCATAAAACACTTTTCCACTTCAACTTCACAGTAGTCGTTTTGATAGCAATATATTAGAATTAGGAACTTTTTACCAAGTAGTTGACTCAACAATAAGTCACTATATAATGTAGTCCTGTTGTACAACAGGCTAATAGCTTTATTCCCCCAACGACGACCTTGACGTCGCCCTGACAGTAACGTTACGAGGATTCCATTGCAAGACGTCTTTCCACTGTCGTTCTTTGGATACCTATTCCACTTGGTTCAAACTGTTCCCCCCTCAAATGCAGCATAACCTGCGAACAAATACCCCTGTCTGATCTGTCGAATTTTTAACAATGTCTAAAAGTCCAGACTGTTATCTCCAGTACCATCCCAACACGGGAACAGTCGGCAGTGAATGACCACAATCCACTTTCAACTCCACTTGCGAGCAAACGTGAAAATTAACCGGAGCGACGAAAGTCCCTCAGAACAAAGGGGCCAGGAATATGTGACAATTTTGAGCAGTGATTTCTTTAATCCGTGTGTGTCGTTGTGAGCATGCGTGGATGTCCACCATACAAGAAACAAAGTGGCATATTTCGCGGGCTGCTGCTGTATCGCCTGCCATGTCTGCTACTTCGCCTCTGAGCCTGACGCTTGTCTAATTTAAACCCGACCAGCACCTCTGCAGACGATAGCCAGCATTCTCTGAAGCAGTAATTTTTTACCTCTAATCGTCGTGTAGGTGCCAACCCCTGGTTGTTGACCGAGCCGAGAGGAGCTGCCCCTTCACAGCCCCATGGCTTACCCGATGCAAGGAAAATAGAAACGTTTTGTTAGAAGTAATCTCAGAGAGCGGTCGTTTGCCTTTACAGGTTCTTTTGCCTGCTTTGCTTGACCAGGCGACATCATGGGGACCTCTCTGGGCGTTGTGAATGAAACATGGGAGCCTGCATGTACTACCACAGAATCTAAGGTCAAATAGAGTGACTACCTTTGTACCCAAACCAGTGCATGGTACCCGAGACCATATATATATAATGTCAATATGTTCTATACGCTTTACATACTTCCACACTAAATGTAAACGTACATCAACAATAACCGTCTCTTATGATATGTTAGCAAACGGAAACACCTTCTTAGGACAAATTATTTCATTTAGCAGTTGTTTAATGACTGGGTGGCGTACATGAATCAAACATGAAACAGTTGGTAATGGCCTTAGTACGGGTGTCCTAGTATGTTTTACCATTAAACCTAAACACCCATCAGAATGTAAACATTCGAACTCTGGTGCTTTTCATCACGCGACAAAGTTTATCCAGAAGGCTACTCCACTTTCCATATCAGAATGTAATATACTATACTACCCTAACAGATAGTAATACATGGCGTCGGGGTAGCCTAGTGTGTCAAGTGTTCGCTCATCACGCAGAAGACTCGAGTTCGATTCCCGACATGGATACAATGTGTGAAGCCCATATCCGGAGTCCCCAGTCGTGATATTTTTGGAATATTGCTCAAAAGTGGCGTAAAACTAAACTCACTCACTCATTCAGTTTCTTTAGTACCTATTCACCTCTTTATATTGACATCGCTGCTTAAAACAACGTTCACTCCGAGGTTTTATTTACATGTGAGACCCGAAGCATTCTGATTGTTACCGACAATGATTGAATGTATACCGACTCTTGCGTTCGTCTTGGTATCAAGCCCAATGTCCTAAATGACTCACATTCAGTACAAATTAGGTTTCTGTTATAAACATGCTCTAATATGACGACACTATCATCAGTCACGTGGCTCGTGCCTAAATCCTTGACCATGTCATCTGCCCACGTCCGTACGCTTCGCGGGGGTCAGCTTCCCGCGCATGACGAATAACAACAAATGTGATAATTCTCTTTATCAGGTCCCATCGTCAGTGTGTGATCACGAGCCGACAACCTGGATAAGCGGCAACCCACCTTTCCAAAGTATCACCCTTTCTAATCCCATAAAGGTAGGTAATTCAAGTTGGTATGACTCTGAAGGGCAACAAAAACGCAAATAATAACATTGCATCTGTAGACGGTACCAAGCCGAGCTCGGACTTGGTTCAAGTGTACACTGACACTCTAGATAGATTTCTGCCCTGGTTAATATTTCCTAATAACAAATATGATATTTTCTCGCCTCTGTGAGTGAGAAGGGATTAGTAGGGAATTCCCACAGACGTCCTAGACAAACTGCCTGATCGTCTAACAGTAGCATGCCGTGACACCCACGGTTTGGTATACTGAACTTCAATACGCCAATCTGTTGTATTCTATAACAAGCTCTGGGCTTCATTGTAAGAGGAAGGTACGCGTGTAGATATCCACCGACCTCTTGTTGCCTTAAGCCCATGTGTAAGACTATACAACATACATGAAAGGCGTAATATAATAATTTGGATCAGAGTTTGGCAACATTTAGATACCTGGATCGAAATTAAGTTTTTCAGAGTCCAACGTGATTAAAGATTATTAGTACAGCATTCATTCCCGAAAGAACAAACGACGTCTAAACAGCATGGGTGTTGGATCCCAATGATAAACAAACACAGAGCTGAATGCATAAATTAAGTAGAATAATCCGTGGATTAAGCGAAGTTCCAATATGGTCACGGCCCTAATCTGTTCTTGATTCATCTGACCTTGGATCTGAAGTTTGTGGAAGTCCCTGTGATGTGGCTATACGTTCAGATTTCAATGGAGAATACGACTGGGCTGTAAACACATTTTGAGACAAAATCAACATGACATCGGTTGTGTTCCTTTGATGTCGTATCTATGGTGTTATAAGTATATGTTTTACAACAAACCCGTTCACTAAAACACACTAGATGATGTTTAAGCAAGGCCGACGTAATGCCGAGTTAACCTGTACTTCACTTGTGCATAACTGTGTGGACAGACTAAGGCTTAGTCTCTGAGCATTCATAATTTTGACAGTAACAAATACACCCATTTCAATTGAAAAGGAGCCCCACTGAGTTGGAAGACTCCTCGGGAAATCTAGACTTGCTTCATATTGGGCTATAGCAACACAGAGAGGGCTAGGCAGTAGGGAAAATATAGTGGTTCACGGACTGTGAGGCTACAAGGGGATTAACCTAATGAGCACGCATCCTGACATGACAGTTCAAAGCCACGAAAACGTGGGAGGTCAAGGTCATGTTATTCTCACAACCACCGCCATTCTGTCATCTTCCTTTTTTACCAATATTCCATGCTAATCTCCCTTTTGTGTCGTCTCTTCTTGCATTGATTTCACAAGAGAAAGTTAAAAACGAATCTTTTCAGTGAGTAAATTATGCGTATCATCGTCATGCCGTGATGCAACCCATGGATGTAAACGACGATGACTCTGCACGAACGCCCAATTCCCACGGTAACGCATTTGCGCGAAAGAGTCATGGTCAACGTCATTGTCCATTTAAACGTTAGCAGCACTGACCTGGTGTACGAATACGAACAATCCCTTACCCATATTACACTCAGGACTATTCAGCATCAACATGAAACTGTTCAAGCGACCAGAATTCCTTGCTTAAGTGAGTTGTAAGAATTTCAAATCTTTTACAATAGATCTTGACGAAAGTTGTTAAAGGATTTAACGTCTCTTCCCACCAGTGTCCTCCTGTCAACAAATACTAACTTTTCAACATAGGACAAAGAGTTCATTTTCAGTGGGCGTGGCAAGTAGACGTGACCTCAATCCCGGAAGGTCATGCCAACAGATTCAGAGATTTTGTCAGTATAGGTTTTTCCCATAACAAGAGCATCTCACATGTGTACCTTGGAAAGAATCTCGAGTACCTTTCTTTCTTTTGCCATAAGCTTCTCACATTGTTCCTTTCAAACGCTTAATCGTTCTCGATGTATTCTTTACTTGGAACAGCTAAACCGTAACGTGCCTCTCGACAAAGAAGCCCATCTGCAATAGGTATTCATGGACATGAGAGCCATTAGGCCCTATGCGGTTTATTGCGATGCACGATGGGAATCGTAATCGCAAGGCCTGTTGGGTAAGCACAGTTTGCCGATTAAAGCGTGATGATCTTTGAACTATGAATGAGCTACGTGTCATTCTGTGTCAAAATCAAAGACAAGCTAAAACTGGAAATGTTTTCAACTGAAAATTGCCTATCAATCTTGAACAGAATCGTCGAAGGAACATAACATATTTTAATAGTGTTTAGCTAGGGTTTTATATGTAAACGGTCTTATTATCAGCTATGGTTTTCAGATAGCATGGGAAGGTATTTTACAAAGGCATATCTAAATTAAAGTATGCATGCGCACCTGTGTAATGTGAGAATGCCACCTCTTATCAGTATCTGTTTTAAGTCTCGTCACCGCAGTAGCGTCTAGCACTGAATCGAACAAGGAGCCATTGTTCGTCACCTCTGAACAAATTCTGCTTAGTCACTGGATGTTAGATGCAAACGCAGATGCTTTTTTCTTCTCGAAAAAGGTGAACAACAAAAAAAAACGACTCGTAAAATTTGTTGAAAGTGTGTCTTCTTGACATTTTCTTAACCGAAAGTAAGAAGGTTTACACCTGAAAACTGGACATGACCCAAACTTTACAAACATTATGAAAACACTACTAGACTGAAAACAGGGGTGGTGGAAACACGGCAAACCTCAGGTACAAAGTATAATACCCGCATCTGCATTTTACATCGGTAACCATTCAGTTCTGTCGCCATCAAACGTGGATATACGCTTCACTGAAAAATGAAAACGAGAAGACCTTGTACAACCCGCTTTTGAGAAGATACTGGAGGAAAGTTACAACTGGTTGACAGCGTGTTAGTTTGCGCCATGGTAAGAGATAGGCCTTGGGGCGTTTCTTGGTCGTAATATATACTCATATACTGGGCAAAAATAGTTAGGGATATTTCAAATTTTTAAAATTATTAATAATGATGCATTTATTCATATATATACTCATAAAATGTCAGTCATAAAAATACCAAGTTCCCTCACTTATTTTGTCCGGTATAGAAACGACCATGGAAACGCATGAAAGCAAAAGCGTTTCTTTATTTATTTCCAGAATTTCACTCACAGTCTATTACAAAGATTGTGGAGAACCCTGGGAAAAAAGGAACACTTGTACTTTCATGTGTTCCCTTATTTGTTTCTATGAGTATATATAAATTACTTCTCGTGAATTTCCAGCCCGACGCATAAGTCTCGAAAACGGCTTAAACGACTCACAAAACAAACACTCTAACCTACAACCAAACATAAAATAATGTTGAAATGTGCTCAAAGATTTAACTGTCATTTTCAAAAGACGCTGCTGTGTTGATATTTATCAACATCGGAAACTATAATAGTCCTTGAAGCTAGGCGACCAAGTACATGAAGTAATTTTATGCCAGCATGCTGCCAACCTTCTGGCGAGGGAGTCTGTGTTCATATCCCAAAAGTGGTCCTACATAGTGACAACGAGCCAACACGACATACTCCGAGCTAGCAAGCGCGCTCTTCATTGTTGACCACTCAGTGTTGGATCCATAAACATCAGCCATTGTAACCACCTAATACCCTAGTCCTGTACATGTGTTATGCATTTGTAGTCTTCCAGGATTATCACAATTGTATCAATCGCACCATCAGCCATTATGACCACTGTATACCGGTAATATTTCTTCACATGAGAAAGTAGTGTGAGGCAGCCTTACGATAAAGCGTTTCGCTCTTCACACTGACGACGTAAGTGAGTATGGTTTTACACTGCTTTTAGTGATATTCCAGCAATACCACGGAGGGAACACTAGAAATGGGCTTTATACATTGTACCCATATTGGGAATCAAACCGGGTCTTCAGGCGGGCGAACATCTTAACCATTACGCTACCTCGAGTCCCCTTTCACGAACAGAGGGGGCGGTGGGGTAGCCTAATGGTTAAAGCGTTCGCTCGTCACGCCGAAGACCCGGGTTCGATTCCCCACATGGGTACAATGTGTGAAGCCCATTTTCTGGTGTCCCCCGCCGTGATATTGCTGGAATATTGCTAAAAGGCGGTGTAAAACTAAACTCACTCATTCACTCACGAACAGAGAGGACATACACAACATAAATGCATGAGTTGAAGGTCGCGGTAGCCCATCATCCTTAATACGAATGAATGAAGCTCCGCCGGGTTGTTTTATCTGTGCCCATTCAACTGCTTCAAAAATGATGATATTAAGCAGGATTAGCCCATCCGGAAACCAAGCGATGGAACGAATGAAAACAGTATAAACTTTTAACGTTTGTCGCGTCAATAGTCTAGAACAGTCGGACCATTGTGGGGGGCTGTACTCTGATCACATATCAGGAATCTATAGCCTGCATCCCTACAAACGTCACGCCCCGGCGGCCACAGGGAAGGGCTGGGAAATAATATAAGCGTTGCAGGGTTTACTTGAAAGGAATTCTAATGATATATGTGAGTAGTTTTCAAGCCGCTAATTTTCGAGTTATTATCCCGGTGTTTGATCTGTTTAAAGTTCGTGTGTACCTATTGTATGGTGCGTTGTATTGTACAATTGTACAAGCCGATAGTGGATTTCATTCATGTAAAGTAGTGAATGTAATTATTATAAATTTTACTGTTAAACGAACAGTCATGTGACCTTTTGTTGTCTATTGTGGTTTGTTGTGATTCGAATTTCGTGTCACTATCATTTTACCATTCCGTATATGCATGCTGGGTTTGACAACTTGCATTGTACAATGTCTTGTTGTTGATGTGCAGTCACTTGTTGGTAGGAGAGACAGGATACGCTCTGGAGCGTTGAGGTCCTTATCAAACGGCCTGTATTAAACAGACGTCTGTTTTGTTTTTCTGTTGAGTAAGCGAGTTTACGAATCGGATGCCTTTAGCTACGCTGTCGGAATTTCATGCATGGTTTATCAGATATCAGATTCGTGGCATTGTCGCCATGGTGGGAATCGAAACCAGAATATCGATGCGAAGAGCGAACGCTTTAACCTCATGACTAACTCTCACCTTGACGAGGTATCTGCATATGCAGTGTTTGAGTTTCATTCATGGATGTCATGGAGGCATATTACTGTCTGACAAAAGGAAAGAAATCCATATATGGTCTCCTACGCTTCCTCGGGCGAAGGAGGCGGTCAGTGACACGAGTTCGATTCCACACATGGGCACTTAAGTGACGACCAATACCGGTGTCCCACGCCGTTATATCACCTCAGTGTTGCTAAAAGCGACAGAAAACCAAACTCACTCAGTTCGTGATATTCCTGACACACAGTGAGAAGCCACGTTAAACTCAATTTACTCACTCACACACTGGAAACATATGCTGTCTTATTTAAACGTACAAACAGAGTCGATCGAAATGTATACAAAATCAAACGTGAAATGAATGAATAAAGTGTGTTGATCATAACCAATGTATAGGCAACCGCGAAACAGTTGTTTGTATATAAACACTTGAATTGCATGGAACGGGTCACATAACCGATGTGTAGGTGTGGTGAGTCTTTCAAACTCAGTCTTAGAAGAGTATAAACAATTATACAGATTGCGGAGAAGAACGATCACACTGAATAAGTGACGGACCATTTTGGTTGCGTGAGTGAGTAAGCTTTTACGTCGGTTTGAGCCACCAGCATCACGACCGACTTCAGCTTTAACAAGCGTCTTCAGTGCATCTAAATCACGTCGTCTGCGTATTATTCTGACCAGGACCACACAGACAAGTGATCGATAGCAAGAAAATCGATCCACGCTGTCGATGTATGATGATACAAGATACTCTAAAACCAAGCACCTCTTGTCCCTCAGCTTTTACGACAAGTACAGGATACTGTGACCCTTTTCAGCCCCACAATATCACAGACGTCTTGTGTTTAGGACCCCCATGGAGCTGATATATCTGATAACAGAACCGTCTAGTTAAGAACAAAGCTTGTTACGACATGCGTTTGGTTCCAGCAAGGCCCGACAAGATCTACCCAGTTCACAATCTGGCTTGTGAGAAGTCCTCTGCTCCTTTAGGAATTCACGCCGTCTGCTCCGGCAAACAGACGACACTGTTTCGCGCCTTGACCCTAACAACCTAGCCAATGATCTGAACAGAAGACCTACTGAAGCAGTGCCCAAGCTAACACACAGTGCACACTATGCGTTGAGCGACACTGCTGTTGTTGGACCTCAAATGCTTGAGTAACAAAAATGCTATACAGGCAAAAAAGTATTTTTCTGGTCCCTCAGTCGATGGGCGTTTACACTTATAACCCGTCTGACTGTAATGTCTTTACCGCGGTGATAGAATAACCTTATTGTATGAAGTGTTTTGAATCTTCAGTTGAGATATTTCAGATGGTAATAGCATGGATTATACAGACAGTTTGGTTTACATGTAACAGTAGATAATGTTCGGTTCTTCTCTTAGTCGTTGGCTTAATCCAATAATCTACCCAAGACCTAATAATGGCCGTTATTCGCCATGTAGCATCGAAGCGTGAACGTATCCAGAATACCGTTTTTTTTCTTAACGGTATAAGAACAAATTTGAATAAAAATGTGCAGATTCATATTTCGTATGTATTATAGAATGTTTACATTCATCGTTTTAAGCAATATCACAGCAGCAACATGTCTAGGAACGTCCACAATGGACTCCATTTGTTCTTACCATGAGGAGAATTTATCAACTGGACTGGTTCATTGCTGGACTTTGGACTGGGATGTATTATATAGGCGTTCACATTCAACCACACAAATCAGTATATGGAACGAATCCGTTCAGTGAAACAAAATAGTCTCCGGTACGTTTACATTCGACATATTTGGAACCTCTGTAAGCCAGACAGGTAAAGTCCCACTGAGATCGTCTAGATATACAAGTGTTCAGATGAGTTAAAGTAGTAACTGGACTCGATAATCCAGCGGTCAACAGCATGAGCATCGATCGCAGTTGGGATACGATGACATGTTAACCAAGTCCGCGGGCGAGCCTAACCACCCGTTTCTCGCCTCTTACAGAAAGCATGGTTTACTGAAGACTGCATCTTTGCGGATGTGTCTCTAAGTTATCATATGTGCTCTCGTCAATGATGATGATGACGACGACGACGACGACGACGACGACGACGATGATGATGATGATGATGATGATGATGGGTTCGTTTCAAAATTTAGGTATTACTGACCTCAAGATATTGATTATGGTTATTCCAGATATTTGAGTGGATTCAGTCAGCTAGCTTTACCGTCGCTCATAGACCTCCAGGTATGTTAAGGTGTTTCAGTTTAATTTTGATTCGAATCCCTAAGAGTTGCAGGTCCAGGTGGTTCTACTCTTTGGTGAACTCACCCCCATATGCAATCGGGTGATTGAGGGTGGGAGGGAGCGAGTACAGATGCCGCTGTTAGCAATATTTAAGCAATATTTTACCCGCGGCGGGAAAATTAGACATGTTCACTCTTTGTATTCATGTCTCCAGAACCCAAGTTAATGGTTTCTTGGGTTCCAAGTGCTCTCATATTTGGACATAACCACATAGAGGACATTTGTCTTGGGCCCACTTTATGGTCAATTTTTTCTAAACATTCGACACTTAACCTGTTATAATTTTGTCCAGTACTTCTTCGCTGAATCAAGTCATAAACGCGAGCGTGCAGAACAGTGTAACGGCTACAATAATTGTATTGTTAAGAAAAATACACATCGTGTTGTAATTCTCACAATTAGGATACCAATATTTCAGAATCTCAAGTGCCTTTCATCCTTCCCAGGAAAAAAAACCCAATTAATTAATTTTCTTCACATAGGTTCGCTTTTGGTTAAAAAGTCCCAAACTCAAATCTCACGGCGGGTCAAAAACCACCACCAGTCAGAACCGGGTATAGCACAGGGCTAAACTGGTTCTACTTTTGGTTCATGCAGGTAAATCGTCGCTTTATTGGTTTATGTAGACAGGAACCTAGTGAATCTGGGACAGATTCTCTCCCTATGGGGTATGTCCGCCGTCGCTTTATGGACATGTGTTCTATGAATCTATGTAGGTTAACTACCACATATGTGTATAATTGATATATTCAGGATATAAACGAACCGGCTGTGGGCATATGTGATAGACACAGGGCGATTGTTGAGGCACTGTCGTCATAGGGTATATTTGTGCCATGACAGAAGCCCTGCAAAGGAGATGGTCGTTAATCTTAAATATTATTATATGTTTATAGGCGATTTCCATTGACTGATATCAGTGTTCGTAGTGTTACAAATAACCCGGGTCTTGGCAACATTCTGGGACAGGTATAAAGCATCTATTATTGATATGACACATATAAGTATATAGGTAAATGTCATTGTCTCCTTCACACGCCATGTTCAGTGCATTAGAAATGCCGTTTTCTTAAAGAAGAATAACCCAATGCCCCCTTTTCCTCAAAGAGCAACATCTGAAATATGTATTTGTCCTGAGGTTCCACAAAGTGTTTCCTTGCTCGTAATTCTTGGCAGCTAAACTACCGGGCAATATAAAGTATTGTGATGTTTTAGACTAAACGCTAGTTTCTGAAATTTACATTTTACAGAAAATAAAAGTTTTTAAATTAAAAAACAAATGTGCAAGAAAAGGAGCCCAGAGACCATCTTGGCTTGCATGGACTACACTGAGTATATTATTTCAGAGTCTCCAGGACAGGCAAACCCATTTTTGATAACTGATGAATATTTAAGACGCAAAAAATGGCTATTCGATGGCAAATATTTCATATATGGTGGTTTGGGTATTAGGTTTGCATGTTTTTGGAGACAGCTTTCTGAAAGCGTTTTGTTAACGTTTGTAATATGTTGGTCGATTCCACTTTTAAAGTGTACATTCTTATGACCTTTTAATCATCATCGGGATCCGACCGGCTGAAGAATATAGCTACTTAGTTCTCTTGGATCACTGTATGAACTCCATGCTAAAAAATGTCAAACAAGCATAATTCTTGTCATACGATACCTCAAATACTATCTTAAATACTTGTATAGGGCCTTCAAGACAAAAATCCCTTTCACAACGACAGGGCCCCAACCGTTAACCTAAGATAACCGATAAATGTCACAGACTAACGCACATTGCACTGTTGACGAATAATGCAAGCCCTAGTAATCGTTGAAATATGGTTAAAACCTAGCTTAATCACAACTGAAACATACTGACAGCATGTGGTACCGTCATCCTAAAAGGGCTGTCGGGTAGCCCGGCAGATGAAGCGTTCACCCATCACGCCGAAGACCTGGGTTCGATTCGCCACATGGGTACAATGTGAGAAGCCCATTTCTGGTGTCCAGGGCCGTAATATTGCTGGAATATTGATGAAATCAGCGTAAAACCATACTCACTCACTCACCCTTGAATCAGTATCTGTTTGCAGTTGTTCAACAGTTCAAAGTCATAGGTAGCATAAATACAATGTATGAACTTGAGGGACGCCAGAGATGACTCACATCTCACGGACAATAAATCTGACTATTAACCATTTAATGTCATCGCTAGACACTTTAATCCGCTCTTGACTCACCCTCAGACGCCCCCGGTGTTAGTTTTATCACAGAGTAGTGCCATATATGCGACAATTTACTAATGTTCTGTGTTGTCAAGGACAACTGTCGTCAAATACAAACAAAAGACACTCGCTAATACAGACCCTATTAATGCGAATAATTTCATTTCAGGATTAAGGGTGGTGGGGGTAGCTTAGTGGTTAAAGCGTTGGCTTGTCGCGCCGATGACACGAGTTTTATTGTAGTAATAGTAATAATCAGCTTATCTAGCGCTCATGTTAAGGCACATTGCCTGCACACGGCGCTGCCTACATCACTATCCCCGATCACAGGACACTATCGTACTTTCCGATACTTTTTTAACTTCCTGGGGACCATACAGCCATTCTGCCGAATTCATATTTATTAAGCATCATAGCGGGGTCGGGGTAGCCTTGTAGGTAAAGCGTTCGCTCGTCATGCCGAAGACCGGTTCGATCCCGCATATGGGTACAATGTGTGGAGCCCATTTCTGGTGTCCCGGGCCGTGATGTGGCTGGAACATGGCTAAAAGCAGCGTAAAACTAAATCCACCCACTCAGTCCTAATGCTCTTTAATTTTACCCTAATAATCTAATGAAACATGTTTAACAATAACAAAACCTCGGCAATGCATCATGTTGATCGTTTGTCGATCATTTACATATTCCGCTTCTGTTTTGCTTCCATGGGTATTTTGTTTGTTCATGTCAAGGCAACAACACGACACTGTGTCATGTCCCTTCTTGGCTTCCATACCTGAGTCATCAACGACGAACGCCACTATTATGTCGATGCATAGGGACTGTTTCCTTCAGATAAAAAATCATGCGATTTCATACGCACGAACCTAATAAAATATTTTATATCGCTGTGTTTGGGTCAACGCTCAGCATTTGCTACATAAAACATTACCAGGTCCTCAATAAGTTTAAATGGGTTATAGTTTATAGGGCAATAAATAGGATATCATTATTTTCTTCAGGACAACACATGGTCCAAGATAATCTAACCTATAATATAAAAGCCACGCTCAACGTGCCACACACAACTGCCTCAATACATCGCCCATATATCTGCTCGTAGTGTTCTTCATTTCATCCTTCCTCTGACTACTTGCCACTGAAGCTTAAGACGATCAAGGCATCTTTGTTCAACTAACGCCATGCCTTCACAATGCCCATTACTGTAGAAAGCCCCCGACCTTAAGTGACCACTTAGGTGTTTAGTCCGATTACGATTTCAATGAGAAACATATGATACATGTGACCTGGTTATTGCCACTGACTTGTCCATCTTCTTGCTCTCTTGACCCACAATGCGTGTATATCCCATAATTCAAAGCGCATCTTCCACCTTGTTTCTTCCGGTTGGGGCTATTCGATTCTGGATCAGTTAAATCATTCACCGGAATAGATTGCCTGGGGACATTTGTTTGTGGCTTAACGTATAAATACCCTGGATTACCTCCCTTATAAACGTCTTCAATGAACCTTCAAATTTGCACCTCCTCGTGGTGCGAGGAATCTTCTCTGTATGATTAAAAAACCTTTGATATCTAAGATTAGTTTTGCCGTAGGGCTTGTTTCATGTGTGTAAATATTTTGCGGATAAAAAGTCTCTTTTATATCGTGAATGGAGCTGTTAATGAATTCTGATAGTATCATACCTTGCAAGACGTCGATATGACTGAATGGTGACTGAACTTAGTGTATTTTGAGCATTGAATTTGACTGGTATCAGGCGTTAGATGAAGTTTTAAATTTAAGAAACTTATTTTAAGTTCAAGGTGGACCTGCAGTGGCGAATCCATGATTTGGAGAAAGGGGGATGTTTGTTGTTTTGTTTTTTAACGCTAGAAAAGTGTGCACTTGTGAAAACTGGATTTGATTCGTACATTTGAAACTGTCAACAAATGCATCACCATGGAATTTGTATGAATCATTTTCGCCCCCATCTGACACACGCGTATACCTCCATTTTCCCGACACTCAGGAAATGATGACGTCAGACAATAACGTGACTGATATTGTGAGACCCCGACAAGCAGATACATTACGCCGATCACTATAACTCTCCACAAAATAGAAAGGACCAAACCATTTGTATATCCAGAAGAAATCTCTACTAAAAACAGAGTCGATTGTACAGTTGTGACAGTATAATAAGTATGTGTTTTTCAGCAATACTACAGCGTTGCGATGTTGCTTGCAAACAAATCTTGACCAGACAATCCAGTGACGTTGTTTTGGTGTGCAAACTATACCATTGTGTTATTCACCACCTTTTCCAACATGCTGCTCGAAAAGCGATTTATTTCAAGGATCACATGCCATCCAGATGCAATAAATAAATAAATAAATAAATAAATAAATAAATAAATAAATAAATGAATGAATGAATGAATGAATGAATGAATGAATGAATGAATGAATGAATGAATGAATGAATGAATTCCAAGACCAAGCTGCTGTTCAGTTTTGATGCTGAAAAGGTCACTGACCTGTTGGTCAGAGCCAAGTCGCCAAAGGGATATATGTTTGTTTGACAGGTATGTCACAGTTTGGAGTATACGTCAGTATATGTCACTGAAGTATGTTGTTCTTAAAGAATAATCCTCCTCGCCTCTTGAGTCAAAGATTTTATTACTACCAGAAAAAGGTATGTTTTGTACCTATTTTCCACCCCATTAAACCAGCCTAGGCTAGTAAGCCTTCCCTGTAGTGAAGGGCGGACCACCTGCCAGACATATTCAAACTCGATCAGAGATTTTCAAAATGCTTAATCTATCAGTTAAAATCTAGGTTTTCTAGGCCATCTGATACGGAATAATTGAGATCCCGTGAGCCGATATGGTCTTTCATATGGCAGTAAACGTCTCATTAGGATGGGTCTTCTAGTCTCCGACAACGGCGACCTATTATGACCTTTGTCCGTGTCCTCTTTCTGGAGAGGAATGTGTGACGTCAGATTGTTCCACGCCACTGAGATCCCGCGATACTCTCGTCACGTGACGTATTGGTCAAGCATGGCGTTACGTGTCTATATTGGCTTTCTGAAACATATATCTTACAATTTGTCAGAGCAAGACTTTTACTTCTGTGATAGTGTGAGACAAACAACTGCACAAAACACTATTTGACCCTCCACACTATTTCTAAGACCTTGGTAAATCTGGACCAGACAAACCAGTGGTTGACATCATGACTATCGATCCATCATCCATATCTTCATGGCATGCATCAGTGTTGGTTCTCTAACTGATCAAACACCTGATAATGGATCTTTAACATCACGACTGTTCATAAAGGTTCAAGAATAAAGGTTCAAGAGCGCCATACGTGCTATATTCAAAGTTGTTAGGTCAGGACAACAACATCCAAGGCCACATTAACGTGTTTATGATAGACTATTCCTATATCTAACGAATGTGTGACAACAATTATGTTCAATGAATTACCATATGTTTACTCTACCATGTGTTCTCGTATCGGCATTTGTTATTGAATTGTTCATTTTCTATTCTCTGTGGTTATTGTTTTTCGGTTTTGTCGGTATTGTTTTCGTATTTTTCGATGGGTTCTGTTACATCTTATTTTGTTGCATTTATGTCAGAGGGTTTTTTTGTTTGTTTGATTTCGACCGTGTGTGCTTTTTAAAAGGAGAAGAACGCCCTTTCGGGTGTTTGTGACAGGAAGGTCTTGTTCTGCCATCATACATTCATCTAGTCTTATCAATATTTAGTTATATTTACTACCACGGCATTATTTGGTGATTGTTTTGTCGGAATTCTAGAAATTAGTGTGTCAAAACCTGTCATGTTTTAACGAAGCATACCCTTTATAGATAACACTTGTTTTAGTTTAGTTATCAGGATAGGAATCTATATCAAATCTACACTGTGTGCAATAAGTAAGACATCGTTGTCCATTATGAAGCTGTCCGTATGTTTCAACATTTGACAAAGGATTCCCTAAGGCATTCACCTATGGCATTCACCATGTATTCTAAGATTTACTGTTGTCTTCCGATCACCCATTTCAGTCAACGATAACGGTTCTAAGTAACTAGATTGGATCCACAAGATATCATAAACATAAATATATTTCAATATATATCTTTTCATAACGCTTTTAATATTCAAACACATACGATTATCATTCACATGTGGGTTTTAATACAGAAACTATGATTCACGTAACGTTTTTAATATCGAAAAAAGAATTCAACCATAATTTTCATAATGCCTTGAACATCCAACCACAATAAAAATATCATTCATATAAGGCTTTCAGTATAGAAACACACTGAAACTATCATTGCCCTAAGGCTTTTGATATAAAAATACACAATAAAATTATCGTTCCCATAAGGGTTTTAATATAGAAAGACAAAACAAACTATCGTTCTCATTATGCTTTAGTATAGAAACACAATAACTCGTTTTCATAATGCTTTTATAGAAACAACAAAACTACCATTCCCATATTGCTTTTACTAAAAAACACACAATAAAACTATCATCCTCATAATGCTTTTAGTATGGAAACATCAATAGGCAAAAACAATATAATTATCATTCTCATAACGCTTTTGATAAAGAACCGTAATAAAACTAGCGTATACATTTTAAAAATATTTTAAGAATTCGGTTAATTAGAAACGTCAAGACGTCGGGTGGTTGACCTGCTGACTTCTCACACCTAATGTTCATCCCAAGTATGACTCATGTGAGTTTCCTAAGAGAGGGTGAATACATCGTTCTTTAGGACGTTCCTGACAGCCTGTCACCATGTTCGACGTTGGACAATGGATGGGGTGCTGATGCTAATGCGACATGAAATTGGTCAGTCGGTCTCTGCTGGTCACTGGGCCAGAACAGGACACTGACTATCGTGACATGGTGAAACTTCACTCCCGTGTGATAACAATCTGTCTTTTGACTAACATGATGACTCTAGGAAGGCAACGCGGTGTCGGGGGAGCTCATGTCGCTCAGTAAGGCAGTAGGTGTTGATGGGCGTTGGTGTGGATGCCGACCGATGTCGTATGTCACGAAGCACGTCTTTGCGGAATTAGGGATAAGTTGACCTACAACCAAAACTCAGCCTGCTTGTCTCTGATGTAGACTGAGTCAAACGTTGACCCGCTTTTTGTTCGAACTCAGCTTAAGGTTGACTTGTTCCCATCTGCATCTATATATTAATCGTTTGTATTGATGCAGTTTGAGACGAATTGATTTGCTCGTAGCTAAATCTATCAAGAGTAAATTTTCATCTTGCAGACTGGAAGCAATACTTTAATCTACCAAGTGGCCAGTAGGGCCGGCTACCACCTGCAGGCTATAAAATCTACAGGGCCTGAATGAAATCAGCAGACCTACTTTTGAGGAAATCAAACCAATACAAACAAAATAGACTACACTGAACAGTTTCACACTGTTTCTACGAAATTAATTAGTTAGCGAAGCCTTTGGCACACAGGCTAGTTTTTATTTGTTAGACTGGTGTTGACATCCCTACGCCAAAGCGCTGAAATACGCCTAAATACGCCGCTAGATGATGATTAGAAGTTAGATGTCAGCGCTACGCCTTCGCCTACAAGGATACAGTGTCAGACATTGTTTTTTTATGCCTGCATTTAGACTGGGTGAGCTTTCAGCAATATTCCAGCAATATCACGGCAGGGAACACCAGAAATAGGCTTCACATGCGGGGTTCCTCCAATGAGATCTCGAGCTATTAGTCAATTTGTTTATGAATCTTTTGGCATCTGTTGACATGTTGACATGTTTTGGCGTCTCATTTGGAAACGAGGACTACAAAGTGGTCCAATCTCCAACCAGACGAGTTTCTCACCTGTGCGCTGGCAGCCATTATACAGCGTATTTTTAAGGATTATTCGATTTGCATGGAAGATGACATCCAGTTTGCATCCCGGTCAGAGCGATTCGACACGTGCTCACCTCGCCAGCTTAATCCTGCCCCCTACCGGTGATTTATGATTGAATTTGATTTTCCCCCTTGACCAGCAAGGACTTACTGTAAATGACATGACTGAGCAGAACGCGGGGAGATTATCGGACCCTTTTCATAGTCGGAAACACAGGGGGCGTCACAATGACCACTCCTCAGAGTGTCAAGTGTTTTCCAATATAAATCTGTTTGTGTTCATTCAGTGCAAACCTATCACTGAACATTTTGGGCAGAGGGTAGCGCAGTTGTTAAAGCGCCTGCTCGTCGCATTGAAAAGGTTCTATCTCTGTGTGTAATCCATTGGTGGTGTATCTAGTCGTCGTGAAGCAACGAATATCATTTATGATTTACAGGTCTCGTTGTTAAGTTGCAACATTAAAATTTGAAATCAACCACACTAAACTACGTCTAAAACTTACAGTTTTGTTTTTGTTTTGTTTTTTCCTTTTTGATTTGTTTGATTTTCCGTCCTGACTGGGGTTCATGTAACATGCTGAATGTCTTAGTCGAATTGCGTAGAACAAACTAGGGTTATAATTGTCTCAGGTAATGGCCGCTTTGTATGTGTTATGACCATGCTTTATTGTACGTGCAATGAGGTCAAAGTCAAGGTCAAGGTCAAGGTCAAGGCAAAACCAGCATACTGAATTTCAAATGGTATCAATAACCATGTACCTCCTTTCGCAAACACCTGGTGTCCTGACTTAATTTCAGTGATCCACCATATAATTTTCACAGGAGTTTGTTATCGAAATATCGGGAAGAACCTCAGTTCACCCAAATATATCATTCCAGATGTGTCAGTTCATTTCTGATCCCCACAACAGTTCTGGATTTCACCCAAAGTTAATCTGAAGCGTCGTGATATAACCGGAACGCTCACTCAGTCACTCGTCATGAAAAGATTTAAACAAAACTCCGAGGTCAAACAGTATATACATCGTACCCAGCCTCGATACACCCAGGACATAAAAATGACAGTCAATCGAAAATGATTTTTTAAAGACCTTTGACAGCGAACGCAATACAGTTCAATTTCCATAAAATTACGTCTTTTCCAGGCAGCATAGGGTTAAATGGCGTGTATCTGTATGTAAGACGTGACTGTGAAGTCTCACAATTAGGGTGGGGATATCAATATTTGCGACCTTGCCAATATAGCCTTGTTTACTACAAGGTTACTTGTGAATATTAATTGACCGAGAAAGAAACGAGAAAATATTGTTTTGATCGAACTGTTTATCCCGCGGTTTTTGACAAACGATGGTGAGTCATCAGTCTTAGTGACCTCCCTCACGGCCGAAGTGTTCCAAAGTCGCCCATTGTTAGGTGAAGGTTGTATAAAACAGAATAAAGGCTCGATACACCCTTCCACACGGCGATATTATTTCATATGAAACGCTTATGTACCTATGTACTTAGGTGAACTGTTCCTTTCACTGTTGTGGAAATGTGAGAAGTTTGTTGACCTGAAATGTATATGGCTATTGAGGAGGCCGCATTGAAGAGCCACTGGTCAGTTTGTATGTAGCCAATCTGTCATATAAAACCTAAATAGTTATTGCCACGGCTTGTGACCAGTCTTTTTTCAGAGGAAGACATAATCACCTTGACCCAAGATTTACCTCTACTCGAGACATGAAACAGACAACTCTCTATACACTGACAGATGTCCATTCGCTATGAGAGCAAACTTGGCATTGTTGTTGTCAAAAACATTCTAATAATATTGCCATATATCACAAAAATATACGTTTATTGACTTAAGAGTATCTATGAATGTTTATGTTAGAATAATTGGTCACATTAGCTAAACATATTGTTGAGGTAAGATTATCTTTATGGGAATGTACTGGAGATATATTTATAGAATTAACGAAAATAAAGTACTTGTGTGATAAGAATGGGTTATTTTACTGGATAATGATTTTAAAATATTTGGAAAAGAAAAATATAAAGAATACCATTTTTATTAAATGTTTTCGCTGTCATTGTAGAAGAAAATAATACCTTGAAAAGAGATTTGTATGGACAACATAAGACACGTATTTTAATGTTTTTAGAAATAAACAATATATGTTTTCGTGTTATTAAGACATCTAAATGCCAGTCATTGACTTAAAATTTATTTTCAAAGCGTTTTTCTCTGTTGTTTCATTAAGAACACATTTTCAATTTCGCTTTTTGTACCAAGTTTTTAATGTCTTTTAAATCAGGTTAAATACATGAATTCGTTGGACTTCGCAGGCAAACATTTTATGCAAATCCATATTATAAAAACAAAATATTTACATGTGAGAAATGTTATGTTTTTTTGTATGTTAAAACGGCCATTAACCCCGGAGGAACTGACTGGACAAGGGAGAACATACAGTAAGATTAGTGGATCATCGACAACAAGCGATACTCGCTCGGCAGGAAGTAATGACCAATTAAATGTTCATTTGGTGACCTCAGTGGCCGCCGATGTCCACGTAGCCCGTGTGAATGGCCAGACAGATGAATTCGAGATGACCTCATCTTTAAGGTCAGTTTGTTCTTGACAATAAGGCGTGGGGAGACAATTGGGTCCAGGTACGACATGTACAGGTAGTTACCTGTGTTGTATTGTTCTATTTAGAGCTACACGGGTGAGGGGTGTATATTTATCTAAAGAACATGCATTTGGGGACGGCAATTTTCTAGTTATTTACTTTCCAAGGAGGACGTTGCTTTTGTTCGCTCAAGGTTACTGGAGACACTTATATTTTTGAAAAACAATTTCTCCGTCGGACTGTAGACTACTTGCTACGAGAATTATTTACACCATGGTGAAATTGGAAATGGGATCATATATATATAGGTATCTATCTCTATATCTATCTTGAGAGGAGGCGAAATTTATATGGTAACCATATGTATGTCATAATGAATATTGACCCGAGAAGTCCCGGGTTAGAATTGGTCGTCAGCAACCACGCTTGTCGGAAGAGGCGACTAACGGGATCTGATGGTCAGACTCACTGGCTTGGTTCACATATGTCATCGCATCCCAGTTGTTTAGATCCATGCTCATGCTCATCACTGGATTGTCTGGTCGATTATTTACAGACGGCAACCAAATAGCCGGAATATTGCAGGGTGCGAGTTAAACAACAAACAAATAAAAACAAACACTCGTAATGCATATATCATTGAAAAAGATGACCAGCACTACAGACGATAACTTTTTTGTTTTGTGGTCTCGGTAACTGCTTCACCGTAACTCGATAACTCCAAACTTTGTTTATACTATCAACCATATGTTTTACTGTAGACACGTCACTCAATAACTCAACATATCTTCGTTGCAAAGGGTTTGCCGCTTTCATTAATCAGTCGCGGCTAGTTTACATGAACTAGCCAGTCCAGTTCCACAGATAGCAATTAAAGATAGAGTACCTTGTTTCATTGCGATTCATTACCCTGAGTTTAAACACAGACTTTACAAAAATTGTTTACGAAGTAAATATTAACCTTTTCAAGCCAAATAAATTCACTTGAGAAGAGAATATATTTGAACTGTTCACTTGCATTCTATTTGTAGTTCACTGGCCTTTTTCTTCTGTAATCCGAAGTGAAGTAATGGAAAGCTAAACACCACGATTTTCTACTGTAAATCTCTCGCTATTTCGTTTGACGCACTCGATGGATAATACCCGGATATCAATGGGCTTAATAATGCAAAGGCTGTTTACAAAGTACACTAGTTATGAGTTCTTGGTGTTTGTATTCCTTTGACTTCATGGATCTACTGATATGTACACGGCTATGTACTCGTCATATAAATCATGAGTCAAATGCTAAATAATTATAATTCATTACATTCCGAATGTCGGCAAACACCTTTGCCATCTACTGTTTACGCCGCTTCTAGCAATCTTCAAGCAATATCAAGAAGGGGAACACCAGAAATGGACTTCACACACTGTACCCATGTGGGGGATCCAACCCAGTCCTCGACGTGACGAGTTAACACTTAACCACTGTGCTATCCCCGTTACAACGAACCAAAAGGGGCACGCTGGCTTGTACATCGACATACCCGTAAATTGTTAAACGCATATCGACACAAACATACAGCTATTGGGCCCAAACAGTTTGTTGTATCACTTTGTGTTAAACATAGAGTATTACTGTATTCATTCAACTATCGAAAGAGACGATAAAATCGACTTTGTTTCAATGAAACGCCAGCTGTCGGGGACGCAAATACCAAGAAATGTCGTGTGCAGTAGCCCCGTGAAGACCCTGGTTAGAATTGGCTTTCAGAAACAGATGCTTGTCGTAAGAGGCGACTAAAAGGTTTCGGTGGTGAGACTCGCTGACCACCTGTTGATTAATGGATTTTCAGGTTCATACTCGATTATTTACAGACCGCCGCCATATAGCCGGAATCTTGCTTATTGCGTCACAAAATTCGACTCACTCATGCGCAGTGCATAGTTTCTATGAGCCGAAACGCTTCGATATGTCCACCCACTGCACCTTTACAAATGTCTGGAACTTTTCCACAGAGTTTGCAATGTTTCCATTCTCGTGAAAAAATAAAGGTTTAAAAAAAGTTGATTCAACCAATCTGAACTGGAGGTATTGTTGGTTTGAGAAATCTACTGACTGCTTGAATCGGCAGTATCACCGTGGTTTAGACATCCCGGGGGAATGTGAGCTGAATATCGGATGATGTGAGTGAATCACTGTGACTTTGAAGTAATCAACATACCATTCATGTTTCAACAGCGTCAGGATTTATTGTCAGCATACCACGGTATTCGCCTGATGAAGTAGTAAGAACATACTTCGAAACGCCGTGTCTATCACAATAAAGAACTTGACACCCATAACATTCTTGCATGTATGTGTAACACTTCTAAATGTCATTCAAAGACTACACACAACATTTGAGTGACGTACGAGCTTGACGTCCGTATTGACATGTAGTATGCAGTTGTGTTGCCCATGCATGTATTTGTGACTAGTGTCACCGTGGGATAATGGCCTCTTTGTGGCCTTTTATTTAATGGCGCTTTAAACATTACGTCAGTCACCGTACAGTAAGGAACGTGAGCGATGCTCACCTCTTCCGTGAAACATAATCGGGGCGAATCGGTTAAGCTGCTATCAGCTGGATCGTCATACTGTGAAGGGACATAACTCTGAACAGAAACTCGCTCTGAACAGAAACTCGAAATTTGTTTGTGTTATTAGAAACCGTACAGTCCTACATTCATATCTCCTACACAAGCATTCTGGATATTTTTCAAACGAAAATGGCAGTTCTCCCAAGCTGAAGGTTGCGGTATACACAGTACTGAAATCCCTCAAGTTCGTGTAGATCATTATAAATAAAAAAACCCAGCACAATGAGTGCAGAGTAATCTCCCCTTTAACCTTTGTTTACCGAAGATTGGGTTAGTCAGCTAACTTATGAAACGAATGCTGCACACATCGCCACTTTCTATTTTCGTAGAATTTACGTAATCAACGACATAAGTACATTAGGCAAATATTTGTGGAGCTTCAGCGTTGTATAGCAAGTGTTGACACAGGATGGTAAGCCCAGACACCTTTGGTGAGAAGTAGCGGCCGCCAGTTAGTGACGTCATCCGAGGTCATTCAGAGCATACGCAGGCGTAATGCCTAGCTGGCATGTAACAAGTAGCCAAGTAGCAGATTTATGAACTTGAAGATAATACTGCAGCTTTCGTATGCTTGGAGGTATTTTTAATAATAATATACTTATGAACGAGGAGTTAATCCGGTATAAGATTTCATATAGTGCTTTGTTGTTACTTTGTTTTCGTATTTATATTCATTTTATATTTATTTGGGATGAGTCATACGAACTCTATAACCGCACAGTATGAGATAGTGTGGCCAACAATATTGGGAATTACTGTCACAATGAATTACCATATTCGACATGGCGGGAGGGCTTGTAGAACTTGCCTTGCAATAATATTAAACATCCTTGTCCCATACCTCAATGTCTCACGATGAGTGAACCTTTCACTTGACAAAAAACAACTTTGTAGACCTTGCCTTTTTACTTGAGATCAATGGCTTAATGACTTCCTGTAACAGAAATATTGTTACCTTCTGTGCGCTGGAAACCAAAGATCACCAAGGTTCGATCCCCAGTTCGCCCTTTCGTGACTTGTCTGTACCATGGTTAAGCTAACCTGTTGCCCTAGAGGTGCTGATGGTAACACTAGTTTCTATACTTCACGTGAATATCGTATTCTGTAGCACAATCTGGATGGTCTTCATCTCATACAAATATTTCCAGAATATTTTGTTCCTAATTCATATCATTTGTAGGCGCTATGGGGTAGCCTCGTGGTTAAAGGACCCGTGAATTTCCGGGGTAGAATAGGCTTCAGCAAACCAGGCTTGCCACAAAAGGCGACCTTGCTTGTCGTAAAAGGCGACTGACCGGATCGGGTGGTCAGGCTCGCTGACTTGGTTGATACATGTCATCGGTTCCCAATTGCGCATAAATGCACATGTCGTTGATCACTTGATTGTCTGGTCCAGACTCTATTATTTACAGACCGCCGTCATATAGCTGGAATATTGCTGAGTGCGGCGTAAAACTATACTCACATTCACTCACTCACTCACTCGTGGTTAAGGTGTTTGCACATTACGTTCGATTTCCTACATGAGTTCAAAAAGTGATGCCAGTATTTCTGTCCCCCGCCGAGATCAGGAATATTGCTGAAAGCGGTGTAAAACCCAGCTCACTTATTCAGTCGGCATTATCTAAACACCCACGTCAAGGTGGAGTACAGTGGTTAAAATCAAATACTGTTCCATGTGTCGTTAAACCAGCATCATCTTTCAGCAAATGATTTCAAACTGCCGTGTGATGGGTATCACTCTAATATCTCTGATGTTTCACTGACTTTCCCTCAAGCTTTCGCACTTGGATATTATTCACTGATCAATGCCTACCTATCCACTCACTCACCCTCACCTATACTCACTCACTCACCAATACCCACCCACTCACTCACATATAGGCGGTGGGGCAGACTAGTAGTTTCAAGCGTTCGTCGAAGACCTGGGTTCGATCCCCCACACTGGTAATATGTGCGAAGACCAATTGCTGGAAAATTGCTAAGGGCGGCGTAAAACTGAATTCTCTCACTCACCTATACTCACTCATCCATACCCACCTCCTCACCTATACTCACGCACCCGTACCCACCTACCCACTAATTCACACTCAATACTAGCTAGGTTTCATTTAACCAATACTGCATCATGAGTTAATACCTTACTACATTTTACAGTCAGAAGGCGGTAAGAATTGAATCCCCATTCCTATACTGATAAAATACTACTACTGAAGCGTCTTAACATGATTACAACACATGATCACAAACATGTTAAAAACGTGTAGTATACCCTCAGCCTCCTTTCTCATGGGCTCCGTGGATTAGACGGGACCATCGTGACAATCAATCTTTGACAACGATGTTTAATACTAACAAAACACTACACCGTTCAACCTTGAAGTCTGGACGGTGCGTCACTGTGGCTGGACAAGAGGCCACGCTTCTGTACAGCCCCATCACAAGCAGCAGTGAGTCAGGATTTATTGTTACAAGAATCCCCCAGGAGGGGGTCCGTTCTCGTCATGGAGGTAGACACAGGTGAAGATACACAAACGCTAAATACATGTAATCAGAGACCCGCTACCTGGATTGTGAGACACAAGTGAGACTTGGAACAACACTAGACTGCTTTCTCATGCCCACCTTCACTAGGGAACGTAGATGTATGGCCTATTGGGGGTCCGCTCTGCGCTTGCCTAACGTCCTGTCTATCATGTTAATGAAAAGATGATCTGTGGGTGTGTAGTTTATACGTGGTTGAGTGTGTAGCATGGTGCCAAGAATATTTAACGCAAGTATCTGGGTCCGTTGTATTGGAATACTGGTTGCCCAACGTTTTTATTTCACGTTGATGAAAAGATGATTGCAGGTGTATGTGTTTAAATGAGTAATGAGTACACCAATGAACAATGTATGAGTGGACACAGGAATATTGGTTGCCCAGCGTGCTGTTTCTCGTTGATGAGAAGATGGTTTGTGGGTGTAGGTGTTTAACCTGACAAACTTTAACTTTAACATTCAAACATGACAAACATTTGAAAAGTCAACTTCATTATTTTAGTTTTCTAATTGAAATGGTGTAAGTACGCCACCCTAAGAGTCATCATGTGAATTTTCAGGACTCAAACTCTAAAAGTAAATTCTGTGTGGTCGGTTAAAGTTGAACCCTCGTTTTTCACAATGTAATGTACGTTATGCACATAGATTACACACACATGCCAGTGATTCCTGCTGAAAGCAAGAAGTACGCACATGAGGTTATATTGTTCATTACAGCCGGGAGTCAGGTGATATGAAGTCACGGTCAGTATGTGTTCTATCATCGGAGATAGGACACAGCCTCCTTCAAAACAACAACTTATGTTCTCAAGAACAAGGATAACATCACTTTTGATTCAGTTACTTTATTTTACATATATCAACCAAACAAACATTTATATAAAGCTAAATATCAACATTGCCACAGAAACATTGTTTTAGAGTCAAATACTGAATAATGAAGATAGCAATTCGTCGACCATTATGAAAACGCCTTGTAGAATACAACTATTAGTAACGAAAATTTTAGGTCTAAAATACGAGACAACACGAGGAACGCGTAACTAAGCAACTAAAGAATCTGAAAAGAACAGATACGTGTTTCTGTTAAATATTTTGAAATTGTCAAAATGCTTGTGGAATGGTGTAAATTACAACACATTTCTGAAACCCATAATGATGTGAGCGGCGATAACGACCTGTGACTTGACGGCGCTGAACTGTGCAAGGAATATCCTCAAATGATACCACAGATTTCAGCCGAACGTCTTGGCCATTTGAAATGATTTGATGCTCCAGCTTTCTGCATTAAAGATATAAGACAATCGCTGTCATCCGGGTGCACCTATATAACCACTCATATATCATGTATATGATGTTATATAGAGGTGTGACGATTTTGAAAATTTACGATACGGTACGTATCGCGATATCTTGGAACGATACGATTCGATTCGATGCACTGCTCGATATGCTATTTTTAATTATAGTCTTTAAAAACGTATATTTCTATATCAAGTAACAGTGTAAATTTTGACATAGCCGTCAATTTCTACTGAAATGTGAACGATACGTGTCACGATACGAAAGCAAGTATCTATCTATCTATCTATCTATCTATCTATCTATCTATCTATCTATCTATCTGTCTGTCTGTCTGTCTGTCTGTCTATCTACGTACGTACTTACATACATACATACATACATACATACATACATACATACATACATACATACATACATACATACATACATAGTATCAGTATCATGATTATCGATACTACGATATATCGTCAGCTATAATCTACACTGACAAGTGTACATACCTATTCTTTGATCGACAGTCAGTCAGATAACACCTTCTGTAATTCAACGTTTTCAAAGTCGTCTTCTTGACGTAAAAGTGCAATGACCGCTATAAACCGCGATTTTCACAAAGGGATGTAACTCCCATGTGTACAGGAAAGATTCCAGCCATGCATACCGCCAGAAAACAAGGGCTTGGATACAAGGTCTTACATGTTGTAATGAAAATTACGTCACGAAAATTACATCTCGACTTTCTTTACCTTGTCATGTTAAAGTCACGTGCCTCTTCGCTCTAATCAGGCCAAAAGGTTAATGTATATCTGTCGTCTGTTCCATTGACATTGCAGGCTCTGTAATAGTGACAGCGACAGTCCCGCAGCTTAAAACAAACCTTTCTTTGATTAACTGTAAGGGATGCAGTTACTTCCAATATATGAATTTGTTGAGTAATTTGTCTGACCATTATACAACTGTTACAGTTTCTTTGTGCACTGTACATGCTTAAATTGAAAACAAAAAATGTATCGACGATTACAGAAAACTGGGGACAACATGTCGACACATATTGTTTTCTGTTAGGGACTGTTGTAAGAATGAATATGCCCTTCATTACTGCAAGCACCGAAGGTTCTCATGATACAGTTTCCCCTGACCTACACTGTACATGTATTTAATGATTAAGTAGAAGGGATTTACTAGACCATCCCCATTGTGCGACAACTGCCAAATGGACAAAACGAGGTGTTTATACTGGTTTGTATTGTACTAAACCCCATACGTACACACGCCGTCAGTTTGAATAAGTGGTTCTCCGTGTAACCTCGTCATAAAGGTCATAGTAAAGCCAAAGAAACCCCAAATATTCAACTTATGGGCAAATGACAAGAAATTACACAGTTGGTGCACATTTGAGAATTGGTGTTAACTGTGTGAACGGCGTGAGCAACGTCTGTACCCGAGCTTGATAAAAGTATGGTTTGTGGGTGGTTAAGTGAGTGAATGGTACCAGCAATATTCAACTTGTGTACATATGTCTCCCCTAAAGGCAGGAATGTTGGTTGCCCAACGATCTGTTTCACATTCATGAAAAGGACGATTTGCGGTATATTTTAGTCTCTTATACAGACCCTGAAACAAATACTGTTCCTTTTCTGTTAAATATGTTCATTTCAGAGACTATTTGTTAGTCACAGTGAATGTGTTTAAATGAGCGAATGATGCCAACAACGTACTTACATAGGTCTATCTTAACAACAGGAATATTCGTTGTCCAACGCCGTTGGTGAATCAATGATTTGTAAATGTACTTGTTTAAACGAGTAAATGGCGTTATGAGTAAACGCATGTACCTGGGAATATTCGTTGCCGCTGTTTCACGTTGATGACAGATAATTTCCTGGCGTGCATGTGTCTAAATGAGTTAATGATATATTACCCTTCCAACAACATTAGTCAACCTACATCAGGCGTTAACACCTGGTTCATTGTAACAATAGAATCATGTGTTTCGTGTTGATGAAAAAAATGGAAACATGAAAATACGAGCTTTCTCAGAGCACACAAAAAGACACATTCATTTTGATTGACCTACTTATGCCCCACATACCTCTGAGTTTTAGATGACAGTATTCCGAAGCTGATACCAGCAAAACAATGTTCAACATTACCCTGAACAGTCATACACCCAGAAACCTGACAATCTGATTCCGATACAGTATTCCGAAGCTGATACCAGCAAAACAATGTTCAACATTACCCTGAACAGTCATACACCCAGAAACCTGACAATCTGATTCCGATACAGTATTCCGAAGCTGATACCAGCAAAACAATGTTCAACATTACCCTGAACAGTCATACACCCAGAAACCTGACAATCTGATTCCGATACAGTATTCCGAAGCTGATACCAGCAAAACAATGTTCAACATTACCCTGAACAGTCATACACCCAGAAACCTGACAATCTGATTCCGATACAGTATTCCGAAGCTGATACCAGCAAAACAATGTTCAACATTACCCTGAACAGTCATACACCCAGAAACCTGACAATCTGATTCCGATACAGTATTCCGAAGCTGATACCAGCAAAACAATGTTCAACATTACCCTGAACAGTCATACACCCAGAAACCTGACAATCTGATTCCGATACAGTATTCCGAAGCTGATACCAGCAAAACAATGTTCAACATTACCCTGAACAGTCATACACCCAGAAACCTGACAATCTGATTCCGATACAGTATTCCGAAGCTGATACCAGCAAAACAATGTTCAACATTACCCTGAACAGTCATACACCCAGAAACCTGACAATCTGATTCCGATACAGTATTCCGAAGCTGATACCAGCAAAACAATGTTCAACATTACCCTGAACAGTCATACACCCAGAAACCTGACAATCTGATTCCGATACAGTATTCCGAAGCTGATACCAGCAAAACAATGTTCAACATTACCCTGAACAGTCATACACCCAGAAACCTGACAATCTGATTCCGATACAGTATTCCGAAGCTGATACCAGCAAAACAATGTTCAACATTACCCTGAACAGTCATACACCCAGAAACCTGACAATCTGATTCCGATACAGTATTCCGAAGCTGATACCAGCAAAACAATGTTCAACATTACCCTGAACAGTCATACACCCAGAAACCTGACAATCTGATTCCGATACAGTATTCCGAAGCTGATACCAGCAAAACAATGTTCAACATTACCCTGAACAGTCATACACCCAGAAACCTGACAATCTCATTCCGATACAGGAAACGTTTATTTCCCTGTCCATTTTGAAAAAGAAATGTAGTCTTAAATTACCCTTTGATTCGATCGTACGCACATCTACACAATCAAGTATGTCATTAACGACTACGGTTAAAATGAACCTTGATGCATAATGTTTACAAAGGAAATCTTTTGTAACACGTTCATTGTTGCCTAACGTTTTAGGGTACTGAAATCTATGACCCAAGGAAAGTATCGATTCTGACAATTCGGGTTCCTCCCATTTTGTAAAGAGAGATATGGGGCGGGTACAGCAATGTATTACGGTAGGCTGTTTCAGCTTTTGTGGTTAAACCACTGGAACTAGATTATAAAAGGCCTCTTTATTATTTAATTGCCTGACATTAAGATGCACTCTCAGCGTCAAAGCAGAACATGACATAGCAACAATACCGGAAACCATCTGGTCTAAGTAGCGAGCGCCACCTGCTGGCAGTATTCATCTTTGCGCAACACAATAACAAATGCAAGAGTTATTTTTTTAAGAAATATGTGGTGTTAATGTAAGGCCAATACGTCCACTAACGCCAATTTGACATCCAATGCGTGTGTGATGGTTTACGGTGCTGTAGCTCGCTGAGTTCGATTCCCCGTTCAGACTAATACCACACTTCGGATAAGCCCTTCAGCTATCATTATCGGTTATCGCAAGTGATGCAATTCCCTAATGCAATTAAATGTAGAAGGTCAACGCAAAATAATACCCAGTTTTGACCATCCTGTTTGGTGCGTAAAGAAAACTAGCTGTGAAGATTAGCTGTGAAAATGAGTGATGACTCCAGGTGTTCGTAAAAAGGGTAAGCTATCCTGTTCCGGCAACACTCAGTATTGAACCGAATCTGCAAATAACTTAGTATATGTCCTGTCTAGCACCGGGTAGTTTAACAACCAGTATCACCTTTACATTTTAGGTAGGGCGGGACGGTGGGGTAGCCTAGTGGTTAATGCGTTCGCTCGTCACGCTGAAGACCCAGGTTCAATTCCACACATAGGTACAATGTGTGAAGCCCATCTGTGGTGTCACCGAAATTCCTGTTTTATTGCGAAAAGCGACGTTAGTCACTCAATCACTAGTTTGGGTATGGCGCATCCTGACATCAAAACGACATTTGTCTCTCTATCCACTTGACCAAGATCGGAGAAGGTCGAACAATGACGTTTCCTGGATACTTTGACCTTGACGTCTTTCTGGATCCCCTTTTATACATTCTGGTTCAATTCAGAACGAACGATACTGAGAAATTAGTATATGTACACGACTCACCCTCTAGCCCGATCAGAACCTGAAGACTGAAGATCGGAGTCTTCAGCTATCGGAGTTTGTCGCAAGGGGCAACTTACGGGATCCGGAGGTCCTGGCTGACACATACCATCGTCTTCCATTTGTGTAAATAAGTGTTCATGCTGTTGATCACTGGATTGTCTGGTCCAGACTCGATTAACTGCAGACTGCCGCCATATCACTGGAATGTTGCTGCGTAGGACATTAAATGATAAGCAAATAAATCCAAACGGTTCCCTCTAGCTGCACAAAATAGCAAAATAAAACAAGCAAAATATGCTAAGAAGTATAAGAAAAGGAATTATTTATCTTTATATGTTTACTCACTATGGGTTTGTTTCGAAAACAGTCCTTTTGCTGATGAAGTTTTGAAGAAAAATAGAACAAGATGTTTACATTATATATACCACAAAGTGTTCAAATCATCCCAGCATTGTTGAATTCAACACCCTCATGTAAAATGGGGATCTGTAATCGTGACGGTATTGTCAAACACATCGCAAGTGACATATCGCCTATGATTCACATACGCTGTTCATATGACGTTCCCATACAAAATGAATTGGCATTTCAGACAGGCAAATATTCTGTTAAAAACACCCCGCAACTGAGATCTTAATAGTAGATACAAGCATTTCATACGTGCAAGCATAATGCGTTGTTAAACGGGTAAACTGTTGTATTCAAAAGCCTGAATGGCGTCTTAAGGCGAGTATGCGAGGACTTGTGACAAATCTGATATGATCAGTATAAACAAGTTGTTTTGTGACCTTCGAACTTTGATCCTGGGCCACTGACCTATGTCTCGCTCCAATCAGAGAGAAGGATCGGGGTATTATGAGACACCAGCGATGGAACGATGGGGATTAATGAGCGGAGAAATGGAGAATTCAGGGGAAAGATTGAGAGGCAAGTGAAAGCCGCCAAGCGTTCGTTTCACGGTGTGTGCTTACCGTCAATGACAGGTATTCGTTAAGTCGTCTCCCCCTCACCATCTCTCCGCCACACCTTAATTTCATCCAGAAAGATCTGTTTCCTTTTATGCTCGTCTGGCAGAAACATACGCTTTTTGTGCAATATTTCGTTTTGCTTTAAATTTATCCTTGGAAGATAACCATAGTGTGTGTCGTCTTTTGTCGTTTTGTTTGTTTGTTTGTTTGTTTTAACGCTGAATTAATCCATTTGGCAGAAATTCTAGTGATCAACATCATGAGCATCGATCTACGCAATGTGGATACGATGACATGTGTCAACCGCAACACGATCCCTTTATATGTCTCTTACTACAAGCTTTAGTTTCTGACGATCGGTTGTAGCCCGGATCTTCACAGGTCCGGTAGTCTTTCCTTTCACGTGGAAAGTCCGGGTTAGTCCCCCGTGTAGTGAGTGAGTGAGTGAGTGAGTGAGTGTGAGTGTGAGTGTGAGTGTGAGTGTGAGTGTGAGTGTGAGTGTAAGTGAGTGAGTGAGTGAGTGAGTGAAGGTTTACGCCACACACAGCAATATTCCAGCAATATGGCTGCTCACTCTACTTAACACAGTTGACTATCCTTTCAACGACGGTTGGATTCCAGGGGATTAACCATCTCTAAAGGTGGGACTACTGTAGTCACAGGGATATCAGAACACGAGACACGAAGTTCCGGGTGTGAGTTCGCACCAGGCCTCTCCGCAGACAACAAACAGACCTTGTTGTGGGGGTGCTGAGTCAGCCTAAGGGGGTCAACGTTCACACGGGACGCATTTTAGGGTCCTGCACAAATATAACATTTTTCATCACAGATGAGCAGTTTCAGGAACAACGGCGGAGTGTTTATCTGTAAAACTGACACACTACGTATGCATGTTTTTACACGAAGATTCATGAGATCTGTTCATGATAATGTGCTTGTCATACTTCAGTTAAATAGTTCAGGGACTGTAGGATTCTTTGAAATAGATAAGAGAGGACGTAATGAAGGTTTTGAATGAATTCATAGTGTGATTTAGGGCGGAAACCTAGCGAGGGAGGTGGGAGGGTGAACGTTACATTTTGAGCAAGCGAACCAGTTTAGTTTTGCACCACACTCAGCAATATCTCAGCTCTATGGCGGCGGTCTGTAAATAATCGAGTCTGGACCAGACAACCCAGTGATCAACAGCATGAGCATCGATCTGTACAATTAGGAACCGATGACCTGTGTCAACCAAGTCAGCGAGCCTGACCACCCGAACCCTTTAGTCACCTCTTACGACAAGCATAGTCGCTTTTTACTCCAAGCATGGGTTGCTGAGGCCAATTCTACCTCGAACCTTCACGGGTACACGAAGTACAAAAGAAAGTACAAAGTTTGTGCTTTGGGACGTGAGTGGGTCTAGGTTTACGCCGCTTTTAGCAATAATCCAACATCACGGCGGGGGACACCAGAAATGGGGATCACACATTGTTCCTATGTGAAGAGCGAACGCTTTAACCACTTGGTTAGTCCATCACCACGACACAACGTAAATGTTTTGATTGTGAGTTAACACACAAGTCACAAACATTGTGTGCATATTATCAAAACAATCCCAAATCCCCGGATGCATGGGTACTTTCTTTTGTAAGTCAATTAATAGTTCAGATTTTAAACATTCAAAACACATGTCACAGTACATAAACCACGGTAGAATTAGTTATATTTTCAAATTGCAATAACACGTCACAATTTAATTCTGGACTCACAAAAGTCCAGAAACTCTCGGCACTGTGGCCACTCTTTCACAAGGAATTTGGCAAAATTAAACATGCAGCTGTTATGTATATGTGCTAAGGATGAAAAAATGAAAAAAATTTTTTTCGAAAACTCAAAATTTAAACTCGCTCGCCAATGGCAGGCCCATAGGCGAGAGTGTTTAATTTCGTCCAGAATAAATGTTTTGGAGGTTGTAAATGAATGAAAAAATGTTAATAAGTATCATAAGACAAATTTCAGCTTGTTGTGACTTGACTCTGGTAACTGACAGCGAATATTTTTGGTTATAATAAAAGGACGCATGGTCTCAGAGGCTTTGGGTGGCTTGGTGGGTTAAAGCAGTGCATCGACACGTGGAGGACCAAGGTTCGATTTTCGATCTGGATACTGCTGTGAACAGGCTGAAAGAACCCAAAACCAAAGAGGCGGTGGCTTAAGGCCCGGGTTCGATTCCTTACATGGATTCAATGTGTGGAGCCCATTTCTGGTGTCCTCCACCGTGATATTGCTGGAATAGTGCTCAAACCTGCGTAAGACCATATCCCCCCATTCACATTAGAAATGGGACATACCGGAGTTGACAGGCGGCAATATGGTTACAGGCAATCACTTTCACCACGAACCCCCCCCCCCCCCCCCCCCCCCCCCCCCAACCCCCCCACCCCCGCCCCTACAAAAGCATCGTGTCATGACATTTATAAAAACACTATTTCACCAAGTGGACCTGGAGTTTGTAATAATCTAATAATCTAAGGACGTTACACAAGTAATGTACTTCAAGGCTCATTGACTCTAATCCAGCCTAAACCCAGATTAAAATTCAGATGCCATCCCCGCAGTTTGCATGCTAACGAGACCAGACACCAAAGCAGTCAAACAAGCAGGATGTTCAACGGGTACACAGATCGCTAATTCCTTGCACGATCCGGCTACGCATAGACAGGATAACGCTGGTTCAGATTAGAAAATAAACCGCCCCAGCGGGCAGTCAATATACAGGTGGCACCTGCACCTGTATTGCACAAAGTAAGGTGTCCTGTTGGGAGAGGCGGTCAAGGACACGGGAAGACCTCTTGGCGGGATCACATACATGTCCTTGTATGCTTGAAGCACGTTGTTGGGACGTCCTTTGAGGTTGGTTCAGGAACGAATGTCGTCGTGGTGCAAGTGGGTTGTTAAGATATGAGACACGACAAACACACGCGCGCGCGTGTGTGTGTGTGTGTATGTGTGCGTGCATGCGTGCGTGTGTGTGTTAGGTACGTTGATATGAGTGGGTATAGGTGTCCAAGTGTGTGGATCGCCCGGATGGGGTTTGAGAGAGACTGGAATATGCCTGAATATGGTTTATGGTATGATTTATGCATATATACTGTTGACTGTACATGACCGAATATGCAAGCATACGTCTGTGTGTGGGCAATGAGCAAATGAGGGAGCGCAGTGCACTACACACACACACTTAGTGACACTCAGACGCTCACACACCCACAAACTCCACATCTTAGACGCACGCGACACACACACGAACACACACGTAATTACATGGAAATGCATCATGGAAATGCATTTTGAAGCGTATATCCAGATGGTCCTGCTTGTGAGAGTACACCGTACTGACTACAAAATGCCATCCCAAGTCTTTCTTCCATGTACATGTACTAAGTTGCCGGAGGTGGTGGAAAAACGGGACAGAGGGCAGTGCTCTCAAGGTGTGGCTTGTTAAATGCGTTCTAGACATGTATGCAATAATTCAGGCATGTCTTTTGGTTTTGTTTAATCAGGATTTATATAATGCAGTTACATGTTAGTACTGACAGCAGTTGGCATGATCTGGAGACCAAATACTGTAAACAGATTTCATTAAATCATTATGTGTACACATCAATGTGTGAAAAGCAAACATACTGCTGCTGGCTTTAAAGCAGGACAGTGCGACAGGATCGTTTATAACACCACTGAAAATATATTGTGGTTGTTGACCTAACGCATTTTAAAGTTATCCACAAACATAAACGGACCTGACTCCACGTGATGAGCGAACGCACTACCCGCTGAACCAACCCAATCTGAGTCTCCCAGGGTGAAAACACTTCTTTTGCTCACACAAAACAAATTATGCATATGTTCGTATCTAGCTACTTAACTGTTCCCATGGAATAAAACTTTCATATAGTGTGGAAGGGAGGGTGTGCGTGTGTGTGTGTGTGGGGGGGGGGGGGGGAGCTTATCCCATCGGGATAAATCATGTGACTATAAACTTACTGTACCACCGTACCTCACATGCAGCTTAGGTGATACGTGATAATAGTGAGTGAGTGAGTTTAGTTTTACGCCGCACTCAGCAATATTACAGTTATATGGCGGCGGTCTGTAAATAATCGAGTTTGGACCAGACAATCCAGTGATCAACAACATGAGCATCGATCTGCGCAATTGGGAACCGATGACATGTGTCAACCAAGCCAGTGAGCCTGACCACCCGATCCCGTTAGTCGCCTCTTACGACAAGCTGAGTCGCCTTTTACGGCAAGCATGGGTTGCTGAAGGCCTATTCTACCCTGGGACCTTCATGGGTCTGATACGTGATAATAAGAATAGTAACAATAATCATGAGACTGTAACTAAAGTTGTAGCGCTTAGAGCATGCACTAATGCATGGAGTCTAGCGCTATACAAATACACTGAATTCATAGTATTACCTAGTCAGAGTCAGCCAACAGGTATATGGGTTATATACTACTCAGAAAAGGTTACGACCAGAAGAACCCAGTGGACCATAACCTTTCAATAGTACACATTCTGAGGGAAAATATGCCCACAATGAAAACTACGAATGATCGTTCTCCAAACTTTAAGCTCCTCATTTGTCATCTAAAATTCCGCTGGAAAATCTGCCCACGGCGATGATAACAGTAAACACAATATCCACCGGCACCAGTGCCTCACTGACCACATCCTACCGGTTCGGCCCCCATAACTAGGACGGAACGACGCGCTACTCCATCATCGATTACACCTACATCACACGCAAACATTAAACTGCCGAGACATACATTCCTGTCAAATTCCCGCGACAGGGGGGCAAGTGCTTAAACATAATATGTTGATGGATGAACGTTATATTTCCATGCAAGGATATTCCCACCTTAACAGCCTAATCCTAACGGTTGAAAGAGTTTCTGTAAATCGGTTCCATTAAAGACCGTCACTGATAGTCAAAGAATCGTGGAACTCTTTATGCTAAACAGATTGTATTATCCTCATTCATGAAGCTGCATCAGCGTTTTCGGTAAATCCCCGTGAGGTTGTTTCGGAATCACTGGATTTTCGGATACTTTATCGCTTTAAGATCCGTTTCAGGCGTTGGGTTAGGATTAAAGTTCTTTTACATTTACACTAGCTCTACTGATGGTTGACGTAATGACTCGTTCTTCAGCCAACAAAAAGCAGACAGAAATTGTGGTACAAAGCTTTATCGTATCCGGTTACTTGTGGGTATCCGTAGGGTTGAACAGAACAAATGAAAATAGATACACAGATTTTGTTCTTGCTGTTCGGGTTTATGACAAACCCTTGGCAGATTTGAATTTTGAGGAGGCCAATTTCATTTTACAAGAGATTTAATCTGTAGCCTGCGCTTGTCAATCGGACCCGATAGGATCCAAGTTAGAATTTGTCTTCAACAACCTCTGCTTGTGGGTAGAGGACACTAACGGGATCGTGTGGTCATGCTAGTTGACTTGATTGACTGTCTTCATATCTCAATTGCGTAGATTGATGCTCGTGCTGTTGATCACTTGATTGTTTGGCCAGGACTCGATTATTTACAGACTGCCGCCATTTTGTTGTAATATTGCTGAGTGCGGCGTTAAACAACCACCGATCCAACCGCCCATCCAACCAACCAACCAACCGCCCATCCAACCAACCAACCAAGACTTGTCCAATATCAGCCATTTCTGGTGTCCTCCACTGTGAACCTACTGGAATATTGCTAAAAGCTACGTAAAATCATACTCACCCACTCACTCCAATGTCAGCAACAGTTCAGTCGTAAAGCACCTGTTCGTTAACGCATTACATTTTCAAGTACCACTTGCCATACCTAAATGACTAAACGCAATCAAAATGTTGGTATGACGTTTATGAGTGAGTGAGGCTTTACGACATTTTCAAAATTATTCCAACAATCACAGCGTTGAAGACCAAAAACTGGCTTCACACGTTGTTCCTATGTAGGAATGAGAGCCGAGTCTTCGGCGTGACGAACGAACGTTCTAACAACTGGGGTATTCAGCCTTTCCACTGCTGTATTAGTACCAGCACATAGATCGCTGACTAACACACGAATATCAGGGCCCCATTTCAGAAGGCTAGTGCAACGACTGTCGTATCACCTATATTTTGACATAGACTTGCAACAGTTATAGCGCTAAGATCGCCACGAGAAACGGGTCCCTTGTCTTTTGAAGTGTGCTTCTGGCTCTCACGGTCTCTGGAATGTGGGGCTCTCGGAATTTGAGATTTACCTCTTAATCTTTAGATCCTTATGTCTCAAGATCTCTTTAGCTTTGAAGGCTCTTAAGAAAGGGCTTATTGGTTCTCACTCGCTTCATATTGAAATTCCGTTGTAATTGATTAAAGGTCAACTACACGTATGACATTACCTCTAGCGTAAACAAAACCTCAAAATTACACCGACGCTGATGGTCAAATATACAAACCCTGTATACTGTTTTTACACATGAATGTAAGCTCCATTTAAAAGACATTATAGTCAAAATATAATCTTTCATGTTAAACGATACAAGTCGCCAAGCTCCTTAATCAGTCTCTTTGTTGAATCCATACACCGTACACACTGTCACTCACACCGATACCTTTCCATACACCTGTCCATTAACCAAAGGATAAAGAGTCTCTTAATCTAAAACAGCTACAGAGTGTGCTTATATACCCGGCATTACGTACGTATTAATTACATCTATGTCAGCGTTTGTTTTTCAGGTTAAGAAACTACCTTGATAAGGATGTTTACCTGGTGACTCACCTGTAGAGGTAGGATGTACTAACACAGGTAGGAAACATTTACATAAATTACATTTACTTTACCTACACTCTACCTGTAATCGATTGCCCTGGACTTGACAAAAGATCAAAGGTGTTTGTTACATACTGAAGCATGCGTATATATTTTTTACTAAGCTGCTGCAATGACAAATTTATGACAACACGACCATTCGTCACAACACGCCGGTTTACGTCAGGAGCAGCTATAATCGTGACTACCAGTACGATTCCGGAAAAAGGCCGACGGTTAATGGTTGGTGTTGACGATTGTTGCAAGCAGGCAATCTAGACCCCGAATAACACAAGCGTATAAATACATTGGCGTGGCATAAACAGTATATTTGCCTGTAGGCTGTAACCAAGTGGATAAAACAAAGAGAGGTCATTTTGGAGTATTTAGTAAATCATAAGACAACATCGTAAAGTTTGTTTGCCATATAGCACTATTCATTTACACCGCACCAATCTGCTTGTAGTAAAAGGAGTCAAGTGTTAAACAACAAACAATATAGCTTACCTAACATGGCATTGCAACAGATATTGCCAAGACGTTATAGTGTTACTGTTCCTTAACATCTTTTGAGTAGTTTATGCTACAAGAACCTTAATCCTTATCAAATGACTACCTATCAATATGTATATTACCACACCAACTTGTTCAGTGTGTGCTGTCTTTTTTTCAGAACTGATTAAGTTCAGTTGAAAAGCGTCCAGCTGTAATCTCCGAGATTTGTGAAGTTTCTGAAAGTCTTGCTGTTATCAGACAGTCTGTTAACTGCGGGAGGCAGTTTTCAATGCCACTGATAACATTGACTAAAATTCCATGTATCGTGATAACATTTGGCCTCTATTACCTACTTGAGATAATTAAATCCCTGAAAGTGGCCACACAGCCATAAGGCTGTCTCTCAAGATAAGAAATGCAGTTATAGATTCGAAGCGAATTTACGGTGACGTCACAGGTCGTCCATGCGCCTGTAGGTCATGCTTGCAGAGGTCAAAGGTAAGCTATGTAGTGTGGGTTTAAATGAACAGATTGTGTTATAAAGAATTCCACGTCAAGGGCAACAAAATGAGTAGAGAGGTGCTTCAAACAACCAATCACGGGTTCGCTATCCAGATTACGAACCTCATTCATCATGGTTCCCCCATTTCCCTAAACTCGAAGAAGAATTGCTATTCGACTGGTACCTTAGTAACTCCAGTATATGGCCTCCTTTCACAAAGCACTAAGGTGATACTAAGTCACTAAGGTAACCTTAGTGCAATGTTAAAGAATGGAAGTTAAGGTTAACCTCAGTAAAGGTTGCTTCATGAAAGGCGCCCATGGTGACGAATACGGGAACGTGAAAATTCTTCCTGACTAGCTTGCAGATCACGGAAAGGGGCGAATGGTGACGAATGGGTCCAAATAAGCGAACAGCCATGAACATTCAAGAAAACTACGAGGAAGAATTCTATTGGACATATAAGGACTGTACGATCGATTACGAGAGACATCGTCGCTTCAATGTATATATTCAAATCGAGCACATAGCTCAGAAGATTCTGGCGCATTGCTATACAATCTTGCCATCTGTTTAGACTATCTATTGTACCGAAAAATTGACGAATTTTTCTAAATGTCATCGAAATAGTGTCGTAAATGTCGAGATGGTATTTCTGATTGCTTCATGTCGAATTCCTTTGGTCATTTTATCGGTGGTTCAAAGTCCAGGGCGTGACCTATAGGTGGAAGTCTTTTGTGCAGCGGTAGACAAAACTAAGATCCGATTTTAATAGGATTGCACCGATGCTATAGTTTACGGGGGCAATGCCTCAATTACACTGATGTTCGTGACGGTAAACGTGTATTAAAAGTGAAAACATGAATGTAAGCAAAGCTTTGCAATCTTCTACAAATACGTTACAGGCGTATTTGGCTAGTTTGGTTTAAGACCGCTTTGGAGCACATTTCAGTTACGCGAGGGCGTGTCTACTTGAAATGGAAGGGAATCTCAAAATGATTTAGGCACTGGGTGTTTTCCGCGTTGGTGATACTCAGGGAACGTTGTATGTTTCTGACAAATATATAGTCACACAATTACAACAGTAGAATCTAAGGTGTGATCGTATATTTACAGGTCTTTCGCAATCTTAAGGAAGCAGTCGAACTGCCATCATTTTATAGATTTAAATTTTTACCACTATCAAATGAATGTGGTTTTCTTTTGTCCATCACTGTACTGACAAATGTATTCTTGGAGGGGAGATTCTAGTCTGAAGCATCTCTGAAATGAACGTAATTATATTACAGCAAACGTGGTTCGTAAAGTATATTCATCATATATCATAAACACAGAGTCTTGCCACGTATTCTACACTGGCTATATGTTCTACTCTTGGGGTGTTTTTGTTGATGGTGTTTTGTTTTCAGGTTCTGTAAGACTAGTCTTCAGTGTGCCTCTACCCTTCCTGTACAAAGTTTTGTCCCTTGGCTGCACCAGGAGCCGTTACTGGTTAATATCCACCTGTCGATCCTAACATGATCAATATACATCTGTGCAAGTAAGTAAGCACCCTGGGCTTGACGCCCCTTGGAATAGATGAAGAGCTTCAAATTCAGCTCACCGCCTAACACTAAAACGCTTGACTGACATCCAAAATATACCTTGTCCAATTGTAAACACTTTCACATCTTTGCATGGGGTAATATTTCACGGGGAGTGGACACAATAACATAATTGTTAGATTCGCATTACAAATTACAGTTGTGATAATTGAAACAATTTGTACCAGGTCCAAACAAGCCAACAATCCCTAACAGCGGATGATAAGTCGTATCCAAATCCGATCAGGACCACCTAGAGTGATGACGTCACGGCACGTGCTGATTCCCGCCAGATTACGGGCAAGGATTAAGCCAATGGAAAGTAAGCTGGAAGCATGTCTTATCAGAACGAGCGCTGCAATATTGCCGGAGGAGGGGAAAGGCCGAAAGTGGCGATAAGACAACTATCGCGGTACCTCCCGGAGTGGATCACGTGACCGCTCTGAAACTCCGCGGGACGAGTGGTCTGGATCGTGACCTTCTTCAGTGAGGCGATCGTATGCTGATTGTGATCGAACACCCTGACCAACTGATATGGGTGAGATTTGATCAGACTAAGCAGATGAGTTAAGGACAAGATCCGACTTATATGCAACCCCCGTAGGCTTCATTAGTGACGCATGACTCTCCCCTAGAACTACACCGACACATTCTTCAAAGACTTCTGATTCCGCCGATCACAGATTATCAATTACCAGGCTTAAGACACTGGAAAATACAACAGGATATGACAAAGGCGGAAACATATACCAACTCGTACACACTCAATCTCTGTCACCAGAACATGAACAGGGTGACGGGAGCTAGTCAAAATGTATTGAAAATGTAGGAACGAAACCCAGATTTATAATACTCATGTATACTATTTATTCTCCAATGTTATATGAAATCTAGTTACAGAAAATACGCTTGTATATTTATTCATTCATTTTTATTTTTTAAGTTTGCGTAATAGCGTTCATGCCAACTTGTAGGTCCTAAAAGGTCGTGATACGGGTCTTTGTTGGTCTTTGTTATGTTGGGCGATATGGTAGCCTGGTGGTTAAAGCTTCCGACTTTCAGTTTCGATTTCCATCATTTGTATAATGTCTGAGGCAGATTTCTAGTGTCCCTTGTGATACTGCTGCAATACTGGTAAAAGCGCCGTAACACTATACTCACTCACTCACGTTGTTCTGCGCCACTATTGTCTGTCCTGTGGCACATGTCGGCCGAATACCACCATCAACCATGACTGTATTACTTACTATACAATCACTGAAGAACTTCGAAATACGGTTTCTAGATGTACAACGTTGTGCTCCTTGGCTGTACTAAGATTATGTTCCTACGCTTGTCAGCATCATATCATGGTCGTGGTTTTCACCAAACAGGTAACCATCGAAGACCTGCATCTAAGGACTTTCCTCCTCCTCGCCGTGGTGTAACCGGACTGCTCTTAGAAACGGCGTTAAACCCCGCTCACTCACTCACTCACTCACTCACTCGATCGATCGATCGATCAGTCAATCAGTTTACCTCTTCGTGAAGCTTACGAGCATATGCATAAGGCGGAAAGCACAAGGATCAAAACAGAAGAAACTGTTACTCCCATAGACTAATATATATGAAATGAACCGAACACGTTATAGAAAAAGGGTCCATAAACAATAAGCATAATATATAATGAAAAAGAGCCCTAAAAAGTTTCCGAAACTGTGGGTATCTACAATTGACACATTTCTAGACGTTCTTGGATATATTTGTTTCAAGGTCTGCATGACAGACACATTTTACCTGCAAGGTCTGCATGACAGACACATTTTACCTGCAAGGTCTGCATGACAGACACATTTTACCTATAAAATATTTGATTTTTATGAAAGGTACTGCACACACGTCTAACAAGTGTATCAGTTCGGCATTTGAAATTATTCCATGATTTATTAACATTGTTCTGATATGCGTATCTAAATTACGTAGTTAGTTTCAAAATATAAAAATAACTTCAATAACAGGTGTCATATATGACGTAGGTTTGAAAAATTATGCATAAGCTTTGGTACTTGAATTTGTCGCTTCCTCTGTGAAGGGTACTAACATTTATGTGTCAACGACAAGAGGAAAATACCTGGATTTTATTGAAGTGGTACACAAACAAGCAAAGGAAGTGCTGATAACCTTGTCAGTTTACATCATCACATCTATGTCAACAGTGGTGACGTTTAATGTTTGAGTACACGCATTAGTACAACCATACTGAACTACAGTATCAGGTTGTATAGTAATGTGTTTCCTTGCAATGCGAACATATGCGACATTCAGCGCACATCGGCCAGACTCGGCGCCTGCGAGTATATCAGATTATAACATAGGCGCGTTATCAGCATCAGTGATCAAATCACTATTTTCCCTATACGTGAATCAGCATTTTCAACTTCCTTGTGGAGAATTGTGACATTTTTGCAGCGTTATGACACCTCTTCATCCAAACTGGAATGATTTTGTGAGGTTTTTATCATAACGGGTAGTCCAGTTGTATAGTTTTCGCACCTGATCCGAACGCTTTTCTGGACCCTCTCTAAAACCCTTGTATCATGAGTAAGTGAGTGTGTTTGGTTTTACTCTACTTTTAGCAATATTCCAGCAATATCACGGCGGGGGACACCAAATATCGGCTTCACATATTGCAACCATGTTGGAAATGAACGCGGTCTTTGGCATGCAAGCAAACGCTTTACCTCTAGGCTACCCCACCGCCCTTTGTATTGTGAAGTACAACATAGCAGCATAACTGATGAAAGGGTATTTTTTTCTGATAATGGTATTTGACTTTCTCATGTTTAAACACACTAATATTAGGGTCAGTGGGTATTGGTTCATGCCGACATCACATTTCCGCAAAGTCATGGTAGAGGCGAATAATCATTGGATTTACACAACTGAACCCTCTTCAGACGGGACGAGTGACCGCTTTCGTTATACATTGAAGTGTCTCAGTCAGTGTTGACCTGATCTAATCTAGGAGATGTAAGTAGAAAGAATGCAATCATTTCGTGGAACGTGGAACCCACTAACTGGCAGTCATATGAAACTGGTTTAGAACAACAAGTCACAATTGACCGTAAATCTTAATTTGCCAGTTCTTGGTTACCGGACAAGAGTATACACCCGTAACAATTGAGTGGGTGTTTCCGCATCTCATCAGGATGCCTTTCTCGACTAAAACCCGTGTATTATTAGTGAGTGAGTGCGTTTAGTTTTACGCCGCTTTTAACAATATTCCAGCAATATCACGGCGAGGGACACCAGAAATGGGCCTCACATCCTTTGCCCATGTGTTCAATCGAACCCAGGTGTTCAAACACCTTAATTAACCATTAAGCTACCCACTTTTTCGGCCGTGTGTCCAGTTGGGAGAACAAACTTTACTAGGAACTATGATACTGTCGTTGTCAACTCTGAAACTGGTGTGTCAAATCACGATTCAGTCGTGGACCCTTCTCTAAGCTTGTTTGTTGCTTAACGCTGCACTCAGCAATATTCTTGATACATGGAGGCGGTTTGTATGCATTTATTATGGACCAGGCAATCCAGTGATCAGAAACATGAGCATCGATCTACGTAACTGGGAGACGATGATATGTGTCAACCAAGTCAGCGAGCCTGACCACCCTGTTCCGTTAGTCGCTTCTTGCGAGAGGTTTGGGTTACTGGGGACCGATTCTTACCAGGATCTTCACGGGTTTTCCCAGTAGGAAACACTCGTTTTTTAAGTGACATTTGCCTGACGACCGGTCCTTACAGGTGTGAAAGTGACGTTCAACAGGCGTAAACTGATCACGTTTCATTTCCATACCACGGCATCGAACGTGATCTCAGCTTCAAACTTCTAATCTCAGATTAAACATCTGAATGTGTGATTTAATGAGATCACGACATTTGAATTCTAATAAATTCACGAGCAGGAAGCAACTTAAATCTTTTGATAAGACGAAGAGGGGCTAGAGAAACCCAATTTAGGGTCGAGAACGCGACAACACACTAAATAAACAACGAAAGTGAAAGTAAACAGCAGAGAAGGAGAAGGGTGTTTTCTCTACCCAAGACGGTCGGGCTAGACACCCGAGAAAAGAACCAACAACCTTTCGAGAGGTCAATGTAGAGGTCAGAGGTCAAGCATACCGGAAGCGGGATTTGTAAGAGGTCAAAGATAACGACAATAGCTGAATGGCTATTCAGGAAGAATAACAATAATAATGTTATCAATTGTTTGTGCTGAAACATAGTTTGAAAACCGTCCCATTTTTCTGAAATGTTTCCACTGAAAATAGGTTATCCGGGGTTTTTAATTGTAATAGTGTGGTGCCATAAAATGCTCCCCACTTCTTGTCGGATTCTATCATGTCCAATAAGTGCAAAACCGATGTAGTATTTCCGTGTTAAATGTGTCCTCAATAATGAGATGCATCGACACGGGTTGGCAAAGGAAATGGTTGACGATAAAATTCCTGGGTATACAAACTCACAAACTGATGTACTACATCAATATTCTGCGTATGATAAAACTATATAGTTACGATAGCCCGTAATGCTACGTGGATCGGGACACAGCCTCATACCATCAGCAATGTTCCTTTGCGTAGATTCCTCTTCCCTTCACGTAGTTGCCGTGACATGTTCAGCAGTGGTGCCAGCAACTCTAGCTAAAGTTGGTTGGTTGGTTGGTTGGTTCGTTCGTTAGCTTGTTCGTTAGTCGTGCGTACGTGCATGCGTTCGTTAGCTTGTTCTGTTGAGTACATGTCCGCCTGCATGTACAACCAATGGACGTTTCTGTGTTGCCGTATGTCTAATCACACACTGGTCAACATTAACAACGTTCCTGTAACAAGACTATGTCAGCAATGGTGATAACTCTCCACTCGATTCAGTCCAATGAGGCACTGTGCCATTCAACCAACGCTACACCATTCTATGTAATAAGCAATCGGGGTGAAATTGTGTTTCGTGCACATAGAGATATTTGTATCGCCTTCCAATCGAACTTTCATGAGCAGTGAAGCTAAATATACAGAGTTGTGTTTTCAATCAAATAAACTTTTTGGAGAGTGGATGGGTCATTACGGTTAATCGACCTCATCCGTAATTCAATGAAAATTCCTGGATTAGTTTGTCAAGGTGTAAGAATTCCGTGCCATTAGAAGCGCTTGTTAAGTCTCCAACGTCACTGTAAGGCATACGGTGTCCGAGCCACCTAGGACACAATACATATAAGGCCAAACTTGTTTTTATCCCACAGAAAACACTACACCAGCTAAATACTATCATATGTACGTTTGTCTTGCATTACCACATGGCACAAGTTATGAAGTCGCCCCTTGCAGCATGCTAAGGGGTGCAACCCACCAGTCAAAGCGCTCGTGTGCTACTCAAGAACAGAAACAGGTGTGAAAGTCCAGGTGTTCTTTAACTCTGTCCCCACCCCTCTCACTTCTATCACACAATGCTCATCCCTAACTAAGATCCCTGTGACAGTTTGTAAATAAAGTGACTTTGGAGCTCCTTAATATTTGACTTTACGGAATTGTGTTGTTTAACCTTTACACGTTAACATTCTCTAGGGGACGAGCACATGGTAACCTGGTCTGCCCATGTCACACTGACACTGATGTAGAATGCATGCTCTGTGCGGAAGATGTCCTTGTCACTGGAGGGTGTAAAGCTGAGGTAATGAACTCACTATTAAGAAGAGATATCAACGGTCACAGATGAAGTTCTGGGACACGATTCAAAGAAAATATAGACCCACCGTACGCTTGGATTCACATAAATCAGTATCAGTGCATGTAGCGAGTAATCGAACCATCGATACACCTGAAGGGTTTCCTAATCAGGTGTGGTTTGTTATCATTGTTTTCATTTAAGGGTTTTTACGATTAATCGAACTATCGGTGCATCAAAGCAGTTTTACATGCATGGATTGCAATGAGTAATCGAACTATGGGTGTCAATAGTCTTCATGGAAGGGCCCTAATGATAAGTCTAACAATTGATGTGTTAGATCTGGTGAGATGAGAAATTACTGTCGATAATGTTCCTTTTGTTGGGAACCGAAATAATCTATTTTTTTAAATTACATGTATTCATGTATTCATGACAGTGACTATGGACTGTGAATTACAAACAGTTGACACATGGCACTTTTGGCGAACACTTTTAGAATCATATTCTTAAAACTGACCCATTTTCTACGCGTTCTCCCATCACGGTTCACTACCCAGTGAAATATGACCGAAGGAATATTTGAAATATCTCGTCTTGTTGAGTAAATCCCCTTGGGTCGTTCTACAGCCTACAATGTGATAGTGCTGGGGAAATTCAAACACTAAGTCTTGACTCCTGTCTATCAGGGTCAATTACCAGCTGTGACCACACGACGGTAGCGATGTCACGTACACCTGCTACTTGTGTGACATCTTGCTTTCCCCAAATCCCCACCCTGCCACTTCTATGACACACCCATTCCCAACTCTACCACTTGTGTGGCACCAACTTTACCTTATCCCCAAACCCTGACCTTGCCACTTACGTGACACACCGATTTCCTATCCATAAAACTCCACCCTGCTATGCTCCATGACACACCCATTCACCTATTCCCAAGCCACTTGTGCACTAACCCTAGCCCCGAACATCCAGTCTTGCCATATAACGCATAATACATGCATGCACTCACGCATGCACTCAAGAGAGCAGTGCGAGCGCGTTCAAACGCGTTCAAACCGCAGACCGAAGCCGCGTCCCCCAGGTATTGAGGAAGGGTTTTGAGTTTTGCTTTGTCACCTCTTTATACACTGCATAATTGTCATACACATTCAATAAATTCCAGTCGCCGTATATTCGATACTCTTGTGGGATCTTTTTCCTTTTAGTTAATTTTACTGTCTTTATTTACAGGCTATAAAAGGCGACTACGCTTGTCGTAAGAGCTAGCGGGATCGGGTGTCAGGCTCTCTGACATGGTTGACACATGTCATCGGTTCCCCTGTGCGCAGATCGATGCTCATGATGTTGATCACTGGATTGTGCGGTCCAGACTCAGATTTACACACCGCCGCCATAAAGCTGGAGTATTGCTGAGTGTGACGTAAAACTAAAGTCCACTCACTCACAAGACTACAAGCTTTAGCAACATTCCAGCCATTTAACAGAGGGTGACACCAAAATAGGCATCACGAAGTATACCGATGTGGGGAATCGAGCCTGTGTGATCTACGAGCAAACGCTTCAACAACTATGCTACCTACAACAGATTCAATTTCCGTTAAGAATATTGTAGTTGAGTATATTCATAGTTCCAGCTACACCATGTCATTATTAAACAGCTACATCTTAAGCATTGCATATATCTGATGGATAACTTTAATATCCACTTGTGAAATATATAATGTTTAGTTTATAATTCCCTGTAGTATCGAGGATGAGGACACGCGATGACGTATGACGGTTCAGTGTAGATATGGTTTATCCTAACCCTTGTCCGCGGAATCTTTAGAATCTATTGTACACTTACCCCACGTGTGGACCGAAACATTACGTACGGGTGATTGTGATTAAAAGATTCGAAACTGATAGGCTGAAACTTTGTTTATCGCCCCTATGACACCGGCCACACATTACTGCTGGGGTTAGCATGGCGCCGCCGTACTGTTTTCATTTCAACTTTCTATAGTGATAAGTACCTCCGGGAACTCTGGCGCTACAGACAGAGGACAATTAGCCCAAATTTGATGCTATAGAAACCTACCATGTTCCACGTTCTGTTAATTAATCTCCTTTTCATAAGTAAAGATAATAATCCCGTCTTGTGTGGGTGGCGCTTTGACTTGTGGTATGCAGTTTTAGAACGTTCCTGTGCTGGCTGAAGGGGTGAGACTTCTTCGTTTAGTGTAATGGGTAATGATGTTTAATGCGGTCTGGTCGAGTGGAATCTCTACCTAGAAGAGGGATTGATCGCAGTAGCTTCCTGTACATGTGCACGAGGCATTTCGGATGACAGTGTTTTTCTTGAATACGACCAAATATAATGAACAGCAAACGAAACGCAACTCTGTCTTTTTGAGAAGATATAATCATGAAAGCTTACTTTTACAAGATTTCATTTATACGAAACTTGCGTTTCTTGTGCTATTCAGTATATGTTATACATGCGATCACATTTTCTCAGTAAAGAGATGATGCTTGTATCCTTTATGCATGGTTTGTGTCCCATCCTTGAGTGGAATCCACACTTTCAGAGTTAGAAAAAGTCAATCTGTCATCGAGGCTTCCATAAGAGTAGTCTAGCACCTGCAGTTTGTACCCGTCCAGCTACTGGGGCTTTCTCACGCTGAGAGAGTGCGTTCGAATCCCGGATCACTTTCTAACTGTCGTGCGAATTGCACAAGAGTAACTAAGAACTATAAGGTGGTCGTAATTCACATACTTTGGCATAGCCATACGATTGTAGTAACGGCAGGGGCGATTGGGTACCCTTGAGGTTAAAGCGTTCGTTTATTACAAAAAAGACTATGTTTAGACTTCCCACATGGGTACAGAGTATGAAGTCCATTACTGGTGTCCAGTGTCGTGATGTTTCTGGCACGTCATCTCTAGACTGGATGGGACAGAGAGTAGGCAGTAGGAGTTAAGTGGATAGCATTGGGTGGATAAGACAGACATCGTGAAACAGGGTGCTGGACAGACACATTCACAACGTATCTCTCTCTCTTACTTCACAGACGCGCCTTAACATGAAAATATATATACCTCTTTCTTAAATTATCTCTGTAACAAACAACGATCGTGCATGTCGGATGAAACTTAACCTTGCACAAATGTATGAATCATTAATATCTTTGACTGATGCCTCGTCATCTGTATATAAGAGTATTTACAAAGGAGGGCCGTGACGGGTGCCCTGTTCAGCATCAAACAAGTCATTTGTAATAAACATATCGTTAATATCAGTCTAAGTTAACTTAGTCTCAGTGTATTTCGTTACACTCCACCACTGAGTCTAACAAAACCTAGTAGAAGGTCGCGTCAGGTAACCTTGGAGCGACCAAAGACGGTCCAATCAGACACGGGACGGTTGAATAGATTTAACCAATCAGACAACGGCTACTATTTACGGATCGGAGGGACTTTCAAAACATTCACGTCACTGACACAGATCTCTCCACAAACAAACATCTGCATATAACACAATTATTTGACCTGCAGTATATACGCTTAGGGGTTTCTGTTGACATGGTTCCCATTAGCTAATATTTCCGCAAGATGACATCCTGTTTACTCACAGTTGTCATGGTTGTACGTACGCCGTGTGCATCACCCAGAAGCGAGCGTGCGCTAAATAGCATTCGGAATCGTCCAGGTACGAACCTTTTAGAGATAAAAAGTTCAGAAGGTATGTGCGAATGTCCACTTTCGCGATTTGGTAAGCTGTGTTCTGATTGGTCAATCTCAATGGTTACCTGACGCGACCTCCCATAAGGTTTTGTTAGGCTCAGTAGTGGAGTATAACGAAAAGTACTGAGGAAAAGTTTACTTAGAATGCGTTAATATTTGAGTCTGAATAAACAAACTACGTAGAGTGTCCATGAAGAGTATACCGAAGATATACGTCGTGTATAATACTTTATCTAACGACACAAGAAAAGCAACCAATGCTTGGTATTTGAAAACACGAATAGGGATAATAAAACGGAAGCCAAACCCGCAGTTCAGACGTTTTCGTGTAAAGATGATTTACCAAATCAGATTCACGTTGCAGTTTGTCTTCTACTGTTCTCAGACATTCCTGACTAACCAAGCTGGAATATATTGACTCCATTGAAGATCTCAAATTTTACTGACGTGACGTGTGACGTCTCCCATCGGGAGCCCCATAATGCATCACACTATGTGCAATATGGATGGAGACTGTTAAACGTCGCACGGAAGCAAGATGTGTCAACACGTTGTAACGCTGTGTCTGTAACCGCAATACTAAAAAATAAAAGTTACGTAAATGCAAACACAAGTTGAATAGTGGAGTATACCTCTGATACCTTTTGTTTGTTTTCCACTACAGATTGTCTGTAATCGCCGCGTGTCAGGTTTTCAGGGGTCAGAATGCCACTTGAAGCTCTTCAGCACAAGAACAAACACAACTCAGCTAATGATTCTGCCTGTTCTAGGAAAACTTTTTTGAATTTTAAATTCCTTGACAGCGATACCCTTGCATCGTGCAACGTATCCTCACATTTGAAACGTGATCTGCTGTCACTCGATGTTCCACTTGAGGGAGACTCTGTTTGACAATCGGCATGCATTGAGGTGTCAAAAGTCGATTCTGGAGCGACATCTCGGGCTGTGTACAGCATTAGCTGTACTCGATGTGGAAACTGAAACCTATTACTGAAATATTCTGAACAGCAAAAGAAACGCAATTTTCGAAAAGTGAAATTTCATTAAAGTAAGCGTTCGCATTTATGTCTACCACTTTAAGCTGTGAAGAAAAAATAGAATTGCGTTTCTTTTGCTGGCAGTATACATCGTAAAATTTGGCGAGTCGGTCTTTGCTAATTAAGTGAGAATATTCACACAGATCATGGGATGGTTTTATGTCGTTGTAAGTAATATTAATTTACTGCTATATCAAGGCAGGCTCAATCATAGGTTTCTCGTGTTGATTCAAAATATATTTAAATATATATATATCATTTTAAAAGTCCTTGAATCAAACTTCATCACGATCACGTTATACGCTGTCCCCTTACTCCACCCCTTACTCCTCCCTATCAGTACAGTGCCCCTGACAAAATGACCAAAACAATGACCTTAATGCCGTACTGCGGACCCAACCCACGTTAATACACGAGGACAATAATAACACTATTTGTTTATATGAGGTGTGGGCAACAAATCGCCTTGGTGTCCAGTTTCCGTAATTGAGCTCCTTATTCACAAATTGAGGACATTTGACGTCACCCTCTGTCCGTTCCTGACTCCACCCTTCCCCCAAAACGTCGTCCGTGCCGCCCACCCTGTCACCACGGTGTCTCATGGCCGCGGTGCAGGGGTAGAGACGGTACCAATTACAGGCGTCCATACTCGCCCACCGCACTGAAGTTGTTTACCCTGGGACGAAGGTCTGCACACCACTTGACACGGGTACTACATAATAACATCATGCCTACTCATATCCCGTATATTAGATGAAAGGTGCGTGAGTGAGTCAACAGATTTGGTCAATCTGTAGATTTACATATACTTCGAAAGAGCAATGTTCAATAATTGATCCGACCTTCCTGGCGCCCTGGTCCGGAGGCGAGTCTCATTGCCCGTAGGGGTTATACGGTACATAAACAGGTGGGAACATGGACTAGTGATCATTAAGTAGAAATTAATTCAAGAAACATGCTAAAATATGAGCTTATACTTTATAAGATAATGATGCGTTCTCTTCCTCGATTACTCTGACGCCTCAAACACTGTGTCAAATGAGATGACATCGTTCTAATCGATTTAGCATGTACCATTTTCAAGTTCCATGTTAATATTTGTTTTTTGAATTCCACTTTGTTCAACAGCCTCTTAACATCAAAGCAGCTCGACAACAATAACTGAAAGGGGCCCCTCCTTAGCAACAACGCCAACAACAACGACACAAACAAGACGCCATCGCTGAGAGACAGATCTTCTCCACGACTGAACACCGCGACAGTCCTGACGCTATCTGTATCTCACTAGTCAGTTTCCTGGAGTGTGTCTTCTGTTTTCCTCGATATGTACGCATGGTTTCCCTTAGAGAAGTTTGAAAAAATAAACCACATTATTCAGTCTGTCAGAGTTGAGTATTAAAATGCCATCACTTTTCGAAACTGGGATCCATGTGATCGATCCATTACCAATGAAGAACCCTCGTCCAGGTGAGGGTTTCTCCTTCGAAAGAGAATAAAGACAAATGTGAGTAAATAAACAAACATAATTGTTTCTCTCTAAATTGTCATAATACACAAACAAACAAACAAAAATAACATAAAATGGAAAAATAAAACACTACGCGTACGGCGTCGACGCTCTTGCTAATACGTTCGAAATTTTAAGAGAGCTTCAGGCTAATGGACGTTTTGCACAAGTTACACAACGCTTAAAACAGACAATGGTAAAGATGTTCTGTGTAACGAATTGTGTACTTGGTGTCTCCTGCCTCTGACCAGCGTCCAAGGGGACTAAGGGGATCAAGGGCTCTTGTTTGTCTAGCTGCCCCCACAGCGTGTGATAAGCCCAAGGTAACCGAGAGGTGTCATATACAAATGCTCTTGTAAACAGTTCTTGATCAAATGCCCGATGTTGGCCTCACTAAAGCATAGACTAATTCACGTGTAGCAATGTCCGTATTCAAGATTAGAAGCCAGTCTGGTTTGGGTTTTGTTATGCTTTTATAAATGGGGTTGACTCACTGAGAAATATCGCGGGTTTGCTGGGACGGCTTGACTCTTTGCTGAGATTAGTGGGTTTGGTGGAAAGTAGTAGTAGTAGTAGTAGTAGTAGTAGTAGTAGTAGTAGTAGTAGTAGTAGTAGTGCCAGCAACAACAGTATTAGTAACAATAACAGCAAACAATAACCGCAGCAGCAGTAGTAGTAGTAGTAGAAGTAGTAGTAGTACCATGCAGCAACAAAAGTAGCAGTAACAATAACAGCAGCAGCAGCAGCAGCAGCAGCAGCAGCAGTAGTAGTAGTAACCAGAAATCATTTAGTATGTCGTTGATTCGAAGAAATGTCGAGGAGATCCCTCCGACCCACATATAAGGATTTCACTTCATTAATAGTATTTAGCATCAGCACGTCCGCGGTATTGCTTGTTCAAGTACATGGAAGCACCGGTCGTCACGGTCGTCTTGGCCAAACATAGTCTCCCTCAAGTGGGAGACTCGGCTTTGCAGAATTAAAGAATATCGTCCTCGCCAAAATCAAAATCTATTTGTCCTTCTGTCGTTGCTTACTCACACAGATGTGACTAATGACGTACCGAGGTCATCACCATCAGTGACGTCATGAGCTACGTCTTGTACACATCTTTATCGAGAACACCTCATTTAAAGGAGATATGCATTTGGTTTAATTGAAAATTGGTTTATAGTGAAATTAATAGCACCCGATATTTTTCAAGCTGAAGAGTAACGTCTTACGCCTCCTTTGTTAGAAGCACCTGCTTAGTGCATCAGTCAGTTTTCGTTACGTTTGTTTGTTCCATCGTTAGTTAGGTCGGTCGATCTGTTGGTCGATGGGTGGGTGGGTGGGTGGATGGATGGATGGATGGATGGTTGGTGGGTGGATCTGTTCCTTGTTTTGGGTCCGATGCTGCATTCACCCATATTTCGACGCCTTAAATATTCCAGTCAGAACCAAAGACGCCAATTTTTGCCATCATGAGCATCTTCCTTGAACAGAGAAAATATATGTAATCTAAAATTATTTTCCTACAAAGCAGTCCTCTGACAGGACATCAACGAGGACGACGAGTTTGAGCGACGAGCCCGAATAGTAGCCTTTCAGACGATCCTGAAGTCGCTAGGATCCTATACCTCACGGGATGTAACATAACTTCCGGTGAGAGGCTGCCGACGCACTGGCCTGGAAACATCCGAGCAACAAAAAAGACACAATCTGATTACAGTAACGATAATAATCAGCTAAGTCACAACATCCAGCCACCTAAATTCGACTCTTACGGTCTCGCACTCGCATCAGTCCGAAAATACCTGAAGATTCAGGTTCAAACAGATCTTCACCATCCCATGGTTGCTGCACGAGGATTGGGTGTCATGGTATCCCCAACACGTATATCGATGCTTAAGATGCCAATCACGGGATTATCGGGTTTTTGAGTCTTATATTTACGAACCGACGTCAAGAAGTTGAAATGCTGCCGAGAGCGGCGTTACACAAAAAATACACATTCAAAACCCATTGTCCTGAAACTCCGTATATGCTATTGTATTCTTGGAGACGAATGAGATATGGCACATGTTTATGGTCTCTTATGATTCAATTGATTATACAATTCTACAGTCTCACTGATGGGAAGCAGTCAGATTGGTGCAAGGGCGTGACATAGAATTAAAGGGACATTGCTGTCGAACATTTTTCTTTAATCCCGTCAGTTGGTTATCTGGACATTGGAAACAACACCAGAGTGCTCGTGGACTTCCGGGTTAAACTTGATCTTTAGTAAGCTATTCTGGGATCGGGAACCACAAGCTCGCTGAACTGGAAATGAATGTAATCGTATTCTAACGATGAAGTTGAGGCTCGTGGTATCAGTCACTGGATTGTTTCGTCCAAACTTAATTATTTACAAGCTCGCCAAAAGGCCGGGATATTGCGGAAGGCGGTTCTAAAGAACAAACAAATTGCTGCTAGCAAGGTCGAGTAGGAACCCCCATTGGCGGTGTCTGCTGAGATTACATTTATTTCCTATTGTCCGAAACATCCAGTAAAATATACAATCTCTCGCATCTTTAACAGAATTTCGTATGGCTGCTTTGAGTAGTCATCTCTGTCCTGTTGTGAGATGTAATTTATTGGTATCTTGTCCTACACGTTGCTTTGTTGAACGAGAACATTTATTTTCTGAGACGATCGTTTTAATGGGGAAATGTTCAGCGAGGCCAGTGTTGTTGATTTTTGGTATCTTGTACATCTGAGATACGGGCGCATAAATTGTGCCTGTGACAGCAGAATGACTCCATACAAGCTGTGTGAGTCATGCTGAGGAGACTGTAAAGACTGGTTGAAGCAATAGGTTCTTTCATCATTTCAAATATGTGCCCCATATATGTACTTGGATGCTTATAGGAATCACGGACGTCTGTCGGTATCTATGCTACCCATTAGAAGTTTTGACACACTTTGCCAATTTTCACCGGGTTTGGTCATTTAAGGAACTATTTTCAAACGTTACGAATTTGTTATGATACATCGATCAGTTCATATGTAAATAGTACCTTTGAACCGTATGGATTTTTTGTGTGTGCAAAATCTAGTTTAAACCAAATGACTGAACTAACTGGCTACATTTACACTAGTGAGCCTAAACGTTTGATGGACGGTATATACGTTTATTTCACACACGATTTACATTAAACAACCACTCGATTAGACTAACATATTGATTCTGAAATGAACACGTTGTTGGAAAACGCTTCAATAATAACGATCATAAAATGATCATGAAAAGGAGCCCCGAGACCTTCTCATTTTCAGACCGGGGAGATTTATGTTCAACATACTGTAGATTTGCATGGGCTATATTGGCTATACATGTACATGTTTCAGGGTCTTTGTAACAGACTACCACGCGATGAAAAAAGTTGCTCTAACACGCTATCACTGGCAGCTGGAAAAGGTAGATTGCACTTGTTTATAATGAAAAGCATGTCTGGCCAATTGGTTTAGTGTAATAAATTACACCAGGGATAATCTACAACGTCTCTATATAGTCTCCCTGATTACACTGAGTGGTGGCCAGTGGTTAAAGCGTTTACCCGTCGCCATAGAACATATATGTCGGTATGTCACGCTTTAGCGTTTAAGCCCATTCTTGGTAATCACCGATGTGATATTTCTGGAGTAAAAGACAAACTTTTCTGGAAGCAAGACTACCCCTTTCACTGCATCCTTGACCCAAATGGTGCAGTTCAAACATGAGGCAACTAACGCAAATGATTACTCCCTTACGCATGCGCCATACTTCATATTGCCATCTTCCGGTGTCATGGAGGACACGTGTTGTTGACATTTCAGTATTTTGAATTTAAGTGAACACAATGTCTGTGTATCACGATGAAATCGAAATTGAGGACATGGAGTATGACGAAGAAACCGAAACGTACTACTACCCATGTCCGTGCGGCGATAAGTTTCAAATAAGTAAGGTAAATGACCACATTATCGTGTTTACATATGACTTTTAATTTCGTGATATGTTAGCAAGCATTGGCGAAATTTTTAGTGCACAAATAGGTAATGTGTTAATGTCTTCTGATGAGACAAGCAAGGCTTTTATCTTCCCTTGGGCCCCTTTACCAACAAGAGCACTTTACCAGACAGAGCTTACTCTAGCGCTAGGCCCAAGCTGTATACTCGCTTTATAGATTATTACACGTCAAGAGTTCTGTCCATGCCCCTCACCACCATCAAAAACCAAACTTCCAAACTGACATGCATACAACACCCTAAATATACATTCAATAAACTAGAACAAGTATGAAAAAACAATCAATGAACTTATGTCAGTTTTGGAATATTACACCGGGGAAGAATCCCAAGAGCAAATTTACTGTTTAAAAACAGTTGGGTACGGGCTGTACAAGGTTCGTTTCAGGGTGAATACAACAACGATTACTCGTTTTATCCTTTTAAAGACATGCACATATTTCAAGCTAATCGATGTACATACAAAATGAGACATACAATACAAACTTGAAGCAGTACTTTTGGATCTGGTATCTTTGGAAGCTGGCAAAATATTGATTTTTCGATTCCGAGCCAAAATCCCTGCTCATAACTTGTATTAGTAACTTGCCGGCACATTACCAGCCAGCAGCACAGAGCAATTGTCTCATTACAGTGTCCCCCGCTGGTCTTGCCGCTATCTTGCTATATCGTTTATTGCCTCATGCCCCACTGATCTCTTCTTTTGAGGCAAACAAACCTTTTTGATCCTTAAGATTTGGAGTTCAGGTTTAGCACCCTAGGGTTAGGGTGTGGTACCCTTTCTGATCCTTAGGTTTTTGGTGGGTAGGGTTAGGGTCTGGTACCCTTTCTGATCTTTAGGGTTTGGGGGGTAAGGTTAGGGTCTGGTACCCTTTCTGATCTTTAGGCAGCTGACCCATCTTCAGAGGCATGCATACTATGGGTTAGGGTTAGAACTTTCCTTAGGGCAGTGAAATCTGATTATATCCAATTGAAGCACATTCTGAGGCACCCCAGACTCATCAGTATAGTCCCTGAAACAATGCTGTGAAAAAAATTAATGGGAAGGATGGGGCACAGTGAAACAGAAGCACAAGAGACAAAACAAACCATTGCGCATATCACTATTATCTGTGTGACCTATGGATATATCATATTAATATTAGTCATCACAATCATTCTTTAGCAAAGTGAAAATTAGATATTTATTATACTTGCACTCTTAGAGTAGAATCTTGCTAAAGTAGTCTAAACAGTGTGATTGTTTGCTGATAAGATCATTGAAATTTATTGTTGTAGAAGTGAAATTATGTTTACTGTCTTTTTCAGGAGGAACTCGAGTCTGGCGAAGATGTGGCCAAGTGTCCCAGCTGCTCTCTCTTAATTAAAGTCATTTATGATCCCGTAAGTAGCTGCTCTCTCTTACTTAGTCATATATGATCCTGTAAGTACACCAACCACTTGTGTACTCTGAGCTTCTTTATTGTTGTCACAAGCTTTAACGTTCTTTACAGAGTAAATTAGAGTTGTAACAAACTCAAAATGTCCATATAGTTCATTATTTAAGCATTTTAAACTACAGATAGCCAGGACTAAAACGACATTCTTATGTATTTGTCAATTCCTTATACATATCTTGTGATTAGATACCAAATGTATGGTAGTTTACTGTATTCATGGTTTTTGAGGGGGCACTGTTCTCTGTGCAGTGTTGTGCTTTTTAGGCATGTAAAAAACATGATTGTGGGTTTTCAATCCCTGTTTGCCCCAATAATGTTGATAGGATTGTACACACTATACCTGAACATTGGGTTTCCGGACTTCAAAAACTAGGAGACCTGCATCAAGGCAAACTGTCCTCACACATTAAGCTGAAACTCAATGTTATAACCTCCATACTCTCACCCAGGGCATTAGACACAACCTACACTTATCATTTGAAAGAATGAAATGGGAAGTGGGGTTAGCCGAGTGGTTAAAACGTTTGTTTGTCTCATCAAAGATGTTCTATTCCCCACATGGGTATAGTGTATGAAGCCCTTGTCATAGTATTGCTGGAATGTTAAAAGTGGTGTAAAATCATACTCGCCTACTGCAAGGGCATTTCTCTTGTTCAACACAGCACACTGTAACATTCCAGCTAAAGGGCGACTGCCAGTTAGTAATCAAGTCTGCCCCAGACAATCCAGTAATCTTTAGCATTGATCAACTCAGCTGAGATATGATGATGTCAGACGAGTCAGTGAGTCTGACCACCTGATCCTGTTAGTCGCCTCTTGCGACAAGCTTCTCTTGCTGTTGGCCCGAGCCTGACCACCTGATCCTGTTAGTCGCCTCTTGCGACAAGCGTCACTTGCTGAAGGCCCGAGTCTGACACCTGATCCTGTTAGTCGCCTCTTGCGACAAGCGTCACTTGCTGAAGGCCCGAGCCTGACCACCTGATCCTGTTATTCGCCTCTTGCGACAAGCGTCACTTGCTGAAGGCCCGAGCCTGACCACCTGATCCTGTTAGTCGCCTCTTGCGACAAGCGTCACTTGCTGAAGGCCCGAGTCTGACACCTGATCCTGTTAGTCGCCTCTTGCGACAAGCGTCACTTGCTGAAGGCCCGAGCCTGACCACCTGATCCTGTTATTCGCCTCTTGCGACAAGCGTCACTTGCTGAAGGCCCGAGCCTGACCACCTGATCCTGTTATTCGCCTCTTGCGACAAGCGTCACTTGCTGAAGGCCCGAGCCTGACCACCTGATCCTGTTAGTCGCCTATTGCGACAAGCGTCACTTGCTGAAGGCCCGAGTCTGGCACCTGATCCTGTTAGTCGCCTCTTGCGACAAGCGTCACTTGCTGAAGGCCCGAGCCTGACCACCTGATCCTGTTATTCGCCTCTTGCGACAAGCGTCACTTGCTGAAGGCCCGAGCCTGACCACCTGATCCTGTTATTCGCCTCTTGCGACGAGTGTCACTTGCTGAAGGCCCGAACCTGACCACCTAATCCTGTTAGTCGCCTCTTGCAACAAGCATCACTTGCTGAAGGCCAATTCTACCTCAGATCTTCATGGGTACTCACTGTAAGGGACTAAACAATATCTGCAAACAAGTTCAGTATTATGTGGTACCTTATGTATGATTCATAATACATCCATGGTTCAGTATTGTGACACATTGTGATACCAAATATGTTTAGTTAAATTATTTCACAGAATAATATCAGAATGCTATTATTCAAGTTTAGTGCCGTTTGTTATTTTGACATCTGTGAAGTGATAGGAAAGGCTTTGTCAGGGGCTATTAACAGTTATGGTTGAAGTGAGTTTCTTGTATTTAAGCAACTTATAAAGAAAGTCTGTCAACCTGTCTAGTTCATTTCCTTTTTGCTCAGATTGTGTCATATCATGTTACATATCATGTGACCAGTGTATCGAGATACGTATCATATTGTGACGATCAATGTTGTTTTATCCTTAGTCACTTGCTGCTGTGCTTGCAGGTGCAACTCCTTTGTTGTAATCTGCAGTTGTTTTTAGTAGAAGGATGGTTACCATACACAGTAATAAAATATGTTCATAGCCTACTGACACATATAGCAAAATATGTTTACTCCTGGGCACTTGTCAATATTTCAGGTAAGATGCCTACAACAAACTATTTCTGTGTGGACACGTATATAATTAACTGACGGGTATATAGCAAATGTTTCATGTGTCTAGAGAAATATGATGTATGTGTCATTCTAGAGAAATATGATGTATATGTCATTGAGTGACTTCAAAAACGTGTTGCCTCAAGTGAAAATATTTCTTCCTTCTCATCATGAGATGACATATACAGCGTGACATATTTATCAAAACACATGGAATATTCTATTTATTATATGTTACCAGTTTTGTTTAATTAGATTTACATGTTATTACATAAGAAATTTGATGAACAAGAACTCAAATCTCCCGTCCTTAAGCTTACGGTAAAAAGTTCACTTATTTGTTCAGTCATACAGAGAAAGTATAGTTCGGTATATGACAGTAAAATTAAAATCAAGACAACACATATCTGTGTCATTCAGTTAATATTTATTTCAGTTATTGTCATTGTTTGAGTATGATCAGTATTTATAAAAATATCACAATCTGTTTTTGTGCCAGCGAAAATGCAAAACTTGATGCTGGTGTATGAATACATAAGAACCACAAAAATGGCTCGGCAAGAGAAAGGGTAAACTAATGTTGAGAAACAAATCAACTATTTACTGTGTCAATAAGTATAAATACAGGTATTAACTTTAGCCAAATGATTTAAATAAAGTCATATGTACTGACAACGCTAGTCTTGAATACTGTCAGCATGTAAACTCAAGTGTTATGGACACAGGTAAACTCACTCTAAGTGAGGTCTGGACTCGCTGGACACTCAACATAGTCGCACCTACTCAGTGTGGATGCACTGAATAATTCTGCATTCAGCTGATTTATGCAAGTATCCTTCCTTGCTGACTAAATCCAATTCTGGACAGAAAACTTTTTTAAGCCATAAGCATATCTGGTAAAATGATACTTTCACTTCAGTGAACATGTCAAGTTCCTGATACTGCAGTGAAAACATCCCTTTTCTAAAAATCTGAAAAATCAGTATTTCACATACTCCTGTATGTAAGACAATCTCTACCAAAAGCAAATCAGAACTGAAAACATAAATGATCTTGTCTTGTGATGTTTTGTTGCAAATTTTAAATATTAACTACCAAAATTAGCTTCTCTTGTTGTATCAAAGTGATACAACACCCCCTTTTTTTCTTACCCCCAGAAAAAAAGTTTGTCAAAAGTGTATCGTGTAGATTAAACTGACCCCCCCTTCTACTGACTGTTTTTGGGGGTTTTCGAAATTTTTCTGGTAATATACATAAGTTGAGAACAAAGAAGCTACCACATGCTAGAAGGAGAAAGGTTATTTTGGAGGTCTGTGTACATCGTTGTACTGTAGTCTATAGCTATAAATCACAGTGTTAGGCCATACACATTGGTTTTATGGTTTACAAAGTTTCGTAAACAGTTGTCTTCAGGCAGTCAAAATAGACATACTTTTGTACAATGTAAACCTAAATGTATTAATAGGTTTTGTAGTAGAGACGAATTGATAGGTTGATGGGCAGTAGAATAAGTGCCTAAATCTAGGCTATTTGCCCTTTACACAGAAACATGAGTATGTTTTCTTACCCTTGAAGATCCAGGCGAGAATTGGTCTTCAGCAAAAGAGGTGTCTAACAGGATTGGGTGGTCAGATGTGCTAACTTGGTTGACACATCTCAACATATCCCATTTGTATAGATCAATTGTCATGCTGTTAATCATTGGATTATCCTGTCCAGACTCTGTTATTTACAGGCTGCTGTCATGTACCTGAAACCCTGCTGAGTACACATATAAGAAAATACAAACAAGCAAATGTGTCTTTTCTGAGTAGGGTTTCATCTTGTTTATGCATGTTTTAAGAGAATTGAATTATCAGAATGCTTCTTCATACAGTACATATTTGATTGATTGATTACTCAATTTGTTGTTGAAGAAGTAAATGATTACTACAAATGATATCATTATGTAGTATTATATAGTATTAGTCTCTGTCCGTCTGTATGTACATACAAATTGGAATATCCTAAGAACCGTTGACTAGATTCTTTATATTTGTAACCTAGGTTCATTACAGAAAGGTCCCTGACAGGTTTGGTGACCTTGTCTTTCATTTCTAAATCTCCCCTATACCCTGATGCCCCTATGATTCAGAGAAATTAGAAATTATGCAGACAAATTGCTAGGTCCAAAAGTCTAAACAAAATGTATGCAAGAACTCCTTCTATCCTTTCTGAGAACCTCTGCGTGTTTTGTGTTGCCAAGTTTAATCGGTTACATAATTCAAAAAGCAAAAGTGAGTTGTGATTGGTTCATACAACTTCCCAGCGTAGACACCTGGGTGGATAAAAAGCCAGGCAAGGGAGGTAATAAATTTATCGGGCAGAGCCGTAGATGCATCCAGGGTAAAGTGGCGACCTAACGGAATGTATACCCTGGAGATATCAAGGATGATGATGAAAGCACAGGGCACAGGGCACAGGGCACAGGGCACAGGGCACAGTCACACAAGCAGTGTCTCTAGTACCATTTTTTGCATGTTTCATACACTATGACATTCACATCAAGGTCAAAGTCAGTCTTGAAAATATTTGTGTATTTGAACAACTACAGAGCAAGATATCAGGAGAGGGTGACTGGTCATGCTTTTTGTTGACCTTTAACTTCATGTTAAACTACAATCTTATATTGCTTTTTATTGATTTAATAATTTGTGGTGGGTGATTATGTCACCTTAGTGACAATGCTTGGTGTATTTTTGTTTTATTAACATACTTTAGAGAGGAAGCATGGTAGTGCAGATGAAATACAGTGTGATTTGATTTATTTTGCACTGTGGTCCTGGCTTTTTGATAAGTTTAGTTGAATCCTTAAACAATAGAATAATACAAGACATGCCTAATCATGCTAATCACATGATAAAATATAGGCGTATTCACTAGAGTGTCAGAGATCACACATAAGTGGATAATTTATACCTTGGATGCATGTCATTTAGTATTTCTGCACTCAAAAAAGTTTTAAATTTAAATTTCAAAAGTTGAATTCACAATTCATTATTCAATTCCTGATGTTCAAAGACATTTATATGCTCTTTGATCTTTATCTTGTCATGTGACACCCATTTTTATGTTGATGTACAAGTTGGCAGTTTCACATACAACCTGCATGAATGAATCTGAATTTGTCATGTATTCAGGTTTAATGTCATGTTTAAATATTACTACATTTGCGTAGTGGAGTGCAAGTTTGTGTGGCTGTTTGTACTAGTCCAGACTTATGTTTGGAAATGAAAGTATGCAAATGAAGCAGGTCACCAAACTTGACCTCTGATCCGTGAAGTGAGTGATTATGATGAGCATATGATGCTGATGTCTGTTCTCACCTGTAGTCCACACTGAATTGTAATTGGATAACGCATGTTGTGAACAGATTTGAATCACAGTGTTTCATATAGTTAAATGTTTATGCTTTGATTAAAAAGATATGTAAAATTCCAACTGCCTAATTTCAATATTATGAGGCTTTTATCTGACCTACCACTTCAAAAAAAGTAAATACTTTCCTCTGAACTCTACCATGATCTACACCTGTGAAGATCAAAGCTATACTTGGTCTTCAGCAGCCCATGTTTGTCGTAAGAGGTGGTCTTGTTTGTTCACTTGGCAATTTTATCCCAATTGTGTAGATCAATGCTCATGTTGTCACTCACCAGATTGTCTGGTCCAGATTTGATTATTTTACAAAGCACTATGATATAACTGGAATATTGTCATAACATGTCTTTGTATCCAGTTGTGTAGAAAATTGCATGCAAAGGCTTCTTCAAGATGAACCAGTATTCAGTACATATGAGATAAAGAACTAGAAGTGTTTAACATAATGTTGAATGGCTGCACATCAAGGTTGAGTTTACACAGGTGAGTCACACACTTATATGTCACTGTTCTGGAACTGAAATAGATCTGTCCCTCATGATTTGACTTGCTAATGTCACCTTGTGAACTAAATGGAGAACATCAATTCCTTCACTTCCTGATGCAAGGCTGTAAACCTTACTGGCATTGTTAGATGTCCTCTGTTACTATAGTTGGTAACCTCTACTGCTTGTGTCTGTCACCACAGTGCAGCTGGCACACTTGTCTGTCTGGCCATCATATCTTAGGCGTGCGACGAATCTGTGATAAGTTTGAAGTTGAGTTCAAACCCCTGACTTACTCCGTTGCACAGCAAATTATCGGATTAATGAGGATATCGGACTAAGCTATTGAGACTAAAGTTACGTTTATTCAGTTTGTTACCAACAAAAGTGTTGGATAAACTCCTCTGTCTCTTAATGTCATTGGTCACATAGATTTTTCATATTCTGTCATCATTTATCGATTCACAGTGACTCACCCGATTCACTCACTCTCTCACGGTACACTCTCAAAATCTTCATTCACTCACCATAGTGACACAACCTCTGAAAGCATAAAGTCTCTGATTAGTTCATCTCAGGTGATTGCTTGTTTCTTATTACAAATATATCCTTTTATCTTGATTTTCGGTCCTAGGGTCTGGTCACCATGTCAGGTTTGCTGGACCTCGCCGACCAAATCATCAGTTAAGATGGCTGACATATCAGAAAGTGAAGCAAATTTAATTACAGACAAGGTTGTTCCACACCTTGGGGGGCTAATCCCTTAACTGTGTGATAAAAGCTATATTGCAAGAACCAGAGAGAAAAGTTTCTGGGTGGGGGTGCCTGGTTGGGGTTCATTATGAAACCAGAAGCAATATTTTCGTTTGAGCTTCTTATTGTCTAAGTTTCAGTTCTATAAAACTGTGTACGCTGATATTATACAGTTTAGAAGCAATGAGTAAGTTCTGCTTTGATGTTGAAAATTTAGCAGCAAAATAACTATTACCTTATCCACTGTACTAAGCACTAGCCTTCAGTATGCACCCCCTCATCCACTTCTAAACCAGTTTCTTCAGAAGTGCCCAAGATCGAACCTTCCACTGACTATGATGACAGTCATAGTCTTGTGTGTAATGCTGACTTATCCTTACAAACATGGTTGCAGAAGAGTAATGTGATGAAAGGCAAGAATTTTGTGGATGTAAACTTGACAATGTAACCAGCTTGACAACAATACAAGAATCTGTAACTTTGCATCATCTGAATGAAGAAGTTGTTAATCCATAAAGCTTATCCTTATATTACTCTCCAACTTCTAAATAATGCCACCCCTAAAAAGTTCTTTTTTTTTGTGATGAACACAATGTTCGAGAGTATGCTCTTACTCCTTCATCATGTGATATGATTGCTCAGTAATTATTATTTCAAATATGTAAGTTCCATCAGTCTTCAAACTAATTCTGTTCACCATGTTCACTATTGCTTGAGCTCTATGTTTTAACCTGTGGTCCATGTTTTTATAAACACTCCTCTTATCATAGTAAATATGGTACCCGAACATGTTGAAAATATCTGTATTTTTCTAAAATTTCAATGTATGAATTTTATTGAATGAGGGTTAAAAGATGAATATGTCATCAACAGGATCACACGGGCAGGATTTAGTAGTCTTTTTATTAATGTATTTCTTATTTCAACCTTGGCAAGATTTAGTAGTCTCTTTATTAATGTATTTCTTATTTCAACATTGGCAGTTTGGTTTTACACCACTTTCAGCAATATTCCAGCAATATCGCTGTGCAGGGGGACACCAGTAATGGGTTTTACTCATGTCCCCATGTTGGGAATTGAACCCAGGTCTTTGGTTTGACAAGCAAACAATTTAACCACCAGGCTACCCCACTGCTCCTTTTCAACAGTGTTAAATGTGGGATCACACTTTATCACTAAAATACAGATTAGCACATTTTAGGATTGAGTCCTGTCCATTTTTCCACACAACCACCACGGTTTCCACAAACTTGAAAGTATGACAAGTCAACTCATGACAGCCATGTGATCTAGACACTTATCAAAGTGTGTGTATACAGACCTACTTACAGGGGATAAAGACCTACTTGTAGGACTTTGTGTTCAAGACTTCTACACTGATAACTCAGTGCCTGTTTTGTTGTGTCATGAGTTGTAATTTACCTGGGCTAGTGCCTGTATGTTTTCAGAAATACATGTATTATGGTCAAAGATCGTTTCTAATGTATTTGTTGTATAAGTCCACAGTTAAGATTCCAGCTATGTGATATAGCCTGTAATGAGTGACTCTGGACCATTGTGGTCAATCCATCATGTCCATGCAGCTGTGGTCAGGGAACCAAGCAAGTCACCAAGCCTGAAAAAGCCAGTCCCTTTGGTTGCCCTTCACAGTCATCTGAGAAGATCCATCTTAAAATTGATCTTCAGCTACTCATGTTTGTCATAGGTGGCAATTGACTGCATCAGGTGGTCAGGCTCACTGATTTGGTTGACACATGTCATCATATACCAATTGCTTAGATAGGTGCTCATGATGTTGATCACTGAATTGTCTGGTCCAAACACTAACTTTTACAGACCATATAGCTGGAATATTGCTGAGTGCAACAACAAACCAACTATTTTGTTTCTATATTTTTGTCACAAAACCAAACATCTCAACAGTGATGTGTAGGATGCATACTTATTGTGTGTCATTTGTTTCACAGGAAGACTTTCAGGAGGGAGAAGAAGTTCTTCCCCCATCAAAGGTTGAACTTGCCCTTGCCTGATTCACACCTGTCTCATTTGCATAATTACATCATCACAGGTGAGTAATATACTGGAATCTTACGTGTAGCCCTCTCTGTTGTCCAGCTTCCATAACAAACTAGGCAGTACTGAACTTGAAACGTGAAACACCTGGCTTTCAGTGGATAGGTCAGGTTTGTAAGCTGGGTATAGCCTAAAATAAAACAACAACAATAGCAGTCAAGCAATCAGTCAAGTTTGATTTTCATGTGTGATAATTTTCCCAAACCCAATTGGTTAATGATCCTTGGCATAAATTATGTACTGAATATTAGTATTTGCTGACCACATTAAACTAATTCAGAGATAATATACTCTACTGCAGTGTCTACTACACTACAGTGTTACTTCTGGCTTGTCAAGTCATCAGATCAGTGTTAGGAGTTCTAATGTAGTCATGCAATCTGTTAAAAGAAAGTTGGTAACTAACTGTCTCAGTGATGATTCAGGAGGATGTTTGCATCAAAATCATGATGAGATTGTTTTTAATATTCATGTTTTAGTTTTGATAAGAAAAATGAATTTAGAAAAAAAAATGATCAAAATGTAAACAAATGTTTTCAAGTGAAAAGTGCAAAATGTCTGGGACATAACATATGTAGGAGAAGTTGTTTTCATGTTCTCTGCCAAATTTATGACCCATCTCACATTTTCGACATTACAACTTACATGTCAAATAGCACTGATAGCGTTAATCAATCAATGCAACTTTCTAAATAAGGAGGCATCAAAGAAGTTGTTTCATGTGACGTTATTTACTTTACCCCCGACTCAGATAGAACACACCTCTCTACCTCCACAACTCACAGCACACTTTAGGCTGATTATTAACACAGGAATTTCAAGTTAAGGTCATATCTTTTCTGCTCTCGCTTTTACTTGATTGGATTAAGTTGTCACAAGGTATGAGAATTATCACCCTCTTATCACATAGACTATATATTGTCTCTGATTCCTTACTTGGTGTGCTGGTGTAGAGGTGGAAGAAAAAAAAAGGCTTGAACATCTGTAGACTTTTAGGTAGTACTGTTCAGATTAATCAAGTTAGATTGTTTTGTTTGGGTGTTCCAGACCTGAAGTTGGTATCCTGCAAGTTGTAGATGACCTTGAGCGTTGAGGTTGATAAGTATTCTTATAAAGAGTCATGCAAATAGTTAGATTGTCTTACAGTTTATCTATGAAAACATACATTTAATTCTACTTTGATTTAAGGCTGGCTTATGAAGTCAAATTTGATGTTATTTCACGTGAATAGTTTGTATTTACCCTATAAGGAGATCATAACTATAGAATGTTCTCCTTTTCAATAAATGTCTATTTCCAATCAAGGATACCCAAATAACAAATGTAATGGAAGTACTCCACATCTGTCCATGTGAATGGCTTGATGGTGCTTGATTGGTCAGATGTAACACAAGCTTAGCCAATGAGGGTGGGAGAACTAGGCTGTCCTTGACCTTTGAGGAAGCCTTGAAAAACTTTAAGAAGTGCACGAATTTTGTGAGTGAAATTATGTTCAAATCCTGTTCCAGTCAAATCATGACCTATGGTTGGTTATGTAGACAATTCTAATGTATGCAGGCTGCCAGCCATGTCTGTTTCCTTGTTTGTGCCAGGTAGGGAGGATGTGTCACACGTCTGCCATGTCCTCCAGCTGCTGGCTGATTCATCGCTTACATCAAGGATGCTGCAGTCCGGGATTTATGTCTCCGCATCAGGAAGTGGAGAGTTGGGACAGGTGATGATCACCTGAATGGAAATGAGTTAATTTTCCAGTCTAAATAATACCTGTATTTGCTCAGTTCTTCTTGATATAATTTTTGTCCTGTTTGTTACATGAGTGCAGAAAATAGATCATATCTTGCTGCTTATGGAGGTTTACCTTGGTCTTTATTTGACAGGATGTAGACCTATAAGCGCTGCAGGAGAGGCTTTCCTTGGTCTATGTTTAACAGGATGCAGTGCTATAACTGCTGCAGGAGAGGTTTGCATTTGTCTATATTTGACAGGATGCAGTGGTATAATTGCTGCTGGAGAGGTTTATCTTGATCTATATTTGACAGGATGCAGTGGTCTCACTGCTGCAGGAAAGATTTACCTCTATTGATGTATCAATGTTCCCGCAATATGTATAGCAGTTGACTCTTTAAATGGGCATCTCACACTGCACCTATTTTGCTGTCACATTTCACTGACAAACTCCTAAGTACGGGCATTGCAGAGATCCAGCCCTCGAATATGCCAGAAAAATACAGTCATAAGTTTGAATGCCTGTTTATCCTGGTCATGTTTCTTGGTCTGTGATATCATGCCCATGCTCGTGAATTTCATAATGAAGTTTAAAGCATTCCCTCGCCACGCCGAAGACCCTAACTAACTATCCATGATAGTAAAGGGCAGAGAACTGCATCATTTCAGACATTTTCCTTGCATTGTTGGAGTACTGTTCCAACTCACTCACATGTCAATATCTCATTAGACACCACATATATAAGACTCCTATCCTATCTGGTCCTTCTCCTATCCTTGGTATTAATTTTTGGCATAAAAAAGACAGAAATGTGCCCTGAGCTATTTTTTACCTGTTCCAAATTGCCAGTTGGCTTTCATGCCCTCAATGCAAAATAATCCAAACTTACATCACAAAAAAATGTGAAAATTGTTGATAACTTAAGGTGAGGCACAGTGCCTTGAGCACATTGAGGGCAGTACTAGTGATTGAAGTTTGAGTGTCGTCCTTTGAAGACAAGCATATGTCTAGTATTATCACTAAGCTATCAGCTCATCACACAATGGGAACTTTTAAGGAGTTTCACCTTCAGGTGTCTTATTAGAAGACATGTGTTCTGGAGATACTCATCACTGCAGCACAGGATTATGAGTAAACAGAACGGCCCATGGGCAAAGGCTTTTTTTGTCTTTATTTTATCTCTTAAATATATCAGGATTTTTTTCTATTTTGAAAATTGCCTTGAGATGATAAACAGAAATATGTTTGTGGAAAGACAGTGGTAGGTGCTTCAAGCAATCAGTTAAACAGTTGACAATACAGCCAGATAGATCGCCAGTACTCAGAATGCTGAAGTATTACAACTCATTTACATACATTCACTTGTAGCAGTAAGAATAAAGTTTGATACGGGCAACAGCACTCAGATTCACTACTACTTCAGTAAAGCGAAACCTTGGTAACCTGGACAATTGTTTATCCAAGCAATTATTGTCTGGTTTTCAGTTTAACAGACTCCAAACTGTCATGACTGAATCCTAACGAACATGTACTGTTCTTTTGGTAGAGGCATGCCCTATTTCTAACCAATTTCTGCTTTCAAGTGAAAATGAGTGTAAGTGTTTGACCCATGGGGCAGAATATAGTGACTGAAGCATGCCAACTGAATACTTTCTGTTCTTTACATATACAGCATGATGGTTTCCAGTATTTTGACTTCCAACTGATTTTATTACCCCAGGATATGATGATGTTATGCTTGTCTTGTGACAACTACAGTTCAGGATGGACTAGTGGCATTTCAAGATTGGATAGATGGTACTTCTCAATAATGGACAGTGACATTCCAGAGAGGACTTTAATTTTACCACTTGTAAGGTTAAAAATGAGTGGCACATTATTTTTGCAGCCTGAAAAACATGTTCATTTTGTTACCCTGTGTATCCTATCTGTGGTGGGCTTTAGGCACAGTTAATGACCTCTATTTTTGATTCAGCGTGAGTTTTCCAAATCTGTAAATACATGTGATTGTGAAAGTACCAGTAGGTGTTATTTCAGATTGACATACCATTCATAACAGCAGTCCTGCATTCTGCATCTATTCAGACATCGTGACATAATTTTCTTTTCCATCAGCCCATTTTGACTATTCTCTTCACCATAATCACTGTATATTTAAAAAAGTTAAAAATATATCACTGACAGAGTGATTTCAATAAATGCCTGCAACAAAAAGAACATCCAAGGTGTAGAACACATTCAGTGCACTAATAGAGCAAACGTTTCTTAAAGCATTTGAGATAAGTCACCTCAATATCCTGAGGCACAGACCTCACTGGCCATATTTTCCCATGAAAACTAATGAATATAAATGAAGCGCAAAGTCCTAAAGCTTTTTACCTCAATTGAAATTCCTGATTAAATTTTATCGTCTGAATAGCATAGACTTCTGCGAGTATTGCCTGCCAGTGACCTTTCACCCCTATCAGTGTCAGAATGATGCTGACATAATGTCCTGCTCAATCTTGGTATTACCCATTGAACCAAGTGTCCCCGTTACATGGCTTACGATATGCTATTTTGTTTTATGTCGAGGTACAGTGTAACAGAACAACTCTGGATATACAGCACAATGTAGTATACGGGACACTAGGTAATCTGCTGGGTGTTTACTAAAAGTTCTTGGAGCGGAAATAAATTGCCGACTTGAGTCAATTATAAATGAGATTATGGGATATGGTGGAGTGCTTACTTGGGTGTGTACGGCTATGTAGGACAGCAATTATTAAGTAGTTTTTTTGTTTAAGTTTTTGTGTAAACTTGTTCCAAGGCATTGTATTTTTGTTTTTGATTTTGTTTGTATTTTTGTTGTATGGTTTCCATTTGTATGCAAAATAATGATAAATTGTTAATCAATTGTGTCAAATAATGGCCTTCCTTTTCTCAGTGATTCTGAGACAAAACTTCCAGTTGTTGCTTTCAAGAAGAGAGACGGATGATAAATGCAGATATTAGTGACAAAGTTATCTGGCAGTTAGGAGCAAATGATAAAAAAATCCTTTTTCCCTTTATTCTGGCAGTTACGAGGAAAAGATAAAAAAAATCTTTTTGCCTTTATTACTAACAATAACTTTTGGGTATTATCGCTTCTTAATTAGAGGCTGTCAGTGTAGGTTTATTTTGTGTGAGTTTGTGGCCATTTTTTATGTTTAATGTTTTAAAGTTCATTCAGGTCCTTTGTGGAGATTAATTATGTACAGCTCCTGGGGGTGGGTGATAATACCTTTTAACCACATTGCAATTAAAACTCCACAATACGATATGTTGTGGTACACTTTTCGTGATCCAGTATGATCTCATATGATCAGCAATTTCCGTGAAAATGATCGGTAATTTTCCAAATTTAGTAAAAAATACTAATAACATTTATCATTCATTAATAGTTTTGAAAATGTTTTTTTGGTCATATAATTGCATTTGCGTGACTTTTAAACCATATCAATCGAACAATACATTTTGTTACCAACATTGTAGGGTTAAAAAAGACCAAAATGACCGATACTGCTGTAGATGCCTTTTCTCAAGTTCAGAACCTTAAGGCAAAGTCTTCAATGTAGAAACATTTTCAATCAAATGTTTTGTACAGTCAGTGGCTGGCATTGTTTCCAAAGAAAGGAACTGATAATTTCATTACCTTAAACCATGTGTTACATTTTCATAATTTATTGCAATAAGCGACTACATATTACAGTGTATATCACATCACATATCACATGTATATCACAAAATGTAAATTTGGACAATACCCAACCATCACCTCCACATATACGATGGATTTGGTCAAATAAAGAAATACTCGAACACATGCTGGAAATTTTTCATGTGTAGTTACTTGATATTCAGAAGATGATTCATAACTGGGTGTTGGTAGTAATTCAGTGGGCATGAAATTCAAATAATTTATATATTTTGGCATGATCATATTGCACAGAGACACTGCCATTAATAGCTAGTTATTTGCTATGGATGTAGCTTCAGTAGTTTAACATTTTGTATGGCCGTCCTCCAAGTATAACGACAGCCATCATAACTAGTTTGCTGGATTTGACATCTATTATTAGCTGTGCTGGTTTAATACAGGGAATAGTAAACTGATATGTTATATGTGCTTGTTGTGAAATTTTACTGTGACGTGCCATAACCTTTGTCTGTATTCCAACATTCACTTACATGTTGTTATAAATATGAACTGAAGTACAGAAGCTTCTTTTCAAAGAGAAATTGGTACAGAAGTATTTGGTCTACAGTCTACAGATATGTAGACATATAAGCATTGATCAGTAGAAGCAGGATATGATATATTTTGCAGTGGACGTTAAATAAATACAGTTTATTGAGAAGCAGAAACTTTGGCTTTGTTCTGCTAACCTGGTTTATGCAGTGCAGTGAAAACAAGGGAACGCTAAAACATGTAGGGTTTTGAATCCCATTTATATTCCTGACCTTTTTCCTCATGCCTTAAAGGGAATGCCTCAGCATCACTCACTGTTACGTATTTGAGTGTATTTATGAAGGGTTATCTGTGTGTGTGAATGTAAAGCAGGGAGGTGTGGCTTTCTAGCATTGAACGAATGAATCTTTTAACATTGGGTGGTTAGCTCAAATACCACTTGACTTTAAAGCTTCATTTCTAACTATTTTTATCTCCTGCAACACATTTTGCAGGGGGGTATTAAAATACACCCCGTCTGTCCAAGCGTCCATCCGTCCGTCCATGTACATTTATCTTTTCCGGAGCAGAACTCTAAAACCGTTCAATATTTCTTCACCAAACTTGATACATAGATTGGTCTAGTGGTGTACTGGTGCCTTTTGATAGTTTTGGAATAAGATATGTTTGGCTTGTCCATGGCAACAAGTTTGCCTGAAGATAAAAGGTAAAAATTTAACTTCGCCGGATATTGGAGGTAATGCAGGGGATATTGATGACTGTGTCTTCTTGTTAGTATGTTGGCACTTTTGTTACATAAACTGATAGTTCTGACTATTGGCTGTGTTGGAGCATCTTTTACACCCCTTTATTAGTCCCATTACACAATGTGGTAACTGGATTAAGGACAGGGTTTCACCTTCAGCAATGGTCAAAGGGAAATAACTCTTGCTTTACTGAAGCGCTGATCACAGTAAAATCCACTTTTCTGTGACAGTACTGTAGCGCTGGTGATATTCACAGCAACTGTAATGGCATTTACATTTGAAACAGGTTTCACTCATGTCATATGGTGTATGTATTTTTGCTAAGTCGTCACTGAATTTTAAGACTAGATACTGCATTTTGCATACTAAAGTTGTATTTCTACATAGAAGAGAATTTACGCTATTGCATTATAAAGCTTGTCAGTTTGTTTGCAGTATTAAGTGGCATGAAGGAATGATAAACACTAGACTGATATTACAACTTATAGACAGGCTAAAGCAATTTCAGGCAATGCTATTACACTTTAATAATGTACGGCTGTTAGTGATTGTTAGGTACAGAAACTGAGTCTCGGTTGACTTGCATTCCACAATCATAGGCAGGGCTCTTTCTGCGTGGATATTAACAATTCAAACACTACATTGTGCTTAGGCCTCATGTGTTTGGGTACTATGTTAAGTAGTTTTCTTTATGGCTCAATAAAAATTTTGCAGTTACACCAGATAAATAAATAATGATATGGATGATTTAGCACTTCCTCTGTTGAGGATGGAAGATCACAAGGCTAATGTGACAATCAGGTGCAGATCAGTTTGATGGTCTAGAAACCATGGCTGCGAAAGGGTTCAAATTTATGTATTAATTCATGACATAAAGTTAGGCCTGGGACAAGTAACCTGCATGCCCAGGCTGGGTGGGTAATGAGTCGACCCAGGTACCCGTTTCAATAACCAGACCCGCTTTGAAAACATGACCAATAAATGAAGAATTAATTGAATGTATATTTGACAAAACAAATTTACTATGAGATTGTTGTCTAATGCTTGAGATTGTGGACAAAACTTGCACTGAAAATTCACAAGACTGTGGACAACTAACCATGTAACGTGTAACATAATTACGCCAAGTAGGTAACTGTTTACATGTGAAAGACTCAGAAATGCAGATATCCGCCTCAAGAAGAGTCTTAACTGATGAACTGTCTAGTGTCCACTTACGTTATGCAGTATTATCCTACTATCAAGTTCACATAAGAAGAATTATTCCTTACCATGTTGTGTGGATAGTGTTGCCTCAGATGTAATCATGATTGTGATTGGTTGCCATTGGAAAGAGGTCAGCGAAATGATTTCATGAATGACTTGTTGCCATTTGATGTATTGTTTGATGTAATTATTTAATGGGAAAATTTGCATATATCACCTACTTGCCATCCCCATCACAAGGCATACGTGACATGTTAAATGTAACAAACACGTTTGAAACATGAACAAGAAGAAAAAGTCACCAGTATCCCTCGCAGTGGCAAACTACCCTTCAGCTTGCTATGACTATGGCTGATCTTATGCTGTTCTTCACACAGACTTAACGTAAATATACATATGTAAACTAGTATGATTGTATCAACAACAGACTGCTTCCATGTTTTGATGTACATCAAACTGAAAATAGAGCGGTACTATTGGTTTATGTCATTAGGTTCATGAATACCCACAAAGTGAAATAGAGTATTGAAAGGTCTGAACGTTCTGCTCCAGAAAGAAGCAATACGAACAATTTCAAACATATAAATGTTGCAGTGGATAACAATACTGCAATAGGTGACCTTACTAAAATTGCAATTGTCTTAGAAAGTGTTTTTCATTGAAAATTTGTGATTGATTTTGAGGATAACGATGTCAGCATCCTTTCCTGACAATGTATCTATACTCTATATCTAAAATAAAGCAAAATAGATCTAAATGAAATTTAATCATTCTATAAACAGGAGTGTGAATCTGATGTCAACATTGTGTACTTTGTTTAATCCAGTGTAAGAAGACATGACATGGTATCATTATTACGATGGTTTGCATTAATACCTCTTTACATAACTTTGTTAGTTGTATGTTTATCGGTATGCACTGTTTCTTTATAACTATAGTTGTACATTGCCTCTAGGCTGAAGGAATGGCAGTTAGTAGCTCCTTGTTTCTTGTGGATGGATGTTTGTTGTTCCGATGTTTCCGCTCCATTGTAACTTAGCTCTACTGAGCACAAAATGCATTTTGTCCTTATGTCTGATGTGACGGATTCAAAATATTTCCAGACGCTGCTCTTTATCTCGGTAATGACTGGTTTATAGATATGGAATATCTCATAATTAGTGTTACGACAGGTACCCAGGTCTAGGGTGTCGGGTAGCTGGGTAGGAAATTTGGAGCCATCCCAGTTCTACTTAAAGGGTAAGAGCAAGTTTTCTTGCACAGTTCATTTGTATGATTATGGAGTGCCTTCCAAAAGGAAAACATAACTTTTGTTAAATTAGAACACTATCTAAATGAAAGCTAAAAATTTTGGCTATTTTCACATAATAATCTTTGACTGAAAATGACAGTTTTTTCATGTTAGAAGAAAAGTAATTTTGTTATTGTTATTGTGTATTTTGGGGGTGATGCAAAGATACATGCATCTAGGACAATACAGTTATTGATAAATTCACAACTGTATTGATATTTACTTTTGAAAGTATCAGTTTAAATGTGTTTATGTATCGTTTACATTTTGCAGTTGTAACATGTTGTTTTTTACTGTGTATAAATTGTAAGTTATAAGTGATTACTTTTCATGCATAAAGATGGGCTACAATTTAGAACTTTTTAATCTCTGAGAATAAAAAATGTCGATCTTTTCATAACAATTATAAAATATGAAATATTAATGTTCAAAATGTAACTAAATTTACGAAATAATGCTGCAAAAATAGGTATTATGATACATATGGTATCATAACATGGGTATTGTGATATGTATCGATTCATGAAACTTATAGGTAATAATGTCCCTAATATATTTTTTTCTGTTGATATTGCTTTGGAAAGCAGGAAAAGGTTAAAACAGTTCTACATCTCCAAGTGTTGACGTGTCAAATATGCTTGAAAATATCTTGAATATGTTTCTAGGTTGGTTGGAATCATGCCTGTAATTGTGGGTTTCATCACGAGTGTAAAGACATCCATACTTTAGGCTCTCCTTCAACATGAAGCTAACTGGATAAAACTGGAATGTTGTTCAAAGTGGCATTGAGCTAACTTCCATATTCACTCACTGACAGTTAGAGTTGAAAGTCACTAGTCTGGAAGTGCTTCAAATCTTGTTAGTACGGTTGCCCCAGGCAAAGTCTTTTCTGTTGAAGTTGAACTAAATTGGACATCAGTCTATCAAACTTAATCCATTTAACAAGATGTGGTTATAGCTTTGTGATTATGTCATCAAGAGGCACAGGACTTCCTATAGTTGTACTGCATTGACATGTGTGATGTAATCTGTCATCTTTTGTCAAGTTGAAGTGGTTCATTGTTTCTGCTTCTAATGGAAAAGTTGTGTCTTTAAGGAAGTGTTGGGGATTTGACTGTCACTGAGTATGCATGACATGCAAATCCATTTCTAGTTGTCTGTCAGACAGTGGTGTAGCCTGGTGGTTAAAGTGTCCGCTCATCATGCCAAACACCCAGGTTCGATTCCCCACATGGGTGCAATGTGTAAAGCCCATGTTTGGTGTACCCTGTTGTGATATTGGTGGAACATTGCTTATTTTGACTCACTTGCTCTAGCTTTCTGTTCATTTCAGCACCTTGATGGACAACCAGAGACCGGAGCACCCATCCATGATGCAAAGTGAGCAGTCAAGCCTTGAGGACATCCCAGCCTCAGCTCTGGAACCAACACTCATGGTGACAGATGACATTCATCAGGAGAGTAAAGCAGCACAAATGTTTTTTGAGAGTTTACTGCAGTCATCTCGGTCACAGCTGTTGTCAGATTGTTACATGTCCTCTGGTGAGGTTAGCTGGATGGACCAACAAATTGGTGTGTCTGATGATGGGCCTGTATCAGATAATATGCCAGGTGTTGGGATAAGGTCTTCCGTGCCAAGTGATGCAGGAACTAACTCTGTTGTCATGAGGCCTGTGGTGGCAAATGTTCCAGGAACTGATACTGCTGTTGTGCAATCTGCCATGCATGGAAGTATTGTCATGAAATCTGAGATGCCAAGTGACACAGGAACTGACAGTGTCATCATGAGGCCTGTGATGCCAAGTATCCTAGGAACTGATAACATTGTTGTACAGTCTGTAACTCCTCAGGTATCGTGTGTAGTGATCAGCCACTCAACAACAACCTGTGTAACCTCTAATGTCATCAGCCAGTCAGTGACCAGTCATCCTGTTGCTGTTACAGGCAGCAACTCATCAAGTGGATCTTCTGTTTCGCCAAAGAAACGATCCCGACGGGAACAATCAGGAACTGATATAGACAGTCGTGATGGTCATGTGTCAGGCCGTCAATCACATGGTGAAGTTCGTATATCTGGTAGACAGTCACAGTGTGACGAACGTCTTTCTGGACGACAGTCACGGTGTGAGAGTCATGTGTCTGGACGTCAGTCACAGTGTGAGAGTCGTATGTCTGGGCGTCAATCACAGTGCGAGAGTCGCATGTCTGGTCGAGAGTCTCAATGTGATGATCGAATGGACGCCTACAGTGATGGTGGGAGCAGTTGTGTGTCATCCAGTCAAGAAAAGCGGGATGGTGTGGATACAGGTTCTTCTTCACGTCGTAGAGGGAGCCACATATCTGAAGGAGGTCGCAGGTCCCGTGAGAGAAGTGAGAGTGAGGTAGGTTACATGTTCTTTCAGATAATAGCAGTGGTAATACTAGCCACTAATACTAATAGTCACTTTGCTGAACAATGATCGACCTAACAAATTCATTTGCATGATTATAGAAATACATCTGAAACCATTACACTGCTGTCCAGTATATATATGTAGATATGGAAAGCATACATACATACTCAGCATAATTACTGAGGGTTCACGCAGATAATAATAACACATAAGACAACACATTTTCAACTTGCACAAATGAAGTTCAGTGGAAATCTGGAATGAATCATTTTATATCCGCACTGACGCATACTTTTCTTGAATTGCATATGCATGGGCTCTTCCATTTGGGGATCAGGCATGTTGTTTTTCCATCACCTTCGATCGTGTCTTCAAGCACTCTCATTCTTGCACTTTCCATTATCTTGTATGGTTTTTGTCCATTTTCCATGCATGATAAAAACATCCATCGATTTGATGATGAAGAAAAACATGTCCATCTGATGTTCATCAAATTGTCAACCCAAGATGACTGACACCTTTCGTGATCCAGTCTTCTGAGGTGCATCAGATTTACAAAAGATACTGGGTTTGAATTCCACATCTTGGTTTGTCAGCACCATACTTGTGCTAATTGGTTTCAATGAAATGAGGGTTAAGAACTGTGTCATTCAGGCTGACATTTCTCATGAAACTGGTATTCTGGGATACAACTATACTACTATTCAACCGTAGTAAACCATACGCGCAACAGGGCACATTTCAATCATGAACAACAATATCATGCGCAACAGTTGTAAAAGTTGAACAGTTCTCAGAGTACTTGTGTTTTGGACTATATAGTATTTGTATTCATTCTCCACAGTCATGTGATACCTGTTCTCACGTTTATTGTCATCAGGGAGACACTGTGGCAGATATCACCATGTTAAACTCCTTCACATCCGACGAAACTCGACGACAGATGACAGGTTCCGTGACTCCGGACACTTCAGACGTTGGCTTCCAACCCAGTATGCTTGATGCGGTGTTGACCGAGAAGAAAATGGTTTGTTTCAAACTGAATATTTCTGGCTTACCCTTTATTCCTAAGGAGAATCATTGAGAACATTGTTAATTAACAAGATGTATCTTGAGTCATCTAGTTCATGGTTGTCAAGCTGTGATGTAACTGAAATACTGATTAAAGGTCACGTGCAACCAAAAAATCAAACATAATTAAAATACATTTATCACTTATTCATGACATATAATATACACTGCGGCTTTTAAAAAAACAAATAAACAAAATTATAAGCGTACAATCGCGATTCAAAAGTGCAATATAAAAAATGTACTTGGCCTTACTTCCCCTGAAACGAAGCCCTCGGGAGACCGAACCCAGTCATAGCGGGTGGATGTGCACTCAAGTGTAACGACGGCTTCCGATTGGCTGTTTCATTTGCTGATATGCTGAGGGTTCATTGTGTGTGCAGAAAGATGATCTGTTTGATGGGCATTTTAGAAGTATAGCCAGGCACAGAAAGTAAAATTCTTTATGGATAACAACTTCTTTTTGTGTACTTGATGCGTCGTTTGAGTATGGATTCATATGCTGTTGTCAAACAAAATCATATACACTAAAAGAAGTCGTTATCCATGAAGAATGTATATAGAGATGTTGGGTTTGGAAAATACATGTTCTCTGAATTTGCGCTCGAGATGGTAAACTACTGCGTGACTGGAATCTGTCATTCGTCCAAGTACAAAGCAGGACTTGAAACTGACAAGAGTTTGCACCAGTTTCCGTCAGATCCAGTCATCCGAAAAAAATTAATGTAGTTTGTTTGCAACCCACAGGCATAAAAACATGTCATGTGTATCACACGTGCCTAATAACATAATGTGGCAGACACGAGACTCGGGGGCACGAGTCATAAATCAACTTATTTTCTTTATGTCATATAGTCTGATAGGTGTTAAGTTCATATTGCACGTGGTCAATGATTGAAGCTGTGTATTGCATGTTGTCTTTAGCAGACTGGCAGACAGACATATAGGTGTGAATAAACCAGACACTGAGCTTTCTCTGTGACAGAGACTGCTTACCACAATCAACAAGTTGTTTACGTAACGAGTAGATTATTTACTTGTTTGTGTACACAACCAAGATTAGACTACTGCTCACGACCTCAGACGCTGGGCATGCATACTGTTTCAAGCTCCGCGAATCTATTCACTGTGCATGCATTATCGACGCAGCGCAGCACAGCTGTTGAAACCAGTTTTCCTGCAGCGCTGGGGGGAATTTAGTGAAACGTTTGAACTCCGATTTCGCGGGCTTTTTTTCATCGCGTATTTTCAACTTTATAGGTTGAATTGGCTTTTTTTATGATTTGTTTCGGTAAGTGCACACCGAAAGGTACCAGAATCGGCAAAGTTGTGTTTTACGTTGCATGTGACCTTTAAAGAGACTTTAAAGAAACTTCACCCACTCACCCATATATAAGACCCTACACAGCTTGTTGGCCTTGTATGGCCCTTAATGTAATTTAATTCTCAAAGGGGGTCAAGATTTTATTCAAATATTTATTCATTGTCTTGGTGCAGTTTTCATGGAATTAAGCTTGAAGTAATATTTGGTCTGATATTGGGATTTGTTTCCACAATGGAGCACCTACTACTGTGAAATGTTCATTAACATATATTCAAAATGGTGAAATGGTGCCCTTTGCTAATTCAAGAAATTGTGGTGTCATAAATAATGATAAAGGATTGATTTGGGATTTGTCAGAAGGATTCGTTTGCACATAACAAAAGTTGAACAAAACCCCTTGCAAATGAATTCATTATTTTAAATGTAGGGGAATAGTATCTTGTTTTCATCTGCTTTATTGAAGACCATCAGTAAAGTGTTTGTTGTCATGTTGAATGATCTTTGCGCAATACCAGAAACATTACATATACCGAATCACAGTACTCACATGTACCTGGGGGTTTTTTTCTCATAAAAAGCTTTGTACATAAGTAAAACAATAAAGCTGACATCGCTTGCTTCCTTACACAGGCACTGCTGAGGTCACCAGAAGTGCGCCAGTTCCTCTTCAACCTCCAATCACAGAAAGCCAGGGAGCAGATGCAACTTCACATTTCACCCAATACAACAAAGGGAGACAACCCTTCCTGAATCTACATTGTCTGATTTTGAGCGACTATGCGACTACGCGTAAGCTGTTGCTTGTTGCATGGACACGATCACATGTGTCAACCAAGTTGGTGGCCTGTTACACAACAAGCATGGGTTACTGAAGACAACATCTAACCGGTATCAAACCATGTCATTGTTCAAAGCTTGTACGTAAATCATCACACTCACTCAATAAACTAAAGGATTTCACAGACTGTAGCTAATTTGTCGTAAGCTTCAACTTTAGGTCGTTATCATGATTCTTTGATTCTGAATATGTTTTGAAAACAATTATTGTATGTTTAGAGTTGACTTACCTCAGTTAAATTCAGACATTCTATTTTAGGTTGCACTGGTTACATTAATTAGGTGAAATGGGTAAATGTTTGGCAATGCTCATCTCCACCAGCCCAAGATCACTGCCCAGCAATTGTGTATCGTTAACTTGATCAGTTCATTGTCACATCTCATATGGCCCAAGATATCACCCATTTTGGTACTACAAACTGTCACGTAATTCAACATCTAAGGCGTGTTCAGAACTGCAAGCGCCCGCATTGGTTCTGAATGAATGCAAGCGCTTGGTTACATTAAACCATTTGTAACCAACTCATGTTATTCCAGGAAAAGCCGAATAGCTTTTCGTCTTGTTGGAGGTTACAGAATGGGGTGAGTGGTGACAAATGGCATTAAACATTTACAAGACAAAATATTATGAATGTCAACTTCTCCTTTATATTTTACACATTTCTTGGCTATTCCTTGCCCATTCGTCGGGTGGATTAATTAATGATAAAGATTTGAAAGGTATTTTTTCTATTAAACATGGTCGCCATCTTTGTTCGCTTGGCGAGGCAGCTGTGAGGATAATTTGCAGGCGCTCGTCCAGCACAGGTGTTCAGAATTGAGCGCTCGTGGACATTTGCAGGCGCTCATGATTCTGAACACACCTCAAGTTTGCATTGTTCTCATTTGTAGGATATCCTGTTTAAGGCAAGTACATATCAACACATTTAAGCATCCCATTTTGGGAGCAGGTACTGAAAAAAACCCATTTCTCTCCTATTTCTGAAGACAGAAACTAGCAGTATAGACATAAATGAATTTTTTTTTAGTGGTTTGAAGTTACTTTATTGAAGATATTTTTCTACTGGTGCCTATTTTAACTATGTAATTTCATTCAAATAGTAAAATAAAGTGAAAATGGTTTGCATTTTTTCCATACTCACATTTCCACTAAAGTACTGTCCCAAAAATGTTGCGATATGCAGATGAGTGAACTTAAATGAAATAATCATAATAATAATATTAATATTTTAGAGGTTAATCTCCCACCACTGATATATTACTTCACTTAAGTTCACTCATCTGCATATCATCCCAATTAGGGATACCCATTTGCAGTGTAAAAAAGTATGGAAAATTTAGTTTGCTGGAAAAATGACACCTCATTCCTTTCGTTGCCTTCCAAAATAAACCAGCTAACAAAATTTGATGAAAGTCTAGGACCCTATGCATGAATGGGTTACGCTATTTCAACCTGTGCATATTCAAAATCACAGTATGAACTTGGACCGTCATGTGCAGTCAAATGAAGGTAGACGAGTGGGGATTTGTAGCTGTTGGTCTGACTGAAGACACGCCATATAAATGTTCAGAAAATAACCCACTGAATTATTTAACTAATGTTTTAGGTGATTGGTATGAGGAAAACATGATGGATATTTGTGATATGTTTATAACTAAGATATGTACCCAAAATATACATCAACAGTAACTTACGTTGTGTTCATCATTCCAGAGATTTATCAAACACCAATTTAGTCTTGCTGCCAGATGATAAATTTGGATTGTGGAAGTCAAGGGAGCCCCCATCCTCAGTATTTCCAGGGCATACATTCCAATAAATCTTCACTATATCATGGATGCATCTAAGGTAACTTTTTATTAGTTTCCCTTGGCTGGTACCACATTCTCACAGTAACCATTCGGCTAAGCCGCTGATACAACCAAGCTTGCCAGAGTCAACAAAGATAGCAGTCACAATTGTGAATGTTAGTTCGCTGTATGGCTCGAAGTTTGGGGGAAACCATTCAGACAAATTGACAGGTCTGAAACTTTCAAATATATGTAAGAACTTGTATCTCTTTCAGAGTACCTCTACATCATGTGTTGCCAAATTTAATCGGTTAGATCATTTAAGAAGTGGAAGTGAGTTATTATTGGTATGTTCAACTTCCCAGCATAGAAACCTGATTGGATAAAAAGTGGTTTATGTATCCATGGTATAGTGGAGATTTATCAGAACGTATAACCTTGAGCTACAGAGGATGGGGAGCCTCATAACATGCATGAACCACATTGGAGCACAGCTATGTTACACATAGATTGTTATATTTATGACACTATGTAAGGAAAAGAAGGCAATTTAACATGTTACGTTTTAATTTAAATATTAAACGAGACTTACCTGTAAGGTGAAGTTTGATATTAATTCCACCGACCCATGAAGTACTGAGGGATTACGTGAGATGTGCGCATGCGCTGAAACATCAGTCTTTAGCGTAGAAATATGGTTCCTGGCTAGCAAGGGTGGGAGTGGAGGGCACGTAATCCCTCAGTACTTCATGGGTCGGTGGAATTAATATCAAACTTCACCTTACAGGTAAGTCTCGTTTAATATTTAAATTCCACCTCCCCATTCCGTACTATCGGAATCCCGTGAGATTTTAGAGTAGGAGGCATATTTCCAGAAAAGTGTTTTCCCCTCAACCACATGTTAAAGAACACACACAATACTCGTTCTCTTTCAATATGTATTCCAAAAGTACAATGAAACATTATTGCGAAAATTTTATGTCACTATGCCTAAAACCTCTACACATTAACTAGGTCGGCGAAACAGGATCAAGCTCTTCCAGAGCAAATGTATTGCTAAGAACTACTCAAATTTTCAGGTGATAGAATAGCATCACTGAAAACACTGTCATTTTCTACTGGTTTGTTGTAGAAACGTCCAAACACACAGTCCTTGCTCCAGCCAGCTGTGTTCAGTATTGTTTTTAAAGGTACTTTAAGGTTACAGGCCTTGCTAGTGGAGGCTGCCCTTATGCTATGAGGCTTAAATATTTTCATATTGATGCCAGCATTCTTTAGCATAGTCTTCACCCATCTAGTAATGGTGTCCTTGGAGACCCTTCTGTGTGGTTTCTGTGTGGCTATGAAAAAAGCTGTCTCTTCTCCTCTCAGATCCTTGGTGTGTTCACAGTATTGGGTTAGCAAAGACACTACACACAGTGCTTTGTCTGGGTATCTCTGAAAAGTTAGTTCTTTTTGTTGGTATCCTGGTCGTGTCTGTTTTAACAGGTCACCAAATCTGATCTTGACTTGTCCGTTAGAAATATCTACATTCCTGTTGTCAATCAAATGGAGAGACTGAATTCTCTGTCCTGACAGCAGTAGTATCAAAGTTGCTAACTTCATTGATAGCAACAGCAAGGATTCATCTTCATTAACACCTTTTAGATATTTTATCACTGTGCTTGCGTCCCATGTCACATTATAACGAGGCAAGGAGGGCCTCAAATTAAAGACACCTTTCATAAATCTTGTGACTGTAGGGTGCTGTCCAAAGTGTGGATGGGTCAGTTCTGGCGTCTTCACAATAGCAGACAGGGCTGATCTGGCGGTGTTAATTGCCGAGTAACTGAGACCTAACTTAAACAGCTGAGCTAGGAAGTCTAAACCTTGCCTCAAAGTGGGTGAAAAGGGATTGATACTCCATTTGTTGCAAAACAACCTCCACTTTGAGAGATATGTCCCATATTGTTTGTGCGTGGTTTCTCTCCATGAGTGCAGTATGATGTCCTCAACTGCTGTTGAAAATCCCTCCGTTTGAATAGATCCCCTGATAATTTTACGGCTGCCAGTCGCAATTTCTGGTGAAGCGGGTGTAAAGCTTGTGGTCGGTTTTTCAGTGTCAGTAGGTTTGGTGATCTTGGCAGCAGCCTTGGACAATCTACTAACAATTGCAGCAGCTTGGTGAACCATGGCTGGGTTGTCCATATGGGAACCACCATTAACACGTCGGCCGCTTCTCTGTGTATCTTCTGCAAGACTGGTCCGATCACACTAAAAGGACAGAAAATATAGTCATAAGAATTTCCCCAAAAAACAGAAAAGGCATCCACTGCTTCTGCACAAGGATCAGGGTGCCAGGACACATATCTATCCAATTGTGTGTTCAGCCGTGAGGCGAACAAGTCTCTAGATGGGGTACCATAGATGGATGTTAAGGTTTGGAAAACGCTGCAATCTAATTGCCATTCCTTATCATCACACATATTCCTAGAGTGCCAGTCTGCTTCTGTGTTTTGTGTCCCTGGCAAGTAAGCTGCTGAGATCCAAATGTCTCGTTCGATGCACCACTGCCAAATTTTCCTTGTTATGCTATTGCATCCTATTTTTGTACCACCCATGTGATTAATGTAGGCAACTGCAGTGGTATTGTCTATCATTATTCTTATGTGAAGGTGACTGCCATCTGCGCAGAGTGATTTTAGCACTAACCAGGCTGCATACAGCTCTAAGGAGTTTATATGCATTTCACTTTCCTCACTAGACCAGAGTCCCTGTGCACTAACTCCATTCATAACTCCGCCCCAACCTGTCTTAGAGGCATCTGAGGTTACCAGTACATCTGGCTGACGTTGGTCAAGAAACTGTGGCCTTTTCCCCACATTGTCAATCCACCATTTTAAATCATGGATACAAGTATGATCAAGCAAAACTTTCCCATCATAGTTCCCTTTTTCCCTCTTGAGAGCCTTGTTCTTAACTATTTCCAAATGTTTATAGTACAAGGGTGCAAACATCATCCCATGTCCACTAGCATTTAGTTGTCCGATTGCTGCAGCAAGAGTCCTGATTGAGGTAGTTTTAGTCATGTTGGACTTCAGTAGGTCACGACACACTTTTTGAATTTTCTTTACTCTTTCTTGTGTTAAATTTACAGTCATGGTTTCACTGTCAATTACAAACCCCAGGTATGTAATGGATTTTGTAGGCCTTAGCACCGATTTTTCAGGGTGAACTGTAAATCCTAATGTGTCTAAAGTGTTCACTGTACATTTCACATTCTCCATGCAAAAACTCTTCCGTCTCCCCTACCAACAGGGAGTCATCAATGTAGGCAGTGTTATCAAATCCCTGTTTCCTTAGGCTTGAAAAGACAGGTTTCATAACTTTAGTGAAAAGTCTTGGAGCAGATGCTAATCCATTTGGTAAACAAGTGAATTCATATAGCTCATTGTTCCAGTAAAACCTTAGAAATTTTCTATCTTGAGCATGTATCGGAACAGAGTAATATGCATCTTTCAAATCTACTGATGCAAAGTAACAGTCTCTTTGTACCAGATAGATCGCTGTTTTGAAAGTGTCCATTTTGAAATGTGATGAGTCAACCTCTTTGTTTAAGCTTTTTAAGTTCAGAATTATTCTTAGTGAACTGTCTTTTTTCTCCCTGCAGAAAATGTTAGATATATATTCCCCTGGAACATGGGTACATTTTTCAATCACACTAATGCGAAGCAAACGGGAGATTTCGTTGTCTACCCGCTCCCACTCGTCACTGTGTATCCTAAAGGGTGTAGGTATGACGGGCTGGTATATTTGATGCTTAAACTCTATTCGCGCTCCCTGAATGCATTTTAGTGTCCACGTGTCTGACGTGATCACCCTCCAATTGTCATGACACAAGCCAACTTTCCCTGCCATAAAATTTTGGGGTGTATTGCCAATACCGTCAAGTAGCCAGCTCACCTGAGCGGTTTCCACATCACCCTGGTTACAGGACTGTTCTACTGTTTCCGCTGGTCCCCTTTTTTCCATGGTGACCCTGTCGGTCGCTTGCCTAAAAAAGGTCCTTGGTTGTGCCGGCCTGTAGGTCCATATGTGCCTGAGTGAGAGGACTGACCTTTACCTTTAGTAAAACCACCTTTCTTATGTCCTCTATAAGGTGAGTCATAAGGCCTGAATCTGTTTCCATGGTGGGCTCCGCCATGTCCACGTGGAGAGGGTGATGGAGCAGTAAAACTCCTATTTTGCTTCTCAGAGCTATGTAATTTGTTACTCAGTTCTTTGCACTCTGTTATGTCCTTTATGTTCTTTGGGAGGTCATCTCCAAACAAGTTTGTAGTTGCCACTGTATCCACTGAGCACAACCGTTTATAAGGCCCACGAAGGTCTGGCTTAAAATTCTCTCGCCTTGTGTTGTTGATATCACTATGTAGGCCCACCAACATTCTAACAGCATCCTTGGTTTTCCCCAGGAGTTCTTTAGGGTCAATGTCCTTCTTGTGAACAACTGCCGACATAAGGGAGTCCATCATTTGAATAACCGGAGTAGTGGCCTTGTCCAGCAGATTTTGAATCCGTTGCAGGTTAATGTCTTTGGACCTGGTCATAGCTCTCGCCTCATGCCAAATCACGGCATTAACGCGGGGTGACATCAAGTATTCCAGGTTTTTAGGGCGTTTGTAAGCTTCCATAATGGCTTTGAGTTTTTCCAAGTTCGGGGTTTTAGTGAGCCCATCATTGATAGACCTAGCTAAGTCGCTGTTAATCACAGGCCCTGTTTTATCTTCTTCCCCGAAAAACTCCGTCATGTCTTTCATGAGACTATTAAAATCGTCGGTCTCATCATCGGTCTGCGTCTCCTCCCCTTGATCAAGGCACCTGTGTATCAACATGTCCATTTCATCCTCGTCGGACGTTTCACCCTCCTCCATTTCCTGGGCGCCGCCATGTTTGTTTTTGTTTAGACCGCCACTCGCCGATTCTCGGTCTTGTTCGGCCTTCTCCGCGCTGTTGCTAATTTTAGCCAACGCTGTGCTGATCTGAGCCATGGTGTGTGACTGGGCCTGCTGGCTTGCAAGTAGCGAGCGCAAAATGGCATCAAGGGGGGACTGTTTCTCCCCCGCGGGGTCAAGTTCTCTATGAGATGCGGCTTTCCTCTTGACCCCCTCAGTTTCACTCCGGAAACCTTGCATAGAGTTTGACTTTCCTCCCGTGGACGTACTCTCCAAAGGAATGGTGGTAACCTCCGTGAGGTTTTCCACAATTTCAAAGAAATTGTCAGAATCGGGTGCACGCTGGCCCTTGGCCCCTTGCCCCTCTGGCTGCGCCATTTTGGCAGACCACGACCCGTGGCCGTATCGGTCTCTGAGACAAAACCTGAGTGTTCTAGCCACACACTCACAAGACGGTCAGTCCAAAATTCCCAACTGTTCCTGATGTTTCAGCGCATGCGCACATCTCACGGGATTCCGATAGTACGGAATGGGGAGGTGGAATTATGGCTGGACTGCTGCTACATTTCTTTATAAAAATGATATATCACAACTGTTTGACTTATATATAACCGATATTCTCTGGTCCAGACTTGATTATTTACGGACCGCCGCCATATAGCTGGAATATTGCCGAGTGCTGCATAGTACTAAACTCACTCACTCTTGCCTCTTTCCCCCAGTAAAGGAAGACTAACAAGAAGTCATATCCCCCGCAACAGCAAAATACCCTAAATGAATGCCAGTGATTTGGTGTGCATATGGCAGATTGGAACAAGAGTATTGTAAGGCTTTTACAGTTCTGCTCTAGAGAGCACCACTGTGCAACGTTTGGTGAAGAAATAAAGGACAACTTTTAAGTTCTGCTCCAGAAAAGAGCACAACCACCACTTTCAGTCAAAGTCAACCTTATCGTCATGGAAACTACTATAAATAAATTGCACATGTTTATGTAACCCCACAGAAGTAAAGCTAGGGATCATGGAGACTTGTGTACCAAGTTTGATAAAGCTAAAGTTTTGAAGATCTACTGAGGACAGGATGACATCCACAAAGCTACATTATTGTTGTTTGGGATAATTATGATGGAATTGTCAGGTTAAGACAATTGTCATGTTCTACTGTTACTTACTACTTTGACCCACATGTGTCTGAGGTCTACAGTAAACTTTGTGTGCAACAAGAACATGCATCAAATCTCAGTACAGAAACTGTAGTTAAGAACATGACATCTGCAGTCCCATACAGCTTGAAATTGTTGCCAGTAGAATTAAACAGCACTGTGACTCTAATGCTGCTTCACACCCAAGGGGTCTACAAAAACTCTTAAATTTTCATCCTTGCAAGTGCCAGTTTGCACAGTGTTGCAAGTATAGGCTGTTCCTTTCTCTAAACTCCTCCCTTGTAATAGTTAACTGCATAAAGATTTTAAAAATGGATTCTTAAACAATGTTTTTATTTTTGGAGCATAAATTCTGCAAAAACCCGAGTTTTACTGTTCTGATTTATAATCAGCTTTTCATGAGTACCTTTATTAGTTTTGAAGTTTGAGAGCAACTAATTACTTCGCCAAATGGGCTATTATTGCTGGAATGGATCCAGGTTGTAAAAATTCTCCAAAATGTCAACCATGGATGTCACTGACAATCACTCACAAATTCATTGATTCAAACATTGAATGAAAGAACACCTTTATTCCACTTTGCATACAATTTCCTTCACATAAACATATAAGAAATCGCAGATGACTCCTCCAAAAATAGTAATATATGTATATGAATACTTGTGTATATTGCCACCAATTTCTCCGAGGCTTTACTGGTTCCCCCATGACAGGGCTGGAAGAGTAATGCTGAGTTGGATGCCAACAGTCTGGTCATTAGCTGTGTCCCCAACACACACCACCACCACCAACCCACCCCCCATACTCTACCCTGTTCTCCTGACTGCACAAACTGCTCGTCTGCACATGCAGGAGGAATATAATGCATATAATAAAATATAAAGTCCGATATTTAGAAATGGGGATTAGGTGACATATAAAATTTGGTATTGTTCGCATTTGAATAAAAACGATGCCATTATTAAATAATGATTAGTTGTAGAAATAAATATATGCAACTGGAATATAAATAAAACTCATTTTAAATTTCAAATCTCATGACAAAAGTAAAAAAGTTTCAAATTTGGCAAATCAGACAGGCGTCTGTGTAAAATGTTTGATAAAAGGAACTCAAAGAGGTTGTACGCAATACCTTGTTAATTATGCACTGAGGGGTAAAAAACTTTCAAAGTAAATTTTCTATCCTACAAAATATCCTGACTATTTGAATCTTCTCCACAAGTTACACCATAGCACTAGATATTGAAAAGAACGACAACCACCACTGTATGAGTCCAGTCAAGTACATTCCACCCAAAAGGGCATCAGTTACATGAACTTCCAGAAGAACCTCTAGCAAAAGCCAGCCAGGTCCCAAATACCTCCAACTATACTTGCTGGACCAGTACTTGCATTTTCCACATCGCACTAGATACTAAATGACAATATACAACGGCACAAATAACAATTTCTGGTAGCACTAATGTACAAAAATACAACATATACATATATTAACACGTCTCGGCTACATGGGAATGCGTTAAGTACTTTATACATTGTTTGGTGGGTCAGACACAGAACACACAGGGATAGAGAATATCGGCAGGGGTCGCAAGAAGTCCTGGGGGAAGGGAAGGTGGACTGGTTGAGGACAGACCAAAGACGACTGCAAAATATAGGACCAGAAAGCAGATAAACTTGGCATCAGTATGTGGACAGGGAGACTCAGCATGGGAGAGAAAATACAGACATGGTAACATCACTTCTCTTCCAAGATGCTGCCCAAACTATTTCAAACTCTTTGGAATACAATTGCCCTGAACTTGTGGATTTCTTATAACCTACGTGTAACCAAGGCAACAGAATCTAAACTCGAATCTTTTGTACAGTTTTGCCAATTTGAACATGGAATGAAGGTACGCAAGATCATGGAATATATAAAATATTGCAGAGTGTGAAGCACAAAAACGCTGAAGACCGATGTGCAGTGTATCCAAGTAACAAAAACAACTTGTGTGATAAACAATCACTCAACTGTGTTAACCAATTCATCTGTAATCTTATACTGGTGGTCACTTGTCTAGGGATCCAGCACAGGAACAGTATAAACTTGTGTAAATGTTATCACCTATCAACAATGATCAAAAATCCAAATGGACAAGGAGAATGACTTCCTTGACAGACCTCTTCTAGGACATCAACCGACTGGAACAAATTTTCTATGGCCACAATCCTGAACATGATAACTTTAATACTTTACTTTAGAACTGTCTTAACTACACAAACTTTAGGAAAACAAATCCAAACAGACAATTGAGCAAACCAGTACATCACGGTCAGTGTAAATTTATATAAAACAAGGAAAAACAAAGGGATACCAAATTGATTTGGGTTTTATCAAGGCACCTATTGGAGAAATAGCCTTAGCCATCATTGAAAAATGATCCCTGTTTACAATCAGAATTTTCACATCACTTTTCTCTCCCTGTTTTCTTATACATAATCATATATACACAATATAGAAGATATGTGCTGTGAATAAAACAACTCAAAAGGATGCAAAAGGCCAGGTTCCCATTAAAATCATTGATCTTAAAATCGGTGATGTGAAAATTCTCAACTGAATTGTGAGGGTAGGTTTATTGCTATCCAGTTGTATAATAAAACATTGTCAAAACCACATCACAGATCCATGCAAGATTTCATTGTTTCAGCAGCAAACCAGTGTACCAGTTCACTGGACTGGTATTTCTATTCCTTGAATACACCAGCTGAAAATTAATGTGTTTTCATATTTAATCTACAGCTCTAAAGTAGCAGTCTGTTTCACTAATAAAATGACTGCCCTATCAAGCTTCATAAAGCATTAATGCTATATATTTTGTTTCTTCAAATAACTTGGTAAATTAAAAATGCAAATTTTTTTCTTCTGCAATGTACCATGGCCAAAAATGACGTATATTTCATGTTTCCACATACAATGTGATGTAGAATAGAATTTTTGCTTTTGAGTAGACTTCACTAAAAACATTTCAGTAGTTCTTCTCCCATGAAATAGCATAAATGCAGTAATAACTTTGACACATTTGCTATATCAATGATTTCGTCAGTATTTGTGGAACGAAATGTCTATCTTGTGTGTACATCTAACCTGAGGCATGAACTACTTCAAATTTGATTTTCTATTGCATACTGCCTATTGTACGTGGAGTCAACAGGTGTTATGCCAGTGTCATTTAGGACAATTATTATGAAAAGGGACAGCTTGACTGATATGTTTGCTATGAAAATAGGAAAAAGGTAAAGTATATTATTTTGGCACTTATTGAAAAACAATTATGTAGATCACAACTCTGATGGATGTAAACATCCAAATTATTTCTTCAGAAACTACATTGTGCTTCTCTAAGACATGAGGAATTCTCCTTTCACGTCTTGATGAAGATGACAGTACATAAAACACCAGCACTGTCAAAAACTTCAAAAACTCAGAACTGTGTCAGGGACTTACAAAACAGTTCTCTGCATAGGAAAGTTTTTGGCAATGTATACTTTTTCAAGAGCTTATTTCTGAACATCTGCTTCTGACAGAAGGCTGAATTACATAAATATATGTCAATAAGAGAAGAATGAGCAACACTGGGTATTGTAAACAGTAAATACTGATAGTAGGGAAAATAGAGATCACGGTCAACACACAATTTGATCAAGGACCGCCATTAAAATATGGCACGGTTTGTAAAAAGCAAGATATGAGTAAATAAGTATCATACGTTGAAATGCTGATTCCCTGTACCCTCCCTCCCACCCCCTTTCCCATAAAAGACGACTCTGACGACTCAAAACAACTGCATACCTGTCATGGGGTACAGACTCAAGCCTCGGAGGAGTCGGCACACAGTAAAATCAGTGTACAATAACTAATACAATGATTTTACCTGTGTATCATTGTATATCATTGCAATGTGATTTTCTCAAAAATTAACATAAACTAGGGAATGGCAAAAAATAAAAAGCACATGCTTCAATTGATAAACAAATCATTTTTCAATGCAAAACTGTAAGTAAACACTGAGTTAACTGGAACGATCAACCCAAACATGAATAACTGTTAAAATCAAGTAGTACCAACTGCAATTCTCCTGCAACAGTGTAAAGTGTTATTTCAAGAGGTGGCCGGCCCAATGTGAATCCTGGAATTCCGTCTTTTCACGGTGATCAGATGGCAGCTCTCTGCAATGGGCATTGCTTTGACAAAATCAACAGAAAGAGAGATGATCAAAAAATATCAGCTGAACATTAGGAAAAATAACATTGCAAAACATCAATTAAATATATAATTGTATATGAAAAGTGTAATTAATAGAAAAGTATTTCAAAAATAATACAGGATAATACCAAATAAAAGAAAACGCCTAATTGTAGACACGTCAACCTGCTGACTCTTCTCTCACCACAACTGTCAGCGTTGAGTGGTCACTAAATACTGGGCAGGCAAGGTAGGAGTGATTAGTGCTATTTGACTAAATTCTGTCTCTCTCTTCTCTCTCTCCAATAATAAGAATGGTAAGTTTCTCAACTGAATAATCCGCATGTATAGGTGTGACATCTATTGACCACACTTTAACTACACGAAATAAAACTATAATGTAATAAACTAAAAGCCTGAATAGAGCTGTACAGTTAGAGCACCAAAAATTAATATGTATATGTATATATATAATGTGTATATGTATAACAATGTCCCTGTCTAGCTCCGACACAGAGTACCTGTGAAGTTGGGGGAGGGGGAGGAGGGAGGGAGGGAGGAGGCCACCTCGCTGCCTCCCCTGATATTAATAATAAAAACAGTCTGGTCTCAAAACATGCACTCAAAACGTTAGCCATCTACGATTGGTTACATTTCTCCTCATCCTCTGCCACAGCAATGGCCATAACAAACACTTCTTGATCTATTGTTATTAAAACATGTCAACTCTTCTCCCGTTACCCTTCATTGAATCCTGACCAAGATGGAAATATCAGTCTTTACACGGATGTGAAATCCTCTCTTTTTTTTCTCTCAAAAGTAAACTTGGTAAACTTGAAAATTAATCTTCAAAACTCTAAATGCAAACAGTTCAAAAATCTTAAAGGAGTTGACAATAATAAAACAGTATCTCAAAAAGTTAACATTTTTTTTTTTACAGTATTATGAGTTAAATTCAAAACTGGAATTGAAAAGAACATGAACACCATCTAAATGAATGAAAAGCTCGTTGTGATGACCACTAAAACTAGATTGTCTGGAGTGAAATGTTCCGAAACGTCAACACTTGGAGACGACTAAACAATGCACGGAAGAGGGTGAGCTCAAAAGGGAGCAACACCTCTTCAATCATTAAACTGCAGTCCAAAAATTTACTGGATAAAATATATCTTCTGGAATACCTTTGAAAAACTAAATATTCACATTTAACTCTTCCATGAAATGGCCCTAAGATTAGGAAATGGCATAAACCAATATGAAATTAACACAGTAGTAAACAACAACATTTTGATTAGATGCATACACTAAATAAGTATGGTGGGTAAAACTATGAATGGTCTTTTAGATATACAAACATTTTGCATGAGCAATCTTGGCTTCTCTATAGTATATGCAAATAACTTCAAAAAAGGTGAATAAATTTACAACACAAAAGTGATAATTTGGTCAACATCACCAATGAAAATATAATATGATCTCTTGTAAAGCTTTATACTATGAACACAGAAAAAAAAACAATAATCCCTTAAGGCACAGCAAAAAATAATGGTCATGTTAAGACTGAGTATATGTGACTAGAAATAAAGCATGTTGCATAAGGTTGATTGGCAATTAGAGCCCAAATATGGTTACTTTTATCTACGGCTAGGAGACTGACTGTCCCTGGACACCCAATCTGTTCATAAAACGTGACAAAATGTTAACAATCTGACTATTGGATACAGTTATATAAATCTGTGCTTAAAAAACTATATATCTTGCCAACAGAGGTTAGTTACCTCAAGGAATCATTATCCTGTATTCAGTATTAATTGTGGACCTAAATAAATGTAATATAATAATATAAGGATAAACAGTAAACATAATAGTAATATAATAATATAACTAAAGGAATCCAATAGTAAATCCCCACAGTTACACTGAGGAATATTGGCACATGAGTTAAGTGATATATAAAGTGTTTAACACCAGAACATGGTGGTTATTCTTGGCAAGTGTGACAATGTAACCCTCAGAGGTGATCTTTAGCCCACAGCAACGTGACACTTTCACGTAGGGACACTGGAACTCTCCTATCAGAGAGCCATCCCGTTGGAACACCGCAACGTGGAAGCGATTGCCGTGACTGTCACCTACAAGGACATCGCCTGCATCGCTGATGTCAATGCCGTTGGGGTAGTTGGTGATGTTCTCACAACCAATGCGTCTCATGAACTGTCCGTCCTCGTTGAACACTACCACACAGTGGCCCTACAAGATAGAGGAAGAGATTCTGACCTTTGTGGCTCATTTCCACACCCACTATGCTACACGACAGCAATGTTTAAAGGAAAGCAAATTTTTCTGCTTGCTTTCCATGACATTTCCATAACAGTGGTATGCCCCCAATTACTTTCTGTAATGAATAGTTGTTGCATCAATGTGACACGTAAGGAAACTACGTCCTGATAAACTTGTGGCAATCAATGTAATGATCCATGCCACTGAATATAGTGACTACAGCTGGTGTGACAGACCGAACCATCAGTTAATGTATCAATCTCACTTGCTTCAGTGATTATAAATGAGCTTGGGCGACTAATCACTATTCAAAAGACATAAAACATCAACAAAACTTAAGAAAGTTTTTCGCATGGTCATGTTTGTTACATCAAGACATAAACAACTAACATAGTTTCTGATTCACAAAACTGAACTGTATATATAGCATACTTGTATAGGTGTATCTCAACAGGAACTGTCCTTGATCATCTTGACCATGCAATAAATTGATTTGTTTTCAGTGTTATGATTGTGTGATGTTATTGCCCACACTTGTTCTGTTTATGATAACAATGATTCATCAATTACTGAGCTGTGATTATCAATAAGCATATCACTAACAACAAAACATATAACTCAGCCTTACCACCAGATCCCCTTTAGAAACTATCTGAGGTACTGGAGATCTCTCTCATCCAGAATATTGAAAGGAAACTAAAGGTAAACAGTGACACTTCATCAGTCCCACTGGATGTGTAAACCTACATACCTTAAAGTCACAGACAAAGTATTCCTTCCCACTGATAGCAATGTCTGATGGTTCTCTCATGTAGTCACTACAGTCAAACCACTTTATCAGATCTCCAGATTCACCAATACAGAAAACTGTAGGTGAAACACTATCAACCGCCACAATGTGACCTGTAAAAGAACACAGACTATGTTACAGTTTCCACAAATAGGAACTAATCTAATATTACACCAGACTCTCTATTTCACAGATTATATCCTAGACAAAAGATAGGGAATGGTAGTCCCAGTAGATAAGAGTTGTAATCGACCCCTAAAACCACAATCAATTATCAATGTCTTCTGTCGACCAATTATCGACAAATGATCAACTACAAGTATGGATTTATGAACACAAGATCGGCTGATGAAACGACTGCTATACAACTGCTTCTAACAAAGATATGTTATATGACACAAGATTGTAACCCATTATTCAGAAATGGATTACAACACACTTTGACAAAAGGATATGGAAAATCATGTAGCATTTGACAAGTAGATCACGATATTTACAGTTAAACGAAATGTACAGAGCTTATTTGTGCGAAAATTGAAAAAAGTTGAACTCTAGATCTACATGTCAAATTTGATGCATAAATCAGGATATAATGGCCATATATCTAAGAGTAGACGTGACAAATATCAATAAAGCTACCCATTTCCATCCTTGTTCATGAATTTGATGAAAATCGAGCCTTTTGCAAATGCCAAATATTATTGCAAAGCAAACAGGTGTGGGAAAGGCATTTTGTTCACAGTTAAGTGCTGTATATGCTCAGGAGTATTCGTTGTTTTTAGAATAATTTTTTTCATGACATGCGTTTACGAAACCCTAATCAATGCTTGCTGCAAGTCACTATCTGCACAACAAGAAAGAAACTGCTCCCACAGCAATTTATAAATATACTTGACTGGATTATGGCTGTGACTGAGAATTGAGCTGGAGGTATTCACAAATATTGCATGTACACCAATCGTTGATGTTATTCTTGAAGATAGCATACAGTGTTATCAACCGGAAATTATTTTAACTATCACATTTTGAGTGTCCTGCGATCAATAAGCAGATTATTTCATAGATCGGTGCACCACTACCAGTAGATAGATGTTGTGAGAATTCAAAGTCAACTAAGTATGAAACATGACTACTGACTGGTCAATGCCATAAATTGACATCACCCTATGAGACATCATTTGACAACACAACAGTTAATGGTCCATCGGTAAAGAATCACAGGGCCATTTTTAGCTGCAGCTGCCCGCTCATTTCTGATAACCAGAGGACAGTTTCTTGTTAATGCCATTCATTTTAACTGTAACACTACGACTTACTTATAGTCAGTTTGCACATAACAAACGTGTTGGAGGGAACTAATTTGTCTGGCGATTGTGCAAGTTCAAGGAGTAATATGACTAACCTTTGACCTGGGGGAACTTTGTCCTCATATAAATAATGTATTTCTTTCACGAAAAACAGCATAAAAAGGGTTGAATTAGAATGGGGATAACTGTACTGTCTTTAACTAATTGGGGACATATACCAGTGGTAATATAGCCCCTAGTTATCCCCTAATTATGCAGTAACAACTATGCATGCTTAGCTTTTAACCGATTTTAACTAATCGACTGTTCAACCCAATAAAAACAAAGTTAATTAGTATAGGTTAACACTGTGGGATACAAGAGTGATCAGAAGATGACATATCCCTCTGGCCCCCACATATTTGAAAGGACAAATCATCCGACAGTTACTTATTGTGTTTTTAGACCAAGTCAGAATTGTTTCCATGGAATTCATGAAAAATATAAATGACATATATCTGTAATCAGTAAAAGTCACCATTTAAAGATCTCTCTCGTATATCTGCCAAGATCTTTTGCAAGATATGAAATGGTTTTCGAGTTGTGTTCATGGAACCAAGAAAATAATACGTCATAAAAACCTGTAAATAGCAAAAGGCACCACCTTGGGGTCTGCCACACATATCTACCAAGTATCACTGACAGATATTAAGAAGTTTTTGAGTTCTGCTCCGGAAACGAAACACACCTCTCACTTTTGAGACTAAGTACGATACGCTTCCATGCAAACCAAGAACATAATACATCACAAGATCCTGTACATAGCAAAAAGCACCACTTTAGGTTCTGACTGATATATCTACCAAGTTCTGCAGAAAAATACTGAACAGTTTTTGAGTTCTGCTCCGGAAACGAAGCCCACCCCACCATAAGACTAACACTAAAATGTTCCATGGAAAAACAAAAAAAAATATAAATGCCAAAAATCTGTAAATAGCAAAAGGCACAACCATAGGCTGAGATTACTATATCTATTAAGTTTGGTGTAAAAATATTGAACAGTTTCTGAGTTATGATTACAAAATGATTACGGACGGACAGACAGATGAGGTGTCGACTATATCCCCCCACATTACATGCGGGGGGAGGGGGGGAGGGGGGAAGAGGAAGAAGGAATTAAAAAAAACCAAAAAAACAAAAAAACAAAACAGGTAGTAGAACTTTACTTACCCTGCTGTGTAATAGCCAGTCCAGCTACAATGTCTATGTAGCGGATAGCTATCTTCTTGACAAAATGTCCATTCTTTGTAAAGATTTGCATTCGTGAGCGCTCATTACCACGGTCACACACAACATACTTCCCTGATGTCCTCATCACAGCCACCTTACGCGGATACCATAGCTGTCCCTCCTCTCGACCTGCAGTATAAGCTGGAGTTACTCAGGTGTTAGATTATTTCAGGTAGGAAGATCCAAAAATTCTGATCGTCATGATATCTTCCAACTCACGAACACTCATATCAAACATTAAACTGGAGGTTTATCAGTACATGCTTATCAGTACTTCCTAAACATGATATTACAATTTTCAGATAGAGCGTTTGTCCACATTAATATAGAAATGGTCATCACACATTTACGACAGCAATTTGGGTTTGACCACTATCTTTCCTTTTGATGATGTACAAAGGCTTTAAAATGCTTATGCATCAAAATTTAGGTGTTGTGACCTAATGAACAAGATCCTATCACAATAAAGTTTGTCACCACAGTTCTACAGAAAGAGTAGGATACACCACTTTTTCATAAATTATGCAAGAACAAGCATAACTGTCAAGCATAACTGAAACAAAACAATGTCTGATTTGAAAGTAGATACAGAAAGCTTAGCTGCCAAATCCATCAATCTGATTCATTTTCCAAGAAAAGGTTCAATATTAGTGAGTGAGTGAGTTTCAGTTTTACGTCGCACTCAGCAATATTCCAGCTATATGGCGGCGGTCTGTAAATAATCGAGTTTGGACCAGACATTCCAGTGATCAACATCATAAGCAACGATCTGCGCAATTGGGAACCGATGACGTGTCAACGAAGTCAGCAAGCCTGACCACCCGATAACGTTAGTCTCCTCTTACAACAAGCTGAGTCGCCTTTTATGGCAAAATGGGTTGCTGAAGGCCTATTCTACCCCGGGACCTTGACGGGTCGGTTCAATATTAAATGACAGATTCCACAATATGCCAACTACATGACATCCTCGATATCTCCAGGGTCTATGTTCCGAAAAGTCTCCACTATACCCTGGATCCATCTACCCTGGATTTCTTGCATATGTTTTAAAAAAGGTTTCGGACAGACCTATAAAGTTGCATGTATGATTTCCCCAATTGTGAGTCGGACGGCGAGCAAACCTTCGCAGTAGCAACTGCTATCTTTGTTGACACTGGCAAGTTCGGTTATAACGGCGACCACTCTGATTGGCTACTGTGAGAAAGCGGAGTCAGCAAAGGGAGGTAATAAATTTATCGGGCTGAGCCGTAGATGCATCCAGGGTATAGTGGAGACTTTTCGGAACGAATACCCCGGAGATATCGAGGATGACTACATGATTGTGGACTGTAAATATTGGAGTCTATGTTTGTTGATGTTTAATGTTGATCTCACCAAAATTTTAGCTAAAGCATGACAGACTAAACGTTCAAGTCTAGGCCTGACATCCAGTTATTGACAAGTTAACTTACTAAATGAATCAACACAATTGGGATATTATGACAAGCTTAGAATGAGTCTGCCCAGGTATTCCTTAAGTTGGCTCCTACATGCAAGTTTTGATGGAGACCCAATAATTCTAACCAGCATCTTTATGGGTCAATAACTCAAGGTGCTTGGACTATTCTTATCAGAAGCTCCACACAACAGAGTCAATGACTGTATGATGTACACACCTGGTATGCCGAACTGGTACTTGAACTCTCCAGTTTTCTCGAACACCTGAATCCGGTGGTTGTTAGTGTCAGCCACAATGATGTCTTCATCAATACCCAAGCAAAAGCCATGGGGAGAGTTGAACTGACCCTTGCCTGGACCCAGCTGTCCAAACTTGCATCTGGGCCAAGATAAACATCAACACAATGACAAAGGAAAGATCTGACAGATTTGAGACCAATTCATTTTTTTATGTTCAGCATCGGTAAACAAGCATTCAGCATTGTGAAAATGCAAACTAAACAACAGAAGACAGACAAGCAGTCAACAAGAAGAAATCTGGTCTGTACTCTACTGGTGGTCAAGCAGCACTGAATCCTTGTGTTCACCCAAACTTTGACTTGTAGGCATTAAGGGTTCACTAAGAGTCAAATGGTATCATTAGGAAACTCAAGGACCCAACTTCATATTCACTTAAGTAGTAAGAACATGCTAAAAATCTTCGCTCGGAGGTGGGCACCTAAACCACTCCATCAAACCCACTCAGCCACCGAGGCTTCTACTTTAACAACTGACTGCATACTTTGTGTGCACATCTCTGAGTTTAACAACTTTTGAGTGGGATTTGAGAAGTTGGCAATTTACTTCCACAATACAGAGACTTTATGGCAGAGTGAGGGTAGAAGATTTTGATAAGATTCTTGTATTCTTGCTATTCATGTTAAATGAGTATCAAAATAACATCTGACAAGTTTGCAAAGCGCAAAAGGAATACTTTTCATACCTGATCTGCATTGCACTCATCTTGTTCACTCGTCGCATTGGTGGGAACTGACTACTGCCACCAGCCACAGATGGATCGAAAGTGGTAATATCTGTATCATCTGGAGAGTTCATTAAGTTGCTCATATTCCCAAGTCCCATGGTTTCAAGGTTGGCCAGGCTGGTCAGATTGCTGAGATTACCAAGTGCGCTGCTGACACCATTCATCTGCTGAGACGACTGACTGAACAGATTGGCCAGTGTATCCAGGTTGGTGGAGTTGGGGGACCGCTGAGAGGCATTTGTGAGAATGTTCAGGGATGGGTCCGGTTGAGAGAGCGGGGTCTGAGTACGACTGCTTGGGTTCGAATTACCTCCACCAGACCCAGTGGAGGGGTTGTTTATGTTCATTCCCGATATCACCTGACCATTCAGAGTCACTTGACCTGAAACGCAGATGGGTCATAATAACATACATTTCAACTGCAACACATGACTGACAACAATGTTAAATGGAAAAGGTAGCACCATTACAAATGATAACTGGTATGCAGCAGCACATCATAAATCTCACTTGAATCTGCACACAAACTTCAAGCAGGAAGCAATGCCACAATTTTTTTATAACCAAAAAGACCCTTGTGTTGCTAACAAAGATACAGAAATTGTGCATCCAGCAATCTTATCCTAAATCCTAATGACTAGTACGTATCTGTACAATTTAAGGGAACAACTGTGCATATCTTACTTTCACTTTTAGTCCTTAGCAGAGAATGAACAATTTTAGTCAAACGAACAGGCTGGACTGTGGACTGTGGACTGTGGAAGACTGCACGCTTTTCATAACATCATTCAGTTTGAGGATGCATAACATCTGTCCCTTACCTTGATTGTTGAAACCAACAGATCCAAGTTTAGCCATGGCTGCAATGTTGATCATGGTGGCACTCTGACTGCTACCAGTGCTGGCTGCGTCCACAGATATCCCACTGTCAGACATTGCTGGGCTGTGGGAGTTACGTGACAGACTGCTGTCTTGACTCGAGGGGTGCCCAACACCGGAGATGCACCGCCCAATAGGAGGCGGCACAGACACCATGTTTTGCAGAGAGTCAACAACACTACCGTTGATTGAGACAGGGGTGATACATCGCAGTGATGGCATAAACTCAGAGATGCTTGATCTGGCAGCCATCATGGAGCTGGTTGGGCTGAGAACTCCATGGGGCAGGGAAAAGGCATCATTGTCGAATGATGAGTGCAGTGATGACAGCTGAGTGTCAATCTGTTAAAGGAAATTGTGAACATGCGTAACAGAATTTTCACAAATATAATAGAATGTATATAATTGAGTCTGGACCAGACAATCCAGCTATCAACAGGATCAGTGTCAATCTATCAACAGGATCAGTGTCAATCTACACAATTGGGATACGATGAAATGTCTTCACTACGTCAGCAAGTCTGACTACCTGATCACATTACAGGGTTCGATTTAGAGCTTTGTTACTTGTACTAGTGCATCCCAATATTACAAAGTGCAACCTACTTATTAGTCTAACATCAGTTGCAAGTCAATAATCACAAAAACTGTAAATATCAGAAACAAAGCCTATCCCTCCATTTTGTGACAGAGCCTGAAACGTTTCCATTGAAACTGAGAAAACAATAAATCACAAAAACCTGTAAATAGCAAAAGGCACAACCACAGATTCACTCTATTGTATCTATCAAGTTTGGTCTAAAAATATTGAGCGGCTTTTGAGTTATGCTCTGGAAACAAAATGATTACAGACGAGGCGTTGACTATATCCCCTGCATTACCTTTTAAGACCACTGGTATTATCCAAATCATGAATGAAAATAACCATGGATAGTAAAAACAGACAACAGTCAAGCATTAAAACATTTTTCCTTAAGAAAACGAGTGTATCAACTGACAAAAGTGGTAAACCTTACTCAGAGACTGAGAAACGTGCCAACGTTGAACCGAAGTGATTTAACTGACACTGATGATACAAGGGTGGGTAACCTAGTAGAAAGGAAAGAATATCTCTCATCTTTTTTATTTTCAATTATTTTTGGAGTAAAATCCACAACAGACATCATCCAGTTTCTTCACATGCATTTCTTTACATCCAATGAATCCAAGAAGTATCAACTTAACATACCTTCATCTCTTCCTTGGCAAAAGATCCAAAGGTTTTCTTGGCAGCTTCCTTGAAGACATCTGTGTTAGCATTGAACTTAATATCCACCGAGACATCCAGCTTGGGGGTGTTGTTGATGAGGGACATCAGCTGGCTTGTGATAAGTTGTTTCACCAGTAGCATCTGAACACTGTTTCCGTGTTCCAGGACACGTTCTGTGAACTTACAAGCATCTTCTATCTTCTCCACTGTGCTGCCCACGATGTGAAACATTTCCATAATACCTAGTTCCTGTGAGGAGTGCATTTCTTCCAGTTCCTTCAGTAGATCATCCTTCGAAGAACAAACACTAATTGTTACCCAATGGACGCGAGAAAGTGATAAATTGTTTCACACAGGAAACACTTCAAGTCATGCACAAATAATAACATGTCATGACATATAAAACTTCGCAGTAATGCCACATAATGAAAACCATTCCCCAAATTCACTTTTCTTAGAGCAGTCATGTATCAACTGATCAATTAAAGTCAGGTCTTGACTCCAGTGAGGTTCGAAAATCAGAATTACACAAGTTCAAACAATCAGGTATACTTACTTTCCTCATCTCTAGTATAGCTTTGCAGCTCTGGAATGTTTCTTGAATGAGGCCCTTGGCATTGTCACGCTGTATCTGCAGCTCTGACAAAGCGTTCTCCAAATTAGAGGTAGCCTCCTGACAAATGGTCACCTTGCTCTTACTCTCCGTCACCAGCGACCTGAGTTCTTCCTTCTGCTGCTCCTCAACATCAGAAATCTTCTCATGGCTGTGTTCTGGCTGACGATGCTCACTCAGCATACAATCGTTACAGATGGGCACCTACAACCACACCAACAAACGTAAACCACTGAGTCTTACATTTAAGTCCACAATACCTTAGCTTTCTTGGAAAATAATTAGGTCTGACAGACTGTTGATGCTTCCTAAATTACCTCATTCTCTTCCCACAGATGTTACTTGTCATATTTCGCAGTTCTCATAAAATCCCCTAGCGGCAAAAAATGGCAGATTTATTTCCCCTTTTTCTATCCAATCAGAACACGTGTAACATCGACCTAGATTTAACTTGACATGACATATGACTTATGACATGACTGAGTTCTGTCTACAAGAAACATTGGAGTATTGCGCTCGGGAAGAGGTTCTAGTTTTCACGATGCATCAGGAAATTACCGAGATATTGCGAAAGAACACTTTTGAAACAAGGTCGCTGATTGCACTACTAAATCTGATTGCCTCCAATCACGAGTCTTAAAGACTTGCACCATGAAAGGGTCGTATTAGAACAGAGGTTACGTAGGAAGATATGACAAGCAACCACTGAGTAGAGAATGAACTTACCCAGAATGTTCTGGAACAAAAATCTGATACAAACAGGTGAGGTGAACTTTCCCTATCTTGCACAGTGTTTTTAAAATCACATTACACGTATGCCAGTTAAGTTACACCCATGACATCACAAATAATTCAAACTCGGTTTTATTTGACAGATTCTTCATACATTTTACTATTAAAGGACAAATAGTCAATGTCGAGAGTCAATGTCACATCAAGCAAAACATATCAGGTGTGAACAACAAAAAAAGCACTTGTTAAAAACTGTAAATAAAACAAATTTCATATCTTAAACAGAAATTTGCTAAACAGAGAAAGAGGGGGAAAGAGTGAAAGGAAAGAGGCAGACTCTGAGAGATGCCAACTGTTATTTCGAGCTTTCAACTTTGTGTCGGGGAAAAAATATTGTACATTCTGAAAAGAATGATGACAGTTTCAAGACTTCATAGAAACTTTTATTAACTTTTGTGTACACTTCCCCTTTGATGTTTATCAGACATTGAGTAAATATCTGCACAACTATGTAACATGTTAGATACTAAAGTTATAACTATGCACTAGATTCAGGGGATATAAGACTGGTCTGCCAAGATTGTCCCCAGTCATTGACTACTGGCCATGTCGATCTCTGCTGCTATTTTATCATTCATCTTGAAGAAAAAGACATGGGACAAACTGACCTGGCAAGTATTGCAGTAGTATTTCAGGTTTTCACTTGTGTGGATCGGACAGAAAATTGGTTTGTGGATTGTTAAGCCGCCTCCATTCTGTAGTTCCTCGAAAGACACCACCTTGAGTAAACATAAAAATATGGCCAATGAAGTGGGGGAAAAATCAAAATCACTGATGTATTTATGAAGGAGTGAGTGAATGGGCAAGTATTGCCTAACATGGCATTGGCAAGTTTGCAGTTTATTCATGGAAGTGTATTTGTAAAGATTAAAGCCTGTCAGATGATAGTCATCTGATCTGAAATCTGCATTTGCTGAGAAAACTATGACCATCTGGCCCAAAGATTTTGCTGATTTTTGCTTTTGCAGGTTTTATTACCATTTGAGAAGTGCTTCATTTGCACAATCAGATGATGAATATCTACCCATCACTTTAACACAATGCATAAGCTGCATCATGAAGTGTCTCAAACATTGCTATTCAAAACGATAATGGAAATGTGTGCCCAAATTATTCAGATGATTTTGGCACATACGGTCACCCCTCTCAATTATGCTCTTTGTGATACCGTGGATTTGGTTAAATTGCAGGGTAATCCGTGGCTTCCACAAAAAAACCTGCTGTTCAGCTACCACACATCTTCACGTCATCAGAAAAATCATATCAATAAATTCTCTGTTTTGCTCAGGTTAATCCAGGGCTTGATTTAAGTGGTGCTAACAACCTAAGATAAAAACCTAGTTACAACAAACACCAGGTTGCAATATATGATGAGGGAAATATGCTTTTGAATTTTTCATGTTTTTCCTGAGGTGTACCCACTGAAAAATTGACTTGCACCTGGTGCAAGTTAGACTAACTGGGTTGCATTTGTAATATTGGTCTGCAACAGTGCAAGGAACAATGAACGAAATCGAGCCCTGTAATTGTGTTGTTAACTAGCAAAATTCAGTGCAAATTGCAATGAAAAGTGTTCATCATACATATCTATGGGTTTTCAGATGCTTAAAAACATTCATATAAATCAGATGAATAGCAGAACTTTACGAAGACATATGCCATCAGCCAAGTACTTACAATGTTTGCCGTAATGCATTAAATTAACTTCCTCAATTTCATCTTATATGATTAATTCAAATTTTATTTTCATTCATCAAAATTGCATACAGAAACAGAAAAGGTGTGAATCACCTCAATCTATACGGGTACACCTTCCACAGATCATGTTCACAAGGGACCACTTACCACCTACCTCAATAGCACCCATTTGATACTATTCCCAGCAATCATGAACTGATTACCACCTACTTATCCATGGACCACAGACCCAGACAGAGAAACTCATGAATAAAGTATATTTGACAATATTTATTACCAACATATTGTTTTTACAATGTAAGTGGCATATACCATGGAAGTTAATGGTGACTTGTTAAACTGTCTCATATTAAAATGTATCCAGCCATGTATTCCAAAGTGCCAAGCCCATGTTAATTATTATGTTACATATGCTACACCTAAAAATTAATATGTTGTGGCTCTGATTGCCTGACCCACCCTTAAATACTAGAGCTGACCCTATTTTTACTCATGAATAAAAAAAGAACGAGCTTTCAGATATCAATAATTTTCACCTGGCACCGAAAGGTGTCAGTCTTACTAGCAGATAGTCGAATGAATGTAGTAAGCTTGACTTAATAAACAATTACACATTGACAAATGTGGCATTAGTTTGTACTTCAAGTAAATAACTAAAAAACCAGAAATCCTGAATACCTACCTGCCCTTAATTTTTAACATGCATGAGCGGAATCACATTATTTTTTATTTATTTTAGCAGAAAACATGCATTGTACTAATGTGACAGCAATAAATACCATCAACATTTTACCCGAATGTAGTGATCATTATTTACTGAATCATTGATATGTTGGAGTAAAACTTTTACACTGCCAATTGCTATTTCCAGCTTAGTTGAATCTATGAGTGCCTGGGCAGCAGGAACAATACTTCAATTATCATGTCTTGTGATGTTTGACTGCAAGTTTCCTATACATACATCTATTATCATTTCAAAAGTCTGGGTTTTTTTCAACTCTGACGATACGATATAGTTTTGACTGGGCACACTATATAAAATAAAAGTTCTGTTACAGCCATGGGAAATATGATTTTACTTGACTTTTATCCTGTGTTATGAACAAAACGGTTTTATCCGGGGATTCCAAGACCTGATTTACGCTGAGGGATGACTGTCAATACATCATACAGTCAAGGTTAATTTGTAACACTTGAAAACAAACCATTGGTCTAAGTGCACTCTTTTCTACAAATTAGTACAATTGCAGTAAAATTCAATTAACTGGCACTGTTGCAATTTTTCACACACAACAGACATCAAATGCACGCATAATCACCTATCCATTCTACATGTATAAATATGCACCTCATTTACTATATTTCTTATTTGGATCTATGACAATGTATGTACATGTCACTTACTTTGTGATTTTCAAAACATCGCATGAACTGATGGGCAGTGACACATATTGGACACAGGAAGCTGGCACAATCACTGCACCTGGCCACTGCCTTCTCTTTGGCTTTGCAACTGGTACACACCAACTGCATGTCTTCCATGTCGGTCATGTCCAGCATGTCGGACAAAATATGCTCTGTGGGCAGGCCACTGGCCCCCCCTGGAGGGATGATTGTCTCCTGCTTGCATTGCGAGCATACTATATTCGGACCAGACGGTGTCACAAAGACAGCTGAATCCTTCCCGTCGTCTTCATCCTCATCCTTGTCTTCTCCTATCTGTTTCTCAAGACATGCCTCACAAAAGACGTGTAGACATGTCAGCACTTTGGGTTTCTTCAATTTCTCCTCGCAGATTGGGCATTTTTGCTCCTCATTTTCCAGTGAAGATGAAGTCAGAAGCGGAGAGGAAATGGGTGACTCCTTTGGTGAACCGTCCTCAGAGGCCATTACTTACACAAGATCCTGAAAACAAAGCATTAAGAAGCAATATTTTGTAGTGGTCTGAAGTTAATCTGAGAGATAAGAAGGGGTTGGTATATATACTATGCCTCAGGATGTAATGTAAGGTTGAAATGAGCCCCAAAACTTTTATTTTCACAGAAAATGCAGAATTACGACAACGACCAAGACACAATTTCCAACACTGGCAGGGGTACTAAAAACTAGATAACCAAATCTGACCTGCTACAAAACTATATCATTTTATCCTTGCAGCTGGTCAGAATTGGTTTCCTTGTTTGTCAGTGGTTCTGGGGACCTATTTTACTTCTGGTCGACAGTATAAATTTACTGTAAACAGGTCATCTTTGCTACAAATAAGAACTAAATATAACAGACAAAATGTGAACACGCTAAACATTTGCATCCCATTCAAGCAGGACAAACTATAAATTGAGGATTAGTGAAATAGGCTTCACACAAGACCTCTGGATTAGTCTTCAAAAGAGGCAGCTTAGCCATATAAATTATTGTATGGGATACAAACATAGTAAGGTCAATAGGATATAAAACAACTGCAGCAGTGTTTGCCTTTGGCACAGAAATTTAGGAGCTGTCCTGACAGCGAGTCAGCTTCGGAACTTTCAAGACATCAAATGTCATTGTTGAATAACAATAACACGGTAAGGCTGGTCAGGTATTTTATCAGCATGGAGCAGTTAACTCACATATAATATACTTAGCAGTTTTAAACAACAGGAAACTACAAGCTTTGATTATCTGACCTTAAGGCCCAGTAGCATTACATTAACAATGATGCAAAGTCTTAAATTCACTGCGCCATAGAGATAATTTGTGACTAAATTATGCAGGTTTTCTGCAACAGGGCAAACACTGCTGCAGAGGAAATCAACCAACTAATGGCCATCAAAAACATAAGCCAATTATCATTCACTTATTGAAACAATCCACAGTGCAATACTGCCAGGGGAAAACACTGTTGTGTTGAAGGTGAAAGGATATGTTAACTTTTCAAGTTATCCAAAATTCCACACAATCACAAAATAATGAATGATAAATAAGTACTAAAATATTATCAAGCTTTTACTTGGTGAGAATCACAACAGTCATGTTTTGCTGTATATTAACAGTGGGCAGGACAAGGCATTCTTCAAAGTTTAAGAATAACATGAAATATGAAATACTGTCTTCTATCATATTCAAAGGTAACTACAAACTGACCCACAAACATTAATGGAAGAAATATAATTCAATCTGCCTTTTCACCCAAATCAGTGAATTAATTTATGAAACTCCTGTTACAGTTTATCCAGTACAATTGACGTACCCTCTCAGCTCTAACCCCAAACTTTAAAACATAAACACACCGGAGACTTTCTAAAATCACAAATACTTAATATGCTATCATATTAATTTTAGACATCATGAGCTATGAAAAACACATACATTTTTGGACACCTATCCAGAAATGCTACGGTGCAGACACATATAACTCACCAAACATTCACCAACGATAAAATCCTTAGTAAAATTGTCACCTTACTAGTGAGTGAAGAACATATGAAAAGTGAATTAATTACCTAGGCATATAGCACTGCGTATAACCATGGCACTGGTTGTTGCTAAACAATCTGTAACCAAGCTGTGACCTACTTTGCTCACTGATTCCTGTTAGTGCGAAACCAAAGTCAGCTGGTTTGCATTGCTGCTCCGTTGTGGCATGTACACATTGTGCGGAAAGTGGCGTGGGTTCCCTCCACAAAACAATACACTAAAGAAAGGCGGATTAACTCATTCCATCACCACGTCAACAAACTATGCCTACCAAGTTCGTATATATATAAATAAGGATCCATAAATAGAATGTCGACCTCAAAAGACCTTGAACCTGGGCAATGGTAACCCTTTCACTTCACATAATTTTCGCTGTTTTGCTACCATATGGCCTCTAAACAAATATAATACCCATTATGGTAAGAAAGCGTAAATTCATATTTTGCATAATAATGATAATGTAAACAAAACGAGCCCATATCTACTTCCTGATTCTTAGTATTTCGATAAACAGGTTGTTTCCGTTCTGCCCTGTGCGATTTCCTGCTAATGCACGGGGCACGATATGAAGCCTCAGCAAAAGGGTTATGCAAATAAGTGTTTATTACCTACGCGCGGGAGACACGTCAGTGTTTCTTCATACATAATTCACTGAATTGATTACCAAAGTGAAGACAATATAAATTGCAAAATCATCTAAATAAAATAGCAAAATTCCATCACTTGCGCGCGCATGTGCGACGAAACCGCCCACGAGATATCAACACTTGTTGCATGCAACATACATAAATAAACATACGTATATAAACTATCAGTTAAATCGGAGATGCACCAATCAGCAACAATCCATGGGAACAAGGGGAAATTGCAGCAGGCAGACGATGAACATTTCCAAGACCTACATTCTGAGGTCACGTTCTGTCTCGTCGTTCGTGGGATTCATTAGCACACAGTCGACTGCGGAATTTGGAAGAAATCTCCGCACGTTCCCGCCCAAGAAAGGTTATTGGAAATGCGTGCAGGAAAATGACCTACCTGGAATGCATGAAGGGATGTTTCGTTACTGTTACTTGCGATGTTTAGGCAACACATTAAGGAAAATAGAAGCACGTCCACCAGGACACTGATCTACTTCCCGCCATCTTTGGATCGATGAAAATTTCAATGCACATGCGCACTAGTGCCTTCGCGGCGGGAAGAGTGAATGCGGTCGATCACGTGGAACAGGTGGTTGACAAAATTACAGAAGTTCCACATGTGTGAACTAATTGCACAATTCACAGAAACAGATAACCTACCAACTGTTATCACCACAATTTATGTTTACAACACATTTAAACAGTGGACTCTAAAGAGTTTGATATAGACAGGAGACTCTATCAAGTTGTAGGTTATTCCTGATACCGTGAAGGTCTCATGCCTTGTTGAAATAAGTGTATTTTCTCAAATCTATACAAGACCTATTACATGCAAGATGGGCAGTTGGTAGCATGTATAGTTCTGCATATCTTTTAGTTGTGTCGAGAGACAACTCTATCTAATACAGCTACACTAATATGTCAATTATTTTAAAACACAAATATTGCCTACATGCGATCATGGCATACCGAGTAGGAAATGTTTATCTCTACGTATCCTCTTGCACTGTTTCACTACTAAAATAAAAGTTGTGGCTCAGTTTCCACTGGTTTTGACTCACCTAAATGGTTTTCACTCGCGACCCCACTCCTACCCTAGCCGACACTTTCTAAAATTGACATAATTAGGATGTATACCCAAACCAAGACACCATTCAGCGTCTTAGACCTGCAAACCCACAACACTGTGATACTGGCAAATCTCAAGAGCTGCAAACAGGCAGTTTTCCAATGATTCGAATACTACCCAACTGGCCCAGAGCAACCTCCCTTGAAAGTCATGGCGTACACCGTCAATTGAATTGAATTCCCACTGCCACCAAATGTAAACGTTTAATATATGAACGACTCTTACCAGAGACCATAAAATAGACTATGGTCTCTGCTCTTACAAATTCCCGAAAATGATGGTAATAATTAAGTAAGTGGGCCCTCCCCAAAAACCTCGCCGGATCCGCCTTTCCAAATTTACACTCTCGGCGGGTGTGTGAAAAGGACAATTTTAGTTTATGCTATAATCCAGTTGCCCATTTGTTCATTTCCGTCCCATTGAAAATGTCCAGGCTGTTATAAAGATTTGATTGTGAGAACACGGTGAGGGTTACAAACGTCCTCTTTACAGAGCTGAATGGTTCCACACAACCGCAACACGGATAAAACGGCGCTCATACAATTGCGTGATTTATGGACTCGTATTGGCGCCACATTTGCCACTGGTAATTCCTATCGTCAAATGTCAAGCAACAAAATACTGAGCGCCTGCATATGCTTTGACTTAGACTTGAACTCGTGCGTGATTACAAATGTAATGAATGAACTAAATGCTTGATTTTTGTCACTGCATGTTCCGAATGCTTTAAAGTATTTTGGGTACACGGTTCCATAGTTACGAGTAATGTTTCTGTTTATTGCCAGACATGTTTGAGAACGATATGGAGACTGTATCAAGCTAGGCCATGGCGAGTCCAGTTTTCAAAATATTCATTTAGTTTTGCTATGTTTCCGGGATGCTTCGTAGGCAGAATAATGTCTTTCTACAGGAATCCGAACAGTGCAACCTCGTTATAACATTCTTGTTTCAATTCGCTTTAACGCTACAGCCACCTGACGAAGATATTCGTGTATAGGTCATGTTAATGTTTGATATTAGTTGTATCCTGGCGTACTGGCGCCTCACTCTAAAAGCGTAGGTTCGCATGGGACTCTACACAACTCAAAGTATAGAATGAGTATACTTTACTAATAAGGTGTAATCCCCAATGTGTGCATTAAATCTTTCGAAAGTAAAATGTTAGTGTAGAGTTTTAAATAGATTTTATATATTCAATCCAAAATATACACGAGGAATTACATTTTGCATCCTTATGTTGAGAATTAAACACGGCTGTTTGCGTTTCGAGTTAATGCTTGAGCTCACCGGACCACCCCCAGCGATTGTGTCTCATCGAAAATATGTAGGCTTGTGACAAGTTAAACAATAAAGGTGTTTTCTACGTTGAACAAGGCGTTACTACAAATACATCTACAAAGAAGAAAATGTGATTATTCACATGTCCACCTCTAATTTATGTTCGTAGTTTTTCAAATGCATTCATGTGGTAGAGTAAATTTTGAGAGACGCGTCACGTGATACCATAAGTTCACAATAAATGCACAAAAAACGGTAGATCTCTGTCACTACACGCTCAACCTTTCAGTATCTGTGATGCTAAAATAGGTCTGATAATGTGGTCGTATGGCAAGCCGTTTTCACATTTATTCAGGAATTACAGATATAAATTGTTTTAAAGATATCTGTATTATATTTAAAGATATCAATAATGATTTAACGATATCTGTAAATAATTGAAGATATCTCTAATTAATTTCACATATCCAAAAATAGAATTACTCATATCTCAAAATGTTATAGAGATATCAAGATAATATTTCGTGATATCTCTAAATGTTTTAAAGATATCTGCAAAACAATTACGATCATAGTGTACATAATTGTATTAGAAATTAATTCAAGATATCTTGAATTCAATTCAACATATCTTGAATTCAATTCTAGATATCTTGAAATGATCGGTACATATCCACAAATTTATTACAGATATCTTCAATTCAATTCAAGATATCTTCAATTCAATTCAAGATATCTTCAGTTCAGTTTATGATATCTTTAAAACAATTCAAGATATCTTTAATACCTTAATGAAAGTGAAAACGGCTTGCCATATGGTCGTACCTTTGTTAGCATTTTTAGTGTTTATTAAACGACTATGGACTTCGCAGACTGTGTTAATTGTTGAATAACAACATGAGATACTTCTGAGTAGATAGTTATAAGTTATACCGATCATAAGACGTGAAAATGCGCTGTAGTATCTGAAATATAGAAAGTTCTGGTAGTAACTGGCATTTAGTACTGGCATATACAAATGAAAATCGAGCCCTCTTTTAGTAAACTCAGGGATAATCTACAACAGGGATAGGTCACTCGCTTGCTTTACCATTTGTACTAATTAACGTGTGCCTCGTCATGCTCCAACGCATATGGTGACCTGGCTCGTTCACAGAGCAACTTCAGCTGAACTTCAGTCAGTTTATTGTATCAGTCGGAATTTTACAATGAATGAATTATAGTAAGAATTAAGACCAAGAATTATATGTGAATGACTGAAAGAAATAACGAAAAAGAATAAAGAAAGAAGTACATATGTGAATGAAAGAATAAATGATACACCGCGGCCTTCCCTCCCAAAGCATGCTAAAGAACGCAAAAGTATCGCGAGAAAACATGTGTTAACATCAGCTGTCCTTTTAAAAAAAACCTCTTTGAGACAGTTTTGTTCACATTAATAATTAATTCAGATATCTTATTGCATGTGGGAAATGGAATGGACATTAACAAAATGCTAACTGACACTGTCACACACTCCTAAAAACATAAAGTGTAAAACTGTCACAAAGCGTTCTAAACACCTTTCCAGTTTTGTAAAATAATAAGATCAACAAGAAAGAAAGAAGTTATGGAAAGAACTATAACCCACAAGCATCACGAGCATCAATGGCGGATGAGATCGGATCGGCGATATGTCACACCTTTCAAGTAAAGGTATGTTTCCCGTCTAAAAATCAAACGAATGTGTGAAAGAAGTTTTTATCGGCACAATATAGTGTATCTTCGCGGTGAATCGAGAATGAAAGCCAGTAAGCGGTAACATACCGGCTTGAAACTTTACTACAAATCTACTGTCCTTTTACGGACACTAATTATTTGACTTAAACTGAAGCGACAAAATAGTTAGCTTATCTTCTACATGTAGCATTTCAGTTGTCACAACACTCAGCGAATTTAATCACCTGTTGAAAATAAACCGGGCTCAATCTTAAATACTAAGCTGCCGCCCAATTGTCTACACTGGTTACGTAACGACCAGAGGCATACGTTCAGGGGCTTTTCGAGGAGTTTCGTCTCCCTCTATATATAGTCTCCCTGGTAAAATGAACGAACGAACGAACGCACGTATAATGCATGTCTTCTTCTTGCTTGCTGCATCAGATATATACATTAAGGAACTTAACTCTTTGGCATTTTTGCTTTATCATCAATCTTTAACAATATATCATTTAAAGGTTGCGTATCTACATACAAGGAATAAATGGAGTAATTGTCTCCTTGATATCTATTCTCCTGGGTTGACATGTGTGACTGGCTGTATGTGTCGACAGTTACAATGCTTGCTGTCCCAGAGGTCATTGTGACCCTTTGTGCATAGTACATAATGCAGTTCAAGGAGTCGGTAAACAGGTCAAGCTGTGGTGCTGATGTTATTTAAGGCCTGTGTATACTAACCCTTAGTCCCTGAATATATATCATATTGATAGTAACAAATAAACCTATTTAAATTGTCAAGGAACCACAGAGAGTTGGTAGACTCAGAACCTGGGGAAATATAGACTTGCTACCTTTAGGGTTTCAGCATTGCAGGAGCTCCTGTCTAATTTTATTTATATGGGTTAGTTTCTTACTATCAAAATAGTATATATTCAGAGACTAAGCATTAGTATAGGCAGAAGGGAAATATAACGTCGTTCAGGGACCGCGATGCAAAGGCCAGTGTTTGCTATTTAAGAGAATATTTGAGTGAAAGAGCATGGTTTTACAAAGTTTTAGCAATATTCCATCACTGTCACGGCAGGGGGGGGGGGGGGGGGGACCAGAAATGTGCTCCATACATTATACCTATGTTGAGAATCGAAAGCGTGTCTTTGGCGTGACGAGCGAACGCTTTAACCACTAGGCTACCCCAGCGCCCAGATTGCCTTAGATGTAGATAGTTCAGTATATGTATGTTAAGGTTGGAGTACCGAAAGCCGTCATTGTATTTATAGTAGATTCAATGACTGGTTTTCTTGACTGTTGCCAAACGATCCACGACTGTAGACACGTTAATAATTCATCATTAAGTAATCCCTTTTTTGTTCATAAATTTACCGTAGCCATCTCAGACAGTGCATGGAAAAGCTTGCTCATATAAATTGAAGTTTGTTGATACACGCCCTATATACCCACCAATTATGAAAAAAGACATCTCCCAAAGATAAAACTGCACTTTTGCCAATAACATATGCTTGTTTTAATGCGTCATCAGGCATGGCCCGGGTGGTCCGACTCCTGATGTCGTTGCCAAAGAAGAAGGACGTTCCCAACATTTATCCGATTCTTGAATTATATACAAAACATCAGTGAACTGAGGTGAGCAGGGTTTCGTAGAGCAAAGCATAACATCTGGCAGTGCCCCACTTAAAGTGTGATAAATGCACACATAGATATGAAACAAAATGGTTGCCATGAGAACGCGTAACACTACATCCTTATGCTACAGCAGAACAAAATGAGGAGTTAAAAGTACTGTGCTAAGTATTTCTATGTTATGATATCAATAATAATTATATTAACAATACAACATTACTTATTGATATCAAACATTAAATCTTATGAGAGTCATTGCTAACACAAATTATTGATATAACTAATCTGGCTTTTAGATATCAATAAATGGAGTACGGTGTCAGAAGAAGGATTTTGTGATATCTAAAAATGTAATTCTTTGTATAGGACAGGTCATGGCATTTGTGATGCTGAACAATCAAAAGTATTTCTTTTATATTTCAAATATAGTGATATAAAATATTCATTTTATGCAATCTCACGATCGAATTTAAAATGTCAAAAACAGGAATGATCTTTTCGCATCATCTGACTCCTTTGACTGTTTAGATTATGATACTAAGTTTTGCTAGGAGTGAAACGGTATACCACGGTTCTGCTAATTCTGTGGTATACCGTCATGTAAAAAAATCGGTTTTCGTACCGTTGTTTTATTAACCGTTTCTGAAAAGTCTGGAAATCGAATCATTATGGTCGAAATCTATGCGTTTCTTTTCTCTTCTCTATGATCGTGTCTCATATATACCGAACCGAAACGGACCGGACCAGACCGGACCGGACCGAAACGAACCGAACCGAAGGCCTCGAATCGCAATATGTACCCTATTTAAATATTCACATAGTGTGTGGTATGTAGGAATTACTGAATTACTGGTGTCACAAATTCAATCTCTGTAGGTATTTATTAATATGCTTCATTATGTGATATCTTTTAAAGATTCACTTCCGATATCACCAATTCTCTGCATGCACGATGAAAAATTATATCTAAGAGTTATATTGTGATATCAAAAACACATTATGAATATCTAACAATAGCACTTTTGATAGCAATAAATATACATAAGCTGTCATCTTATATCTTCTATGATTGCATGTAAAATTACAAGAACAGTCAGAGTATACCATAGAAAATCAAACGAAGATGCACAATAATCAACATATTATACAAGATTTATACGATGTCAACCACGGACACTTTGATTTCTCGGTTGCATATTCTAGTACGGGGCCCCAAATACTATATTATATTAGTACTTAGTAAAACAGAAAAATGCATACATTGATTGATGTATTCAAGGAATGAAATTGATTAGCTTCAACGGCGACGCAGAGGGGGTGGTAGGGCTGCCGAGTGCTTTAGGGGTCATACCCTGGTCCAATTTAAGGTACCCCCGCCGTGATATTGCTGGAATATTACAAAAAGCGACATAAAGCCTTATTCACTCACTTAACTATGACGTCTCTTGGAAGATGCTGTAATCTGTGTATCGCACCCCTGTGGTTCAGTTACCATGACAACCTGATCAACCGAAATATGAGGTAAATAAGATAATATATGCTACAGAGGTCAGCTACATGGTTATGTAAACTTTTCACAAAGAGTAATTAAAGTTCATATATATTTTATGGCAAGTTAAAGATTTCATTACTTTCATTAGACCGTTGTCTTTAAATGACGTTCAGCGGTCTTAAATTACAACCTAAAGGACCATAAAGGACACATATTACTAGTGGCTTTATCTCCTAACTTTCGCGGTATTTTATGCTACACTAAGAAGTACATGGTCTACTATTTATGATTATTTTATTCTGACGTATGTCTGAGAAGGTACAGTAATTGTGATGTGCATTTGTCCCAGTCTTGGCTGGCATTTCAGTATAGTATATCTTGGGCAAAACTGGTTCACCCGATCAACAATCGAATCCGGACCAGACAATCCAGTGATCAACAACCTGACCACCCGATGCCGTTAATCGTCTCTTACGACAAGCCTGGATTATAGATTTGGTCGGCGCCATATTGCTATAACCATGGGTTTTTCAAACGATAATAGTGCGAAGGATCGAACTACATTTACCGTAAATGCAGCACTAAGATTTCCTTGAAGGAATGACCCGAGGGTCGTCCATCTTTTTCAAATCGAACGCACGTATTGCACGCCATTTTCACACTTGTTAAGAATTTCATGATATGTTATTATTTCAAAGATATATTGAATTGAAACTCCTGACTATATTGGTATTTGTGTTATAGATCATATTTGCTAAACATTAACAATAACTGTTTTACTATATCATCAAAATCTTTGATGGTATTTTAATTTGATATCAGGAACGATCAGAACTGAAGAACCGAAGATATCTGTAACTTAACTGAAGACATCTTGAACTGAGTTAAAGACACATGGAATGCATAAGTGGATAAGCATAAAAAATTCAAAGTATCTTCAGTTGAAGATATCTTAAATTAATTTCTAATGCAATTATGTACAGCATGATCGTAATTGTTTTATTGATATCTTAGTAACATTTTAAGATATCAGTAATTCTATTTTGGATATCATAAATGCATTAGGATGTGTTCAATTATTTAACGAATCTTAAAACATTGTTGATATCTTTAAATAGAATACACATATAACAGCTGAAGTTATCTTAAATGTCTTAAGAAATGTATTAACGGCGAATTGTGTACAGGTCGTAATATTAGTCAGTAACGCGTGACACAACAAACTGTCCAAACGACATAGCATCCTGTAACTCGCGCTTTGCAAATGTACACGTTTTTGCACGAAGTTCGAGGCGCACATGACACTGAGCACCATCTGTGCAAAGTATTTGGCAGCGTTGCATATACAAAGAAGTGAAAGCGACGGAAATATATGTGCATGCTGAGTTTTTTTCCGCTGTCGCTCTGACTACAAGAGTACTTGAAATATACGCGTTACGAACATCATGCTAAACCATGTGAAAGTAGAATATATATACATATATATATATATATATATATATATATGTGTGTGTGTGTGTGTGTGTGTGTGTGTGTGTGTGTGTGTGTGTGTGTGTGTGTGAGTTAGGGGAAGTGAGATAAGTGTGGTTTCATAAATGCGTGGTGACATAATTTTGTGATGCTCGTCACGTGTCAAAAACGTCAGTAGAATATACAATTACCTGTAGCTGTATATATGTTGTATAACATACTTACGTAACATATATACATACATCTTCTGATCAGACTATATGACACAGACATAAAGCTACTTTTAAAAATAAAATGTAAAACCATGCATACTGAGCATTGTATCAATTCGAATTCTATGGCTAGAAAGGGCGGTGGGGTTAAAGCGACCGCTCATCTCGTTGAAGACTCAGGTTTGATTTCCCACACTGGTACAATGTGTGAAGCCAATATTTGCATGGTGTCCCCTGCCGTGATATTGCTGCAATGTTGCTAAAAGCCTCATAACACCATACTTACTCACTGTCGACATAAAATCAAGGCCTACCTGTAGAATACGGAACCATAACTTTATAGACCCAAGATTGTACGTGATTGGAGGTTAGGTTGGGTCGGTTTGGGCTGGGTTGGGTTGAGTTGCTGGGACCAATAATCTGTATTCACACCGAAAATGTCCACAAACTGTCATTTTACTGCGAAACGAGGCCTGTAATTACTGCTCTCCCCATTGTTAACTTACCGTTGGCATGGTTCTAGTGCAAGACAATGGCCAAAACGAGATAATCTTGGAATGAAAGTGAACGAGTGATCTCGTGACCAAAATGATTTGTTCACACTATATTTGTCCTGTTTTCATCCAAACATTTTAGACCTTGTTTATGTTGAAAAACGGAAATACTTATTCCAGAACTAAGTAATGCTATACAGTTACCTCTCGCTGACCCTGTTTCCCGTGTGTGTTGTATCTCGGTTAGAATAATGAATGAAAAAACTTGTCTTCTAAACTCTCTATTCGCAGCGGAAATATAATTCTGTCCGTTTTTACCCATGTGTTCTCAAGACCAATGGATATTAGGTGTATTCAGCTCTATATTTTATCCAAGCCATACATTCTTGTGCACAGCTTTACTGATCGTGGCAATAGTCACAAGTAGTACCGTAAATCCTTGAACAAATCCTAGTTCTTATTGGTTTCGGAATGTGACTATTCAAAGTATAGGTGATTGTGATTTTCAAGGGGAGTATTTTTTCATAGCCTGCATTTGGCTGTTCCTTAATTCACTTTTCAAAATGTCAGGGATAGCAGCGTGTTGAACCTGAGTTTATTCGGGGAATGCATGCATCCAAGGATTCACGGTATTTGGCCACGATGCTTGCTAACATTGTTGCTTAACTTGTTTACCATTTACACTGTGAACACTGTTACAACCTTAACCCCAGGGCCCCGTTTCACAAAACTCTCGTAAGCCTAAGGTCTCGTAACTTTTCTCGTAGCATTTGTACCTGGCATACAGTAACATAGGAGGTGCAAAGTCTACGAGACAAGTTACGAGACCTTAGACTTACGAGAGTTTTGTGAAACGGGGCCCAGGACACGTGACACAGATACATTTTTTGGAGCAGTGTTTTGTGAAAAATATAGAGAATATCGATGACACCAGGTCTGTTAAGTAATTTAATGAGACAAAATGATATATAGTCTCCATGATAACGACAAAAATGAATGCCCACATGCTTCAGCGTAGTAGTACATAACGACATTCTGTTTTGGGCATAAAACTGTTTTTGCTTCTGTAATGTCGTTTATATAACACTCTCTACTGCTATGAGCCCAGGTTGTCTGTATTTGTTTTCTGTGTTTCACATTGCCTGCCCGCCCACAATTTTCATCTCCACGAATAACAATAAAACGAGTTTATCTCCGTTTTCCCGCCCCGGCGTGATAATTCTCTTACAACTGCACACTCAGAAAACCAGGTCATCTTCATGATCTTGATCTTTCTTCATTCATATCATTTACGACTCGATGTACATTTGAAATCATCTTAATCTTAAAAACTAATGTGACCTACGTTACACGATCAGTGAAAATAATATATCTTTTTATTATCTAATTATTGTTTATGTTCTGCCCGCTCTGTTGCTGGTAAAAGCAGGAGTTAAGAATCAAAATACGGATGTCCGTAAGTATATTAATTGTCATCAGTGTAGGCATATGTTATGAGGTATTATCATATTAGTATGCCGAAGACATATAATGCATATACATATACTTGCTGATTGCCATACATGTTTTCACCTTCTGCGTTTTTCTGTACGATTGTACTCATCCGTATAAAGCTGCGTCGTTGGGGTGACTTAGTTAAATTCCACATGACCTTGCATCAGTGTACATATGACGGCGATTGTCTGAATAGCTACATTGGAACAACACAGGGCAACATTTTGGAAGTTCAGGTCCAAGCATAATTAAAATAAAATTAGTTGCTGCCTCAGCAGGTTTACATAGCACAACTGATTCCACCACATTGCATCTAATACCAGTACTGAGCACTTACTTGAAGATGTCTGATGATACCATAACAAAAACGTCCGTTCTGTCAAACGTCAGATTTCATAATGCCGTCACGTGAAACGTATGAGGGCGTGACGTCACATTCCATGTCGTTTCCGTACAGTGACGTAATCCTTACGTCATTCTTTCCGACGTCAAGGAATAATGCGGTACTTAGGTTCCATAAATGAAAGCGAAAGACATACGGCAGTTCTGGCATAGCATAACATCCTACTATGCTGACCGCATGGAGCTCTGGGTATTGAGTGAATGAGTGAGTTTGGCTGACACACACTCTAATTTCATAACAATCTAGAGCACGAAAGTGCAGAGGCAGATTTTCAAGGGCTGTGTTTGTTGTTAAGCCGCATCGCTGTTCAGCTAGCACTCCCGCTACATGTAAATCTAAAAACATCAATCCAGTTTTACGTCGCACTCAGCAACAGCTGGCGGTGGTCAGTAAAGATTCGGGTCTGGATCAGACAATTAGGTGATCAACAGCATGGGCATCTATCTACGCATTTGGGGTACTACATATGTGACACGTGTCAACCAAATCAGCGAACCTGAAAAGCCGATCCCGTTGGTCGCGTCTTCACAGGTTTCTCTCCAGTAATACTACAATCAGACAATCCAGTGACTGGCATCGTGAGCATCTACACAGATTGGCATACGATGGCATAATTCAGTCTTATCGCTCGATTCGCCGTTAGTCGCGGGTGATGGTGTAACTCTTAACCTAGTGATAAAGGTGTCCTTGGGTCAGGCTACATGGAGATACAGTCACAATCTAACATGTACTGTGTGAACTGTATCCTTCTCTCCACCGGGTCTGACATCGACTTATTTCACTGGACATTGTAAGATTCAGTCGTGGCTAAATAAATATTCATATCGAAAGGCCTATTGATAAATTTCAACATGGAGGACCCGGTGGCAATTATGGAGCCTCTGAATTCGCCTGCCCTGAATCATATCAGAAAGCTCTGATCGGGGATTCGAAATCATGTACTGCCTGATCATAATCTAGGTTTATCTGGACCACGTAATAAATTTCACCGAAGGGGTAAGGTACCAACTTGGGTTTGCTACCATCTCCGTGGATTGGGGTGAAATAGTGTACAAATGAACTTACTCACATACAGCAGTTTCACATTCCACTTCATCCTCATCTACTTGTTATTGTCTGCATTGAGGTGCAAAGTAATGCTTATACGGGAGCAGGGGGTTCACCTGCAGTATTTACCTGCCAGTGAAGCCAACTCGTGGGTACATGCTAGACTGTTCTATTTAACATATTCCCACCTCGAAATCCTAGCCATGATAAGCATTTCTCTGTCCTGTCAGTCATTTTGCTTAATCATGCTGTCGGTGCAAATGTACAATAATAGTATAACATCTGCCCACAGATATAGTGTTTCATATAAGACCAACTTATATGACAATAGTTATCAGGAAATGACAGCAGACCATCTGACTAGTCCGTACTACACTACAAGGAGTTCACACATCAGGGTCGTTTCTTGCCTTAATTGGGTGTACATGATGGTGAGATTTTCAGTTGTTTCCAGCTATGTGTCATACTGAGAGACAAGAACAGGCCCTGTGCTGCAGAGATAGGCAATATGGGTTATGTGCAATGTTGTGATTAAACATGCAGACCTGTGTTACACTGAGATGGGAAGACAGATGTTGTTTTACACTGAGATATAAGATACAGGCCCTGTGAGACAGGAATGCACAGACTTTGTGTTACAGGGAGATAGGAAGACACACAAGCCATGTGTTACACCAAGGCAGAAAGACACAGGCCCTGTGGTACACTGGGATAGGACAACACAGAGCCTGTGTTAATCCAAGATAGGAAGACAGAGACCTTGTGTTACACTGAGACAGGAACACAGATGCTAGAAGGTACAAGTCCTGTGATACACTGAGACAGGAAGAGGAAGACACAGGTCCTCTGTTACAATGAGATAGGAAAGCACAGGCCCTGTGTTAAGTATGGATAGGAAGACACAGACCCTGTGTTACACTGTGTTTGGAAGGTGTTACTCCAAGATAGAAATACATAGGTATGTGTTACAATGACAGAGGAAAGCACAGGCCCTGTGTTACACTGAGATAGAAAGATGCAGATCTTGTATTTAAATGAGATAGAAAGACACCAAGTTAAGAAGACATGTGTCCTCCGCTACAATGAGACAGGAAAACACAGGCCCTGTGCTACACAGAGATAGAAAGATGCAGACTTTGTGTTTAAATGAGATAGAAAGACACAGGCCAGAGTTACACCAAGATAAGAAGATGCATGTCCTTTGCTACAATGAGATAGGAAAGCACAGGCCCTGTGTTACATTCAGACAGGATGACTCAGACCCTGTGTTAAACTGAAATAGAAATACAGAGGGCTCTGTTCTACACCAAGATAGGAAAACACTGTCCCAAGTTACACTGTGATAGGAAGTAAACAGGTCCTGTGTTAGTGAGTATGGTTTTACTCTGCTTTTAGGGGTATACCAGCAATTCACAGTGAATTGAACCAACATGACAAGCAGATGATTTAACCACTAGACTGCTGAACTGGCCCAAGGCCATTACACTGAGATGGGAAACAAACAGGCCCTGTGTTAAACTGAGATGGAAACAAACAGGCCCTGTGTTAAACTGAGACGGGAAACAAACAGGCCCTGTGTTAAACTGAAATAGGAAAACACTGGTCCTGAACTACAGGGTCATAGAAAAACACTGTTACACTGAGATAGGAAGACACAGGCCCCCTGCACAGAAGTCATCTGGGAGCAACACCTGTTGAAAGCAGGATGTCACCATATTTGTGACTAACCGAGAGTTACCACAGGTGCACAGCTGTAGAAGTTGCTGTCATGAATCTGATGGGATTCATTTTCATTTATTAATATGACTGACCTTGTGCAACAGCATCATACAATCACACACTTTTGTTGAGGGGTACCGAGAACTAACATCTGATTTTAATGACATTCTAGCATCACATCAGACAAAGCCAGTTTTGTTAAATGAATCAATGTTTGACTTCATGCCAGTATTGTTACCACAAACCAACGTTATATATATAAACCATGGTTCTCACTTTAACCCTGATGATTCAACATACTTTTGTTGATCTCTTCAGAGCAGATCCCCTGTACTTGATTATTGGAGGAACTGAAAAAACTACTCATTTTCACATGAAAAACGGGAAGAGATCTGTTATACATTTATGGTTGACTTGTAAATCATGGAACAACAATCAAATCTAACTTCCTCGTAGCACTCACTAACAGCATATTAAATGCAACAGAACAAAGATTATTCATGAGATACAGTTTAAGAGAGAAAACCTCAAGGTATATGGGAAAAGGGAGAAATGGGAAAATATTAATAATGTCAGTCACATATTTTGAACACGAGGTTAGCATCCTTTGTAATCCAGAAATCTATATCATCGTTCACAAAAGCTGCCTATGTTTATTTGGTAATGAAGGGGTGGTGGGGTAGCTGAGTGGTTAAGGAGTTTGCTTGATATGCTGAAGACCTGGGTTCCATTCCCTGCCCAATGTGTGAAGCCCATGTCTGTGTCCCTCACTGTGATATTGCTGGAATATTGCTAAAACAGTGTAAAACTACACTAACTCACATACTATTTGGTAATCATGCATCACTAGCTGCATGTTCCCAGTCAAAGTACTTGGTTTACAGACATTATCCTCAACAATCTTTCAGCCATAAATAGTGAAAGAGAAAATCAGGTTACCTTTCTCCATGCACTGACCACAGTTTGGAGGCTCTTAAATGTGAAAATTATACACAAATTCAGCAGTAAGAAAACGATTTGGTTTGGTTGACACCTCAAAATATCTATTCAGGAATAAATTTTTTAATTTTTTAAGAAATTCCTTTTTTTTAAGTAGAACCAAGAATACAAATTCAGTTCACCATTCAGAAATGTTTTTATTGGATGACAGCTCTTGTTGGCCATATGGAGGCAGACGTGACCTCACAGGCATAGCTCATAGTCTAAGTACAACTCAGATCAAATGTATGAACAAGTTAAGATATAAATTACCTGATGAAGGCTGTGTTCTAATCTTGTAGGAAGTGCTGACCAGTGTAGGAGTGGGATTTGCTACCATAAGAGATGAAAAACCTCCACTTTCAGTGAGCTGATTGCTCACTACAGCTGCACCAGTTCTAGCAGGCTCCCAGTGGACGTGACAGTATCTTACATTCATACCATGTACCAGATCATTGTGATCATCTGTGATCTGACTTACTGATTAGATGTATTTCCTACAATTACTTACTAAGTATGTGCATATGTCTGATGTGGGTCAATAGGCTGTCCTCATTTTTCTTGAATATTCATGTAAATTCTATTCTTCAGCTGCCTGGAGCCTCTGTTTTTGTTATCTTTTGGTAAACACCACACTTAACTAAATGACAGTGGTCTGTAGCTACTGGTACCTGAACTCGTGTTGGAAACAGGTTAAAATCTCACATTTGATGACTGGTTCATTACTAACCTGCAGTCATTGAAAAACAGTGGTTAGTGTTTTCTTTCTTTTTATGCTCATGTTATTGCAGATAAAAAGAACAATTTCAGGTGGTAAAGAAAAAAAAATGTTGTCATCTGTTGTTTTCTGTTTTAATTATAAAGTGCATGAGTTAAATTTACAAATTCACATCCAATGTAAAATTATGCAAATGGCTACTTAAAAGTGATGACTAATTTATCACGAACATGAACTTTACATTTGTCAAAAAATATTTAGTCCTGACATTTCAGGTAGTGAGGTTTGTTTCATAAGAATTATACTTGTTTTCAGGTCCTGGACAACTTCTATCATATGTTCCACCATCAGGTCTTTCAAACACTACAGCAGTACTTCCCGAAATATTTGTGTTCCATTATGAGAAAATGAGGTCATTACTATACTAATCTGGACCAGACAAACTAGTAATTGACATTATGAGACCATGACATGCCATCACATGCAAGTCACTGTCCTTTAAGAAGCTGATTCAAAGAGTTGCATCGAAAAGCCAGGAATCCTTTCCAGAAGCCATCGATTCTCTTGAAGTTGAGTGAGTGAGTTTAGTGTTGTACTGCTCTCAGCAGTATTCCAGCAGTGTGTAAATAGCCGAGTCTGGGCCAGACAATCCAGTGGTCAACAGTATGAGCATCACCTGCACAAGTCTGACCACCCAATCCCATTAATCGCCTGTTAAAAACAGCACAGTTGCCCTTTATGGCAAGCATGGGTTACCACAAAGCATTCTACACAACCTTCATGGGTCAGAGCTGATAGGTGCAGCGGGAACAAATAAATGCTAATAACTCTTAAAGTGTAGGACTTCAGTATTTTCAAAGTAAAAATATGTGTATAATTATATACTTCTGGATTGTTTTCTTCTTCACATTAGTTTAGCAATGGTTACAGAGTACACATAGTGTATTCTTGCACACCACACACTTTACCCTTGTGGGGAAATTGAATTTGGACCTTTGCCATTACGAGCAAATGCTGTAACCATTAGGCTACCCCAACACTACTATTGAATAATGAAAGACAAAAGGCCATGAGGTAGTATGTGTTTTTTTAATTTTCATATTTTATATGTTGTATTTGAGTAAGAAATTAGAAATAACCAAAAAAGCCAACAAAATGTAGCATGGTGGATGTGCAAAGCAATCTTGATGGCTTTCTGAATAACTGATTACACTAATTACATGTACAATGAATAAATAAATTCAAAGAGTTTTTTGCCTCTAAATCTGATGAGTTTACCAAGATGAAAGCCAAGATAACGTACAGTTGTCCGTCATGATGCAGGTAACATTGTTCATGACCATAGCCTTATCATCACTGCAAATAAAGAATGTGATGACACTCATATAATTTCCAACCCACCATGATGATGTTACAAATGCTTCATTTTAGCTCTGCATAATGAGAAAATACAGTCTCCAAAGTTCTGCACCTTTTTCAAAGTCTGTATGTTTCAATGACAACATTCACCAGTCTTCATCACTGCTGTCGTCATTCCCACCACGTATGGTCTTCTTTGCCTTGCTTTGATGCAGGATGTTCATTTTGCTGCTACTGCCATCCAGAGTTGGTGGGTTCATTAGGTCACCCTGGTAGTTGATGATGTCGGCACATCCCAGCCTCCATTCCAACATCTCTGTTGGGAAGTCATCTCTATTACCCAGATCCGCAAACCCAACAATGTAGTCCACAGTTTTGCCATCCTTGGCAATGCACAAAGTGGGTAGTACTTTTATACGAAGCCGCTCCACAAGGAACTGACATTTTTCAGCATTTATTTTGATGAATTTAGTTTCCAAGTGATTCTTAGCTATTATCTGTAAATGTTTGTCCACAATCTTGCATCGAAATGTGCTATCCCTGTAAAAATGGCATACAACTTTCTTGCTTTTTTTGCACTCATCGAAAAATTCCTTCTCGTTTGCAACTTCGGAATATTCACCATGACCCTGTTTCAGCCATTCCTGTTTCTGCTGAGCTCCTTTTCTCATGGCTTCCATTCTGCGTCTCTTCAAAGCCTCAAAATCATCATCGTCCATCTTTTCCAGTTTTTCTATCTCAGCATCCACCTGGCCTTCAATGACCTTGGCTGCTTGAAGCAGCTGATTCTCAAGCATGTTAGCCATGGCTGCACCTGGAAGGACAAGGAAGCAATGGTCAAGATTCAGTCTGATTGTGAATAGCTCACAACATAACACTTGCCAAAAATATTTATGATACATACTACTGACAATGATCTATAAAAGTACCATAAATTGGTGACATATTCATAGTTCATGAATGGTGTTTCAAGGTGATAGGACATTGGGTCCTTAAGATTCAGATGTCTGTCTGTCTCACTGAAAGTTCACATGACCCAGAGGATAAATATTAAACAGACATTCCAGATTTAATATTGTTTATAATTGGAAATGAAATTATTAATAAGCATAAAGTTTATAAAACAGCTAACAAGTGTTACATGTCATATACAACAAGCTCAGTCAAAGTTATTGTGAAATATATACAGTGAGTTCCAAAGGATTGTTGATAAACCTGCTGGATTTGTCCTTGGGTCGAAACTATTTGTGATCACTTTATACTTTCATAAAAAATATTCCACGACAACTGACAAAACAAGTTTAACTAGCACAGTTTATTTCCAATTTTTTAGCATTGATTCTTTTGTGTTGGCCATCTTTTCCAGAGAGCTTTTCTTAGTTTAGACTGACAATTTCATTACCATTCCAGTCTGCTTTTCAACGACAGAAAAAATTGAAAAACAAATGGAAAATAGTGTGATTTCATTAATCTTAATCAATTATACTAGAAACCCATCATCTTTCTAGCATATGACTATGTCAATATGTGACCCCCATTCACCTTTGATTTAGTTATGTTCTACAGATTTATCTGTTTGTAAAACGTTTTGCATAGACACTGATCACTGGACACTTTTGATTCAACAGTTGACCACATTAACATGTTGACTGGGTCTCTCAAATATATGCGTAGCATCAATTCTAAACGAAAATTGCCAGAACGAATTATCTCGCAGCAACATCAGTGAAGTTTCAAAACAAGTTTCACATATTGGCAAAAGAGGCACAAAAGACAACAGACACGATTGCTTCGTTGGAAGTTGCCAGAAGGTTCCACTTTGCTGAGAGAAGTCAAAAAGTTGTACTCGAGGCTACACTGCAATAAACAAGTTTCATCACAAATTTGTATTGTGACAGATGTAGTTGACGGTGTCCAGAATATTCCAGTTAATACGTTCAGAGATTTATGTCTTGGTATCATCATACAATCAATAATTTCTTGAATAACACATGACGAACAAACAATATCGTTACTCTTGCAACAAAATTACCCCAAATAATATTTAGGGAATCTTCCACTTAATCGGGCAACATAAAATACAATGTGCACGGTCCATACTGGCCTAAACATATAATGTCAGTGATGGTCATGCTACATTTTTTAGTAGATCTGCGCCTAGTCACACTCAAAGTAGCCTTAATTGTTTCAATAGGTAGTATCACCATAGACCGGTAACGTGGTCTCTGGTAGTATCTATGCGAATCTAAAAGACTGAAAGAAACACAACTTTCCATACGAAAAATACATTTGCCATTCCTTACCTTATAACTTACACACGTCGCTTCGATTAATAACAACTTTAACTGTTCACTTCAGAATCGCACTTCTGATGCTTGTCCCTCTCGACTTCCGGTATGTAGTGCAGCCGCAAAGAGGATGGTAAAAGATCTGTGATTGGCTTGAGCGTTTCTCGGGACCAATGAAATCTCTCGTTATAGCCCAAACCATACTCGGCAGCACATGTCACACCTTGTCAGTTGCTATGATGGCAAAAATGAAAACACAGTACCAGTGTTTCAAATGCCGATGGCTATATTGCCTGTATTGCGATTCGTTTAACTGAAAATAGAAAACAGTTAGATGTAATTACCCAATTACCGTGGGGGAATTTAAAAGACACAAAGAAGTATAGTTCGAAAATGAAGCAAAATTACAAAATCAATTTATATCTAGGTGTTCTTTCTGATATTCATTGTAGCTGATTAGTTACTGTAATGGGATCTGAAGTAGAAAAGAAGGATTTATTAAATTTTAAGAGATACATCTATATCAAAGAATTTTGGATTTCGGAATAAATCATGTTTTGCGTTTCCATAGCAACATGTTTGATTTTGACTGAAATTGGTGATAATAAGCTGTTCCGGAACAGAAATTTTTAAACACTCTACTTCTACTTTGTATATATAGTATAGTCACAGTCTTGGTTGACACATATTGTATCCCATTTGTGCAGATCGATGCTCATGTTGATGACCACTGGATTATCTGGTCCAAACTCCTTTATATATTGCTGAATGTGGCATATAACTCACTCACTTGTGGGGGTGCATGAAGAAATACCTTTCGAAAACATCATAAAATGGAATTTGTGTGCAATTCGTCAAACCTTTTCATTTATTAAAAGCCACAGTCTGCCGATGTGTGAGGCATAAATACTCCAGTATGCGTTTGGTTAGTCTTAGGGACCGTTCATAAATTCATGGCTAGGGGTGGGATGGGGTGGGGGTGACGATGATGATTTCTATGGAGTTGCATGTACAAAGTACACCCCCTCCCCCCGCCTAGAAAAACAACAATGACCCACCCCAGGACATGTGTACAACACACACACACACACACACACACACACACACACACACACACACACACACACACACACACTCTCTCTCTCTCACTCACTCACTCACTCTCACTCACTCACTCACTCTCACTCACTCACTCACTCACTCACTCACACACACACACACACACACCGCCACCACCCCTAAAATCATCATCACCCCCCAGCCATAAATCATAAATTATGAACGGTCCCTTACATGGACAATTGTGTGTTGCTTAGAATATATCTAAACAGAATCATGCTGGCAAACATATTAAACATTGGGAAATCGAGGATGACATTTACGCTATGTTAACTCGTTTTAAGCATGTACTAGATTTATCAAACACAATGTACTCGCAGTGCAACAATTAATTGATGTATATGTGATCTCTAGAGGTTGTCGTTGGTACGTGTTTAAACTGAACAAGCTGCAATCTTATCAGTTAATGATGCGCAATCTGGGACATAACAACACGACGGTTATCTTCAGTGCATCCGATGGCATATTCGACACGTTTTCTTAGCCTTAGCATGAACGAATATAACGCGAGAAAGAAGGAGGGAGGGGTGGGAGGTGGGCGGGAAAGAGGGGAGTGGGGGGCTATTACATTTCATTTTTAGAAATATTTTAGGACGAGTAAGTAGTTTTATAATAAAAATTGTGGCTACACAATTTTAAACTCCATAAATGATTCGGACCTGAGACGTTAAACACGAAAGAATTCCTCCTGCCTGATATTGCCGTAAACGTTAGATAGACAGAGTTACCTCCCTTCTTAGGAGGCGGGCGCGATTCCGGTTTTATAGACTCAGTTCCCGTGCATGTCTGTGAAATCATGCACAATGGACACGTCGATGAGTGCATATGTATTTGTTGTCATCCTGTCTCTCATCAGCACGATTACAAATGCAGGTGAGTGTACAGAGAATGGAAGTTTTAAGATGGAGAAGTGTTTTTGAGCTGATAGCCAATGTACATACACTCTTAAAGGCATTATCTTTATGTGTTAATAATATCATATCTTATTTCCTTGTAAGTTATTATTTTTAAGCAGGTTATCTACCAAAAGTCACTATTGCATCTTTTATTTTCTCTGAGTGTTTAATCACAGCCATCTAACTATATGGTGTCTTTGTGATTATCAATGTCATTGACATAGTAAAATGTTATGAATGTAAAATACTCATACTCTTTTTTATCATTTTACATGAAACTAATAAAAATATAGCTATAAAGAAAATAACAATGACAATTATTTTGACAATTACGTATTTTGTAATAATGTGTGCATGTCAGATTAGTACAATGCTTAAGCCATAAAGAAATTGGTGTACTGAAGGCATTACCAGTTTCATGTGTGAACTATTGTCAGGTTTCACAGTTGAACTGTTCGCTGTTTTCAGGTTTATCCAAGCCAAGCGTCCTGTTCATTGTTGTTGATGATTTGCGACCAGCCCTAGGTTGCTATGGCAACAGTTTGATGGTCACACCTAATATTGATAACCTGGCTACTAAGTCAGTGTTGTTTAATAACACTTTTGTGCAGGTATGTATAGGAAATAATATCCCAGTCTTTCATTATGTTATATTGTCATAAAAGCTCATCTATAGTTATTGTCCATTCCCATCCAACACATTTTGTGTGATATGGTCAGGCTGGACAAAACTTGACATAAACTAACTATACCATGTTAATATTTGTTTATTCAAACAAGAAATATTGTTTGTGCAAATTAGGTTGCTTTAGTGGTTTCTCCATTGTTCATGACTTAACTTTCCTGTGACATCAGTCAACAATGGAAAATAGTGTTTGATAGTATGAGCACCTTTCACATTCTGACAGGACAATGAACATTTCAGCTGTCTGATTTATGTCAACTCTGAAAACAGTCACTAGTACTATCCTACAATCTCAACCCTGTTAATGAAAGTATTCTTTTCAAAACTAAGCATACTTTCATATAGATTTGGGTAATTTTTCATTTCAAAGTCAGGGACAGACACTTGTATAATACCTGTAAGTATGACCACTGCTTTCAAAATGTTGGTCCCTTGTAAACCTATAAGTCAACTGAAGTATAACACACAGTTAAGTAGTATACATGTCACTGTTTAATATAGGGTACAGAGAGTGAAGTTTGTTGATTGTTGTTTAATTCTGCACTCAACAATATTCCAGTTATAAGGTGGTGATCTGTATATAATTGGGTCTGTATCAGATAAACTAGTGATCAACAGCATGAGCATTGATCTGCACAAATGGGTTTGCGATGACATGTGGCAAACAAGTCAAGGAGCCTCACCATCCAATCCCATTAGCTGCTCCTTATTGATAAGCATGGGTTACTGAAGACCAGTTCAAACCCAGAGTTCTATGAAATTGGTTGTTGAATAGTTTTATGAGTGTTAAACATTGTATGTCTTCCAGCAAGCTTTGTGTGGGCCAAGTCGGACGTCGTTCCTCACCAGCCGACGCCCTGACACCACCCACCTGTACGACTTCTACTCGTACTGGCGTAAGGCAGCTGGCAACTTCACAACACTGCCTCAGCACTTCAAACAGAATGGCTACTTCACACAGTCAGTTGGCAAAGTGTTCCATCCAGGTAGAAATAAAGGACACTTGTACAGCCCGGGTTGTGTGGGACTTCTGGATTCAATATATAACAGCTAGGGACAATGCTGAACATTTGGAGACAATTTTGAACACATCAAGGATGTGTGAAATATCAAGAGACAATGTAAAACACCTGAGGACAATGTTGAACACTAAAATCAATGTTGAAAACTTAGGGATGTGTGGAACATCTAGGGACAATGTAGAACAGCTAGGGACAATGTAGAACATCTATGGACAATGTAGAACGTCTAGGGACAATGCTTACCACCAGGGACAATGCTGAACGCCTAGGAATAATGCTGAACACCTTTAGACAATGCTGAACACCTAAGGATGCAAAAGTAATGGACCTGTTGACCACTTAGGCCAGAATGTGTGAAACAGTCAGGGACAAAACAGAACTAACTTATTTAAAACTTTGTTGAAGACTGACATTGTCCCTCATTTGATGTTCAGCACAGAAAGCCCGAGTAGCACAACTGCTTGTCTGTAAAATCCTACATGTTTTATGGTCATTACACAGGTGTGTCGTCTGGCCACACAGACGACTTCCCCTACAGCTGGTCAGTCCCAGCCTACCATCCCCCAACACAAGCATACAAGATGGCCAAGGTTTGTGTCTATAGGCTACTTGTACCATGTGCACTTGTACTAGCCAGGGTTTGACATTTATTGTGTTAAAGTGTCATTTAATTTCATAATAGTACAGGTAAAATATGTTTCTAAGCTGAAAGCAGATTTAAACTTATCATAACTCACAATGTTTAATGTTGCATTCAGCAATATTCTAGTCATATGATGGGAGTCTGTAAATAATCCAGTTTGGACAATCCAGTGATTGTTATGAGCATTGAACTATGCATTTGGAATTCGATGACATCAGCCAAGTCAGTGAGCCTGACAACTTGTACCATTAACACTTACGACAAGCATGGGTTGCTTATGACCAACTTCTGAATTCATGTCACAGATTAAGCAGTGGTAACATGGTAATATGAAGGCAAGGCATAAGACACACAATGAAGGATTTCTCTCTGATCATGGGTAGCTTAGTGGTTAAAGCGTTCTGCTCATCATGCTGAAGACCCGGGTACAATTTCCCATATGGATACAGTGTGTAAATTTCTGATATTGCTGTATTATTGCTTAAGCTGCATACAACTAAACTCACTCACTCTCCAATCAGGTTTGTCCTGGACCTAAGGGCAATGTGTACATGGACATAGTATGTCCTGTGACTGTCAAGGACCAACCCGGAGGATCTCTGCCAGACATACAAAGTCGTGAATTTGCTGTCAACTTTTTCAAAAACATGTCAGCCAATCACAGCCAGCCTTTCTTCCTGGCAGTGGGCTTCCATAAACCCCACATACCACTCAAATACCCAAAGGAGTACAGAGGTAAGGTGAAAATAATAGTACTATGTGACTTCCCCTTCTGATTCCTGACTTTCAAATGAAATTGTTTGTGGTATTGATAGGGTGTGGTATTTAGTATAAACTCCTTCAGATGGGATTGGTTAAGTGAAGGTCTGCAAATCTTTCTTCATATCTTCAGATTGATGGTGTAGCAAAGTGAGTAAAGTGTTCGTTCATCACACCCAGTGATGTTGCTGGAATATTGATAAAAGCAGCAGAAAACCAAGATAACTCACTTACTCCATATCTTCAGCTAAAGGTTATTAATGATGTTGTACTACTTACATCCAGATTCAATTCAGCATGACAGTTTGTATTTGCAGATCTGTACCCTCTAAACAAGATCAAACTGGCCCATCATCACACATTTCCTCTACGGCTCCCCCTGGTAGCATGGAACCCATGGACGGACCTGAGAGAGAGGGATGATATTAAGGCTCTCAACCTCAGCTTTCCATTTGGACCTGTCACCAAAGACTATCAGGTCGATCCTTCTTGCTGTATATTTCATATGAACTTGGTCAGATAAGCCAGGTTTACTAGGCTGTTATTATGTTGCAGAAGACAAAAAAAAATCATCACCTACCTTGAACTAATAACATTTTCTTTAGGCCCACATTATTTTGAGTTAATAATTTGGTTTAGAAACATGTCTCCTCTGAAAATCATATCTGCATCCCATATAAGAAGGAGGATACAGGGTCGTATTTTTCCTGTACGAGTGAGTCCCAGGGAGGTTACACCTTGTAAACATTGATTTGCTGTTTCAAAAATATGATAGTCAGTCAAAGTGTAGAAATATTAGGAATCCCCACTTCATGGGTTTCTGTTTAAAGAATACTGTTTTCATGTGTGTTTTTTTTTTTATCACAAACTGATATGGGTAATAAAAACAGTAACAAATTCATGACAGGGAATGGCAGCTTATCTTCCCCACATTATATTAATTGTGTAACTCTCTTGCCAAATCTCTAGAATTATGTAAGTAATATAACTTAGGAATGATATTCTGTCACTCCTTGTCACACAGTCTTGTTCATTATTGACTGAATGTTATGCCACATAATGGCAATCTGGAGGTCATGAGAAGGCTGATAGTAGGCAGTGATACCCTGACAGGAAGGAAGGCTGAGAATAAATGGTTTGTCTGGCCATAATGTAATGTATGTATAGCAGTGATGCTGACTGCTGTGTAATGGAAGAAATGTTTTTGTAGCTATTGATGCGACAGAGCTACTATGCTGCCACCAGCTACATGGACAGCCAGGTGGGACTGCTGCTTGATGCTCTACACACACATGGCTTCTCTAACAACACCATCGTGGTTCTTGTCGGAGACCATGGTAAGTAGCGCTGTGCAGATATTATGAGGAGGCCCACTAAACAACAGACTACATGCTCATGTAGTGGGCAGTTCTGATTCCCCAGTTTTAAAGGTCTTGCAATTTAAGATACCAGTATACAAGGTGGACTGAACAGGTGCAGATCCAGGATTTTGGAAAAAGGGGAGTGCACATAAATCATGAAGTCCAAAGGCTGGGGAAAATAATCCTTGCGGAAAATGTTTTTGCATGCACAAACACACACCCTGAAGGTAACTTAGGTATATTGAGGGGTTCTATATCAGCACAAGAACTTGGCAACTTTCAGTCTTTCTGATTGTATCTTACATTACACATCAAATATACATAACAAACACATAAACAAACATTTAAACTTTATTATATTTAGCAATTAATGGAAAATGGCAAACTACCCGAATGACTGAATTACTCTTGTTCACAGGTTGGTCCCTTGGGGAGCACCAGGAATGGTCCAAGTACAGTAACTTTGAGGTGTCAGTTCGAGTTCCACTCATTATACATGTTCCAGGGTTGACAGACAAACACACAGACATCACATTCCAGTACAAAGACCCTTTAAAACAGGTTCACGTCAAATATAGAAATCACAGTAGATCAAATCTTGTTCAAACACAACGTGAAAAAATTGACATTCAGAAAAATTACTTCAAGGAATATAATGTCATCAGATCTAAGGAATTTTCTCTGAAGAAATACAAAGTTTCAAATGACTTGATGGAGTTAGTGGACCTGTTTCCGACCATATCGGAACTGGCCGGACTGCCGGTGCCGTCAACATGTCCACCAAATCCCTTCAAAATTGACTTGTGCACAGAGGGATCTAGTGCAGCAAAGCTAATTCAAAGTATAAGCCACACTGATTCATCTAGACAGAGCACTGGACTGAGATGGAAGAGTGCAGTGTTCAGTCAGTACCCACGGCCATCAGTGGAACCACAAGAGAACAGCGACAAGCCCCATCTGAAGGATATCCGTATCATGGGCTACACGATGAGGACCCAGCAGTACCGATACACTGAGTGGGTCCAATTTGATCCTGCGACATTCCATATGAACTGGTCTAGAGTGTATGGAACAGAACTGTATTTACGCAACTCAGACCCAGATGAGGCTGAGAACATGGCCTACTTTTCGTCTTATGCTGAGTTGAGATCCAGTTTGTCTCGGGTCCTGCATGAAGGTTGGAGGAGTGTGTTACCAACATGATATTGCACTCTCTAGTTGTGTTTTGGTTAATGACAAATATTGAAAAAAATCATTCTTTTGCTGAAAATGAGAAAATAATTTGGACTCAAACCTGGGTCTTTGGTGTCACAAGCTGCCCCCATCTATGAAATAATCAGTGCAAGATAATTACTAGTCTTGATTATCAGCCATATTATCAAATAATGCACAATGAATATTGCTTAGGGGAGATGACAGCTGTATCAATCATTTCCATGGTTTGCTAAAGATCAGTGGTTTGTGAAATGGGTACTCATGACATTTCCTGCCAGTAGTACCAATCTTCCATATTACTGGGCATAAAAAGGTAGTCATATTTTGGTTGACTATATCTCATTTTTGAGCAGGGTTTCAGCTCTGCATCTCTTGCCTATTGGACTTATTTATGTCTTTATTCAATATGTTTTCACGTTGTTGTTCCATATATAATCACTATGGTTGCATGGTAGAATTAATATTGTTATAATAAGAATCCTGTGTTTCATGACAAACCTAGTTTTACATTTTCCCTGCCCTATTTTTTCTCTAATACCTGAACATTGGATGGAAAATACTTGATCAAGTTGAATTTATATGCCAAACCATCATTTGTCACCCTTTATATGACTGGTTCATCATATACCAAACCATCATTATTCATTTTTCATCTGATTGGCTTAGCATGTACCAAACCATCATTTGTCACCTGTCGTCTGTATTTTGTCAACACAGCAATATTTTGATATTTCCTCATCAAACCATGACATGTTTAATACTTGATCTGCTACTGAATGGGTCAGAGGATTGCATAAAAAGATATTACCCAGCATTACAAAAAGTTAACAGTCATGTATTTGTATGAGACTTTGATAACGGACTGGCTACATGGTTTTATTGCTGCTGCCATATGTATAATATTACATTTATTACTTCTGTCTGGTCTACTATTTTTGTATGTTTTTGAAATAGACTTTTCATTGAAATAAGTTTCATGTTGTTACTTGAAATTTTAACTGTGACAAAATTTACAAAGAGGGTATCAATGAAGATCCTGGTTAGAATCGGTCTTTGGAAACCAATTATGATGACCAACAGGGGATCAGATGGTTCGGGTGGGTGGTGAGGCTCACTAACTTGACTGACACAGGTCATCATATCCCAGTTGCCATGCCCATGCTCCTGACCACTGGATTGTCTCTTCCAGACTCTATTATCAACAGGCCATATAGTTTGAATATTGCTAAGTGGATGCAAAACAACAAACTAACATACAAGATCATGTACAGATTTATGAGAGACCAAAACTGCATTGCTTTAATTCACGTATCTGAAAGGGATTTGAATCTGATTGGTAGAATGGCCACATTGGCAACAATATTTGAAACCTGCTTATGCTGTTAAGTGGCCATTTTGTTTCCAAATATAATCATTTGTGATATGTTTAGTTTGTTCTAGAATTCAAGGCACGTTTGAAAGTATGAATATCACTACTGAGACCAACAACTTTCATGTCATAGTTGATATGGTAATTAAATATTCATGTATTCAAGTGAGCTACAGTGCAAGGGTACTACTTTTTCCCCATGCACAAAGGCACCAGATGCTTTTAAACAAAGGTCAAATATAATTTTGCCTCTGGTTTTAGAGGAAAGAAAGCGCAACGGACGTCCAAATCATACAGTTTCGAACTGTCCATTGGAGAAAGCCAGACGACGAAGTCAATTGTTCCCCAAAGGAAAGTCCAGTGGTGTGTACCAAACATGTAGACACTGGTACATTCTGTCATTGGATCAATTTCCTATATGGGTACAGTGTGAAACCCATTTCTGGTGTCCCCCAATTTGATACTGTTGGAATATTGTTAAAAACAGCGTAAATCCCAACTCACTCACTCGTTCAAAATACGATCATTGTACCTTGCGAGAGTTGTATTTGTGTATTTAGTTTGTAATGCATGTATTTTATATCGGTGACTGGGTTTGTGGGTGAGCTCAAAAGACTCAGCTCAGGGTCGATAGAACACTACTATACACCAAGCGTACATTTTCTGAATATCTGTGGGTTATTTTAATGTAAGCCACAAAAAGAACTTCCAGACCATCCGGTTCTTTCATGTGCATATGAATCAATCGAGTGCTATCTTCCTTCTTTTCACGGGTGGATATAGCACTTGATTGCATACTAGTACATTCCACTTTCATGAAGTTGTTATGGCGTTCCCCTGACTCATCACATACGCACTGTTCAAACGGTGTGAGTATACAGTTAGACTAACGCTTAGTCACTGAATATATATGTAACTGATAGTAACAAACACACCTATTTATATAGAAAAGAAGCTCCAGTGCTGTGGGATATTCGGAATCTGAGAAAATCTAGACTTGCTTCATCGAGTGCTTTTAAGCAATGCAAGAGATGACAAGGCAGTGGGGAAAGTAATGTGGTTCATGGACTGAACTCTGCATCGTACATCGGAAGCAAACATGTTCAGCATTTAATCTGAGGCGGATTGTGGACAAATATGTCTCAGTGGATCCATCAATAATGGACCTTATACAATTTGAGTATGCTATAAAGCTTTACCTCGTCACTCCGAAGACGGGTGGTCGATTACCTCAGGATACAAGCCCATTTCAGCCGTGATGTTGCTGGAATTTTGTTAAAAGCGACGTAAATACTCACTTTGCCATTTAAAAGCGAACTCAGATTCACGATATGAGGATCTTAACTTCAAGTAATAAAGTCTTCAAGTCAACCAATATCACTACCGCACTCGAGTGACGTTCTTTTCTTTCTTTGTGTCATCATTTACGCGATCTTGCTCATTTTTTCATGTATTGACTTATGTAAGTTGAAGTGTACATTTTAAGTGGCCTTGTGAAAAACGATTGTTCAAAAAGGATTTCTTTCTAATTTCAAAACAAATATCAGCATCTTCATTGAATCATGCGACATTAGTTATTTAGTAAGAAATGACGACGGATGTCCTGTGAACAGTTGTATGTGGTCCGGGAAATCGAAAAAAAACTGTTTCTCAGCAATATCCCAGGTTTGTAACAGCAGTCTGTAAATAATCGAATCTGGACCAGACAATCCAGTGGCTGTCGTCATCAACATCTAAACTGGTTCAGTACAGACTCTCACTTTCAGTCAATGGGTTTCCTTTGTCCAGACACCATCATTACGAGCAGTCGTGAATATTACTGACAGCGGCGTTAAACAACGTCCATGTCCTCCCATGTTATTCAATTTGCATGCAGTGTATGTGGAACTGCTCCGATCCATACCCTTGGGAAGGTTTTACTGAACTTATGAGCCCCAAATGTGTTTCAAACCTTTATAAATATATTTTCCCACACATTTCTTTTACTGTTGTGTTTATGTTCTTTTCAAACAATATACTAACATCTTATTTTTTATCGAGTACGGGCTTTTATAGTCTGTCTCACTTCCTCAGTTACATTATTTTGCCTGAATGAAGAATTTTCAATTTAAAATAAATTGTTTGTTTCTACCAAAACTATATACATTCACGGACAGAGCGTTCGTCTAGAGCTTTGTTTCGTTGTGTAGTTCCATCACGTTCGTTGTCAACCGGTCGTTCGGTGCTGTGAGTCACCATGGCCCAGCTGTCTCATCAGTAGGCATACGGCGTATATTGATGGAGAAATTGAGTCCGGACGAAAATCAGTGTTGACAGGTGGTCTCCTCAATTATATTCATATGTGTCACAGAATTAGGCTAGATCTGTGTATCGGGCAAACATATATACCAACGGTTAGAAAATAGATTCAGAACCTGTTCATTTCCGAAGAAAATCTTTTCTTGCTTTATTTAGGGTCTTTATATTGCAAATACAGTCGGGAGGGAAAACACGCTGTGAAACAATATGAGTACTCAGCGCATCGTACAGGCGTATGCTTGAGCAGACGACATCGTTATTAACTGCCCGGGTGCAGGCTAAAACGTCAACACAGCAAAACGGCACCTGGCGAAAACGTCACCGTTTGGACAGAACGGAACCTTCCCTTGGTGAAAACGGCTACAAATGTTATGGCGAAAACGTCACCATATACAATTTAAAAAAGGATTGATATGATGACTGTATTGTATTGTGAACTTTGGATAAACATTTAGTGTTTCATAAATAGACATTGTGATCCACTGACTTAACAAAACTGAGTATACCGCCTGGTCCCAGAGCTATACCAGGAAGCTAAACTCCTTCCCCTCCAGACCAGGCTCATCCAGGAAGGGCGTCAGAAGGCGGCAATTCACGGGCCCATCCATTGAGTTAACAAAACTCTATCTCAACGGTCCTTTTCAGGACCACCAAACAACCCAAACGAATGCTTGATAACTTGAAATAAACATCTAAACATTACAAACAATTAAACAATAAAGTCAACATAATAATGAAGTCAATATAACAATGTTTGATATATGGTGACGTTTTAGCCCATTAATCAGTAGCCGTTTTCGCCAATATGGTGCCGTTTTCACGAAACGATTTTGGTTCCGTTCTGTTGTAGTGCTGTAGTGTAGTGTAGTGCTATAATCCTAATGTCCGCGTGCCAGGGAGTATTTCCTGGAACACCTGTTGTCACAGCGATTCAAAAACACCTGCTTATAATATGATCGGAATCGTAAATGAAGTGTGCTTTAAACATATTTTTGTTAATGACTTTGTCGCTTCTATTTTGTACCTCAGTCAGTAATACTTTTCGTCTTCCCATGGTAAGGGAGATAACTGATCATGTACAACCAATAACTATTGATTGAATTGTTTTGGGGCACTGCCTTCTTTGTCTAAAGGAGTGCAGCAGTGCGTATTTTGCGTATGACATTTTAATTATTTTTTGTTAATAATTACATCAATTTGAAAATTAACAAACCTATTCATTACAGTATTTTAGGACCACTTTCTTTGTCTAAAGGAGAGGTGCAGCGCAAAATTTGATACAGATATGTGTATCTTTGTTTAGATTAATTCTTTATAGTTGTTCAGCTGAAGTTAATCAAGGTGGGGGCATATTTGTGACCCTTGCTCGCATTTGCTGGCTTGGTACGGTGAGATTAACAGTTAACAACGTTTTGAAACGCCACAGCGGTATGTGAATATTCCAGAGGACGACTTACAACCAGCCAGGTCACTTGACTTAGTCCACATGCAAACTGTAGCGCAAATGGGCTACGCATCATAGAGAAAATGACTAGTCTTCTTTACATGTTTCGCTCGCATATAAGAAGATTTGTCATATTCTTTATACTGCGCAACCCCATTTGCGCTACAGTTTGCCTGTGCTTAGTCCAACCCATGGGATCCCATGGGAAAGACAGGAGATTGTATACGTCGCTGTACTTTCCCAACGCTGTTGTTGTAGTGAATGGAAACTTTAGCTTAGGCATGTTTGGCTCCATACATACACATTATTTACAGATATACAGTTCTTATTGTAGTAAGAACTGTATAACGCAATACTCACACATTGGCCTATTAATACAATATCGTGTGAAATTCTGATCAGTTCCATACATACAGTCGGCGGTTCAATCCAATCCCTCCATCATACCAAGATGCGTAAAGAGATGGCACTTGTTGTTACCCTGCATGGCCGTCGTCATGGAGACAATTAAATAGGTAATGGTTGCCTTGGAATCACTACCTGAGTGGGGCATCCAACAGATGCATGCATGTAAAACTGACATTAGTTCTCAATAAAACTGAACGTCTCCCATCAACTCGACATGATCCGATGGTGCGACATGAATGGAATATTCACTCACTCTTTGCAATTAAAGGTTTTCTCACACAACTTACAGGATACCGTGTAGTCTCATGTACAATCTCTGAACCACATTACTTCCTTCCTAGCCCTCCCTGCAATGCTAAAGTGGGTAATTCAAGTTTTAGATTCCTTAAGGTTCGAATCTCCCATGCCTCTGGGGCTAACTTTCAATACATATGTGGGTTTGTTTGTTCCTATCAAAATTACATATGCAGAGACTAAGCGTCAGTCTAGGTATTGTGTAAAGCAGATCACCAGTGTATCTCTTCCTATTTTGAAGGTTAGAGACAACAGTTGAAACATGCAAGTAATTCTGCTGTTCCGTTTGTCTGCCTTTTTGCTAGTCAATGCAAGTGGGACATGCAGACAAACTTAACGCATTGCCTATTGAGTACTCTGCTGTAAGGAGTAGACCACAACTTCCGCCGAATCAACCTATTATCCCTTTACCTCAAGTAGTTCATGGTCACTTTTGCTATCGCGGGATGGATTTAAAGATATTATAATAATTGGGACTAATAATGATAAAACCATGTTGCAATATTGTACAGATGTTAAATAGTAAATAATCACCTTGTGACTTCCGGTAAGTCAGTATACATATCCATACGACAGAAACTCGCCGGAAGTTCAAATGGATTAAGATGGCTGCCTCGGTACTTGTCCACGAGAAGTTACTAAATGTAAATAATATTTTTGCCTTCTCGTGGTGCCGGGAACATGTTTTAGTTTTTTTGATAGATGTCAATTTAACCTACTGTTTAAAAGAGTTAGATAAGGGGACTGTCTGTTTGTTAAAGTGTACTTTGGTAATAGTTAACTAAAACATATGGATTGTTTTGATTTTGTGTGACATCTGACAGGAAGCAAACAACGGTTTATGACTGTCCAGCAGAAGTCAGACTAGAAATAATGGCCATAGGATGGGCTAGTCTGCAGTTTACATAGGATGTTTCAATAGTTACATTCCCATGGCTAACATTAAATAACAGCCGTAACTGTACATCCTGAACATTGAGTGTATTATAGCGGGTGTTATGTTGTTGTCAGAATTATGAACGCCTACCGACATTTGGCATTTTATCATTTTTCACTTGACTGGTGTTTAATCATATTTTCTGTTTGAGATAACTCTCAATTTTTGCGGTATTGCTATTTTCTTACCACTGCAGTACAAGCAGGTGACACTGTCACACGTTTACTACGACAACTAGCGAATCTAAATAGCTTTCATATTAAGAAATATTCAGGAACTGCATTCAGATTAATAATATCATTATTTTTATTACCAAAACAACTGAAACGTCCATTCATTTGGACACATGATAAAAATGTGCCATACATAATGCTGCTGTGTGCAGAGTGAAGTTGCATAATATGTCCTGTAATAGTTTTAGGATGGAAAATATGCAAATGTTCCAGAACTTACTGGGAAAAAAAAGTCTGTAATATTTCTACAATTAAACATGCCATCCCATTTTCAAAAGCGATGAATTGTTTTTTGCATAATTTGCAGATGTAAACAGTCAGTGCAGGGCTAGGTGTGTCTGGTTTCCTGGTGTTTTCAATTGCCATGATAATAGAGAGCCCAGGATAATAGAGTGTCCATGCATAATGATTAGTGCAACAATCTTCAGTTTGCATAGTCTGTCATACAGAGCCTGAAACAACTGTAACCAAAACTGTTCTCAATATGTGGAGAATAATATATATTCCCACATTTCTAGGAAAAAGATTAATAAAGTCTCCAGGCTCCTTTTTATCATATTTCATGGTGATACTTTAGACATTTGTTCTGTAAAATATGTTCATTTCAGAGACTAAATGTTATTCAGTTGTGATGCTTCAGCGACAGATAGGCATTATGACTCTGTTAACTCCATTCTGTTTTCTTAAATGTTCAGGCTGCATGCATCTAGAGGGACTTGATGTTCAATTTTGACTGGAACAGTAGAATGCAATAAGACTGGTATTAATAAAATGCTGCACTTAGATTTTGTTTTGATGTTTTGATAAATAACACTTTTTGTTTACATCTTCTATTTATTAGGTTACATAGGTCATTGATTCACCATGTTCTGTGATTTTCAGCTGATCCTAGCTACCACTTTGTGACCAGCAGGTTGAACTCACAATATGTTTTTTCATATGATATAAAATTTGTATTAATGTGTTATTTTCCCCTATTTTTCAAGCTTCTACAGCGAGCATCATGGAAACACAAAGGGTTTCATGGGTTTATCATTGGACGCAAAAATGAATCTGCTGTAGAGGCTTTATTCACCACATATTGTGGATCAGTTGATGAAAAGATTGTGACAGATACAGAAAGACGGTCACAGCAACTTCTTCCAGGAGGTATTGATGTCACATTAATTTTTGGCAACATCTATCAGGAGCTAGTCAAAACAGACAGTTACAAAAGTTCAAATTGCCAATAGAATAATAGATTCATTATGCATAGGTAACAGCACATAATATTCAGTGAGACCCTGCATACCCTAGAGATGCTGTTTTCCATATTTCAGAACCAAAGTCTGGCTGATGGAAATCCAGATATCTGGATTTTCAGTTACCCAGAAGATTTTTACCCAAAAACAAATATACCTGGTTATTCAAGGTCTCACAGTAATCATGATAATAGCAGAGCAGCACAACTTTTACATCCTGCTGTATTGAAGAACACATTAAGTCCAAATGCTTATGTAGGGAAGCTTGGTGTCATCTTACCATTCCTGACAAAAACATGGCAAGACAGCAGTTGACAAGATGGGCTTTTCACAATATGATAGTGTCCTACTCACAAACAAGGATAAGTTGAACGAGCACAGAAGATATGTTGATGAGCAGTAAGCAGTCCATGGCAATGAGCAAACCCATTTGGTTTGTGAAAGGTAGAGCAGATGTAGGCTAGTGCACATGCAGTGCATAATGATGAAATTGATTTCGTGCATAGCTGGACACACTTTGCTCATGAGATTCTTTTGTGGTCGGTGAAGCAATGACACGTGTTTGTGAACAACTTGGGGCCCTTTCGCTAGTGGGCGGCACTCATGCATGCTAATACGGGTCAGTTGTCAGGTCAGAGCTCAATTTATCCTTGTCTGTCAGTATCTACAAACCACTGCTGAACCACTGCCAGTTGCGTAATCTGACCATGTGTAGCAGATAAGAAATGCCTGTAATCGTTTCCATGACTTTACAATGTTATCAGGTACAAAGTTCTTAGTTGTAAGTTGTGGAACAATAATCAAAACTGAAAAGAAACCTTTTTGGGGTAGTTTTTACATGTGGCCATTTGGACTTGCACCCCATGTATTTGCCACTTTTCCTTTTCAAAACAACAAGTAATATTGAGTTTTGAGGATGCAATACCTTCCAAGTGAATAGAGATTTTAAAATAGTTATCTGTACAAATGTTACTCCAAACTTACTCAGCCTCTTTCCAGTATTAGCTTATTCTTAGTACTGTTTTTGAACCAAAACTTTTTATATGTTTAATGATGATAAGCAAAGCTGTTAATAAATATGTCTGATAAATTATTATATACTATCACCATGAAATTCTTTGTCATTGTATTTGTTGTGCTTGGGGAAGGTATGGTTATCATGTATGTATCACCATAGAGTAATGGTTGTTTTTGTATGTGGCACAGGTTTTGAATTGTGTGGTGCTATAGTTGTGACTGACAAGGCGCCAGGACCAGTCAACACAAGAGCAGCTGTACAGGCACACATCTCCAACAAACTTCTGGTAATGATGACATGAATACTGCTGTTCTGTTGCATGGATTTACAGGACGCAGATTCCTGAGTCCTATATTCATGAAAACTGACAATGGACACAACAAAATCTATTAACACAGAAAAAGTCCAATTCTTTTTTGTAAAAATTTTGTTTAAGTAACAGTAAGTTATTACTGAGTTTACTCCTAGCTGGGTTATGACATCATTTGCAATTTAATTACTGTAACAATGTGATATCATGACACACAATACAATACCAGTAACTGAATTACAACAATATTACAGCATATTATTAGTAATAAATTTAGTGTCTGGGGCCCCCATTTTGTAGTCCAGGACCCTTGAAAATTTAGAATGTGACATCTCAGGGACCCTCAGATAAACTACTCATGGTAAATCCCTGCTGTTGACTGGTGTGGAAGGCGGTAGAAACTAAAAGTTACTTTCCCTTGGGCCGTAATACAACCAAGGTCCGCTTCTCTTCTGTACCAATCACTGCAAGGATGTCAGGTCAACCTAGGAAGACCATATTAATTTTCAAATGAAAATCCAGCATTCCTTGGGTTTTAAGTACTTGTAAGGCATGGTGCACTGCTGACTCTAACCCAACAGTTACTAGTGCGAATGCTCAAAACTTGGAGAATGGCTTCGCTGGTCCACCTTCTAGCAGGTTAGTTTAGGAACTCAGAACCATAAGTGGCGTGGACCAGTCTGCCTATTGTTCTATTGTCCATTCTAAGCATCCAGTGCAAAATAATGAAGTTGAAGCTGTCTATTTGCACTTGTTTTCCCTCCTTAGACCAGACCAATTTTGTTTCTTGCTTTACTTGGTTTCGTCGGCAGAAAACATAAAGCCAGGAAGTGAAAAAAATCACCAGTCAAACTAATATTCCTTTTAAATGCTAAAAGTATTTTACTTTGTGCAATTTATGAAGTGTGTATGAGTGAGTGAGTTTAGTTTTACGCCACACTAAGCAATATTCAAGCTATATGGCAGCAGTCTGTAAATAACTGCGTCTGGACAATCCAGTGATCAACAGCATGAGTATCGATTTGCACAACTGGGAACCGATGACCTGTCATCCAAGTCAGCGTATCAGACCACCTGATCCTGTTACTTGCCTCTTACGACAAGCCTAGATGCCTTTTATGGCAAGCATGGGTTGCTGTAGACCTATTCTACCCTGGATCATTACAGCACAATTTGTATGATCTCCAGGGAGTTGAGAATGATAATACAATGTGCTGCTTGAAACTGATATTCTTTGATCAATGGAAAGACAAAGTGCCTTTGAGCAGCATTATACAAATATTAGCCTAATAGCATACTAATAATAATTTCATGTATAGTGATTCCATGTTGTTGAAAAAATGGAACTGAAAACCAAAAGAATTTTGAAGGTTTTTATAATTCTTGCAGGAGTCTCTTGGAGAAGAGCCCTTCATTGTGTGTCATATCCAGTTGGGGTCTGGTCAACTTGGCACCAACAATTTCCTCCTCCTTGATGCTGACCAGGAGGTGTCAGAGTGCCAGGTCAGCCTAACCCGAGATGATGTACTGTCCAACAGTGTGGTGTTCCGACTGCAAGCACATGTACCCATCACTATCTCTATAGACTCTAGCTCAAGTAAGTAGCCAGTGTACTTTTGGATTGTTTACCTAGGTTTTCAGTGTGAGACTGTCATAAACTGAAATGTATCTTTCTGATACAACGTTTTTGAAAGCTGGTGTACAAGTATTTGTATGTTTTGCTAATCAGGGATGTGACTTGGTGAAAGTGATTATCAGGTTTTCAAGAGGTGTAAAAACCAAGTATTGTTTCCTCCGTCAAGTTCTCCATCAAATAGGAAGTAACTGTACCATGCATATACCCCATGTTGCAATGTTAGTGATGAAATGTGCATTGAGAAAATGTAATTTATTGATACTTCAGAAGTAGTTTAATATAGTTTTGTCATGAGGTGTTTTATATAAAGTTAGAGGACGTCAGATTTGAAGGTGCTGCATGAGGGAGACTGCTGTATTTTGGGGAATATTATTTAATAAGTAAAGAAGCAATTTCCCCAACTGATTTTTTATTACTAAGAGTTACTAAAGGTACATTAGATCATCGACAAATGGGACATGATGTCAACCCATTATTACCAAACTCAGACAATATAGTTGCAGCTCTTGATCTTTTGGTTAAACAGCTTGGAGTGAGTGAGTTTGGTTTTATGCCACTTTAGCAATATTCCAGCAATGTCATGGTGAGGGGACACCAGAAATGGGCTTCATACATTCTACCTATGTAGGGAGTCGAACGCGGGTCCTCAGTGTAACCACTAGGCTACCCTACCTCTCTGAGTTTGGAAATGTCCGTATGCTGAGTGAAATACAGTTTGTCTGTTCCCCAGAAGATTGGCAGCAAGCCATCAACTGTGAGATCAGTCGAATATGTCGCAGTCTCCAGTCTCCTGCCTGTGTGTTCTCTGTGAAAAACACACGCATCCTGCTGACATCTTCCGAGGTGAAGGGTGTGTTAGGTGACCAGCCATGTGATGTGCTGTACCAGCACATTGAGTCAGACAATGATGTACCTGTGGTCCGAAGTAAGAAGAAAGGATTAAAGGACCAGGTGTGTTTGCCAACAGAATAGACGCCAAACGTGATCTAATAGATCATTTACAATGATACACTTGTTCTACATCAAGATAACTGTACAGACCAGTCATTAATTTCAGATTGAATAGGGCTCAGTATTTATTGATGTATTAACATACTGTTTCTGTCCACAATACTTGTTAAGTTTTTGGATGACCTCACTAACCCATGTCCTTGCACAATTTGGGATGACCTCCATCCACACGACCTCTGCTGTGGCATCTCTTGTCCTTGCACATTTTTGGCTGATCTCCATCCCTCAAATGCATGTCCTTGCACAATTTTGGATGATCTCCATCCCTCAGATGCTTGTACATTTTGGGATGATCTCAATCCCTCAGATGCATGTCCTTGCACATTTTTGGATGATCTCCTTCCCTTAAATGCATGTCCTTGCACATTTTTGGATGATCTCCATCCCTCAAATGTATGTACATTTTGGGATGACCTCCATTCCCCCAACCCAGCTACATGTGTGAAGGTGTCCAGCTCTTAGAGATGTTATGTACAGTTATCCCATCTCTTGTATAACTGCTGCTCCTGTTTCAGGGACCAATAGGTGTCCAGTTGCTGCTGTTGGTGAGTGAGGAGGTGGCAGGAGACGTGCCCTGTTGTGCTCCAGTTGTTCATCATAGTATAGGTGAGTTTAATGGCCAGCCAGTTAGAAAAATAATAAGTGAACTCTAGTTTTGTTATGTTTACAAAGTATCGTACCTCAAAATGGCATTTTTGCATCATTAGAATAGGCCTCCGAGATTGCCATTAGAGAACACCAAACATATTAGATGGTCACTTGACTGAGAGTATAATGGTGGCTTGGATTATTGCTCACACAAAAAAATCAGTTACGTTGATTGAATTGTGATACAATACTTACTGCTGTATGGTTTCACCTCTAAAATCCAGATGGGATGAAAGTGAAGTTTAAATAGTGTGCAAACTGATTTCCAAATTTTTGCCAGCCAGTTGGGCTGGATGTGCCTAAAAGTTACTGGAATAATAATTTGTTAATAGCTTAATTAAGTCATACAGGAATCATAATACAGTCCTGCAGACAAAATGAACCCATAAAAATTCAGTAGCCAGTCGGGCCAGTTACTGGTCTGGCTGGATTTAACTAGCCACAGGCTGGCAGGACTATAACTATTTTGCACACTGAGTGTAACTGTTGACACTATAGATTAACTATCAATTTTTTTCCAGGAGATTTCAGAGCCGTTAAGATGCGGCTGCCCCTAGATGTTTTGTCAGTCATTAAGTCAGATGAGAATATAGAAAGTTTACACTCAGCCTTCACTACAGCTGTGAAATGTCAGCTAGAATCAATGAAAGATTGTCTGTGTCAGTACAAACAGGTAAATTTTTCAACTATTTTGTCATTCTAAACATGGGAAAAATCAAATGATATGTATTCCTCAGGAATGTTTAACCCTTTTTTCAGTCAGTATGTTTTGAACCCAGAATGTATGGATCAGAAATCTATGATTTTTAACTTACCTTACCATGGGTCTTATGCATATTACCCCAAGGTACGCTAAACAAGATCAGACAGTCGTTGATTCGCCATCCCCTCGATGGCTACCTCATGCAATCTACGAATGTAGTCACAGAAGTGATGTGATCTCCCCACTCGCACAAGAGCGCAGAATCCAAAATTCACTTTTACCTTTAGCGTTCGTGCGAACGGACGTGTTGGTTTGCTGTGTATCTACTTTGTGTAGTTTCAATAAAGTTGCTACTCTTTGGTAGGTATGGTTTGTATCCCTTCGTTGTGTGTCAAGTTAAACAAGTATTTAACTGCACTTACCTTGCTACCTCGTGTTATCTTTTTCTCACTCAGGCATGGGTTTGTCTGTGTTGTGTGTGAGAGCGGCATGGCGTCCGTGGGGGTAGTTCAACTTGCTGGTTGTTTTTCCTCCATGTACTTGTCCATGTTTTGGTCATATTTGCTTGTGGTTTTCGGTATTTATCATACCTTTTTTGCCATTTTACAGCGTAGCGAAGGCAGCCATTTTGGTTGTTGCTTATCGCTGCCCCGCACTTACGGGTGTGTCTATTTTTTATGTAGAGGTGCAATTATTTCTTACACTTCTATGTATGGTTTTTTTTCCTCCTGGCATTGTGTCAACGTGTTGTCATGTGTTGGTTTCTTGTCTGTTACAGTTTCTGTGTATGACTCGACACTTTTGCACTATCTGCAAGGGGCAGAAGTCAGCCAAAGACCCACATCCCTGGTGTCCGAATTGTGTGTCCGCTGTTTGCTCCATTGATAATCGGTGCCAACACTGTCAAGTGTTATCATTGGCAGATTTCAAGACTTTTTTGGCGGTACGATCAAAGTGTTTTATGCAACGTAGAAGAAGAATGTCGTCGCCAGCATCTTTCCTGGGATCTTTGCTTGACGACCAGGATCTACCACCACCTTCAGCGTCGGTATCGACGCCTAGTGTGGGGCGCTCGTCTATTACACCGGCGCGCTTGTAGACCTCTCTCACCTGGATGCCTTATCCCACCCAGAAGTTCAGAGGCTTCTGTGGTCTCTCTTGACGCCTGGCGCTGCTGTGCTCCCTACCTCGTCACCAGCACCCTTACCAACATCAGCGCCTACATCCTTATCTACCTTTTTCCCGACACCAGCGCCTAGACCTACGCCAGCGCCATTGCCTGTACCAACGCCGCTGCCTGTCCCGGCGCTGCTGTGCTGCTGTGCTCCCTACCTCGTCACCAGCACCCTTACCAACGTCAGCGCCTACATCTTTATCTACCTTTTTCCCCGACAGCAGCGCCTATTCCGACGCCAGCGCCTGTACCAACGCCAGCGCCGATATTGTTATCAGACCCTGCTTCTGTGCCTGCTCCTTTTCGTGCCAAGGTGTCTCATACGCTTTCTAGAGAAAGTGTTACAACGCCAGTTGTATGAAGAGCGCCCCCGGCGTTTGGAGGCTGAGCGCTCCTGGCACAGGTCTCGCTCCAGGTCCCCGAGGGGTCAGCGCTCCCACCCTCCGCATCGTAGCTGGCGCCGGCACTCCTGATCTGGTTCCGTTCTCCACAGCACTCTTTAGAGGAAGACTCACGCACCAGAAGTAGACGACGCGTGCGTTCCCGTTCAAGATCTCTGCGGCGCCTCTCTAGGTCTCAGCGTTCGCGATCACTGGAACCACCGCAGACTTCCTTCAAGGATTCTAATACTAGGAATTCTGCTTCTACCTCCACTCAGCGACGGGAATCAACCTCTGTTTCCTGGGAGGATCACGAGGAGCAGTTCTTTTGTCCAGATTATGGGGAGGAAATTGGCGATGATGGTGATAGTGATGGTACCTATCTTCCCCTAGCTTCAGTGTTTGAATGGATTGCCGATAGACTACTGGACTGTCCTTCACCTTCCGCTGATTCAAGCAATCCGGCGGCGATTCACCTGTCTCCCACATTACTTATTCCACCTCACCCCATGGTGGCAGACGCTGTAGCTTGGCTAGACTCAGATTTTGCGAAACTATTAAGGCATCCAAGTCAAAGAAATCAGACTATTAAGTCCACAGTCTGGATTTTGCCGACAACAGGGCTGCGCAAGATGATTCTCTCAAGCGGACTGAAGCGCATGCTTAAGCCTATCCCAGCGCTTGCGTCAGCCACCTCCGCTGCAGCCATGGATCTATCAGAGGATAATGCCTCGAGAGTGGATCACATGACAACTATATTTGCTTGGCAGGGCAGACTACTACATCACTTCCTTGGACATTTACGTGCGGCACTAGCTATGACAACAACTGTGCGCCGATCTGGTTTCCTAGATGCTTGCACCTGGCAAGACAGCGATAGCTACTTCCTGCACCCTTTACTTCAAATTCCTCTTTGACAAAAAGATTCCGACTGTGTACAAACAGTGTGCTGAACTCACAAATACGGAAGTAGCATTGTCAACCTCTGAGGCCTTGGGCTCTGTTTTTTCGTGGCTGAGCCAGGGGGACTGCCAAAAAAAGATCTGTGCCCAGGAGAGAATCCATCCAATCCTCATTTGGGAGGGGATGAGGTTGAACCAAGTACTCAAATGTGCAGTGTAAGCCTCAAGAACGTGGCAGGGATGTGCCATCTACGCCCGGTTGAGGCAGGAGCAAGCGCCCCTACTCTGGCTGCTGAAGGCACGGACATCTACGACTGGGATGTCCCACCCCCAGTCGTACCAGTTCATCCGACCCCTAAAGGTGGGAGACTAGGGGTCTTCTGGGCCAGTTTGACATTCCTGGGAGACCCGTTCGCGAGTGTACTCAATAAATCAACAGGTACTTATACAAGAGAACATCGACATTTTGTTACCCAAATGTGCTATAGAGATAGTGCTAGAACCCCATCGCTCCCCGGGGTTCTATTCACCCATCTTCCTGGCCAAGAAAGGCTCCACCAAAATGCGAATGATTCACAACATGGCGACTTTCAACAGCCTGTATTTAGCCGAGCCCCCGCATTTCCGGATGACATCACTGAAATAGATCCGAGCCAAGTTGTTACCCGGAGCTTGGATGGTCAGCCTAGACTTACAGGATGCTTACCTGCACGTTCACATATTTCCACGTCACAGGAAGTTCCTGCGTTTCATATTCAACGGAGTACAATACCAGTGGCGGGTGCTGCCGTTTGGAATTTCTATGGCCCCATGGCTTTTCACTCGGATCACGCTGCATGTCACCCGATTCCTGCACCTCCGGGGCATAGACCTCGATCCTTACATCGACGACTGTTTTCTGAATCACTGCAATCCCCAGTTGCTACGCAAACAGCTGGACTTCTCCACACGCCCTTTACATCAATTGGGGTGGATTATCAACACCGAGAAGTCGCAACTGGAGCCAGCGCAGGAGCTGACATTCATCGGGGGGTTATTCCTAACCCGGCTCAATCTTGTCAGGGTCCCTCCCGGTTATCGGCTCTAACAGGCTCCAGGCTCCTGGTGGCGTCAGACAACTCCATGGTCGTGTGGGTGATTCGCAATCAAGGTATGACCAGATCCAAACAACTTCTGGACCAGATGTTCCTCTTAGCGGATCTGGTGGACAGCAACAGCATCGTGATCGCGACTCGTCACATTCCCGGTTGCAAAAACATCTTGGCAGACGCCCTGTCGCGCCCCGGCAGACCATCCCTTACGGAGTGGATGCTCCATCTGGACGCATTTCGCCAGATCTGCTGTCAACACGGGAGACCCCTGGTGGATCTTTTTGCCACCAGTTTCAATTACCAGTTACCAACGTATGTATTTCCCGTGCCGGATCCGCAGGCGTGGGCAGTCGACGCGATGTCTCTGTCTTGGGAAGGTCTGGACGCGTATGCGTTCCCTCCGCCAATCCTACGCAGAACCTCTGACTGGTTTTGGTCGCGCCCTGGTGGCCGGCCATGCCTTGGTTTCCCGACCTTCGACGGCGGAGAACCATACAAACTTCCAGAGTGGTTGCATCTACTTCGGCATCCTTGCTGCCTACAATGACAAGCACCTGCCTCATCTGGTAGCAAATACCCCGCACGAAATCAGGGCTTTGGCGTCTACAATGGCCCTCCATCTGAATTGCACAGTACTGCATATCATTGAGGGCTGTTTCTGGAAGTCATCAACTGTCTTCGCTTCCCACTACTTGAGGGACCTGGCAGTTGAAGACGTGGAGGGATTACAGTCATTTTGTCCACTGGTGGTTGCTCAGCAACTTACTCAACCATCTGCCCATTAGGTAATAACGCTGTTACAGTTGGTCTTAAGATTAACCTCACCCCCAGGGTGCGTCGGTTTTTCTTTGGAGTTCTACTGGGTTACTCTTTGTCCTGTTTCCAGTTGTTATCCTGAGACCGTTGGCATTGGTTTCCCGAGTTCTCCTGATGCATGTGCACTGATTGCTGAGGGATGGTCCTACGGAGTCCACACCACCATCCATCTGTCGAAGGCATATGCATAACACCTATGGTAAGGTAAGTTAAAAATTTATTAAAACCTAAATATTTTAGATATTTAAATACTTACCTTCCCATAGGGCGGTGACTCCCTCCCAAGGCTGGATGCTCCTCCCCACTTTCGATTCTTCGGACCTTCCGGTTGACGGTAAAAGTGAATTTTGGATTCTGCGCTCTTGCGCGAGTGGGGAGATCACATCACTTCCGTGACTACATTCGTAGATTGCATGAAGTAACCATCGAGGGGATGCCGAATCAACGACTGTCTGATCTCGTTTAGCGTAGCTTTGTATAATATGCATAAGACCTATGGTAAGGTAAGTTTTTAAATATCTAAAATATTTAGATTTTAATAACTTTGACATGCTATAATAAGAGATGTTTTATGCCACCGTCTAGATGACAACATCGACAATTGCATCATTCTTATGAAGACACACCATTTCCAGCATGCTTCTGTGTGTAATTAATGTTGGTTTATCTATTTTCTCATAATCCACATTATGTACAGACTGTTTGTTATATACATTGTGGTGATCAGTGGTCATGCCTGCTGCAGGGAGAGAGCTTCTGCATCCCTGAAGCCTTCCACTTCCGACCTGGTGGGGGACCATGCTTCGTCACTCACGTGTATCCTCGGGCAATAGCAGATGAAGATATGGGTGAGACAAGTCTTCCTGTAGTACAGTTGTGACGCAGTAACACTGTCATTTTCCTTGAGACAATTTAGGTGTCCCAGTCTGCAGATGACTCTCATTTCATTGCTGAGCAGCATACATGAGTAGTGCTATAATCCAGAATCCACCAGAGAATTTCTCCAGGAGAAATACATGATTTCCGTGAAGAGTTTTACACCAAGAAACCCTTCTCAGTTATGGTGATCGTATGAGTAGGAAATTGGTTCAAATTTCTTTGAAAAATTGAGTCCAAATAATGTTATTGCTGTTAAATATTTGGCTTCAAAGAAATCACTAATTCAAGTTTCAATTATCCGTTTAGAAAGTCAGCGACGAGATCTTCATCAATTACTGATGTTGCCTGCAGACAGACCATTGTTCCGACGTGCCAACCAATATATGTTTCCCGGACAACCCACAACAGATGGCTATTTGCTGAACCCACACACAGGGCTGTCTCCAGGAGGTAGGGTCAGGGTTTAGTGGATGAGTGGGTAGATTGTGTTAACCCACAGCAGACGGCTATTTACTGAACCCACGCACAGGGCTGTCTCCAGGGGGTAGGGTTAGGGTTTATTGGATTGTTGGGTAAATTGTGTGGATCCACAGCAGACAGCTATTTACTGAACCCACACACAGGGCTGTCTCCAGGAGGTAGGGTCAGGGTTTATGGGACGGGTGAGTAGATTGTGTTAACCCACAGCAGATGGCTATTTACTGAACCCACACACAGGGGCTGTCTCCAGGAGGTAGGGTCAGGGTTTATTGGATGGGTGGGTAGATTGTGTTAACCCACAGCAGATGGCTACTTACTAAACCCACACACAGGGCTGTCTCCAGGAGGTAGGGTCAAGATTTATCACACACAGGGCTGTCTCCAAAAGTTCCATGTCAAGGGTGTTAGATTTTGTTGTTGGATGGGTAGATGGTGCAGAGGTGGGGAAGTTGTGTCTTTTGATGATTATTTTGTCTTGCGAGTGAATTGACTTCTGTGTCATGAGTATCATATTATCCTTGTGCCATCATGTAGACTATGTGACTTTGTTTCAGGTGTTGGGACCAAGTACTTGGTGGAAGGGACATACAGCTACCATCACTACATGCAGGACCGCTTCAACGACAACCAGTGGGGCTGTGCATACCGCTCCCTCCAGACACTGGTGTCCTGGTTCCGTTTCCAAGGTTACACGGACAAACCTATTCCCACTCACAAAGAAATACAGCAGGTAGGATACACTGTTATCAAGACTCAGAATCTCTGTTTATCATTCTGTAATGGGGTTTGGTTAGATGAGGCATAGGTGGTAGGGTGTATAAAGTTCAATAACCAAACTATTAGACAATATGGGCAGGTAAGCTTTGAGCCAGCATGCAAATTAAGGATCACACGTATTTGCCAACTAAACAAAAACAAGAGTAGTCTGATGTACTTGTGTTTCAAATGTGATATACATGTATATGTATATTATCCTCAAGCTGGGCATGTATAGTGTTCTATATAAACTTCAGATGTTGATATTGTGAAATATGTTGCTATTGATTGAAAACATGTTTGATCTATGTTAAAATATATTCATCTATACTTGACATTGTCATGTAGCATTTCACAGTGTTGTGTTGCATTTGTACTCCATACCCTACGGCTCCAGTTATTGAATACTTTATGTTCTGATCTAACAGTGTGGTACAACAATGTATAACTGATGAAGCTTCTTCCTATATTCAGGCTCTGGTTGACATTGGAGATAAAGAAAAGTCATTTGTTGGAAGTCGGAAGTGGATTGGCTCACTTGAAGTCGGGTACTGTCTGGATCAGCTGATCGGGGTAGGTACAGTTGACTGTAAATAGAGCAGACACTTGACATGTAGTGGTATATTTTACCATTACTGCAATACTACTACATATTTGCCATTTACTTTTCACATTAGGTAATTTGAGAATGGTTTCTTAGGCCAATACAAATGTCCGCTTCTGAGGGAGGCAGTTGTCACAGAAATTTCAGCAGATCTTTAACTGTTCCTTATGTGAAGTATCATTATTGTAAGCATCAGTTTCCCCTACCGTTATGAAGGAGGCTGATGTCAGAGTATTGTTGGACTTCTTTAAAGTGCTTCCTATGCAGTGATGTCACAAGAATAATATTGTCTGCCTATTCATTGCAGGTGACATGCAAAATCATGAACGTAAGCAGCGGAGCAGACTTGGCTGGCAAAGGGAGAGAACTGGCATCACACTTCACGCACCAGGGCACACCAATCATGATAGGTAGGCCTCTCAATTATGATCAGAAAATGTGACTATCTGATCAAGATCCTGAAGAACATAACATTTGTTATGCTATAAGCTATTGTAACCAGAAAAGACACAGTTTATCATAGGCTTATCAATGTGGTAGTGCTTCAAACACTATATGAATTGGGCCCCTAGCTTCTGAAGACCCAGATATCACTTATTATGAGCTATACTTCACTGCTTTGTATACACTGTGTTCTCACCTGTGAATAGTTGATGCTTTGTGGTTTAACTGCCATGTCTAACCAACAGAGAGAAGGAAGCCAGTAAGTACTCAGGTGAGTGAGTGATTTAGTTACAAAAGGCTGTGTGTCTAGTTCGACACAGTGTTCATGCAAGGAAGAGCATCCTGCTGGAATAGCAGCTGTTTATGTTTACGAGTGATGGAGGAGCACAGGGTATGCAAGGTCTTTAAGTACTGACACTGGTTGACTGAAGGGCTTCAACACTTGATAAGACATCACTTGCAACTATGTGAGGCCTTGGGGTAGCCTAGTGGTTAAAGCATTCGCTTGTCACGCTGAAGACCCGGGATCAATTCCCCACATGCCATTGTTGTGTACCCCTTAACACGCCAGGTCTGTTCTGTTTTTCTCACTGTTAAAGATTTGTTATGTGGACATTCTCAGTTAACTTTAGTGAGATGGGAGAAGCACTAGCTGCAATTATCCTCCCTGATGTAGACATGTTGACTGCAGCATCTGCTAGCCTATAGCTGAAAATGTTCTCTTTGCACAGGTGGGGGTGTTTTGGCCCATACCATCCTCGGAGTGGATTTTGATGAAATCACAGGGAACATCCGCTTTCTGATCCTGGACCCCCACTACACTGAGTCAGAGGACCTGAAGGTTATCTTGGATAAGGTCAGTATATGCTGTAGCATGTGATATATGTGGTTACACCTTAGGCAAGTGCCTCTGTCCCAGCAGCAAAATGGGTACCAGTAGGGATTTCATGTGAAAATGTGTAGCACCTCAAAGGCAGCTTTGATTATCCGAGGTAATAATTGTCTGTCTGATGAGCATGCCATCAGTGTGGATTTAGAGCAGAATAATTGGAGTAATTAATATCATTGGTGTAAAGGATGATTTGAGAACCCATGAAATTTTCGGACATAATTTTTGTAAGAAGTGACAAAAATGGCTGGCTGAGTTAAGTAGAGTGTCAGAGCCATCTTTGACACTATGATTGTCCTACCTCCTATTCGTTGTCGCCGACTTTAAACGGAGTTAACTGCTGTTTGGTGTTGTGTACACTTTTCTCTTCAAAATAGGCCCTTGAAGATCCAGATTAGAATAGTTTTTCAGCAGCCCATGCTTGCCTTTAGAGGTGACTGTGCTCATCATAAGAAGGCAACTAACAGAATCAGGTGGTCAGGCTTGCTGACTTAGTTGTCACTTCATCAGTTCCCAGTTGCACATATCGATGCTCTTACTGTTGATCACTGGATTGTCTGGTCCAGATTTAATTATTTAGAGACCGCCACCATATAGCTGGAATATTGTTTGTGCAGTGTAAAACTAAACTCACTCACTCTTCAAAATAACAGAAATGAATGACAAATTCTTGATTTTAGTCGCATGAATGTAGTAAGTAATGTGACTGATGCTGAACACTGTGGTCATGAACATTTTGTTGTGGCAGCTTACAATGGTTCAGTTCTGGCTCAGACAAACCTGTGCATGGTATCACATTATCCCCACAGTTTGAGTACAATAATGCACAGCCAGTCAGATGCGTCCACATTTCATTTTAATTATCTGATGGTGTGCTGGAAATCAACCAATGGTGTGCTGGAAATCATACTGCCTGTTCCTACCCAAAATATTACAATCTTCTTGTGGTGACTTTCAGGGATGGTGTGGCTGGAAGGGACCAGATTTCTGGGATGTCAATGCTCACTACAATCTGTGTATGCCTCAGAGACCACAGGTCATATGACCTGTGAAGTGCCTCCTTTGCAAGCTGTCTGTATGTACATGTCTGTAAAATAAAGTAATATATAATAAATATCTGTGCTGTCATTTCTGCCTGTTGACCTCCAAGTCTTTGTGTCCAGATGGTTTGGGGGTTGTTGTATATTTATTCCTGTTTACAAAAATTTGAAAAAAAATCAAACAAACCCATAACTGGCTATGTTCGCTGTTGCAGATATACCTCCCCTTCCACAAAAGTGGATTTATTGAACGTTAAAGATGAACTAAGGGCTTGAAAGATATGTTCATCTCCATAAGTTTTGTTCTTGTATGAGTGTTAGCATGGCAATACACATGGGATAATCAAGAGGATGACTAACTTAAAGCTCCAACCACCATCTTCCCATGTGGAAGCTTCCTATATGCTTTCTGTACATTCGATGGGTTCTACCATGATGAGTCTTCAAGGTCCGGTTCTTCTTCTTTTGGGATAGACAAAGCAGACCCATGCTGTATGTTTGATTTTGTCTTTATTACACTTTGTACAGCCTCTACATTACAAAGACTTACTGTCTTCATGAACACAAAAATTACACGTGCATTCAATAATAATTGTTACATTGTACAGAAGCAGCCATCTTTCTCAGCTCACGATAACTTTAACAGTTAGCATGCCGTACTGGCAAACTGACCCCATCCCTTCCCATTATGTGTAAAAGCCTGACTAGCAATAACCTGGTACACTAACCTAGGTTGTCTATCAGGTCAAGTCTTCTGGTGCCGCTACATTTGGGTAACATCACATGAGAGTTAAGATAATTTGACTGAATAATAATTCTACAAACGTGACAATGGAAAAAACTTAGTCAAGCTGCAGAGTATTGCATTACAACAGCAACACTTGTGATTAGTTTGCATCCAGCAGGAGAACATGGACAAGTTCACAGGACACAATAGAGAAAATGCCTTGAGAAATTGGACTGTAGACAACATGCAATCAGTATTACCATGTCAAGGATGCCACGAGCAACTCAAAAGTAGCAATCAAATATCCAGATCTCTATTTTCCCTTCCGTTATTTGGTAAAAACTATTAAGAAACAAAGATATATGACAAAAGAAAACAAAATCAACCCTCCACTACTTCAAAGGAGCCACACAACACATGATTCTCAAGCAATGAAAAATATTAATGAACTTTGTATTTATCTCCTGGTAAACATTTAACTCAACAAATAATAAATATAAACCTACTGACTGGGAATAACAAACGAATAATCAAAGTAACAACTCCGTTATATGATGTGTATCTGTTCATATGACTAACATGCTTCTGTGTTTTTTTCCTCCCGAAATGTACCGATATGCCAGTGGAGAACATACAATGACAAGGGTGAATGATGACATTGAAGTGGCAAGTGGCCAGGTAAGAGTAAGATCAGGAAATTCATTACACCTCCCCTAGGTAAATCCAACTTTCTTCAACAACCGTCTTAACACGCTTCTCATACTCGCGCCGGTTGTCTTGGTAAAGCTGGGCTGCTATGTTATTAGCTGGGCTGTTTGGGTTGGGTTCGTCTAACAAAGACTGAAAAACAATCAATGGGACAAGACATCAGAAGGATAAAGAATGCGGCAGCAAAGATTTTAAGATCTACCAAAAGCTTCATCCTACCTCTCTCTTGATAAAATGCAAATATTCTTGATCTGATACAGGCTTTCCTTATTCACTGCAGCCAGTAACAGTATACTGTTCACTTCGGTACATACATACACAGCGGGAGACTTAAAATGTAATGGAAATGTTAACTGATACACTGATGTTGTCCAAGTGTGGTGAGGAGGAGAGATGGTGCCCACCCCCAACAACACATCACAAATTGAGAACAAACGGCAAAAATAAGCCAGCGAGAGGTAAGAGGAGAGAACAGTTCCGAGAGCCAGCTGTCTGTCCTCATATGCGATCAGAGGTGACCGCTCCACCCCACCTACAGGCCGACCTGCCAGAAAATGTCCTACAAATGTATGTTGTTGTGGAACGGGATGCTAAGAGCAAGCCATCGCGTCCTCTTCATCTTCCTCCTCATCATTCCAGCTTTCCTGAACAATCGCTGACACTTTTTTCTCGTATTCCCGTCGATTCTCTCGATACAACTGGGCAGCCTCATTGTTGGCTGGACTATTTGGATTCGGATCATGTAGCAGTGACTACAAGAGAGAAATTACAATGTCAAGTCATCGATTGCGAGCTATTCTGCTGATGAGATGAACATATACAATGGTGTACACACAATTTGGTTCTACTTGGTGACATGCAGTCTGCATGATTTGGGCCCACGCAACCTGTGTTATTTACATCAACACAACAGACAGGAATGAGGTAATGGATGAAATTGGATACATCTTAAATCTTTGCATGTTCTATACAGTGAGGAAAACAATGAAATACTAAACATGTCTGTTAATCCAAATTTTGACTCCTCCAATGAGTGGTAAGTAGGCATTCTGTAATTACTCCCCTATTTAGAAATGCTGCTTTAATGAGTGTCTAGCCTAAAACTTGCTCACAAGTGGCTGGGGGTATGTATATGTAAGCATAAGAACATAGTCAATATATTAGTTATTAACCATTCTGTTTTGATAACATACTTAAATCCTCAAACAATAAGTTCATGTAAAAAAAGATGTCTCCATCTCTACTTCTCTTGATTTACCAAAATCTTTAACTCATAACTTGAAATGAGTGAGTGAGTTCAGTTTTATGCCACTTTTAGCACTATTCCAGCAATATCATGGCAGGGAAAAACGAAATGGGTTTGAAAGCTGTAGCCATGTGGGTAACTGAACCCAGTTTTCGTTGTGATGGGCACATGCCTACTACTAGGCTACCCCACAGGCCTAACTTGAAATGAACTACAATTCATCTTAAGTCTTGCTTTGGTATGTGCATAATGAGGACATATTTTAACATCCTCATGCTGCCAGTTTTTTTGCAGTTGTATTTGAGATGAAACATTAAGCTGTACTTAATCTGAGATTTAAAAGTTGTTCAAATGAGAAAACAGCATTATTTGATTAAATCTCAAATGACAAAGACTCAAAATGAAGGTGACAGGACAACTAGATCTTGTGCATTTCATCAAACAATGAAGAATACATGAATCAGTTGATAGGGTTTTCCCTTGTTCAATTAGAAATTAGTTATCAATGGTTTAAGCATCTACAAATTCTAATGATAAATACTCACATAATAGCAAACATTTCTTGATGGGTGGAAATCTATTGAGTGTAGTGCATATGTAAAATATGCTTTCAGTTAAATGACTCTCTTGAAACTGTCTTTAGTAAACAAATAAAGGATTAACAGACACTAAACAGAAAATACTCTCGTAATTCTTTGTTGTTAGTGCAAAACACATCTTCAAAGAAAATAAAATATTCAGCTGACATAACGATGATAACAAAATTATCTACCCCTTTAATATCACTAAAGAATTTTTTTAAAAATGTATTCAAATACAATTCTCAATATCAACTACACACATCAACACAAATCAATATACAGGAATTAAAAGGAATCAGCAGGACAAAATTTTCTTTCAAGTTGACAGTCTCAGAATAAACTTCTTACAAGAAAATAAACCATTTTAGAAATATAATGAATTATCTGATATGGGTATGATCATGGTATGAAGGTGTCTATGCACACAACAAAACAATATCATTTCTGGGCCATACTTCTTAAATTGGAGTGACAAAAAAGCATTGTACTGTTTGCAGGTTAGTTTGCCTTAAATTATAGATATTAAAGTATAAGAAAAATTAACATCACTACATTATGCCTGCCAGCTTAATTCAGCCAAGGCACTATATAGCACTGCCCGTGACATCCTAAATGTCACACTTACCTGTATTGACGTAAGTATAGCTGACACATCGTATGTAGGACTCCATCTATTCTGTAATATATCTAAACATATACTCCCATCAGCGTAAACTGCAAAACAGGAAAAACATACACAATTTTTATAACACCATTATCGTATGACACTTCCTAAGCGTTAAACAGAAATTTATATGGCAATCATGGACTATGCTGGAAACTAATGGGTATGGCTATTTGCCGGTAACATATTACAACTGTTTTTCCATTCTGGCAAGAAACTGAGAGCCGCAAAGGCTGACCGTCATTAATCTAATGATGACTATCTGTAACACTTCAAGAGGTATACGTCTCTGATGAGTTCCAGAACTGTGTCAGTGAGTAGTTGAGTTGAGTCTTATGTTACTTTTAGCAACATTGCAACAATATCATGGCAGGGAATACCAGAAATGGGCTTCACACATTGTCTTTATGTGGTGAATAAAACCCAGGTCATCAGTGTGAGGAACGTTTTCATCACTGGGCTACCCCACCATCTCTCAGCCAATCAGACCTACTTGCAACATATACTGTACTTAAAACATACACCAACTTTGGTCCCCAAAGCTTAAAAACCTAAATAAGCATGGTTTGGCTTAAAAACCTAAATAAGCATGGTTAAATGACATTAATGTTGCCCATACACACCATTAGGGTGGAACATCTTTGACACAAATCGGACTGTGGGAGGTTTGTTTGGATATTCCTCTGTGAATTCTATAGTTAACTTGAAAGTACCATCTTCAAAAGGGGTGTCATGAGGCCTGGAAAACAATGAGAAGAAACAGCTAATACACTCGGTAAGAAAATAATGACATAAAGATTCTTAGTAGCAAATGTACTTCCCTACTACTATTTCTCTTGGCATAACTCTTGACAATATTTCATGGATTCATTTAGGGTTCCAAACATTTTTCTCTTGCAGGGAAATTTGGAACACATTGTAAGATTTGTTGTAACAGGATTTTTCCCCGAAGTTCTCTATTACAGGGTATTTTAACCATAAAATTCCTCTTTTTCCTTTACCAGCAAAACATATTTTTTATCAAACAAACATCACAACTATAGGAAAATTATTTGGGAAATATATGATTCCATTTCAACATGATCAAAATCTTAACTGAAATTGAATTACATAATTTCATGTAATATTATCCAGTGTATGGTTACCATTGTAATTCAGGTATATTTGGGACAATTAGTATAATTGGCAGCACACAATTTAGTAATGAATCTATTAGCAAGCTATACTTAACAAACTGACAATGTTAAGTAATAAATAAACATTATATTAATTAATCTAATGAAAACATATTTTCACATCAATGATACGAAGAGGACAAAAACATTCAGACATCTCAAAATATGACACAATTAGACAAGAGTCATCAGAAGATGACACATCCCCACGGCCCCTACCTATTTGAAAGGACAAATCATCTGACAGTTACTTGATGTTTTCTTAGATTAAGTTTGAACTGTTTCCATGGAAGTAAAATATAAATGCAATATAAGTGTAAACAGCAAAAGGCACCACTTCAAGATCTGTCTCATATATCTGCTAAGATCTGTTGAAAGATATGAAATGGTTTTCAAGTTGTGCTCTGGAAACGAAGCCCATCCCTCCATTTTGAGACTAAGTCAGAATTGTTTCAATGGAAACTGGGAAAAATAAAAATGCCAAAACATTATAAATAGAGAAAGGCACCATTTTGTGGTCTGCATCAAATATCTGCCAAGTATTCCTGTACGATATTGAATAGTTTTAGAGTTGTGCTCCGGAAACGAAGCCCATCCCTACAAGTACCAAAAGGCACCACTTTAGGTTCTGACTGATGTATGTAACAAGTTTTGCAGAAAAATATTGAACGGTTTTTGAGTTCTGCTCCGGAAACGAAGCCCATCCCTCCATTTTGAGACTAAGTCCGAAATGTTTCCATGGAAACGGAGAAAATAAAAAATCACAAAAACCTGTAAATAGCAAAAGGCACCACTTTGGGGTCCGCCACACATACCTACCAAATTTTGAAGAAAAATATTATTGAACAGTTTTTGAGTTCTGCTCCGGAAACGAAGCCCAACCCCACCATTAGACTAACACCAAAATGTTCCATGGAAAAACAAAAAAATAAAAAATAAAAATGCCAAAACTCTGTAAATAGCAAAAGACACATCAATAGGTTGAGATTATTATATTTATCAAGTTTGGTCTAAAAATATTAAACGGTTTTTGAGTTATGCTCCAGAAACAAAATGATTATGGACAGATGGACAGACGAGGCGTTGACAATAAAAATAACCATTCTATGATGGAGTTTTGTACATGGGACTGTTGGCACATTCAGTTGTGTCAATCTAGGTAAAAATATCAGGAAAACAAAAAAATTAAATCAATAAATGTCCCATAATGCTCATAGTCATACTAATCATTGAAACAATTAATCTTGATTGCTGAAATGATTTCCAACAGTAACAAATACATGTATATATACACTGCATCACTCACCAAATAATACAAACAGATGCAAATCTGGTAGCAAAGTACCCACATAATGCATCACCATGTATATGAACAAAGCTATTTCTTACATAATTGAGAAATACAGATGCTATACCCAATGTAGTGTGTAATAAATATAATTATTGTTCAAACATCAATATCTCAACATGAAAGATTTCAATTTGTTTGTTTTGATTTCCATCTGATTTTCCATTTGATAAATCTATGGCTGAAATTCTTGCCTGAGGCTGGTTATGACTATGCATGAGGAGGTTTCAGATGTTTGTCTGCATTTCAAAAATATTTTAATTTGGGATAACTCCCATTTGTTTTCTTGACTTGAAAAAGAACTGTTAAGACATCCAGGGATGTAGGGATAACATCCTGTATCAAACAAGACAAAAAGTTGTAAATATTTAAAAGTCAGTGTCTTGCTTTTTCTTTATGTATATCAATTTCATGCAACAATGTAAAGCCAGTTGATTATATCACTTCAGTTTCACACCGAGTGACACAAGGTGTTGATTCAACCATATACATCTATACAGAATATATGAAACAAACTGCTGGGCATCTCTAAACACCCCTAACTTGGATATTCTAGCTAATCCTGTCTAAACTATAATCATATAAAAAATGGTATGAAGAAGACTTCAATTTAAGTAACTATGGAAAATTTTAGAAGCATAAAATCTGAGGAACTTTGTGACGTTAAAATACAAAAATGAATTCCAAAGAGAAATAGATTCTGGGAAAACAAAGACACACCCTACGGCAACAAATACTTGAACATGAATATAATGTTTATGTATAAATGTGACTAATTCAGTTTGCATAAGAAATATTCTGATATTTCATCAAAATGATATAAGAAAGTTCAGTGTGTGTCAACACGTTCTTAAATTATGAAAGTAAACACACAAGGAAGTCGGGAAATATTTTCAGTACAAAGGCTTTTAAGTCCATAACATTGAACAGGTTGAAGTCATTGTGCCACTGACATACAAATTACACTGTTATAATAACAACAACACAAAATGCATAAATGTAAGCACAAACGCAATTCAATATTAAAATCAATATAGGCATGCATACAGATATTATGTTTCAACTTGTGATAGCTTTGTCATTGATAATGTCTTACCCAAATATAACAGCATTCCAAAGCATAATATTGTTATCTGTAGGAGCACCACTAACACCGGCCGGGGGATCCTCTTGTAATCTGGAACACAACATATTGCTCGAAATAACATATGATGACAATTGTAAAATGACATGAAGATACGTGTCTTAGATGTATAAATATGTAGCATCAGTCTTGACTAAGGTTGTTACGTAGCGGCCATTTTGGAATATTTACATTCGGATTTTGTCGCTAAAAGGGCTGAGATAAACACAAACCTTTTGAAATCGCGCATTAGTCTTCTTCTGGCTGGAGTAGACATGTCAGTGGTGTGATCAAAGCTATTTACACTTTTCGATTAAAATATGTCTTGATTTCTATGTATTGACAACAGCGATCTCACGACCACTGACGTCTACATCCGGGTTTCAGCTCTTTCAGATAACACACCTGGCACAACTAATATTATTAGACACACTTTTGTAAGCATTGTTTTCAAATATGCACCTTAGCTTTTGTACATATTACATCTTCGTATTAGTTTATATGTCCGGTTTTCTACGTACAAAAACATCTTATTAATAAATCATTAGATCAGAGAAAATAGTTGTATGAACAGTGTGTGTTATATGTAGTAGGTTGTAATACTAGTAGTATTCATTTCCATGACATCATGTGGTTATAAAAATAGATATATTGCGAACCGACAAACAATAGCGATGCATAAGAGCCATCTACACATTTGAAACCACCCCTGTCTGCTATTTTAAGCACTTTGTAATGACACCAACCGTTATCACGTGTCAGATAAACGAAAGTGAAATGGGACATTAGAAGTTTACATTCACTGTAGATTCTATTGTTGGTTTTTATTATATAAGTGTATATGCACCCATCTACAGATTAGCTCTATATATCTACATAGATATGATTTTGGCCGCTTTTTCTCTCACTCACAAATAACGAATATGAATATAATTAACATGGATGCTTAAGGAAAAATGCATTTGAGATTATATACCAAAATAGAATGTTAACATTTTTGCAGCGGGGTTAGGTAGAGCAATGATGAATGTAAATTCTGCATCAAATTTGTCCCAGCTTGTAACCATGTATAGAATGACGTTATTTACCCAGTCATACTCTTGCACCACTGAAGTATGCAACACTTTCTTTGTTCATTGTCGTAATAATCGAATGTATAACTGTGAAATGAAAACTTTTAAACAAAACGAACATCTGTGATTCTGTCCATTTTATAGTAAGGTATTCAAAGTCTTTCAAGTGGACTGATGTGTCATAAATTTTATTGTCACAACGTAGCCCAGTAGGCACTGTTACGTCACAGGCGGGAGAGGCTTGTGGGGTGGTGCGGCAGGAGGCTATCAACTAGATGTCCTCGACACCTGTACAACATAGCAACTTTCAATGAATAATGCATTCTGCTGTACGAGACATTATTATTTTAATGCGTCATACATAAGGCGGGTGCGGGATATTGGAATATTCGTGTAGGGTCGGATGCATAGCAAATCGATTCTGTGACACTTTAATGGTCTTTTCAATTTAATTATTCTGGTAACATATAAATGGTATATGATCTTCTGTTCCAACACCTCTTTGTAAAATACGACCAGAACGTCGTCACTGACGTGCTGTTCAGATTCCTGTTTGTAAATATGACATAATGTGTTCACTGACCTGCCTTCACTGACGTCCTGTTCAGATTGCTGTGTGTAAACACTACATAACGACTTCACTGACCTGCCTTCACTTACATACCCTTCAGATACCCGTGTGTAAACACGACATATAACGACTTCACTGACCTGCCTCCACTGACGTACTCTTCAGGTTGCTGTGTGTAAACACGACATAACTTCATTGACCTGCCTTCACTGACGTACCCTTGGGATACCTGTGTGTAAACACGACATATAACGACTTCACTGACCTGCCTTCACTGACGTACTCTTCAGATTGCTGTGTGTAAACACGACATAACGACTTCACTGGCCTGCCTTCACTGACGTACTGCTCAGATACCTGTTTACAAACACGACATGATGTTTTCACTGACATACTGTTCATATACCTGTCTGTAAAGACAACCATCTTATGTTCGTACAGCAACCTTTCAGGAAATTCTTCCCCCAAAGAAACGCCGACTTGTACGTACGCTTATCCCATGGATCACCCCCAACAATTGTGCAGGGCCTGGGGCTAAAAAATTCAGCTGACTAGCCATTGCAGCAATAAATTGATAACCGTAGTGACTGCTTTAGTCTGTTTTCAGACCCTGAAACCTATTTATCCAAGAAAGCTCTAGTAAAGTGTAGAATATGTGGCAAGTCGAGAGTTCCACAGTTTCTGAAAACGAAAAAACTCGCTGGGGTCCTTTTCATTACAGTAGTTCATGATTACATTTTCCGTAAAATATGTTCATTTCACAGACGAGCCGTTAGTCTAAAACTGCATTTCAACGCCAACCGTGCAAAATGCAATACGGATATCTCCAAGTTGAGTTTTAATAATTTTACAAAACTAGAGATCGTTTTATTTAAAGATGATTCATTATGAAGAGCAGAAATATCGCTGGCGACAACGAAGAAGTTTCCAAAAGTACAATGAAATATATGTCAAAGCTATTGCTGCGCAACCATAATACGGCACAAGGATATGTCTTTGACATCTTCACGACTTTGAAACAGAATATTTGGTTCTTTCTGTTGTTTCCGCAGGTTGTGATGACCTCCGATGACTGAAAGGTTCACATCCCCTTAAATAATATCATTCCTTTGAGGGTAGGGTGGATTTCAATAAGCTGCAGTTATAAGATTGTTTTCACAAATGACAGCACAAACTCCCCGGAAATACGTGTGTCTACATACGTGGCGATGTGTGGTCTTGTGCGGAAGGCGCTTATCCCAAATCAGGTGAAAATATGCAGTGTTGTTCACGGAGAGCCATTGGATGGGTGACCGTGTTTGGCCGCATGACTCTTCAGGATACTTTCATACTACTCTATACTTGTTTTCTGACAAAGGATAACAATTGATTAACTGATTAATCAGTAATTAACTTAAGACTGCGGTAGAGACAACCATTTCTACCTTTCTGAATACTGACAGAAATATATGTGTATACTTTCTTCCAGGACAACTGCTCTTCCTAAAGCCTAAACTTAGTAACTGGTAGACTTGCTAGCAGTCCAGGAACCCCATTATTTTCACATCAGCCCATCCATCCCTTTCTGTATAATGCCAAAACTCTAAGTGAAGCAAGTCTAGATTTCCTGGGGTCCTGAATTTCCGCTAGACCTAATTATTTGTTTCCATCAAAATTATAGATACTCAGACACTAAGCATTAGTCTATGGAATGGCGACCTCCCACAGCTGGTACTCATTAAGTTCGGACAAAGGAGAGAGAGTTCCAGTGGCGTAATCGGGGGTCACCCATATCAGCTTTGAACACATGTCGGCGGAACTGAATTAACTGATATAAGCAAGCCAGAATGTCGCTGGCTAAATTTGGACAGACCCAAGAGCTGATGCAGTCTGTACTTGCCCACATAATTAGACTTGATTTGGAGTCGTTTTTTTTTTAAAAATTTATTGTGAAAGGCCTTGACGAAAAACTACGCGAGTTGTTACACTGGCCGATTCTATTTGGTCTTTTGATCTGAAACAAATGGATGTTAATATCCGGAATACCAATAACGATCTGGGCTAGAATTGACCTTCAGGTGACCATTCTTGTAAGAGGGAGCATGGTGGGAGAACTGTTTCGAATGCCAGGCTAGTGATCTAGCGTGCTTTAAGAGCGGGCATCGAGCCCACCCCTGACCAGGTGTAACTTTGGGTCAACGTTATGTGCAGACTGTGAGTGGTGTCAAAACCCCTAGTGTACACAACCGCGTGTACTTGAGAGAACTCACGAATCCGTTGGTAAATGACCAGATGGTGGCCACATGAAAACGGGCAAACACCTTGATACCTGTACAGTAATGCGCAGTAAAATTGGACAAGTACTGTGACTGTGCGTCCCAGTCCACTCATCTGTGTATGGATACCTCGTAAGGTTTTGGAAAGCCACATTAACTTGGCTGCATGAGTTCTATGATCCCCAGGAAGGTGAGACCGAATATACCATGCGCCGTTGAGATTGACATCCAGTGATCAAAGGAAAGCAAAGTACCAATGGGCCTTTGAGCAACTGAACTGGATATTGGCGCTGTACGAATATTATTATCTTACCTCGCACATAAATGCCGTTTTCTGATTGGCTGAGCCAATCAGTGTACCCCTACTTAAACTTTCTGTGTTACCCGCTTGAAATTCCGATCAATGGGAATTCGTTTGGTACATAGTGTTAGTAGTGTTTTGACTGTTGCCTATTTCTGGTACTCCACAGAGTTGTTCGGTAAGATAAATACGTTGTTCATTGGTCACCTCGGGGCCGATGGGTTCGGGCAAGGGGAACAAACAATCATCGAGGACACATGTCTCTGTAGTGACCAGCTTACAGTATGTATCTAACGGAACTGTGTGGTCAGGTTTGCCGACTTCATTGCTGAATGCCATCGTGTCCCAATCACTGAATTGTCTGGTCCAGATTCGATTATTTGCAGACTGATGCCTGAAAGAATAGCTTTGAGTGTGACGTTCAACAACAAACAAGTAATCCGGAGAAACGTCCTTGACAACGAATCATTATGAATGCTTGTTGAAGACTTCATAAAAACCTCACCGCATCGTGGAAACAATACCTTCTTTACATTTAAACACCCATCTAAATTCATAAAAGTACAGAAATACATCATTATTACACGGAAATTTTTGAATAAATATTGCGATTTCCTGGTGCGCAAACAAGTGCATTTTACCTGTGTACCGTACACTAAATCACCTTTCAAAATTCAAATTGGCAGCACACGCCTGTAGATCCCTTAAACCTACGGTCGTCATATATTTGCGAATTTATGAATGGGAGAGCACATGACTACGGACACTGGACTTTCCACTAGTTTCATTCGCCGGATAACTGAAGTACCGTGAGTTGGAACAGTATTTCTCAAGCCGCGGCGCTGGCCTGTCGTTGTAAGAACTGTCGGACTGGTTAGAAGTAACGATTCAAGTGAAAGTTACATGATCTAACAATGTCTGTGGTCCAACGTACCCTGTCCAATCCTAAGTCAACAGTAATGGCGACATCGGATAACTGCTCGCACGGATAACTGCTGCAGACCTCCTCCTCGTGCTGGAAATCAATCACTGGAATCCTCTGCCATTCCTCATGAAGAGCCTGGGCCAATTCCTGTAGATTTTCACCAGGTGGATCCCTTACTTGAACTTGACGACCCAGAGAGTCCCATAAATGCTCAGTTGGGTTGAGGTCAGGGCTTCTCTCAGGCCAAGGTAATCTGTCAACTGCGTTGTTCAGCAAGCATGCGATAACAGCTCTGGAACGATGGGGGCTAGCATTATCGTCCATAAATACTGGCCGACTGGCGAGGGGTGGTTATCAAAATGCAGCACAACAGCAGCTTCCAGTACTTCCTGTTAGTATCTCTGACTATTGAATGTCCCTTGAATGGTGATAAGACTTAGCTTACAGTCATAGGAGATACACCCCCACACCATTACACAGCCACCGCAAAAGGTTCAGCTACATGGATCATTTGCTGTTGATAAGCCTCATTACTCCTTCTCCAAACTCGCCAACGGCCATCAGTAACACGAAGAAGAAAACTAATGGATCCTGCGCAATGTCCTCAGATTATGGTTTTGCCGTTGATTACACCACGCCAAACGTTGAACGTTGTGTCTATCAGTAACGGACGTTTGATTGGACGACGCGCACGGAGTCCAGCGGACCTGAGCCTCCTTCAGGTGGTGCTGGTTGAGAGACGAACACCCACTCTCCATTGTTCTCTGAGATCTTTGGCACTGGTCATGGGCCTGCGTCTCACTAGGGGCACTACGGCACGGTCATCGCGGGGAATGGTCTATTTTGGCCTTCCTGATCGTGGACGATCCTTGGCGTAACCAGTGGGTGCATGTTTCCTTACAAGGCGACTGAGGTGTGATTGATGTTTAATCTGGACCCAGTGCTACGACAGGACAAACCAGCTTCATGCACACCAGTGATCTGCCATTTGGTATTTTCAAAAAGCCTACGCCTCGGGATGTCCAAAAAGTTCAGCACTGTTCACTTACTGATGCCTCAAAAAGAAAGCAATGAGAATACGTCATTTCACCTTTTAATAACCCCTCAGTCGCTTGTACCATGACATAAATTCAGCATGAAAAGCATGCATTTGAGTCAGCACGTGAATTTCATGCTAAACGCATGTGCATTTAGATATAACTGTTTGACTTCTCAGGTGGTGCTTAATTAATGTTCATGTGCATATATTTTAAGTAGGAACTATTGAAAACCGGTCCTGAGCAACAGATGTCAGGTATGCCAGTCTTTGTCAGAAATTCATTTTACAATACTCTTTTGAAAATCTCCAGACAAAGATCACTTTGTATCTGTAGTATCCAGCGAAACTCTTACTGTGAAAGTCAAATACATACCTTGGTAAAGAAAAACAAATAGTCAAGGAGAGAAAACTGATTTTAATTAATTGCAAAAATGTTCAATCATATACTGGCAAGTGGGACCATGCTACTGCCATCATAGCACAAGCAAGTAGAAAATGAAAACAATGATCAACATAGGGCAGACTGATACACAGTATGATACACCTCAATAGGTTTGATAGTAATATATTACTTATTTCACTCATAATTAGAATCTCCCTGATCAAGTACTCGGCACCATTATATAAAAAATACAGCAACCACAAACAAGCAGACATGGTAGGTAACTAAAGATATGGTGCATATTTGTGTGCCTAAAAACTGAAATCACAATGACATGCAAAAACAAAACCTTACAACTGAATCTAAAAGAGTATTTGATATGTACTAGCAGAAAACACATATGATAAAACAACTGAAAACGTCTACAAACAAGCATGAGATTGCTATCTCCTACCATTCTGGGGGTGGGTGAGAGAGAACTGTATACAATGCATTCTTGTTGCCTGTCTCAAATCTGATAATTCATTTTGGGATATGTTTCAACATACAGGACCTCTCATGCATGTTAAAGGATAAACAAAGTTAGTTTTGAAACAATATCACAATCTTCAAGAAAACAGAATTATAAAGACCATAATGACTAACCAGTTAAGACACTTGTGGTCATAAACAAAAGAAATATTTAACGTCAGTCTAAGTAAACTTAGTCTCAGTCTATTTCGTTACACTCCATCATTGAGTCTAACAAAACCTAGCAGAAGGTTGTGTCAGGTAACCTCTGAGTGACCAATGACCGTCCAATCAAACGCGAGACGGTTAAGTAGATATTTAACCAACCGGACCATTTAGGGATTGGAGGGACTTTCAAAATATTCAGGTCACTGACACAGATCTCTCCACAAACAAAAATCCACATATAACACAATTATTTGACCTGCAGTAAATACGCTTTGGGGTTTCTGTTGACATGGTTACCATTAGCTAATATTTCTGCAAGAAAACATCCTTGAATATTGCAAAAAACACAATTTTCAGCGACTGTTTACTCACCGTTGTCATGGTTGTACGTACACCGTGTGCATCACCTGGAGGCAAGCGTACGCTAAATAGCATTCGGAATCGTTTGGATACGAACCTTTTCAAGATAAAAAGTTCAAAAGGTATTTGCAAATGTCCACTTTTGCGATTTGGTACGTTCTGTTCTGATTGGTCAATCTCAAAGTTTACCTGACGCCATAAGGTTTTGATAGACTCAGTGGTGGAATGTAACGAAAAGTACTGAGGATAAGTTTACTTAGACTGTATTTAAGATGACTCTCAAAAAACTCACAAAATCCAATGACCACCACCTATTGTTAATATGTTAAGATAACAGACTCTGAGGTGATGAGTGAGTGAGTGAGTGAGTGAGTTTAGTTTTACGCCACACTCAGCAATATTCCAGCTATATGGTGGCAGTCTCGAAATAATCGAGTCTGGACCAGACAATCCAGTGATCAACAGCATGAGCTGAGGTAATGGGGGCATACTGCAAACAATTACTCATCTAATACATTCTTTGGAAACCATATCTAACATTAAGCCCCCAAACTGTAACATTTCGACACTGCAAATCCTAAGAACAAGTATATACTTATTCACACAACTGAAAAAAAAAATGTTTCAATAAGTTCAAATGCACAATGTTTGAAAGGAGAACTCCTGAAACTTATCACTATATATAAGGGTACAGTTAAACAAGTATGAAAGCACAAAACATTTGATGGCAAATTGTTAAAACATCATGAACCTTAAGCATCAAGTTGTAGCACTGTCAATTAACATATGATGTAATATGAGACAGAATTGCTATGATCATAGCAAAATAATTCTAATGTGAATGGAAAGAACAACACACAACGACAGATGATTCAATCTTCATATCCATCACATCATTTCTCCATTCTTTATACTGTGAATCCATGTGCCACAAAATCTTTCATTTCCTCAAACACACACTCTGAAGATTTGACTGGCCAGACATAACCAGAACCAGCTCAAATCAAAACCCACATATATTGGTCATGTTTTCACTCTAGTTTGTGAGGGGTTTGTAATGTAATTTTCTCAATCTAATCAGTGCTTTTAAGTAAATGGTATTTAGAGATTTCTCCCAATTTAAAAAGGTCCATAAAAATTATAGTAAACAAAAAATGAAGCAATCATCAAGATCCTGGTAGAGCACTGAACACTTAGTAGAGATCTGAAAATATATTTTCAAAGCTTAAACATTATTTTTAAAAACAGGTCTGATATAATATATATTAGGTCTATGAAACTAAATGCATCCCAGTATTTGGCAAGCAATCAGTGATCAAGACTACAACTACAATAACACTGGACCAGTTGCCCTTCGATTCATGATTTGGACTCAACCCCAAAAAAGTACTAGATGTCTCAAAGAACCCTTATATATTACTCTCTTAAGATTTGAGATATGAATAGGTCCCTTTTAGTCCTTGACTACTTACTATAAAACACCCTGTTTGCCATACAAATATTTCAAGCAGCTGTTCAAATACATAGCCTATGCTAACAAATCCTCATGATTTGACAATACACATACAAAACAGACCCAAACTTTGTTCACTGTAAACATTTGTATCTTCTTACTGCAATTATTTATCAGTGTCAGCTGAGGCTTAACAGTGAGTATTGTCCTGCCTTCACTTACGTACCCTTCAGATACCCGTGTGTAAACACGACATATAACGACTTCACTGACCTGCCTCCACTGATGTACTCTTCAGGTTGCTGTGTGTAAACACGACATAACTTCACTGACCTGCCTTCACTGACGTACCCTTGGGATACCTGTGTGTAAACACGACATATAACGACTTCACTGACCTGCCTTCACTGACGTACTCTTCAGATTGCTGTGTGTAAACACGACATAACGACTTCACTGACCTGCCTTCACTGACGTACTGCTCAGATACCGGTTTACAAACACGACATGATGTTTTCACTGACATACTGTTCATATACCTGTCTGTAAAGACTACCATCTTATGTTCGTATAGCAACCTTTTCAGGAAATTCTTCCCCCAAAGAAACGCCGACTTGTACGTACGCTTATCCCATGGATCACCCCCAACAATTGTGCAGGGCCTGGGGCTAAAAAATTCAGCTGACTAGCCATTGCAGCAATAAATTGATAACCGTAGTGACTGCTTGAGCCTGTTTTCAGACCCTGAAACCTATTTATCCAAGAAAGCTCTAGTAAAGTGTAGAATATGTGGCAAGTCTAGAGTTCCACAGTTTCTGAAAACGAAAAAACTCGCTGGGGTCCTTTTCATTACAGTAGTTCATGATTACATTTTCCGTAAAATATGTTCATTTCACAGACGAGCCGTTAGTCTAAAACTGCATTTCAACGCCAACCGTGCAAAATGCAATACGGATATCTCCAAGTTGAGTTTTAATAATTTTACAAAACTAGAGATCGTTTTATTTAAAGATGATTCATTATGAAGAGCAGAAATATCGCTGGCGACAACGAAGAAGTTTCCAAAAGTACAATGAAATATATGTCAAAGCTATTGCTGCGCAACCATAATACGGCACAAGGATATGTCTTTGACATCTTCACGACTTTGAAACAGAATATTTGGTTCTTTCTGTTGTTTCCGCAGGTTGTGATGACCTCCGATGACTGAAAGGTTCACATCCCCTTAAATAATATCATTCTTTTGAGGGTAGAGTGGATTTCAATAAGCTGCAGTTATACGATTGTTTTCACAAATGACAGCACAAACTCCCCGGAAATACGTGGCGATGTGTGGTCTTGTGCGGAAGGCGCTTATCCCAAATCAGGTGAAAATATGCAGTGTTGTTCACGGAGAGCCATTGGATGGGTGACCGTGTTTGGCCGCATGACTCTTCAGTATACTTTCATACTACTCTATACTTGTTTTCTGATAAAGGATAAGAATTGATTAACTGATTAATCAGTAATTAACTTAAGACTACGGTAGAGACAACCATTTCTACCTTTCTGAATACTGACAGAAATATATGTGTATACTTTCTTCCAGGACAACTGCTCTTCCTAAAGCCTAAACTTAGTAACTGGTAGACTTGCTAGCAGTCCAGGAACCCCATTATTTTCACATCAGCCCATCCATCCCTTTCTGTATAATGCCAAAACTCTAAGTGAAGCAAGTCTAGATTTCCTGGGGTCCTGAATTTCCGCTAGACCTAATTATTTGTTTCCATCAAAATTATAGATACTCAGACACTAAGCATTAGTCTATGGAATGGCGACCTCCCACAGCTGGTACTCATTAAGTTCGGACAAAGGAGAGAGAGTCCCAGTGGCGTAATCGGGGGTCACCCATATCAGCTTTGAACACATGTCGGCGGAACTGAATTAACTGATATAAGCAAGCCAGAATGTCGCTGGCTAAATTTGGACAGACCCAAGAGCTGATGCAGTCTGTACTTGCCCACATAATTAGACTTGATTTGGAGTCGTTTTTTTTTTTAAAATTTATTGTGAAAGGCCTTGACGAAAAACTACGCGAGTTGTTACATTGGCCGATTCTATTTGGTCTTTTGATCTGAAACAAATGGATGTTAATATCCGGAATACCAATAACGATCTGGGCTAGAATTGACCTTCAGGTGACCATTCTTGTAAGAGGGAGCATGGTGGGAGAACTGTTTCGAATGCCAGGCTAGTGATCTAGCGTGCTTTAAGAGCGGGCATCGAGCCCACCCCTGACCAGGTGTAACTTTGGGTCAACGTTATGTGCAGACTGTGAGTGGTGTCAAAACCCCTAGTGTACACAACCGCGTGTACTTGAGAGAACTCACGAATCCGTTGGTAAATGACCAGATGGTGGCCACATGAAAACGGGCAAACACCTTGATACCTGTACAGTAATGCGCAGTAAAATTGGACAAGTACTGTGACTGTGCGTCCCAGTCCACTCATCTGTGTATGGATACCTCGTAAGGTTTTGGAAAGCCACATTAACTTGGCTGCATGAGTTCTATGATCCCCAGGAAGGTGAGACCGAATATACCATGCGCCGTTGAGATTGACATCCAGTGATCAAAGGAAAGCAAAGGACCAATGGGCCTTTGAGCAACTGAACTGGATATTGGCGCTGTACGAATATTATTATCTTACCTCGCACATAAATGCCGTTTTCTGATTGGCTGAGCCAATCAGTGTACCCCTACTTAAACTTTCTGTGTTACCCGCTTGAAATTCCGATCAATGGGAATTCGTTTGGTACATAGTGTTAGTAGTGTTTTGACTGTTGCCTATTTCTGGTACTCCACAGAGTTGTTCGGTAAGATCAATACGTTGTTCATTGGTCCCCTCGGGGCCGATGGGTTCGGGCAAGGGGAACAAACAATCATCGAGGACACATGTCTCTGTAGTGACCAGCGACTTACAGCATGTATCTAACGGAACTGTGTGGTCAGGTTTGCCGACTTCATTGCTGAATGCCATCGTGTCCCAATCACTGAATTGTCTGGTCCAGATTCGATTATTTGCAGACTGATGCCTGAAAGAATAGCTTTGAGTGTGACGTTCAACAACAAACAAGTAATCCGGAGAAACGTCCTTGACAACGAATCATTATGAATGCTTGTTGAAGACTTCATAAAAACCTCACCGCATCGTGGAAACAATACCTTCTTTACATTTAAACACCCATCTAAATTCATAAAAGTACAGAAATACATCATTATTACACGGAAATTTTTGAATAAATATTGCGATTTCCTGGTGCGCAAACAAGTGCATTTTACCTGTGTACCGTACACTAAATCACCTTTCAAAATTCAAATTGGCAGCACACGCCTGTAGATCCCTTAAACCTACGGTCGTCATATATTTGCGAATTTATGAATGGGAGAGCACATGACTACGGACACTGGACTTTCCACTAGTTTCATTCGCCGGATAACTGAAGTACCGTGAGTTGGAACAGTATTTCCCAAGCCGCGGCGCTGGCCTGTCGTTGTAAGAACTGTCGGACTGGTTAGAAGTAACGATTCAAGTGAAAGTTACATGATCTAACAATGTCTGTGGTCCAACGTACCCTGTCCAATCCTAAGTCAACAGTAATGGCGACATCGGATAACTGCTCGCACGGATAACTGCTGCAGACCTCCTCCTCGTGCTGGAAATCAATCACTGGAATCCTCTGCCATTCCTCATGAAGAGCCTGGGCCAATTCCTGTAGATTTTCACCAGGTGGATCCCTTACTTGAACTTGACGACCCAGAGAGTCCCATAAATGCTCAGTTGGGTTGAGGTCAGGGCTTCTCTCAGGCCAAGGTAATCTGTCAACTGCGTTGTTCAGCAAGCATGCGATAACAGCTCTGGAACGATGGGGCCTAGCATTATCGTCCATAAATACTGGCCGACTGGCGAGGGGTGGTTATCAAAATGCAACACAACAGCAGCTTCCAGTACTTCCTGTTAGTATCTCTGACTATTGAGTGTCCCTTGAATGGTGATAAGACTAAGCTTACAGTCATAGGAGATACACCCCCACACCATTACACAGCCATTGCAAAGGTTCAGCTACATGCATCATTTGCTGTTGATAAGCCTCATTAATCCTTCTCCAAACTCGCCAAAGGCCATCAGTAACACGAAGAAGAAAACTAATGGATCCTGCGCAATGTCCTCAGATTATGGTTTTGCCGTTGATTACACCACGCCAAACGTTGAACGTTGTGTCTATCAGTAATGGACGTCTGATTGGACGACGTGCACGGAGTCCAGCGGACCTGAGCCTCCTTCAGGTGGTGCTGGTTGAGAGACGAACACCCACTCTCCATTGTTCTCTGAGATCTTTGGCACTGGTCATGGGCCTGCGTCTCACTAGGGGCACTACGGCACGGTCGTCACGGGGAATGGTCTATTTTGGCCTTCCTGATCGTGGACGATCCTTGGCGTAACCAGTGGGTGCATGTTTCCTTACAAGGCGACTGAGGTGTGATTGATGTTTAATCTGGACCCAGTGCTACGACAGGACAAACCAGCTTCATGCATACCAGTTGTCAAGATCACAGATGATTTCGTTTATATAATTAGTTTATGGTACTGTAAATAGATGTAGTATGGTATTGTTAGAGTGTGTTATATATTGTTGGGAGTTGTTGTTAGATTATGTTCGGTAATACTATGGGAACAGGGTTATGTTCAGGGAAGCGTGACCAGGTATGGCCAGAGAGCTGGGGTGTTAATTTGTAAACAATAGAGAGGTGTTGAGTAGCTTGGGTATGGGAGGTCAATATAAATAGTGAGGAAGGGTAGTAATCTGCACAGTCAGCCAGAATCACCACTGTGTTCACCTGTATGGGTTCAACTTTTGTATGGGATTGCATCTCACGCTGGCTGGCGTAAGTTTTTATTATCATTATTACTTTTGTATTTATTGATTGAGTAGATGTAGCAAGAAATTGTTTTACTGATGTAGTATTTCTAGATATATGTGCATATTGTAACACTATATAGCCACAAAGCCATTCAAAATTTGAATGTTATCGTTCCACAAAAACTGTTCCACTTTCAAATATGTAAATCGGAGTAAAGTACATGCATAAAGTATAAGACATTGACACATGTCTTACTGAGTAACTGTAGTTACTTATATTGTATTGTAGTGTCCCGGAACTGGCCGGTTATCCTTAAAGTAAGGAGAGGGGTATTATCTCCGCCTGTAAGGAGACAGACAAGAGTCTTCCCTGTTGTACAAGGAGCATGTATCTCCTAGTAATGTGAGATGTGGATGGCACAGCCATCAACCATTACACAGGCCCCTTAAACTCCGTGAGGGAAACCATCGCCTGGGTGTGAGGGATACCACACAAATACCATGACGTCACCAAGTGGAACCAAAGTGCACTGACATTCTGATTACATTGTAAAGAGAAAGTGTTCTCTCTGAGTGGCTAACTCCTTTATTGTTATTTAGTTCAATTGTTTAGTTTCTGATTGGGATTATATGTAATCATTATCTATATTAGTGAGGGTATTAGGATTTTAGTGTAGTTAGTAGTAGTAGTAGTATTATTAGAACTTTAGCAATTTAAGTGGTAGACAGAACTGTATATGTAGCTAGGTTAGGTAATTAGATTAGTTAGTTGTATTTGCACCTGTAGAATTAGTTTAGTATAGGTATTGGGGTTACTTATATCTTAAGGGGAGGAATAAAGTTTTGCAAAACAAACTATTCTTCTGCTGTGGTTACTTTGGTATGTGACATTTTGGTGGCAGCGGTGGGATAATTAGATTATTTGTCACTATCAAAGGGAACCCTAGTTGTGTTCTGTAGCGCATTTGATGTAGCGTTGTTGATTGTATATCGCTGCAGAATCTTTGTGTCCATAAAGAAGGGTTAGAACATACGGCACCACTTCTGCGTCCTTGAGTGTATGATTTGGAATTCAAGGGTGGAGGGTGTATTGTGGTTATTGGTCAGTTAAGGCCATTGGTTCGTCGTGAACATTTTGAACATTGGGATATATGGGAAATCACCTCCGGTTTTATTCTTGGTAGGATCCCTATTTATACCAGACAGTTTGACTTTTTGTGTACCCTGCTTTGCCCTCATACAGACAATTATGGACATTGACAAACTTATCAAACTGGGTCAGAGTTTAGGGTATGAGAAAGATGATTTGAGAGTGTTTGTGAAAGAGCAAATGGAGTTGGAGAATGAGAAAGAAAAGGACAGGCTCGAACGGGAGGAAAGAGCTAGGGAGCGGGAGATTAAAAAGTTAGAACTGGAGGAAAGAAAGGAGAAAGAAAGGTTAGAATGGGAACGAGAGAGAGAACGATTAGAATTGGAGAAAGAAAAGTGTAAAATACAGTCAAATGAAAGAATAGAACTAGCCAAGTTAGAAAAGAGTGCGGCAGGAAATCAAGAAGGGCAGGTAGGAGAGAATAGATCGGCAGCCATTCCCAAGATGCCTAAAATGCCTCCATTTGACGACCACAATGACAATATTGATGCATATCTGCAAAGGTTTGAACGTGTAGCTACAGCGCAAGGCTGGGACCCGTCCCATTGGGCAGCTTACCTGTGTACTCTGCTGAAAGGTAAGGCTTTAGAAGTATACTCCCGGTTAAATGCCTTTGAGGCTGAAAATTACAATGCAGTTAAAACTGCATTACTTAAACGCTATGAAATGACTGAGGATGGATTCCATCAGAAATTTAGGACTGCTAAAACTGAAACAGGTGAGATTTTCACACAATTTGTAGTTAGAATTGAGAACTATTTCAACAGATGGATTGAACTAAGTGGTACACAAAAGACGTTCGAAGGTGTGAGAGATTTGCTGCTGCGTGAACAGATTTTGAATGTGACTGGAAGGGATCTGGGTATATTCTTGAGAGAGAGAAAGCCAAAAGACGCGATGGAAATGGCTAGACTAGCAGAGCAATTTATAGAAGCTAGAGGTACGAGTCATGGAAGATACAATAGACCAGTTATTCCAGGTCAAACTGACAAGCAGGTTTCCAAAGGGAAAATAGTCGAGGGTAGCGCATCAGGTAAACATGGTACTTGTTCCAAACAATTTGTTCCTATTAAGGAAAGGACATGTTACAACTGCAATCAAACTGGGCATTTGGCAGCACAGTGCAAGAAACCCAAGTTTAAAGTGGCAAGTATCCAGGTGAGTGAAGACAACACAAACATGTCTCTAATACATCCAGATAACACAAAAGTAGAGCCCTGCATACATGAAGTTCTAGATGGTGATGCAGCAACTTCAGAGGAGGTTACTAACGCAGATGTAGCCTCAGGGAGTGTGCTTACCAAAGATCACCGCATGCCATTTTATCAGGGAAAGGTAAACGACACTCCAGTAGATGTGCTTAGAGACACGGGATGTAACGGTGTAATAGTGAGGAGGTCAATGGTAAAAGATGCATGTTTGACTTCAGAAACACAATCTTGTAAATTAGCAGATAGCAGGATCTTGACACTTCCGGTAGCATGGATTACTGTAAATACGCCCTTTTACACGGGTATGGTGAGAGCAGCATGTATGGACACACCAATCTGTGACTTAATATTAGGCAATATTCCCGGAGTTAGAGAGCCAGGAGATCCAGACTTGATGTGGGATAAGCAGGACATTAAAACAGTAGGTGCTGTAGAGACAAGGAGCCAGAGAAGAGTACGCCAAGTAGGCATGGAACCCTTGAAGACATTGGAACCTGTTGGGTTGACACTGAGTCGAGGTGAGTTCGTATCCCTACAACATCAGGATTCAAGTCTGAACAAAATAAGAAAATTAGTGGAAGAAGGTAAGATTAGGGAGACCCGACATAGTACTTCCTCTTACTTTGTGGAGAATGATATGCTGTATAGGAAGCATACTTCCAATAAAATGGACAATGGTAAACAAGTTGTACAGGCAGTAGTACCGGTTGGATTGCGCACACAGGTAATGAAGGTATGTCATGAAGCACTGATGGGTGGACATCTTGGAATCAAGAAGACTCTAGATAGGGTAATCTCACAGTTTTATTGGCCAGGAGTAATTGGTGATGTCAGAAGACATGTTCAGTCTTGTGATATTTGTCAACGTACCATGCCGAAGGGAAAGGTAAGGAAAATACCACTGGGACAAATGCCATTAATTGAAGTGCCATTTGAGGGGGTAGCTGTTGATTTGATTGGTCCATTGTATCCTGTCACAGACAAGGGTAATAGGTATATACTGACGGTGGTTGATTATGCAACACGATACCCAGAAGCAGTAGCTTTACCCAGAGTAGAGACGGAATATGTTGCCGAAGCTCTGTTCGAGATATTCAATAGGGTTGGTATCCCCAAGGAGATATTAACAGACATGGGAGCCCAGTTCACGTCAGGCGTGATGAAGGAGGTAAGTAGACTATTGTCCATACATCAGCTTACTACTTCCCCTTATCATCCAATGTGCAATGGCCTAGTGGAGAAGTTCAATGGAACCTTGAAGACGATGCTGAAACGGATGTGTGCAGAACGACCAAATGACTGGGACAGGTATGTACCTGCTTTGTTATTTGTTTACCGAGAGGTACCTCAAGAGAGTTTGGGTTTTGCCCCATTTGAACTCTTATATGGACGCACTGTGAGAGGACCAGTACAGATTCTGAGGGAAATCTGGACAAGAGATATACCGAATCCAGAGGTAAGAACCACATATGAGTATGTGCTAGATCTTCAAAACCGTCTTGAGGAGACTATTCACGTAGCACAGCAAGAACTTCAAAAGAAAGCATGTAAATACAAAAAGTTCTTTGATGTGAAGTCCAAGCCAAGAAAAATGAAGGTTGGTGATAAAGTATTAATTCTGTTGCCCACTGATTCAAACAAACTGTTGCTGCAGTGGAAAGGGCCATATAAAATACTGGATACCTTTGGCATTGGCAATTACAGAATACAGGTTGGTAACAAGATTAAAACCTATCATGCCAATCTACTGAAAAGGTACATTGAGAGAGAGGAGGTCAAGGACACAGCTGTATGTGACGTCAGCATAGCTCAACTTGTGCATGTCAGTGCTGGTCTGGTGGATGTCAAGGCTGAAGAGGTGAGTATGTTAGACATAGCTTCACCTTCTTTAGTTTCTAAGGAAACGTATCAGGATGTAGACATTTCTGAAGATTTGACAGAGGAGCAACAAAATGAGGTGAAGAGCTCCAAGAAACAAGTGAGAGCGTTGTTGGGACTGACCGGGTACTACCGGAAATTTATCCCAAACTATGCAGCCATAGCAGTTCCGTTAACTGATCTCACAAAGAAAGGAAAGCCAAACAAGGTAATATGGACAGAAAGCCAGGAATTAGCTTTCACTACGTTAAGAACCCATATGTCAAGTTTTCCTATCTTGAAACTACCCGACTTGAAGAAACCATTCTTGGTAAGAACAGACGCTTCTGACGTTGGAATCGGAGCTGTACTGCTACAAGAACAGGAAGGTGAGCGATTTCCAATATTGTTTGTGAGTCGGAAGTTAGTAGATCGTGAGAGAGCGTATTCTACAATAGAAAAAGAGTGTTTGGCTATTGTGTGGGCAATACAGAAGTTAGAAAGATATCTGTATGGGAGAGAATTTATTTTGGAGACTGACCATCAGCCCTTAATATGGATGACCAAGGCAAAAATGACCAATGGACGAGTGATGAGGTGGGCCCTGACTTTGCAACCCTACAGATTTCTAATTCGTGCAATCAAAGGAAGTGAGAATGTTGGGGCTGATCTCTTGAGCCGGTGTTCACCCTAGTCATACTATGTGTATGGCAGTGTGTAAATAATGTACTCTCTGCATATCCAGATTATTTGTCAGCAGTTATTTCTTATGTATTACTGTGCTATTGTACATTTAGACAATTGTGTTTTATGATATTTATGCATTAAAACAAACTTAAATGTGATCTTGAGTGTAATATATAATTGTACTTGTGTACAATTACTTGAAGAGGGGAGTGATGTCAAGATCACAGATGATTTCGTTTATATAATTAGTTTATGGTACTGTAAATAGATGTAGTATGGTATTGTTAGAGTGTGTTATATATTGTTGGGAGTTGTTGTTAGATTATGTTCGGTAATACTATGGGAACAGGGTTATGTTCAGGGAAGCGTGACCAGGTATGGCCAGAGAGCTGGGGTGTTAATTTGTAAACAATAGAGAGGTGTTGAGTAGCTTGGGTATGGGAGGTCAATATAAATAGTGAGGAAGGGTAGTAATCTGCACAGTCAGCCAGAATCACCACTGTGTTCACCTGTATGGGTTCAACTTTTGTATGGGATTGCATCTCACGCTGGCTGGCGTAAGTTTTTATTATCATTATTACTTTTGTATTTATTGATTGAGTAGATGTAGCAAGAAATTGTTTTACTGATGTAGTATTTCTAGATATATGTGCATATTGTAACACTATATAGCCACAAAGCCATTCAAAATTTGAATGTTATCGTTCCACAAAAACTGTTCCACTTTCAAATATGTAAATCGGAGTAAAGTACATGCATAAAGTATAAGACATTGACACATGTCTTACTGAGTAACTGTAGTTACTTATATTGTATTGTAGTGTCCCGGAACTGGCCGGTTATCCTTAAAGTAAGGAGAGGGGTATTATCTCCGCCTGTAAGGAGACAGACAAGAGTCTTCCCTGTTGTACAAGGAGCATGTATCTCCTAGTAATGTGAGATGTGGATGGCACAGCCATCAACCATTACACAGGCCCCTTAAACTCCGTGAGGGAAACCATCGCCTGGGTGTGAGGGATACCACACAAATACCATGACGTCACCAAGTGGAACCAAAGTGCACTGACATTCTGATTACATTGTAAAGAGAAAGTGTTCTCTCTGAGTGGCTAATTCCTTTATTGTTATTTAGTTCAATTGTTTAGTTTCTGATTGGGATTATATGTAATCATTATCTATATTAGTGAGGGTATTAGGATTTTAGTGTAGTTAGTAGTAGTAGTAGTATTATTAGAACTTTAGCAATTTAAGTGGTAGACAGAACTGTATATGTAGCTAGGTTAGGTAATTAGATTAGTTAGTTGTATTTGCACCTGTAGAATTAGTTTAGTATAGGTATTGGGGTTACTTATATCTTAAGGGGAGGAATAAAGTTTTGCAAAACAAACTATTCTTCTGTTGTGGTTACTTTGGTATGTGACACCAGTGATCTGCCATTTGGTATTTTCAGAAAGCCTACGCCTCGGGATGTCCAAAAAGTTCAGCACTGTTCACTTATTAATGCCTCGAAAAGAAAGCAATGAGAATACGTCATTTCACCTTTTCATACCCCTCAGTCGCTTGTACCATGACATAAATTCAGCATGAAAAGCATGCATTGGAGTCAGCACGTGAATTTCATGCTAAACGCATGTGCATTTAGATATAACTGTTTGACTTCTCAGGTGGTGCTTAATTAATGTTCATGTGCATATATTTTAAGTAGGAACTATTGAAAACCGGTCCTGAGCAACAGATGTCAGGTATGCCAGTCTTTGTCAGAAATTCATTTTACAATACTCTTTTGAAAATCTCCAGACAAAGATCACTTTGTATCTGTAGTATCCAGCGAAACTCTTACTGTGAAAGTCAAATACATACCTTGGTAAAGAAAAACAAATAGTCAAGGAGAGAAAACTGATTTTAATTAATTGCAAAAATGTTCAATCATATACTGGCAAGTGGGACCATGCTACTGCCATCATAGCACAAGCAAGTAGAAAATGAAAACAATGATCAACATAGGGCAGACTGATACACAGTATGATACACCTCAATAGGTTTGATAGTAATATATTACTTATTTCACTCATAATTATAATCTCCCTGATCAAGTACTCGGCACCATTATATAAAAAATAAAGCAACCACAAACAAGCAGACATGGTAGGTAACTAAAGATATGGTGCATATTTGTGTGCCTAAAAACTGAAATCACAATGACATGCAAAAACAAAACCTTACAACTGAATCTAAAAGAGTATTTGATATGTACTAGCAGAAAACACATAGGATAAAACAACTGAAAAGGTCTACAAACAAGCATGAGATTGCTATCTCCTACCATTCTGGGGGTGGGTGAGAGAGAACTGTATACAATGCATTCCTGTTGCCTGTCTCAAATCTGATAATTCATTTTGGGATATGTTTCAACATACAGGACCTCTCATGCATGTTAAAGGATAAACAAAGTTAGTTTTGAAACAATATCACAATCTTCAAGAAAACAGAATTATAAAGACCATAATGACTAACCTGTTAAGACACTTGTGGTCATAAACAAAAGAAATATTTAACGTCAGTCTAAGTAAACTTAGTCTCAGTCTATTTCGTTACACTCCATCATTGAGTCTAACAAAACCTAGCAGAAGGTTGTGTCAGGTAACCTCTGAGTGACCAATGACCGTCCAATCAAACGCGAGACGGTTAAGTAGATTTAACCAACCGGACCATTTAGGGATTGGAGGGACTTTCAAAATATTCAGGTCACCGACACAGATCTCTCCACAAACAAAAATCCACATATAACACAATTATTTGACCTGCAGTAAATACACTTTGGGGTTTCTGTTGACATGGTTACCATTAGCTAATATTTCTGCAAGAAAACATCCTTGAATATTGCAAAAAACACAATTTTCAGCGACTGTTTACTCACCGTTGTCATGGTTGTACGTACACCGTGTGCATCACCTGAAGGCAAGCGTACGCTAAATAGCATTCGGAATCGTTTGGATACGAACCTTTTCAAGATAAAAAGTTCAAAAGGTATTTGCAAATGTCCACTTTTGCGATTTGGCAAGTTCTGTTCTGATTGGTCAATCTCAAAGCTTACCTGACGCCATAAGGTTTTGTTAGACTCAGTGGTGGAATGTAACGAAAAGTACTGAGGATAAGTTCACTTAGACTGTATTTAAGATGACTCTCAAAAAACTCACAAAATCCAATGACCACCACCTATTGTTAATATGTTAAGATAACAGACTCTGAGGTGATGAGTGAGTGAGTGAGTGAGTGAGTTTAGTTTTAAGCCACACTCAGCAATATTCCAGCTATATGGTGGCAGTCTCGAAATAATCGAGTCTGGACCAGACAATCCAGTGATCAACAGCATGAGCTGAGGTAATGGGGGCATACTGCAAACAATTACTCATCTAATACATTCTTTGGAAACCATATCTAACATTAAGCCCCCAAACTGTAACATCTCGACACTGCAAATCCTAAGAACAAGTATATACTTATTCACACAACTGAAAAAAAAATGTTTCAATAAGTTCAAATGCACAATGTTTGAAAGGAGAACTCCTGAAACTTATCACTATATATAAGGGTACAGTTAAACAAGTATGAAAGCACAAAACATTTGATGGCAAATTGTTAAAACATCATGAACCTTAAGCATCAAGTTGTAGCACTGTCAATTAACATATGATGTAATATGAGACAGAATTGCTATGATCATAGCAAAATAATTCTAATGTGAATGGAAAGAACAATACACAACGACAGATGATTCAATCCTCATATCCATCACATCATATCTCCATTCTTTATACTGTGAATCCATGTGCCACAAAATCTTTCATTTCCTCAAACACACACTCTGAAGATTTGACAGGCCAGACATAACCAGAACCAGCTCAAATCAAAACCCCCATATATTGGTCATGTTTTCACTCTAGTTTGTGAGGGGTTTGTAATGTAATTTTCTCAATCTAATCAGTGCTTTTAAGTAAATGGTATTTAGAGATTTCTCCCAATTTAAAAAGGTCCATAAAAATTATAGTAAACAAAAAATGAAGCAATCATCAAGATCCTGGTAGAGCACTGAACACTTAGTAGAGATCTGAAAATATATTTTCAAAGCTTAAACATTATTTTTAAAAACAGGTCTGATATAATATATATTAGGTCTATGAAACTAAATGCATCCCAGTATTTGGCAAGCAATCAGTGATCAAGACTACAACTACAATAACACTGGACCAGTTGCCCTTCGATTCATGATTTGGACTCAACCCCAAAAAAGTACTAGATGTCTCAAAGAACCCTTATATATTACTCTCTTAAGATTTGAGATATGAATAGGTCCCTTTTAGTCCTTGACTACTTACTATAAAACACCCTGTTTGCCATACAAATATTTCAAGCAGCTGTTCAAATACATAGCCTATGCTAACAAATCCTCATGATTTGACAATACACATACAAAACAGACCCAAACTTTGTTCACTGTAAACATTTGTATCTTCTTACTGCAATTATGTATCAGTGTCAGCTGAGACTTAACAGTGAGTATTGTCCAAGACATGGTACAATCATTTTTCGACCGTGAAAAAACAAACAAACCCAAACAAAAACATAAACCCCCCCACCACGAAAACAATACATATCAAATTCAACAACATATAAAAAAATAGAGCACTTCAATATTAGATTAACTTGCATACAACAAATACATGACACAATCAGTTACATCTGTTTGGAAAAAAATCAAAATAATTCCAGACAATTTCAACACTGCTACCATATATGGTCATACAACATCAACAGCAATGCCAGTGTTATGCAAAATAGTATGTATTTTTGGGCAATGTAATAGTCATTATGGTTAGGCATGTAAACTACCAAAGCAATTTATTGGTGACATGAAAATGAAAAATCAAATGCATGGATTTGCTCCCCTTATCCATTGAATGTGTGTCTGTGAAAATATTGCTTCAGTGTGGGACAGGCATTCTTTAGCTATGTATGCTGTCATGCTCTAGAAGGTACATGACATGTCGTACAAAGTGATACCATGCCCATAGTTGTGTAACTCGTATTATCAACATTATTTTGGCATTGAGCTTTGTGAAACATTAACTCTTCCAAAATTCATATCGGGAAAACGTTAATTCAAGGTTCAAGGTTGACTCTGATATGCTTGTTATTGTTTGCATAATATGTTGAAATGAAAGAATTACCCTCCAATGTCAGGGTTAAGAGGAGACCTTACATCAAAATCCTTATAAGAACACAAATAATCAATCACAGCATCTATCGATGCAATATTATGTCACTTTGCTGGACACACATGAAATCATATGTCAGTCCATTGTAGGTTTATAAACAATAACAAAATAAACACACACCATCTTGGGAATAACCACATCAAACAAAACTAGCCCTATTTCTGGTATCTATTAACATAAAAGCTAGAAACCTAACTGTAAAGCATCATTTCCCCATCTACAATGTATATGAAGAACCTGATATAAGACACAATCACCATGTTGTTTTTGCCGAGTCTGCCAAGAATGAGGACTTACTACTAAGGAAACAATTGTGACCCCTACCTCTGTGGATCTGCAATATAATAGCAGTTGACATTAGCCATGGTGAAATGAGTGCTACAGGACAGTTTGTGTCATGCTCAACAAATACACAAACACAATGAAATCCACCAGTCACTTTTGGAATTGAAATTGACTCTGATCACTGCATACTGATCACGTGTCAACATCATGGTCCTCTCCTCAGTGACAATAAGGTAAATGGCACTCCTTTTCATACTTGTGTTTGATTTCAAATTTAATTTCAAGAAGTGAGACCAGCTGCAAAAGGTAACATTTCTACAGATAAGAATAAATTAAAATGAATCTAAACATACAGATGATATTAAATGGCAGCACTCTTTCCTGATGCAATGTCAGGGAAGACGCTGAACCTTAACTTCTCCTTCGATCTGCAACATGGCTGTCAAATCCAGAGAATGCAGTCTTCCCTCAAATGACTATGCACGGAAGCAAATATTTGTTGAGACCTTGCATTGTGTCATAAAATAAATATTCAATATTGACTTGCAAATGAGTTGACTAGGATACTGTCATAACCTTCCTGCATCACCACAGTGTTGTGGTGTTCAATCATGCTGCTGGGAACTTGCATACACGTGGATGATTCAGCTATCACATTAATTTGCTTGGGTGGCTGGCTTGGGTGGGAATCTGGAAACAATTAAGACTTATATTAATATTAATAAACTATCTTCGTTTAAAATCACAGTGAAAGGAATATTATGGTACTTTAAAATATGAATATAACTTTTACATCCGATGGACATCTTGCCATGTTTAAAGTATCTACGTTGTTCTTGCTTCCCTAAATTTGTTTTGAAGACATCATCAACTTATAGTCTTTTGCTCTGTGAACAGTGTCAATGTGAGTGTGAGTGGGTGTTCAGTATTCTGTACCTATACCTCCATTGTCAAACTAACTATTACTGTCAGCATGCATAACAATAGCTCCTGAAACTAATAACCTTTCTTTCTGAATGTTTTCTGACACAGTCAATGGATCAGAAAGCCAGGCAATAACCTAGGTTGTTGGTCTCATCTGTAAGAGATAAGATATCAGTTCCAAATATATATTTTTAAATTGTGATTCTGAAACAAACTAGTTACTCTAAGAATAACAACACTGAGTCACTAAGCATTTCTTTTTATAGTAAGTGATAATAAAGCTGTATCAACACATACTTATACTGTCTAGTGGTTGATAGCATAATTATTAGATGAGTAACTCTAGTTATACTCTGCTTTTAGCATGATTCCGTGAGGATGCCAGAAATGGGCTTCACACTCTGTGCCAATGTAGGGAGTCAAACCCAGATCTTTGGCATGATGAGTGAATGCTTTATCCACTAAGCTGCCTCTCCGCCCAGCAGGAGTACTGAGAGAAGGCTCCAGTATACAATGACACAAACCAGTTAGGTCTTATTTTGTAAGGAGCAGTTGACCTATACCACCTACAAACTGACAAAGGGATCATATCACGTAGACTTCATATTAGATAAACACTTCTAGTTTTAGAAATTTATGGCAGATCCGATATCAAAGATGGTTGTTTTGTAACTAGTAACAAAAATGCAGACTGACAAAGGCAATAAAACAAGATTTGCTTAGTATGCTTATAACTTCAGTTCACACACAGATTTCACACATTCTTTTACAAATACATAATTTTCAAGTGATAGCGATGCCTAAATCCAATGCACATAATTACTTTATACAATATACTAATATTGAGTGAATTATTCTAAAAATATTGTGCTTGTAATAAAATCCTTGAGCAACTGGTGAACCTGATCATATTCCACTGTTACAGTCATTTTAAGTATTCTAACATAACAATATCAAATAGGCCATACTTTTAAACAAAAGCTCATATCATATGAGAGTGCAGGGCTAAACATTTAACTGGAATGTCTTGATTCTGGCTGATCACATGACAGGAAGAGGATCCACTCGAAGGCATGGGATTGGTAGGATGGGAAGGTTCATCCGGATCCATGGAGCAAGGGGGGATAACTCTTGCTTCTGTGTGGAGAAAATCTAGGAGTAAGCCAAAGAAATCCTGAAGGTGCCATGAACTTTTATCATGGCAGAAGGTGAAGGTGGGTATAAAAAAATAATTAATCACATATGGCAGATTTCATGCATTATGTGAACTGTGAATAGAAAACCATCTACATGTCAGTGGGAATGTATTCAGTGTGGGAAGTATCTATTTATGGGAAATTTAAAACCCTGATTAATGCTGTGTAAATTAGCCTAAAGAATCTATTACCTACATGGCCTACAGCAACAATTCCACACTGGAATACTCTTAACTTATTTTTGATAACATTACAGAATTTGGTAGTCTCATTACTAAGCATAAAAGAACCAATGAACACAAACAGACTTAATCCAGTTAAGATTTGAAACATTTCACAAATAGCACAAATTGTGTCCAAATATCTCTATAAATGTGAATACATTTTAAAATGAATTACCAAGTACAGTGTCACATTTTGGCTTAAATTTTGATCCAGGCTTATTGACATGCCAATTAGAGCTTTGATTCTTCAAACGTGTGCGATGTATATATCAATGTAAATCATATCTCAAATCATATATCAAAAAGATTTCAGGGCCAGAAGCAATAACTTAATGAGATCCTACGGGTCAAATGTGCTAAGACTGCAAACAACCTAGTGTTAAATTTTATGACACCACTTTCATACCATTTATCAAAACTAGTGCTGGCTTAAAAACCTGAACGTAAAACATTTGAGTACTGACAAGGACATCCTGATTGTTAAGCTCTTTTTCATACACTACAATGTACTTAAATGTATCAAAACCCATCACCATAAGCAGACAGACAAAAGGCGTGAGTGTACACACATATACAGAATGTACATGCGTACTGCTTTACACTTTATGTTACATGCAGAGTGAGGTTGTGTGATTTTGATGACCCTTTGAGTATTACTCTGGCGATATTACGTCAGGAGCACAAGTTACAGGTTTTACATAGTGTACATTGTCCTTCTGTGAATGCACAATCTCACAGAAAGTGATTATATACTGAACAGCAAAAGAAATACAACTCTGTTTTTTGTCAAGTTTTATAAACAGGAACACTTACTCTTTAGAGATATTAATGTCCCTCCTCCCCTCCAGACTACATTTGTTCTGCTGTTCAGTATATGTTATATTTGGGGTTACACTTTATCAGTGAAGTACAGATTTTAGTACTTTAGGGTGGGGGGTGAGTCCTGTTAAGGATACAAACAGAACATACTTTAACTATTAGATTACCTGAACCTACACAGTGTAACATCAAACAAAATCCTGTTGGAAATCGCACATTGGGCCATGTCACGACCCCTTACTAAGCTGATGTGTGTAGTGTCATTCATTTTGTAATGACATGTTGCATGTCTTGTCAACACCTTTACTGACATGTTGCCCTGCACAAAGCAAATAATCATATGATACAAATTTCAAGTTAGGAAAACATTATAATAATGATGTAATAATAGTAAGTTACTATGGGAACAAGTGTTACAGCTAAACCAGCTCACCTCACAAGAAAGAGACAGACAAGTCAGCAGAAGAAAAGTGTAGACTGTGTACCTGGCGAATGACTGTCTGACGTAGTGCTCGGATTGGCGGAGATGGCCAGAATAGCATTGTATGAACTCAGTATATTGTTATTGTGAGACGTGGCCTCAACACTGTGTGAAGGCTGCTCTGTGAAAAAGAAGGAGTCACCTGTGACCATTCTAGTATCACAGGGAAACAATTTGGGGACAAAGTTCACTATCATTTGGAAAAATAACATCTCAACTGAGAGACTGTGCAAGAAATAGAAAGTGAAAGCAGTAAGTCGTGATGTTAGTGAAGGGAAGCAGCAACGAACAGCATGAGCATAGCTGTGCTAGATATATACTGAGGGAACATGATTCTGCCCTGAGACTCAGCTACAGCTGAAACTTGAAGATTATGATGGCTTTTTGATACTGTTCATTCAAACAATCTTCTATGATGATGTTATTGAGTTATGGACTCTTGGGAAACAACCTGCCTCTAAAACCCTAATCAAAAGTCTAATATGTTACTTGCAATTATGTCCTGTGCCAGTGCCACATGCAATGTGCAAAAAAAGGGAAGGCAACTTTTCAAACACACCCTTCACATTTTCTGTTTGAAATATTTTGATAAAGTATGATTTATGATATTCGGGTTAAAGAGAACAAAATATGGAGTATGTATAAATAAAAATATATCACTGATTGCATACAATGTGCAAAGATTCTGAATTTTTTTCTGAAAATGGTCTGATAATGATTCCTACGTGTGTCTGGACTTTTTAGTGGTCATTTAGTGTACAAAGCTAATTGTGATAGTGTTGGGGGAGAAGCCTTGGCAGGAGGTAAAACGTTAATAGCATGTTTGTGAATACCAAAAGAACAGGTCTGGTGCAGATATAAACAACCATGGTGAATGTTGGATTGAAATCCATTATCACAGGGACATCGGATTATGTTTAAGTACAAGAAGAAGTAACTTGATTTTCCATTTAACCCAGCATTCCTGCAGACTAACACTTTAACACCCAAATACACCCAGACATCAAACACATTGTGTTGAAATATTCATGGTAGATGATCTATCTATCAGCAGTTAGAAACATGCACAGATGCAGCTACTTCAGTGCACCAAGAGAATGTCAGTAAGGATATACTATCGTGATACTCTCAATAGTCCACCTTAACAGTGTTTCAGACTGATGGATTCTTATAGATCAACACACTAATTACATGTGAAATTGACGTTACCCACACAGGTTATTACAAACTGAGGTAAAGAGATCTCTATTGCTAAAGGATGTGTCTTTAACTGTGGTGAGAATTCAAAAACCTCTTGTAGGGGCAGAGTGTCTTTAATTTTAAATCAGTGAAAATTTAAAGCCTACAGTAGACTTTTCTAATTCTGGTAACTTTTAACACAATCCATGTGTCCATTAAAAGCATTGGGCTAGTTAGTAAAAATATTATGTCGATCCTGTCAATCTGAAACACTGCATTTACAAACCCAACCAGGCTATATAAACTACAACACCTAAATCTATATGGTTGAAGCTTTTCCTGAACAAAATCTTTGTCGGTGAATCCCTAAAAAATATGCTGACCAATTTTCTATTCAATTTTCTAGCATCACATATACCAACCATCACACCGCCTTCTTTTGAAGACCTCCTCTTCCAAATCATCTCTTCCTCGTTTCACGCCAGAGAAACCATTCTCCCCTATGTCAATCCCATTGGTAACCTGGTAACCATTCACACGGGTTTTGTGCATAGATTCTTCAGGATGAGTGTCCATATCTATGTCTCCATTTCCGTGATGATCTCCATCAAGACAGTCCTTCTCAACATTTTCATCATTCATATGATGAGACACCATATCAGTGTTATTATTATTGCAGATGTGGGTCTGGACGATGTTGGCCGCCATGGATTGCTGTTGAAACTGCAGTGATTTCTCCAAACTGATAGCACACTCCGAATAACCTCCTAAAGAGGCCACCTGGGCGGCAGTATGACCACTGTTATTCCTCAGTCTAAAAAATAAAGCACACGTGTTCTGAAAATTGTAGATCTATTTTATGCATGAATGGTTGAACAAAGAAAATCCCCAACAAAAAAAATGCCAAATACAAAAAAAACCCCTTAAAAACAAACCAACAACAAACAATATAGCTGTTGAAAACATAACTAATCCACAAATATTGCATGTGACAAATGATTGATATACCAAATGTCATCTGATAATGTATAAAACATAAGGCCCTTAAGGAGATTTTGTTAAATTGACTGAACCAGGGAGCTTGTGTAAATATAGTCAATAGTGTCTGTCACAGTGATTTTGAAGATCGTCCTTCAAGACTGACTTGTACTTGTACACTGGTAAAGCATTACAGATGTCAAATACTCAAGAGTCAGAAAGGCATTACCATGATTCAGTTTCTACCTGTCATCAACATAATTTACTACATAGGGCCATACGGCTAGCGTGCATTGTGTGTACAGCCCAAAGATTTAATTGCAAAATGTACAAAATACAATTTGATTTTTTTTTGACAGAATGACATGATCCCATCTCACTGTCCACTCTGATTTTTTACATCAAGAAACATTACCTAAAAATTGTCCTAAAAAACTATTGAGGTATCACAAGTCTTTGAGTCTAAAGCAAGAAAAACATAGTTGTCTCAGGCTGAACATGATGATGATGAGGCATCTGTATTAAGTGATAAAACAGCCTTAATGCAAGAGTGACTAATTGCATTAATCAAACTTGTGCCAGACAAAATGGACAAAGAGTACATACCCTATGGCAGCTCCCTGTGCCACCAGCAGACTGACACACTCCATACTGCCTGCCCTAGCTGCTTTATGTAACGGTGTCTCCCCACAGTAATCCTGAAGAAACATATGAACATTTGAACTTTGTTACCTACCACTAGATATCATTATCAGTGTTTTGCTAATTGGTTGAAATCTCACAATTGATGATTGCCCTGTCATCGTAATTTTTCAGATTTTCCTATCAATAACATGATGCAACTTGCTACTTTAAAGTGAATACAAACATATCATGGACACATGCTTCCTGGAATCTTCAAGAAATATTCAGTGAGTTTTCCAAGAATCAAACTAGGTTTCAGATCCTGACAACTTTATAGATATGTTTCACTGTCAAGTGTTTCAAAGACTACACCAATAATTCCAAAATTGTTTGTGTTCCATTATGAGAAAATGCGATTGACTGCTTGGTCGTTTGGTCACTGGTACCAATCTTCCATTATGTCAATCAATTGAAACACCATTAATCATTATCATGATTATTGCATGTTGCCTGATAAAGAATAATGATCATCCATACAAGTACCAGCATTCATTCTATTTGCCATAAAGTTGTATCATAGTTGTATGATAACTCATAATCAGGTCACTATGCACTATCTGAAGAACATACAAATATCCCTTCTGTCGACAGGGGTGGTGTTGTAGCTTGGTGGGTACAGCGTGTGGTCATCACACTGAAGACCCGGGTTTGATTCCCTGCGGGGGCACAATGTGTGAAGCCCATTTCTGGTGTCTCCTGCTGTGATATTGCTGGAATATTGCTAAAGGCACCGTAAAATCATATCCACTCACTCACTCCGTCGACATTTAGCATGAATCAGTGTCTTGTGTCTGAATTTGGATCACAATTATTTCAAACCCCATGCAATTGTAGTTATTACAGAAAATGTGAAGCCAACCTCACCAATAATAACCTGACATGATGGCTGAGAGCCAACCAAACGTCTGATACTGCAATATGTATATTACCTTTATAATCAGATAATAAATCTGTGAGTGCTTTTGTTCCCAACCTATCAGGAAATTCCTGCTTCATATAATAAGTTTGCTTCACAACATACAAGTATCATATATACAAACCATTCATTTCTAATGTTAAAGTTTGCAGCATACTGACAAAGGTTTATGTGTATGATGCTCATATATATAATGCTTACAATATGAGATTCTGTTGTTTGCAGCTTTACATAGGTGAAAAACCAGGCCTGTCTGCAATACTAAAGCACTTGATGAAGCAAGTCTAGATTTCTACCTTGCATCTCACTGGGATCCTTTGCAAAATTATACATATATTCAGAGACTTAGTGTTTGTCTATGATATGCTCCACTGCTGAGACACACAATAAAATTAAAATTGATTTTGTTCTGACCATCTTGATTTCCTTTGATTTTGTTCTGACCATCTTGATTTCCTCAGGTTCTGAATTGCCAATCTAAATGGGACTGGTATTCAATTTAAGTGGCTTTATTTGCTACTATCAAAATTATGTATATGTAGTCCATCTTCAGTCTAGGGACACCTGCACTTTACAGGTCCCCTGCCTTCAGCAATTAACCCTAACCCTGATCACCAGGGACGCATAAAGTGCAGCCTACCCCAGTCTAGTCTACAGCATGCACTATTTACCTGAATACAGGGGTCAGTCCCAGCCTGAAGTACCCACTGCAAACAGTGGGGGTGCCCTGACATTGCAGCCAGGTGAGCTGGAGTTACCTGGGATCGATTCGATCTCACAACTGGGGAGCCATCTTTCGACATTGACACAAGCTTTCTCAGGATATCAAGCTACAAACCAAAGTTAACATTTCAGTTACTATTTGTGATTTACCTGTCTGTTGACGGAAGCACCACAATGTAACAACCATTTAAGGCAGTATATATTGTCATCTAAAGCTGCAATGTGGGCGGGGGTTTGGTTGAAGCGAAGAGTAGCGGCATCGCAGCTGGCACCGTGCTGAAGTAGCTGCATAAGGCACGTCAACTAAAATCACAATGCACACACAACACTTGACTACAAGAAATGAACAGTAGCTACATACATTGACAACAGAGACAAAAAACTTAGGCCTTTCCTTCAACATGTTCTGTGCATAAGCTAAAATGATACATAAACAAACAGAAATTATACAAAGTGTAAAATTACTTACTAATGAAAAAAAAAGGTTGCTATTAAAATACTACGGACATGTTTAACAGTCTGTGGTGATTTAGCAACATCCACATATATCCAGATCATCCATTTTCCAAGAATTTGGCAGGTAGAAGTAGCTCAATTTTATGATTATTAGTGAGATCAAAGTTATACTTTAATAAGCATGGTCAGATGAAAAGGTTAAATTCTACTGGATGTTTGGAAAAATGTTAAGACTCTATTAACTTTTACTAGGTAACAAGATTTATAACTATACTTGAATTGGACATTCTTTTTATCACATTTGACATACTGAAGGACATTCCAAATGACAGTTTGTCAATGTCAATGGCTACTATTTATGAATTGGAGGGACTTTCAAAATATTCAGGTCATTGACAGTGACATAGGTCTTTCCACACACAAAAATCTGCATGTAACACAGTTATTTGACCTGCAGGGTTTCTGTTGACATGGTTACCATTAGCTAATATTTCCACAAGATAACATCCTTGAATATTGCCCAAAACACCATTTTCAGCGACTGTTTACTTGTCATCATGGTTTTACGTATGCCGTGTGCATCACCCGGAAGCGAGCGTACGCTAAACAGCATTCGGAATCATTCGGGTAGGAACCTTTCCGAGATAAAAAGTTCAAAAGGTATGTGCGAATGTCCACTTTTGCGATTTGATAAGCTGTGGTCTGATTGGTCAATCTCAAAGGTTACCTGATGCGACCTCCCATGAGGTTTTGTTAAGACTCAGTAGTGGAGTGTAACGATACGTACTGAGGATAAGTTTACTTAGACTGGAAACAATGCATAGTATCATACTTGTCCTAACTTTTGAAAGAAAAATCAGTGAAAGCTGGACCAATTCACAGTTACAGTGAAAGAAGTTTAACATCAATTTCAGCATCCTTGATAAACTGCAGGGTATATGTCATGATAAATCTTGACCATACCCTGGATGCATCTGCGACTCAGCCCAATGATTTATCACATCAATGCTATAGTGGAAATTTAGCTTATCACATACCGTGGTGATTATCAAGGATGCAATTTTAGTAGAATAAGGACTGTTATATTTGCTTTTGGACAATTAGCCAAGCTAATTGACCAAAACTTACATGATGTCTGCTAATCTATGAAGCTGATTTACAAAAAAGACCACATTATGCCAACATATTCCTGGGATACATGTTCATACATAAAATATTAAGAGGCTATATTATATATATTGAATATATTTATACAATACCTTTACAAATCTGTCTGCTTATCTCAAATTTTTATTGGACTGGATCCCAAACTAGAGTTTTATACAATTTCTTTTTACCTCTTACATAACACATGTTAAACTTGACATTTGCAATTATATCAGATTTTTATCTTGTATCCAATTCATCAGTAGTCTCCCATATTTTATGAATATCAGAAAACAATTGTGCGGAAACAACATTTTTGAGTGGTTTAACCAAATTTATGTCCTATTCATTATGCTTTTATATGAAGTAACCTTGGTAACAGCTAAAAAATATTGCAAGGGATTTTGGAATTCGAGAAAACATGTATCGATGATAGTAGCAAATGAAACATTTGAGAATATTGGATACCCATAATTGCACACATATAAATGGAAACTCAACATTCCATGTATTTCAATGTCATTTATCATGTTTATGGTGACACATAATAAATACCTATTGTCAAACAAAGTTGGATGACTGATATGCAACAGGTGTGTATCAATAAATCTTGACAGCTGACAGGACAATAATACGTGATGGGGAAAGCCTACAGCATTGTTCAGCATATAACATGTTTGGTACAGCTCAGATTGTCATAGCCTGACTGTGACAAAACAAAAAAAGACAATATCATAAACAATACACATGGAAAGGTAACCAAACATAACTATGTTCTAAACAATCTAATAATTAGGGTTCACTGTGCGTGACTTCAACATTTGTTCAACCACTGAAACCTGAATCCAATACTTGCTTTCATTCTTGTAAAGTTTAATAATAAAAGTTGAACCTGTAACCATTGTCAGACAGGCAGGTTTCGGCTTGCTGACATTAGCTTTAGCACCAGCTGGAGTCACACGCAAATTCTGAACATTTTTCAGTCTTTCAGAAATTCAACTAAAAATTGTGTCAGATCTAAAATTCTGTATTATGAAATATATCAGATAAAATTATATTTCATGAAATGCACTTTACAAGGGATTGACTGACCTAAGTGTTAAATGTATCAGCTTTCGAGTGGTAATCCTTTTAAATGAAACAAATGAAAAACCTTGAAGAGATTTGAAAGGCTCATTATAGGGACTACTTAACAAGATAATGCTAGCCGTCATCATAACAATAATTAATGACATACTTTATCAAACTGGCTAACTTAGATCATTCTCATTCTGCGCAGTACAAGGATACACTACCACTGCCATTTAGGCGAAGTAGCTTTGACTTGCCGGTTACAATTCACATGTATACATGAAAGTTGCCTATCTATGTAGACATACAGTTCGACAGCCTCAAATTTCCTTCTGACGGGTTGTATTATTTTCCACTGTTCTAAAAATAGACCGAACGGCCTTGTCAACAATATGCCTACATGCTTATCAGCAAATGCCTTGTTTTGCCCGGAGTTGAATATAGCCTTCAGTTCAAACAGAAAAAAAGTATTACTATAACTGGCGTTATTACTTTTCCAAAGTGTGCTGCCCAGTGAACAGGTGTCCATCCGTAAAATCCGTCCTCCTCGTACAGATCGAACCGCCCTGTTTTCAACAAAGACACAGTTCTTTCCATATCGCCATCACGAATAGCAGTGTGCAGTGGATATTGACTTTCCAGCAAAGCCTCGTTCCGTTTGCTCAACCAACTGCTGTCATTTGATTCATCCATGGTTGTGAACTGAAACTTCTTGCCTCCAATTTAAATCATGTCCTTATTCCAGCCCGTGAGATTAATTTTGAATGACTTATCACCCGCCAAACAATCACCAGGGCAGACGACGGGTCATGCTGTGATCCGGGCACCTGTCGGCAGAGATAGCATGCTTTCCTAACTGTACATTCTAAAGCGGTTATTACTTAATTGGTGTCTACACGTCTTAACTTAAGGTCCCATAATGCATCAATTTTAAAATATATTTCACATTAAAGACATAATCTTTTATACAGAAATTTACAACTATATGTACATATCAACCTGCGGACATATATTAATGATTACATAAATATGTAGTTGTATGTATGCAGTATATAATAATGTGCGAGAAAGCGCGAGGTTTAAAAACAAGGAAGTGACCTTTGATTTGACCCTTTGTAATAAACATACACTCGGTTTCCATCATGTGAAGAGTGCTGACGTTACGTATGGTGTCACTCGAGTTACGCCTCTCTGTGCAGGAGAGGTAAAGCTATATGCGCTACACACACACACACTGGTGTTCCATTATGATTTATTTATATAATATGTATCAAATCCATAGCTATTCAATCTGCATCTCACTCCACCTGTCAGTGACAGACATAATTTGGCACGAAAACAACTACTTCCGAAATAAATAAGTCCTGAATACTTTTACTGAATGTCAATATGGTACATGGCAATGAATATGCTGTATCTGACAATATCTTCTGTTTCTCCCATATTTGTTATGTATACAATTTGACACCTTTAACTAAAGCGAACTGAACAGGGCCAGAGAACAAATAAGTTTAAAAATCCAGAAATCTGTAAATTTTTTATAATCAATCATCTTTCAGATATACTCTTGGGATATGAGTAAGATCTAGAGACAGCATGGATTACAAATTGCTGGGTGCTTTAGCATCAGTGTTTATGTCCATTCTGTATATGTACAACTGGCTGTCACCATTCATCTACGTTGGCATCCATGTAGCTGCCGCCACCGCCGCCTTCTACTACTCCATACAATGGCATCTTGTGCAGGGAAAGCTTTACAAGCCTGTCACAACACCCAGACAGGTCAGCCTGGCTTCCATTCTGCTACAGAAGATGATGGTAGGTGCAAGATGGTCTAGATTTTATCAATGTACAAAATTAAGTGTCAGTAACAACTGTTACTGTTTTTAGTGGACCCAGGTGTACATCATCGTCCCGATGTCTGCCAACTGCATCGGGCCAGTCAACGTTGGTCCAACGTCGACAAACTTCATTTGCCCAACATCTGAATAGATGTAACAGTTCCTTCAAAATGCCTTAAACATAAGACATGAAAACATAACTAAACTGTGGTAAATACGGTAAATGAACCAGAAGTCTATTTCATACCTTTTGATGTCGTTCGCATATGGCGCCAAAATGATCATGCGAATGCATTGTGAATGTGGAATTTACTGCTGGAGACTTTCCTATAAAACAATGTATGCATTGTTTGTGAAAACATACTTAATTCACCACGTATGCATATTTGTGATACCGATTTAGTATGAATCACAATTTATTTGGTAATTCAATTTATATCAGCATCATTATTATGTTGTATGTATCAGCATCTTTGAACAGCTCTGGCCGATATTAGCTGATGGCGTCGACCATAAGCCGATGTTGGCCCAATGGGGATGGGGAATCATTAGCATTATTTGAAACAAATTCGCCAATAGGATCTTTGCTTCTGTCTTGATGTAAATCAGACCGTAATGTGGGTAAATGCTACTGTTAGATTAATTTGTCATACTTCCTCTGCAAGTAAGTCCATCACTGGATGAAATTAATGAATGCCCATGAACTAGTTTTTAGTTATGGATCTAATTTATTTTGACCAATTGACCATTGTCAGCAGGAATACCTATTTCTGATTCAAATACCATCAGAGCCGACCTTACAGACTCAAGCATCCCCTTAGAACAAATATGTTAAATGAAAACTTTTTATTATATGTTAATGGTCAAACAGAGCTAACATATACACAGAAAATAAAGTCATTAGTGATTTTATTGTTATCTAAAAGCCAAAAACACCTTCCTTGGTTCCTTCCTTAGTCCCAGATTCGTTGAGCTGTTTCGTGTAATGTCTTAGTAGAAGGGCGTCTGCCAGTTTTTCTTGTTTTGCTGTGCATTATCAATGTGGCAATTTGGTTTCCTCATTATTGTGTGAAAAAAGGCTGTTTGAGAGTTTGACATTGATAAGGAAGAATATATTTTTTGATAAATTGTAGAGTGACAGGTAGAATTGATTGTAATTTTGTCATTTGATTTTCATTCATTTGTTGTCAGATTTGTTCACAAACCAAATGTTAATGTAAGTAACACCACTGGTCATGCCAAAAGATCTTAAAATACATGATGCTATTCTATGGGAGAAAAGCAGACTGGCAGGTGGCAGCTCAACAGCCATGTTAAACCAGCCGTCTTTGTGGGCAAACACTTTTAGTCTTGTTTAGTACGGGCTGCAGCACTGTTGCTGTAAGATTGAAATAATATTGAACATGATGGTAAACACCCTTTCAACTCCTCTAACCCTCTGTCTTTTAACAAGGAGAAGCAAGCAAAAGTGGAGGAGGCATCAAGAAAAGTGGTAATCAGCCGGAGTCTGGACAATGCCATTCAAGACATCATGGATCTCGCTATCAATGACTTCATCCTTTCCTGGTACACCAAGCTGGGACAAAACCAACAGAGATTTGTAAACTCTGTACAGTAAGTTAGACGTTTATGACATAAATCAGTTCTTTATTGAGAGGAAAAAATGAAAGGAGTGAGTGTGTAGATAGTGAGTTGAGAGGAAGTGGATGGGAGGTCGAGTGTGTGGAGGGATGAGCTGAAAGGTATATGAGTGAGTGAGAAAAGAGACTGTTCCAGACAGTCAGGCATTTGAGAACCATGTTTGTCTGATAATATCACAGCTATATAAAAGACCTGAATCGATCTGAGGCCTTTCATCAACCTAGTAAAAGAATGACAAGGTATGACAGACGGATGATACGGTAATTGAATGTTTTTATTTTAGCCTTCAGCAACAATTTAACTGATATATGCCTATGAAGCCTGGAAGTATAACGAAGACAGTGAGTTTTACGGAGTGTTATTTTGTCAGATGCGACATGTGGCTGATGGTGGAGGAGCTTGGATCTCGCCTCTCACGGGTCGACTTTGTGAAGGTCATCACACAGGAGGTCATTGACCTGCTCCACGATCACTACAGGGACATCAGATTCGCTTGCAGAAAGTAAGATCACTGTCATGGTTGTCATGTGTCTGATGTCCAGTCAAATGTTTGTGCAAAGGCTTGTTTACATTGAAGTTAATGGAAGGGGTGACTTTGATTGGAAAATTTAACTTAAATGTATCAAGCCAAGTATATCATGATTTATTAATGTATCAGTTATTTGTAAAATGAATTATAATGTTCATGTTTTGTCAACCTCCTGTTGACATGCAGTAATTGGTTTAATGCTGAGGATGGGTGAAAGGCTTGTTTACTGTGTTGTAGTTTCTTGTAGGAAACTGGAACTGCATTTCCTTTGAAACAGAATTATGATTATTGATTCAGGTAGCAAGGTGCTAGCTGATTATTGGATGGGGGCACAGAAGCCTGCAACCTTATAATCAGACTGCATTTTCTCTCAGGTGAAATTCCGTGCTATATATACACTTGGAATATTCAAAATAACTTTCAGCCAATGATACCTAGTCTCTTTGTATTTTGGCTATTCTAAATGACCAATGAACATAGCTGTAGCACACTGTGAGCCATGTGACTATGTGCGTAATCCAAAATAATTATCCAGCTTTAATGCGAGAATCAAGTTTCTTATACATCTCTGATTTAAACACATCCTGTGTTTTTCCTGATTAAAAAACATTAATAAACTGATACTCTTGAAATCAGCTTGACCCTCCAAATCATTTTTATAGGCTTTTCCTTCTTTGAGATGCTCTGAACATTGCAGGCCTGTCGTCGGTGTCACATGTACAGAACAGTTTTTTACTCTGATAGATATATATTTAAAATGGAAGTCCTGCAACATGGCAGCTTCAAGTGATAGTATACTGTGTAGATATATATCACTGTGGGTTTGAATCCTGATTTCTGCTCAATATGTTTCTGTGCAAATACTTCTTTTCATGGGTTTCTCCTAAGTTGGTCTTTGTCTAACATTCAGAAACACTCTTTGACATGACAGGGATACTTTTATAATGAAATTTCTGAAATGGTTCATGCAGTATGGCAACTCTAAGGCGTGGAATTGGTTTACTGATGCAGGGATGTTGTTGACAAGACAGAGAAACCTCCAACATTTGTACTGCACCCTTGGCTGCGAGATGAGGAGTCTGAGAGGAACTACTTACGGAAGTTGTGTGATGTGCTGCTGATTTGTCTCCTACCACCATGTTACAATCGCTGCCACAGTATCAGGCATCTACTCAGGGAGATAGTCACTGCTGCAGGTAATGTTGCCAAGATCACATCTCTATGACAGCCACAGGGCAAAGTATCACAATATATTGTGGAGTTGCTTCCGTAAGCTTGCCAGAAACTTATGAACATGAGTTCGAATTTTGTTTTGGTCTTAATATGGTGCACCATACTTCTGCTCATGGGTTTCTCAAAGTGGAAACATCAGAGGCCTGCATCACTTGACTTTTTGTTTAACATAGTGTTTTTGTTTGTCTCTTATTGAACTCTACAATCAATGATATTCCAGCTATATGGTGGAGATCTGTAAATAATTAAGTCTGGACCAGACAATCAGTGATCAACACCATCAACATCAATGTATGCAAGTGTAATATGATGACATGAGACCAAAGGCAGCCCTCAGCATTTCCCTCTTTTTTTAAATCGTAGACATTGAGCTGTACTCTGCTCAACTCAGCAATTCTCTACACTCCTTGCTCGCTCGCTCACTTTATGCCACAAGGTATAAATAGTCTGAGACAGTCACTGCCTTGAGTAATGTTTCCATGACTCTATTTGTTGCCAAGTCCTATATTTGTGTCCATTGTTGATTTCAGCGCTGAAGCCAATGGTGGACTTGATCTGTGATCCAGACTACATTAACTTGAAACTGCTGAGCTACCTGGAGTACCGAGAGAAGCTGTCCGAGGACACACGCCGCACTTACACCTATGCTGCAACATACGAGGATTTTGTGAAGAAGATAGAGATGTGTGAGGACATTGAACACCTGAAACAAATGAGGTGGGTGGAGATACTAGTGTTCAGTTAGAAGAAGAACTTTAGGTGGTAAGTATTTTAACCATTAAAATTGTCTAAACTGCTGCTAATTTCAAGATCTCTCAAATGCTTTAAAAGAATCATTTTGAGATTCTTTCAGAAACATGTTTGTTTCTGTTGCAGGTACAACATAATTTCAGAGATAATGCATGCCACCACTATCAACAACTTGAAGAAGGCACAAGGAATCAAGACAGGTGTGTTTGCTAAGTAATAACTGAAATATAATGAGACATTGATGTGTGTGAAAGAATCTGTTATGTCATTGAGATGAAAAAGATGAATTTAATTTTTCTCGTGTGTGCAATGTTTGTTTTTTTTTTCATTCAGTATTTACCAAAGACCTGTACATGTGTCTCTAATGTAGGTACATGATAACTTTGAGAAATAATCCTTTAGAAATCTTAAAGTATTCATATTCAGTATTTTCAAGTGGCAACAGCTTTAACTACTTCAGACATAAAAGTGTAATGGTGCCATGCTTTTAAACCTTGACGAAGTGATCGAGAATTTAGAAACATGGCGATGATGTTATGTATTATCAGAGTTCCAGATAATCTCAGGATTCATGTAAATACACAAACTAAACACCCATTACCAATATTGTTGATTTGCTTGTGTACAAACGTGGTGGAAAGTTTCAAGGGCTAATTTTATGACAATACTGTGGAATTACTTAATGTATCAATTCCAACTTGTGTGTAGATATTTATTTATGGATCTTTGTTCACTAGGTGAGTGCAAACCATATTTAAACATGAACATTACTTAATGTGTCAATTCCAACTTGTGTGTAGATATTTGTTTATGGATCTTTGTTTACTGGTTGAGTGCAAACCATATTTAAATATGAACACTTCTAAAGGGATTAAAACATTAAACTTGTCACTATGGCAGATACCAGACACACTGGATAAAGGGGAGTAACCGTGCATTCATACATTAAATTGCTGTGCCAGGCAATGTAACAAGAAGTACCAGTCTTTTGGTATGACCGTCCAATAGGGCTGCAACTATCAATGGATTGCAATCCAAGAGAGAGCAATTAATTGATGGTAGAAACGAAAAGCTATTGATGTATCAGTTGCATGTGTGACAGTCGATGGTTTAGTAATTGACATGTGATGATAATACAGGAAAATATGAAAATAATGGAAATACAGGAAGTACCAGATTTGTTCACATTGATTAAGAGTTGTCCGTCCCTGTGAACTCTTCTATGAAGCTGAACTGGGTAATACGTTTCTTGTTAGTTGTTAAAAGAGACTGAAACTAGTTCGGCATGTTTTTATTTCATGAAACTATACACTCATATGGAAAATGACTTCAGGGAGAGAAAATCTATGGCAATAATATTGCAATAGTTGGTCTCAACAGACTATTGCTATTGCAGTTGTATGTTGCAATAGACTATCGCTGTCACAATACTTGTTTTCCTCTCATTAGTCATCCCCACTGTTTAAGCATTGCACCACTGACCTTGTACCCATGTGTAAATGCTTTATGGACAACACCATGAAAGCAGTCTGGTTAATTTAGGTACAAGAAAGCCTTGTTCATTAAACATTGCCTAGAAACTGAGACACAATGTTCGGTTTGTACAACTCAGTGGTAAAGGGTATATATAGCATGATACTTTTGTTACTTGTTTGTGTGCTGTGATGTTACTGGAGGTTGCTGTTGTTACTGTGCATGCATTGTTACTTGTTCTAGCTGCCAAGATGCATGGTAAGTGAGGTAGAAAAGCTTGCAGAGATATCTAACATAGAGTACTATGGTGGTGTGCCTCTGTCATGTCTTTATAACCTTTTAAACAGCTCACGGTCATGTTCCACAAAGCGATGTCAGCTATGCGGTTGCGGTAGGGTAGCATAGTGGTTAAAGCATTTGCTCGTCATGCCTCAGACCTGGGTTTGATTCCCCATATGGGTACAATGTGTAAAGCCCATTTCTCGTGCCCTGTGATATTGCTGGAATATTGCTAAACGTGGTGTAAAACCTCACCGACTCACTGTGTTAAAGAATGTCAGTTATGATCACCTTAGTGCTAAGACTGTTTTATGGAACATGGCTGTCCTTGAGGAGATTATGGTTTTTGTCATGTTCCCTGTCTCAAGCTGGTGTCAGTAAAGTCAAAGAAACTGAACAAATTTTTTATTGTTGCTTTTAATATTTTGCTTTGCACAATAACCTTAGATGCATTTTAGATCTTCATGTTGTAAAGCCAAACGATGTAGTACTTGTGTCAAAAGTCCTGTTTTTATTTGATTTTGAATGTATATGTGTGTGTCATAAGATATTTCAAGTTGTGGTTGTGAGTTCTCCTAGTCAAATGATAACACCTTGAGCCAAGTATGAAAATGTAAATTCATTCACAAACTAACCTGTATGATGGACAGAGCCTCTTTTCAGAAAGCTATCGTAGCACTGTGTTATATTATAGGAAGTATGCCAGTTGTAGTCAATGGCTTTGTGAAAAAGGGCCCAGGTCAAAATTCTAGTTTCATAGAAACAGAACTTGACACCCAGTTTTATTGTATGACTGACATCAAACGGAATGTCCTACACCCATGCTGCAAATATTGTGTCTTCAGGGCAACTCATTACACGTACATTTGTGATCCGAATTCACGGTGAATGACAATGTCCTTAGGATTGTTGGAAACACCAATATTTTATTTTTAACGTCTGTTTAAATGTATAGATGGTGTCCTTCTAATTTATGAAGTAACATTATTGCAAATGGTTACCTGCTCAATGTATATTTGTTGTATATAGTCGTGGTATGGATGTTGCTAATACTGTTGTTATTTATGTGTCCTGAGTGCATGCATTATTCATGATTGTATATCTTTGTACAGCTTCCATTTACTGTGAAAAATGTTTCACAGGAAAATATTTGTTTCTCTAGCTGCAAATACTTGCAAAATAAGCAACACTTACTCATTTATTTGCTGATAAATATGAAGTAAATAAACCAAAGCGTGTTCCAAGAGTTATAACTTTGGATTTTGCAAACAGAAAATCCAAGACTTTTGTTTCATTAACAATGATACACAATGCCATTGTAACGTGTTCAGATGTATCGTATGATACATTTGTTATTATGCTTTCTCAGTTAAGTACAGATTTGTGTCAGGTTGAGTCCAATTCAGGATTGTAACCCGCACCTACAGCCAGCACACACAGTCAGTCATCTAACACACTCAGCCACTGTGACTAGGTGCCTGGCTTGTGAGAGGATGAGTTTGAATATTTGATAGAAGACTTTCATAACTACTCTCATTACTGATACTACCTCATAATCTGTATGATGAAATACATGTCCCATATGATGCATGACTGATGTCCTCATGCAGCAATTGACACTATCTCTCTGTCATCATATGCAGTTGTGTGCATGAGTGAGTGAATTCAGTTTCACACCAAGAATATGACCATCAGTCTTTAATAAGGCTAAAATATGATTTTAGTAAAGTACTGATTGTATTAATTACTGATCATTACCAGTTTTGGGTAGACTGTTCGCAATCATGAGTTGTAGTATTGTTTTGTGATCCTTATGAAGAAATGGAAGGGAAAGATTTTTGGTAAAGCTCCTTTCTGCTCTTCTACCTCACAGAGAAGGAGAGTTCCCCTAAAAGCACCACGAAAGGAGAGCTCCTGAAGGCACGGAACCTTAAGAGGTACATCAATCAGGTATGTCAGATTTGTTCAGCAAGTTAGTATGGTTTATTGCTGCTAGTTAGCAAGACAATGTGACAACAATGTGACAACTATGTGACAACAATGTGACACCAGGTGACACAAGGTGAACTTAAATATGATTCACCACTTTGTGCCCATTTTGGGAAATGGAATCGTATGCTGTTGGTCTCATGGGAGAATGCTTCAGTTGGTCAAACTATACTTTTTGTAAGACACATTTCAATGGAATGTCATGTCAGACTTTGTGACTTGGATGATTGGCTGTCATACCCTCAACATCTAGATTCTGATCTCTTATTTACAGGTTGCCATCAATTATGTTGTTGAATACCATAATGAACAAACAAGAAACTGACTGCTAACATTCTTATATGACCTTTTACTGTTTCTTTTGCCAGTACATTTATCATCATGATAAATTACAGATATTTCTGAGATTTACATGTACGAAGTGAGTTTATATATTTATGTGTACTTCAGCTGACTGTGGCCAAGTCCCGGTGTGAGAAGCGTATACAGGCTTTAGGGGGTCCTGACTACAAGTACTACAGTGGGGGAAATGGTGGAGAGAGTCTCGCTACTTCCCCCCTTCCTGGTCAGAAGGTCAGTGGTCATCTGCAGTCTTCATACTTTTTAAAAGTGATTGGTCATTATAATAATGAAATTTGATAATTTTTTCCTCATCCTGACTCATGCTTATTATACTCCTCCTTCTGTGCAAAGATAGTGGAACACTTGAAGTCCCTTGAAATTCTCTTCTAATTGAAGCGAACATACATTACACTCCTCACCCATTGGGAGCCTCCCTTTCCTGTCAATACGGTCAAATGACCCGCCATGCTTGTCACTCTCTCCTTCATCGCCTGATGTGGACGGTTGGAGACACTTTTGGTCCCGATACAGTGATATGTTTTTGCTTAAATTTTGGAACTATTATGTCGTATTTGGTTTTTGAATTGTAGTTACTATGTAATACATGTCCTGCATACAAACCTATTTGTTCTTCCACTGTTCTCTGTGAACTTTGCAAGAATTTATGTGATTGAGAATTTGCATTATATTTATATTGTGTTCAAAGGCGTGCAGAGGACAAACAACGTAGGCTCTTGTTTCTCATGTCTAAATCTGTTGATTCTGTGTCTTGTAACCGCATGTTGTTTACAGCTGACATTCATCATTTTAGTGATGTACCCAGGGGGCATGGTCGTGATACCAATGAATCTTCGTCTAGATCTCAGAAGAGAGCGTCGTCAGAATTGGGAGAAGTTGAAGTCATGAGACTGTCCCTCCTGATGAATGTCACATCTACAGTGAACCTCCACTTCTACTAAGGTTTTAGTACTTCCCGAGGTACAGATAATCAGCACACAAGATCAACGCGCAGCATCTACTAGACTACGTTGTCTACTATGCTGCATCCTTCAGAGAGTTTATTATCTATGCTGACATCTACAACGTCTACACTCAACACATCAGAAGCTTCAGCAAACCAACCGCCACTGCTTGCACCGCAGTCACTTGACACCGCAGTCACTTGACACCACAGTCACTTGACACATATCATCTCTTCTAGAGCAGGCACAGTCAAAAAATTATACCTGGATCGTTGAACACCAGGATTCTTCTCCCCAATTGTTTTGGTACCCAAGAAAAACTCCAAGGAAAAGTTTTGACTTATATATAACATGAAGGAGTTCAACGAGTATTGTCTACTGAAGCCAGAATGGTTCAGAATGATCCAACTACCACAACCGCAGGATCTCATCTGTCCAGCGGATTATGTGGCCAGCATCGATCTACAAAATGCTTACCTGCACATCCCAATATACCTGGACTCCAGGAAATATCTGCAATTCCTATTCAATGGTAAGCACTACCAATGGATGCTCCTACCGTGTGGAATATCTTCAGCACTGTGGCTATTTACTCAGGTCACCAGACCAATAGTCACCTACCTACATTCCTGGGGACTTTGTAGTGCCTTTTCCCTGGATGACAGCATTCAAGCTCATCATGAGACAAGTCAACTCAGACTTCAGTTAGACTTCACCATCAGGCTGCTAACTCAACTCGAATGGCTCAGTTACTGATTCAGCACCTTTGTTCAGATTGCTCTGCTGGACAACTTTAGACCATATCTACTATAACTGAATGTCTGCGCAAGGACCTATTTACTGGACCCGGTCTACAACAACTATCTGTATGTAGATGCATCGCTGCAAGCTTGGGGAGGCAAACAGGTGGCAGCATGAATCTGGACGAGCAACAAATGCATTCAGCATATCAACCACCTGGAGATAAAAGCTGTAATCGATGCTACAGCATTGGTCGACAGCATTGAGGTACAAACTACTGATGGTTCATACAAACAACTCCACACTAGTGTTCTACATATACAAACAAGGATCAACACAATCTCATATACTCCTACAGCTAGCCTTTCAACTCTTTGATATCGCGGTGACTTGAATCTTCACACAAAGGCTTGTCACATCTCAGAGGCATGCAACATCATGGCTGATGCGCTGTCATACCCTCTACAATCATCTCCAACGACATGGATGCTACATTGACAGGCATTTCGATTCATCAGTCAGACATTTTGATCTCCAGAATTAGACCTAAGTGCCACAAGGTTCAACAACCAGATACCAACATTTATGTCTCTAGTGCTTGATCCTTTAGCATGGGTATGGTCTCAGCATTTGTGGGAAGGGCTGAACGCTTACCGGTATGCATTCCCCCCCTCCAGTAGTACTACTGAAAATCATCAGGAAGATGAAACAGACGATGCTGATGCAAGTGATTTTGCTTGCACCTTACTGGCCAGCAAGAGATTGGTTCCCAGTACTCATCCAAGAACTAGGACAACCAACACTGCACCAACCAGAGTGGAAGTACCTTCTCGTCCATCTGCACACCAAACAAGCTCACGGCAAGCCAACGTCATTCCATCTTCATGTATTGATCATATCAAAACCTGCTTGAAACATAGAGGATATTCTACTAGAGCAGCAAAGGCAGTCACCCTAGCTCTACGTAGATAATACCTGCACATTATACGACGAACCAGTGTAATGAAGACCACACATCCTCATATAGCAAACTACTTATGTCTACGACATACCAGAGGACTCAAAGGTTCTACGCTCTCGACATACCTGGCAGCACTCGGCTCTGCTATCACCATGAAAACGGGGATCAAGCTGACTAAAGTACCTGAACTACTTACCTTACTACGCTCGTTCAAACTGGAAGATCAATAACGCAGATGTAAGGCTCCAGCTTGGGACTTGAATGTTGTATTACAACACCTCACGGGTGATATCTACACGCCACTAGACCAGACATCTCTTGAATTATTGACATGGAAAATGCTGTTTCTACTTGCCCTAGCAACAGTGTCGCAGATGTCAGAAATACATGCTCTGGACTTCCATCGCATACGATTTGATTCCAGTCATCATGAGATCATACATCTGTGACTGAGATGGGATTGTATCGCCAAAATCAACTGTCTGGACAACCGGACAGACAATTCCACATACCAGCATTATCTTCAGTCCTCGGGCTACATCATACACAAAATTTATCATTATGTTCAGGCAGAGTGTTGAAAATATATCTCCAACGTACTAAGACAAGGAGACAATGTTTCAAGCGCCTATTCATCCCAGTATCTACTGAGACACCTATGGAAGTATCCTGCAACACTATTTCATTAAGGATAAGAGCTGTTATACTGAGGACCTACAAAGCAGCAGGATTCAACCCTCAGCGAGCCTCCAATTCACACAAAGTGAGAACCTTGGCGTTAACACTTGCTCTACACGGAAACTTCTCGTTGTCAACTATAATGGAAGGCTACTTTTGGAAATTGAATACGGTGTTTGCCAATCACTACTTACAGGACATTGCCACAGAGGATGTCCCTGGCATTCACCCAATTGTGCGACTTGTTGCACACAAACTAACGGTTCCACAAAGGTACCGTGTTTAACTCACCCTTTTATCATGTGACTTGTTGAGACCAAGGTGCTGTACGGAGGATAATGGTTGAGATTCCATGTGCACATCTTGAACAGGCTATCATAAGTGATTATGACCCTGTACCCATAATGAAGATACTTGTACATGAAGAAGGGTTGCGAATGGTCTTGGCTGGAAATCTTGAGATACAGTTGCATTAGACATTATATATAGTATCATGTTCCAGTCAACGAATGCTTCACAAGAAGACAAGTTTGACTGGCTGTGATCCCTCCATCTCACAGACGAATATTGCTATAAAAATCCCGAAAGGGGGGAAGTACCTATTGCTGTATGGATGTACTTATATGGCAGTCAACATAATCCAGCATTACCATTTTCCATTGCTGAATTCTTAAAAGAGAATAAGCATGAGTATTTTATGCTTATCCTGACTCACCGCCTTCCCAACCACCCCTCTCAGGCTCACTGAATTCACTGTAATTCGTGTTGGGCTTATGAGATTCAGAAAGAGTGACAAGCATGGCAGGTCATGTGACCGAATTGGCGGGAAAGGGAGGCTCCCGATGGGTGAGTGTATTATACATTCGCTTCAATTAGAAGGGAACTTCAAGGGACTTCAAGTGTTCCAATATCTTCGAATAGAGGGAGAAGCATGATAACTGTGAGTCAGGATAAGTATAAAATATCAATTTTATTCAGAAAATCACATTTTCCTTACTGATGAGTACACGTATTTAACATTTTCTTCAAATGGAAGTGTCTGCTTTAATGTTGTAAGTTTTTATAATTTACTTTGTTTGTGTAAATATTTTGAAGAAGTAGTGGTCCCAGTACAAGAGCCATATTATTTGATGCACATGTGAAGGGCAGCAAAGTATGCATCTTGAGGTGCAGTATCCATTTAATATTTCCTTATGTTATGAAGCACAGGTGATGCAGTGTTGCAGGTCCGCTCAGATATATTGTGACCATTTAGAGCAAATGCTCTAAACTTGCTCACCCAGAGATCTCAGTATTAAATCCATTTCACCCGTTGTGTTTTTGTCTTTACTAGGTCTTGTCATTCAGCGTGATAATGGATTTGCCTCAAGCCCGGGAATACTTTATGAAGTACCTGAAGAAAGAGAGCCAGGAGTCCCTGCTGGGGTGGGTGTTTCTGGTTATATCATAGTTTCTGCATAAAATCAAGATCATCATGAAATCTTTCACCAGATCCAAAAGTCTGTTTTCAATAATTCCCTCTATGATTTAATGTTGCAGTAGTAATATTACCATTATGTTAATTGTAAAATCATATTTCAGGTTTTGGAATGCAGTAGAAAAATTGCGAGTGGCAAGTAAGGTGAGAATTATGTCCATGCATAATTATTGATCTTCACAGTAGTACATTTATAGTTTTAAGTCTAGTGACAGGAAGAATGCACTAAATCTGTTAAAGTTCCAATCCAGATTCTACATGAAACCAGTTCTAAGGGACCGTTCATAATTTTTGGCTGGGGTGGGGTGATGGTGATTTTTTGTGTAGAAACATGCATAATGGTATGATCCCCTTCTTTTTATTTTAAGTACAAATTAAATGACTCAAGACTCCACCCTCCCCTTCTCCAATCCCTCCCCATATTTTTAAGCTTGATTTTTTATAAGTATTTAAACATGCATGACTCACTCACCCACCCACAATTATGGATGGTCCCTAATTGAATGAGGTTTTTATTTGGACTCCTTTCTCATTATTTAAGCAAACTGACTGTGAAAGGTAATGAACATAATACTATCGCCCATTCCAAATGAATTGAGGACGCAGGGGTTGTAGTATTGGTAAGGTTTTTACACCCTCAGTCTCTTTGTTGGCTGCATCACACACACAAGGTGCCTCCTATATTGTATATGCATATGGAGAATGTGTTACAGGACAAGCGCCACCATGTGGCCAGTGAGATCTACCAGCAGTATGTATCCAGTAGCTCTACAGCAGTCAAACTGGACAAAGCCACCATCAAGGGCATGGAGATATTTCTGATTGGGGACAAGGTGAGGACCTCACTGTTCCTGTAGTCTGGAACTGTAAGTGCATTTAGAGTGCAGAAATACTTTTTCAGAGGAAATATAGGCTGCAGAGTGCAGCATGTAGCATAGTTTTCTCACTGACCTCAAAAAGGTGCAGAGGTGGAAAAGTGGTTCTGGAAATTCTTCATGCTGTATTGGAGCAAGTGAGTTTAGTTTTATGCCACTTTTAGCAGTATTCCAGCAATATCACATCGGAGGACATAACAAATGGGTTTCATATCTTGGAGATATAATACACTAGGTAATCAGATGTACTTTCAGATCTCTACCCTCTTTTTCTGTGATGGAAAATCTGGTATATAAGGGAGTGTACATTATTTATGCCCAGTGATGATGATTTTTAGGGAGAGTAACCCCTCTAAGTTTATGTACAAAGTAAATGATCATCCTGCATGTGATGTACAGAATCAATGACTCCTCCCCACCATGTTTAAGCATGATTTTAAAAATATTTTCAAGTACAAAATTCTGACTCCCCTACTTACCCAGGACAAAATGGGTGACCTCCTCCTTCCCCATAATCACTGTTTCCCCCAGCCATAGCTTAACAGTCCCTAATCAGAAGCTGCATGAAACCCAACTCACTCACTCACTCATTGTATGTGTCGCCACTCTACAGGGTCCGGAGTCATTCTACGAAGCGCAGAAGCAGCTGTATGGCATCATGGAGGAGAAGTACTACCCCTCCTTCATCGTCAGCGACATCTACCACCAATGCATCTCCTCTCTGGAGGAGGAGGACAACCTCGACCCACTTGCCATGTCCTCCAAAGGTGAGTCTCACGTGTATGGTTACACTGGATCATTAGGACGTTGTGATGGTGTATCTTCTCCTGGTGTAGTGTTAGATTTCCAAGTTGGCAACAACTTCAAGATCCTTTCTGGAGATGAGCTTTAAAACCTTTCAATACTCTCATTCCACTTTGCTATGTACATGCCAAAACATTTGACAGTCATACCTGCTTGACATTATCATGAAAGTGTTTTGCCATTGTGTGGGATATTGATGACTTTATCTTCTTTTTTTGTAATTGCAAAGGTTTGATCAAAGAATGTATTTGTAAACCTGACTTTCATTACTGGTTTTTGCCAGATGAGCTGTTTCTGGAGTCGAAGGATGACATCGATCCTAGTGAAAGTCCCGCCATGTTTGCTGATGAATCCTACCATGCTCAGCAGAAGATGCAGCAGCTGGATGAGAAACTAGCCAATAAAACACAGGCTCTGCAGGCAATCAAGAGTTCCCAGAAGCCTGATGAGAAAGTAAGCCTTGACCAATAAAACACAGGCTCTGCAGGTGATCAAGAGCTCCTAGAATCTTGATAAGAAAGTTAATATTGGCCAATACAACACAGGCTCTTCTTCACTGAATAACTGTCTGAACTGCCACAGTTCAGTTATGTAGCAACGACATTTGATGGTTCAAGTACTCATATAGTTCATTTATTCAGCATCTTCTCCGATGTCTTTGTGATCATGGCCTCTGTGTTCCAGACGAAGAAGGTGGAGGATGACATGGACCAGGAGATAGAGAAGATCCAGGAGGAGAAACGGAAACTGGAGGCTCACATCTCCCGCACACAGCTGTGGATCGACCACCAAGGAACCTGGATGGCACAAGTCCACAATGCGGAGGTACACCACCTTGTATTGCTTTCTGCATGTTGTTTGTAAGTGAAGTGTGTAACTTTTGTCCTAATTAGATCTTTTTACATCCCATTACAGGTTGCTTCAGAACAATATGTCATTTAGTCAGAGTATTGCTTACATAACTGGTAAAGTGACAGTCAGTTTGTGGAATGGTTACCACAGGGCATTCCTGTTTATGCTTACTTCCATGAGAAGTACTGTTACAGATTCCATCACTTTTTTTGATTCAGTCATGAGTCATGAAACTGAACTGTAAAACTCTTGAAAGCAGCTTTCTGATTGACTAGATCTAGAGTGAACTTCCTGATCATCATTTCCGGTGTCTGTCAAACTTCATGAAATGTCATTCTGATGTGATGTCAAATGGGATGTTCTCAGATAGTCATGTTGATATTATAGGAAAATGTGTGAAGAGGAGCATGGATATAGGTGAATAGATATCCTTCATAATATCACCTCTTTTCTGAAATATCAGCCATTGAGCCAAGACTGAGTTTATTTGCCTTGTGAGTTTTTAATTAAGGTTACAATTAGCTCCAAGCAACCAATGCCAAGAAGAGGTGTCCAAATGGATCTGTGACTTGGTTGATTGTGTAACATGGTACCAATGCAGTACATCAGGTTATGAAACTCCCCAAAATTTCAGCCAGACCACAGGGCTGTTAGGTGTAAAACTTGCAAGCCCTGACCAAAACCCTGACCTGCCCATAAAAGAGATACTAATTTATTTAGAATACTTAAATTTAAACTTATAAAATATTGAAAGTACTAATACTATTGCAAAAGGAGATTTAACTGTTTATTTCAGATTTGTAAGTGAATTAGTAATGATGTATTATCCTGAAGCATGATGAATATCTTCATATACGTGTCTAACTCTAACCTGACCATCAGGCTGGTGAATTTTAGAATCTGGCAGTCAGTGTTAAACATCTCTCGTCCCAGGCAGTCGGGCATACAGGTATTTCAAATGCCATACCTGTTTTTGTTCTGTACCTGATGCAAATGTTTACAAAACACTATCTACAAGCTAGAATATTGCTACATGTGGCACTCAACTAATGTACAGTCTAGCTGTGATATTGCTGAATGCATTGTGAAGCTACATCCACTCTCACTCTTTATCAGGTATCTCAGTCAGGTACAGATCGACTGGCTCCATCATTCATCCTGGTCATTTACCTACGGGGGTCACAGCCTGGGGCCCAGGAGCTGCAGAATAGCTCACAAGGCTGGGTGGTGTCTCGGAGTCTGGATGACTTCTACGCCTTGCATGAGAAGCTGGTTCAGGTAGCTAGACTTCACCTAAGTACAAATGATGAACTGGGGTCTACACCTCCATGAGGGGTGGTGGTAGGATAGGCTAGTAGTTAAAGCATTCGCTCATCATGTTGAAGGCCCGAGTTCTATTCCCCACATGAGCACAATGTGTGAAGCACATTTCTGGTGTCCACAGTAATATTGCTGGAATAGTGTTAAAAGCAGTGTAAAACCCAACTCACTCACTCGCTATGCTTGTATGAAAAACTGGTTCAGGTAGGGGTGATTCACCCTACAGAAATATGTAGGATGTCCTGAGGTCTTTTCCCTGCATGAGAAACTGGTTCATGTAGGATAGCTTAAACTTACACAAGTGTGTATTCCATGAAAGACAGGCAGGCTGTGCGTAAGGGTTTATTTGTGAACAGTGCTCAGTGGAATTTCAAAATTAGTGTGGGTATTATGTTATTCATGGCTGGTTCAAAATTCATTTATAAAACATTCAATTGTACATGTGTTTAAGAGTACTTTGATTATAACTTTGATCATTTGATCAAGTACTGTAGTTTATAAGATATTAGTTTAACATGGAGAAATATCTATGTGCATCAGACAATGACAAAGAAAGTTTTAACTCTCAGTGGAGTAGATACTCCTCTAGCCTCCTTTATTTTACCTCAATCATCCTCAGTGTCCACCTGTTGTTAATCTCTACCACAATCCTAAGCCTTATGGTATTGCCTCGAACACCTGTCCAATTAGGGTTGTAACGTATAATTTGAGACAGTGGTTATTACAGTGAAAACTATTATCCATAGATATGACCTAAAATAAGAAAACTCAAATGAGTTACCATCCCCAGATTGGACCATGGTTAAAGAAGAAGGAGCTGCCCAGCGTAGGGATGACCTTCTTCAAATCCATTGATGCAGCATTCCTGGAGAAGGCCAAGAAAAGTCTTAATGAGTACCTCATTGTGAGTACAATTAACTGTTGTGATCAATCCTGCTCATGTCAAAATATGGCGGACAAGGAGGAAAGCTGTCTCTTGTGTATGAAACAAGAGGTGATGTGAGTGCTTATTTCTTTTAAATCCTGTTCATTCTAAGTTACATTCCCCCTTCCCCTCCCCCTATGAAAATGAAAAAAGTGAAAAAATATGAACATCACTATGTCTCATCTCTGGCTGGAAATATGCATTTGATTACCAACCAATTATCACATCAGCTTGACTGTTTGTTGTAGAACAATCCAACTATCGTAGGATGAACTTCAGCTGATGGCTTTTGAATGGTGAACTTTAACTGAAAACTGTTGGAGGGATTCATCTGATACTTCTGAATTTAACGACTGTTTCTACTTAAACAATGTTGAAATGTTAAACTCTAATGTGTGCAACAGTTATCTCCCCTGCTTACAGGAAGTGATGAAGGATGAGCGTATGACCCAGAGCGAGGCTCTGTACGCCTTCCTCACTCCTTCACCTGAGTGTCTGCTTATACCCTCCACACAGAAGAAGAGCAAGTTCAAGTTGGCCAATCTTATTAAAAGGTCTTACATTTATTATTTTGAAGCACAGGTCATTTTGGTTGCTTGAGACATGTGACTTTAAGTCCTTGTATTGAAAGTGATCCAGCTAAAACTGTCATATGTCCTACACCCAAAACCAGTTCCTGAAAACGACCTGTGAATATCGGGGTTAGAATTGGTGTTCAGCAACCCATGCTTGTGGTAAGAGGCAACTAACGGGATTGGGTGGTCAGGTCTGCTGACTCGGTTGACATATGTCATTGTATCCCATTTCGGTAGATCAATGCTCATGCTGTTGATCACTGGATTGTCTGGTATAGATTGTTTTCATGCCACCACCATATAGCTGGAATATTGCTAAGCCGGTGTAAAACAGCAACAACTACAAAGACTACAAGCCCTAAACTGTTTTGAATATTTATAGTTTGTCAACAATTGTTTGAAGACATAGATCTGAAGGTGTTCATTTTTCTATAATGACACTAGTTTTTCTGACATTGATATGTATATGTGTGTGTTTATACATGATACTTTCTTTGATTTCACTGACACAATCATTCCACTTCCAGCCTGCCAAACATCCGATCATCAGATGCCCACAGTAGTGATGATGAGTTTCTGTTTCTAGGGGATGAAAGGTATCTATTCCACGATCACACAGTAATTTGAATCTGCTTAGAGGCAGATGAAATTCTGAACATCCTGAAATAAATAATCTTTTCCAGCAGTGTCACTGTCAATTTTTCTGTCTGTAGTTTTTGCCACTACTCTCAAACTGAAGTCTGTGAAAATTCTGTTCAGTCTAGTAATCTCAGCAAAGTATGCTTTCATCAAAAACTCTAAATTCTACTGAAAATTATGCCATGATCCAAGAGTGAGCTAGGTGTCTGAAGCATTTTTTACTCTGACTAGTCCTAGTTTGACAGATATTTGTGTGGGTTTAACTATCCTTTCCCTCAAATGTGCAGAGTTGTGCCCCTTGTCTATTCTCAGATCTTCTATTCATAGATGTGAAACACAGACTTATCCTGATAACTTCCTTTGTCTGCACTTTACCCTTACTTTTTCAGTTTCATCACACTGGTAAATATCTCATCTGTATAATACTTACCACTTCACCACCCATAAAATAAAATATATGTGATGTAAATAATCAACCATTCCAAGTTGTTGATTCAAAGGGTTTCTGTCTTGCAGCACCAAAGAGGATCATGGTCGTGACTCCATCGCCAAGCCCATCTACCGCCTCATGAACGAGGTGTTTGAACTGAGAGGGATGTTCAAATGGCTGAGGAAGTCTTTCATTTCATTTGTTGAAATATCCTTTGGTAGATCCATTAACAGGTAATGTTTTTGAACTTATTCTGCCATCTCAAACTGATACTGTCTTGGTTCATGGGGTACTCTTTTATTAACGTAGGAGGTAGGTGGGGTAGCCAAGTGGTTAATGTTTTCGCACATCATGCCGATGACGTGGGTTTTACTCCCCACATGGGTACAGTGTGTGAAGCCCATTTTAGGTATCTCTTGCTGTGATATTGCTTGAATATTGCTACAGTGGGTAATATTTTACCCACTTGCCTTGAAAGCTAATATGTCAACGAATGGGGTTTTTTGCATTTCTATCATTATTTCTGTAATACGATAGAGAGGGTTATTCACTCCACACAGTGAAACCATTTTAGGAATCAAACCCAGGACTTTGGAGTGATGAGCAAACACTGTGCTTCTCCACCATCTTTAGTAAGGATATGAGTCAAAGCTGGGAGCAGAAACTAACATGTTCACCTAACGTTAAGTTAAATATGTGAAGGGACATGAGGAGCTTAGTGGTTAGTGCATGTGATCATAATGAATTTGCTTACTTAATCATATATTAGTTTCAACTTTGAAGTTATAGATCACAAAACTTTATGGAGTGATGTATCAGTATAAAATATTACACCATTTTCAAGCTAAGTGTAAGAGTGAAATGTCATCACTCTGTGTAATAAACAAGAAGTTGTTGTCCATGAAGATGGATACATTATTTTGATGGATAACTTCCACAGTGCTGATAACACAATTAACTATGGGGCTGTTCATAATTTATCGCTAGAGGGGTGTTGATAGTTTTTATGGGGAAGCATGTACAATGTGATTCCCCACTGATATTTATGTACAAAATATGTGGCCCCATTTGCAAAATCAATGACCCCCTCCACCTTCCCAAATCCTGAGAATGTTCATGAAAGAAGCTGTATATCCTGACAAGGGTCTGTGTGTTGCAGGCAGTTACGAGAGACTGTTGACTGGGTATTCTCTGAGTCCATGGTGATCTACTATTTGAACACGTTCAAGGATTCCATGTGGCCAGAAGGAGAACTTGCTGAAGCATCTGCACCACGTACTGATGATGAGAAACTCACCACACGGGTAGAGGCCAAACAGAAGATATTGGAGAACATCCCAGGTGAGGAAGGATGCAGAAATCTATGGATGCCCAGCAACACTAATGGCCCAAGCATGATATACTGGTTGTCAGATGACTTGATCTCAACGTCATTCCAGTTGGCTAGATTGGTACTCATGTCACTGGTCAAGACTCGGTTTCTATGTGATATATACCGTTAATAAAAAGTTAAGTGACACCCAGTATATTTTGCAAAAATATAGGTTGGCACGTAGGAAATCTTTCAGAAAAAAACGAGCTCTCATAATTTGGTTTTGTACTTTTAGTTTTAAAACAAAACCATAATGGAAATTATCTTTTACTTTCAACAGGATGCATGCTCTTTTCGTAAACATATATTTTGTTTTCCTCAAAAAGGTTACCTTCTTTTGAAAACTGAAATGAGAAATGACTTTTATATGGTCACATGACTGTCACTTTTAACTAGTGAAACCTAAATTTGATAGTCTTGTTTAAGCACAACAGAAATAATTATTTTGATTTCAAAAGCAGTGTCATCCTATCTGTAACAATATTTCCTTTAATTGTAAATGCAGAAGATTATGACATCCCTAAACAGTTACCAGATGAACCTTCTCTAAATATGGATTGGCCTTCACTATTAGTTTAGCCTAACATTTCCACAGCTTCACATCTTAGTTTTGAAATAGGCTGGCACATAACTTGTTTATTCTCGGTATAGTTTGGATTGTTGCTTGCTAAATACAAGGATTATTCCTAATATGGGATATGTTCCATACACAAACACCCACATGATAACCTCTGTTTGAATCTTGATGTCATATTGATGATTCACCGCAACCGAAATGTTTAGAGATGTTTAGATCATGGTGGTTAAGATGAACTATTGTGGAGGCTGAAAAGTCACTTAATATATCTGCCAGTTATTAGTCAGCTATGTATTAGTACCCAGTTGATGGAAGTATTTAACACTGCACTCAGCAGTATTCCAGTCATATGGTGTATCCGGCTGATAAAGGATAGATCATGATACATTTGAGAATATAATTCCAGTCTGATATATGTAGGTATAAGAATTATCCTCGGATCCACTCCACTAAATGGATTTGATCGTGCAGAGGTAATTGGATCTGACATGAGGACCTATGTCTCCCAAGATCCCTGGTTCATTTTCCTCTTTTTGCTCTGATACCCACTCTCATCCCTGTGTATCCAATCAATGTATGTATCTGTTTGTGTCAGCTAAGTTTTCCAAACAAATTGTTGTCAGATGCCCTGAAGAACCTAGTGGGAGAAGACAATGCAAGACGTGGCACCATCAAGATGTTTGAAGCTCTGCAGGATGTTCGCCTCAACAAGCAGCTCTTCTATGTAAGTGATCAGGTCTTCTAATGACGTAACTTGTAATACAGGACAAGAATTCCATCCCATCATTCTCAAGAGTTGTGGTGTTTATGTGTGTTCTATTTGTAGAATACTGTCAGTGGATGAGGTGTGGCATTAATGCACTTGTTTTTTTGGCAGAAAATGGTGTTAATGTGTATGTTATGTCTGCAGAACACCATCAATGATTGAGGTGTGATGTTAATATGTACGTTCTGTTTACAGAACATTGTTGAAGTGTTTATGATGGAACTTTGCCCAGAGGTTGAGAAGATCCGATCTCGTGTAGACTCCCAGACGTCCCCAACAGTCAGCACAACCAGTACAGCGGTGCAGACATGAAGCTGTCAGTACACTGCTGTCCAGACACTTCCACCTAGCAGGCGTGTCAGTCAACCAAATGGGCATTATTCATGATTGTTTTATTTGACCCTCGTTTGAAGAGGGGCTTGTCTCCATCTAAATGCCAGTGACTTTCAAAGCAGCTCTGTGCCAATACAACTTGTTTCATTATTCTTTCTGGCTCAAAATGAGTGACGCTAGTTAAAACAGAACCAATAACTCAATGTAACATTGGCTATTTATTGGAATATTCATGCATTTATTAACAGAAAAAAGAAAGTGATTTTTAACCCTACTGGCATCATTTGAAAAAACAAGTAGATTTTCATTAGCCTTGACCCAGTTTCATCATCTCTATTATGGAATATTCAGTAATTTGTCACAGATTCACTGTAAACTTGAAGAACAGAAATGATAATGAAACATCTGGGACCTGTTTTATCAACAGACGTGGATGGAATTCTACTGATGAATTCAATATGGTATTGCGAAATTCTGGAGTCAAACTTGACAAGGATACTTTCCTGTGTGGTTACTGTGTACTGAGGAACAGCTGCAGATTATCGTAAACATTGTCCAGGTTTGGATACGAGGGGCCCTTGTGCCATGCATATATATGACTGGAATGTTGGTAGTAGTGACACGTGTATGTTGTCAGTCAGATATTGAAATGAGGCAGTATGTATATAAGTAAGCCTTACTGGAATTCTGTGTGAATCATTCAGATGATGTAGATGAGTAAGTCATGTTGCATGGCAAATGTTGTTTACCGACATATTCTTAGTGCTAAAACATGTGACTTGTTAGAACCATCCCAGAGAGCATTCAGACGTTGGCCCAAGGTTTAACAACATTGGGCCAATATCTGCCGATGTTGGCCCAACTCTGAATGCTATCTGGGATGCTGCTGGATTTGTAGGTTAAAAATGATGACAATGCTGATTTGTGTGTATGTAGCTCTTGAAGGGTGTTTAGAGGCTGGGTGAACTTCTAATAAGTTGAACTATGTCTGGTGAACACATCTGATGAATATTTTGTATATAATTGGGGTGTTTTGACGATGACACTAGCCACACTATGGAGACAAGCCCATCTTGATACTGCATGATATGGAGCTGTGTTCAGCTTGATATGGCATTACTGAAACATTCCTGATGTCGCTGAGTGTTGTGAATTTAATGTTTTCTGCAACACAGGATCATATGTTAGTTTAAAATATGAATCAGTGATATTTAACATTTTCCTGTGATATGTAGTACTTTGTCCATTCGGAGGACATAACCACTTCATGAATTTGTGTAAGTCTGCTTTTGTTGCCATTGCAAATTACATTGGGATTTAGTTGGTGTTCACATGTACCAGTGTCTCTCACACATACAGTGATGTGTCGGGGTGAGAGACAACTGGAGGGCATATGGATATGAAGGATGGAAGGGAAAGCAAGGATGGGTGGGGCAGGAAAGAGAGGACGGATGGGAAAGGTAGGGATAGATAGAGATAGAACCAGAATGACTGAAAGATGGCTTTCATTTATTTGGATTGCCATATTACCTGAGACTGAAATCTACTATATGAAGGTAAAACTATAATGCATGCTCCTTTGGTGATACTTTCAGTTGATTCTTTGTGGCTCATTGTTGTAATAATTTGTAAAACCAAAACTGAATTCTGAAGAAGCAATTTCTCTGACTATAATGAGTGTAAAAGTATGGTGTATGCCACTTTTAGCAACATTACTCCAGCAATATCACAGCAGAGGACACCAGAAATGGGATTCACATATTGTACCCATTTCGGGAATTGAACCTTGACTTTGGTGTGACAAGCGAACACTTTAATCTCCAAGGTAGACTCCACCACCCTGTTAGTAGTCAGGACATCTACCATGAAACATGACTAAACATATTAGCACATATGACATACCTTGAAAATGCTGAAAATGAAACCTTTAAATAATTCTATGTTCATGAATATGATGAAGACATTTTGAATTTGTGGTTTTAGCTCTGACAAGTACATTCTTTAACCACAATCCTAGCTCAGCATCTTCCTGTGAACCTGATAATGTGACAAGTGATGATGGCAGAAAACAGATGGGAAAACAATGTAGTTATATGTACAAGTGGTCCAAGTGTTTAAAGTAGTGATTTGAGAGAAAGAGACAAGAATTATTTTCGAAGGACTTGTCATGATTTTTGCTCTCTCTCTCTTAAGTAGTGTTCAGTGAAGATTTGTGATGACAAGGTTGCACCCACTGAGATTTACCTCAACTTGTGTGACTGTGCAATATTAACTAAGCCTTGTTGCTTGTCAGTTTCATCTGTGCAATAAAGTTGTTCCATAGAAACATTTCAGTTTTCCTCATTACCATACTGCTTTGAAGGAAATCGAAGACCAAATATATGAGTGGATTAATTAATGACAAAGTGTTAGTATTTCTAAATTGATCCATTAAATGGTTTGTTTGTTGTTTAACACAGCCATCAGCAGTATTGCTGCTATGTAATGGCAGTTTGTAATTGATCGAATCTGAACCAGACAATCCAGTGATTGACAGCATGAGTATTGATCTATGCAATTGGGATACCATGACATGCGTTAATCATGTCAGCAAGCCTGACCACCCCTATTTGGCAGTGCACACTGAGAGTGAAAGAGATTTTCCCCTCTTCCTGGTATTGGCATGTTACAGTATAAACAACTGCACTACTATGAGTATGTACTAGTGAAATGTATCTTGAGCTGTCTGAGACAGCAAATATGTGTCGCTGACATCTGCACCAGCACATCTGACTAGCTCCTGCCCACTAAAAATCTGCCAAACTTACATCTGCTCCAGATGTTGCTTACATCTGCTCCAGCAAATATTTGCAGCCAATCTTTGCATTGGCTAATATATGTAGAATTTCTTTGCAGAGACTCCACCACTGAGTCTAACAAAACCTTATGGGAGGTCGCGTCAGGTAACCTTTGAGATTGACCAATCAGAACACAGCTTACCAAATCGCGAAAGTGCACATTCGCACATCCCTTATGAACTTTTTATCTCGAAAAGGTTCGTACCCGAACGATTCCAAATGCTATTTAGCATACGATCACTTCCGGATGATGCACACGGTGTACGTACTGCCATGACAATGGTGAGTAAACAGTCGCTGAAACTAGTGTTTTTGACAATATTCAAGGATGTTATCTTGTGGAAATATTAGCTAATGGTAACCAGGTCAACAGAAACCCAAAAGTGTATATACTGCAGGTCAGATAACTGTGTTATATGCTGATTTTTGTTTGTGGAGAGATCTGGGTCGGTGAATATTTTGAAAGTCCCTCTGATCCCTAAATAGTAGCCATTGTCTGATTGGTTAAATCTATTTAACCGTCTTGCATTTGATTGGACTATCATTGATTGCTCAAATGTTACCTCAAGCGACCTTCTACTAGGTTTTGTTAGACTCAGTGGTGTAGTGTAACGAAATACACTGACACGAAGTTTACTTAGACTGCAGAGTAAGTGTAGTTTATGCCTTCCTGTGCAAATGAGAAGCCTATATCTGACTCTCATGTTCACGATTCAGATTATTCTGTTACAAGTAATGAAAATTTGTGTTCCCTCCACAAGTACATACTTCTGCAGCATTTGGGTTATAGATCTCAACATTTGTCGACAAAGACAACAAAAAAATCTTCTGTAAAAGTATTATAAAGTTTATTCCTCTGAATATAGAACTACCGCAAACTACACCATATCATACAATCATCATACACAAAAATACCTCTGATGTAGTCTGGGCAATGACTGGCAATGATACATGAATCTGGGATGATACCATGAACGTCAACTTGTCTTACCCTGAGCTTGCAACTCAACAATGACTCAAGAGATGTTGATGTTAATAGTCTGTGCAACAGCTCTCCACACTGGACCTATGTAATTTCTGAACACATGCATAATTGTTCAAGCAGTGGCCATAGCTCCATTGTGTAGAAACATTGTGTGTTAAATTATGAAAATTTCAGAGAAACTTGAAACCAATGAAGGAATTATGAATGTCAAACGCCAGAAATCTGAAACCCGTATAAAATGATCGTAATCTCAAACACTGAAAAACAGCATAACTTTGAAACCAAGTTTACAAAGATCAGACCAATCATATCTTGACATGTAGACAAAACTCTCAAAACCTGCATAAGAAAGATGACAAGACAAAGTGTTGTTACAATTATGCTTATTTGTATATTTGCATGTACTGTATTATCTATTAAGAATTTAACCTAGAAAAACAAACGGCTAAGACTGCCACAAGTCTTTGATTAAGTCTGAGCACTGGGGCTCTTAGCCCAGTTCCACAAAGTTATAGAATCATAGACCAGCTATGTCTAAGATAAAGTCTGGCAGTTATAAACGTCTTAAGATCACTTTGAAGAATGGGTTAGAATATAATCTGCAAACCAAAACACTAATTGGTCTTAGTATACACACAAATGGCCTGCAAAAATGATACAATGTTGAGAATGAAGGAGCTATGGTGCAAATCCAATGATTGATGTTGCACAGGTAATACATTAAAACATCTGGATAATAACTAAAGTGATTGGTAGAACCTGCTAGATATGTACATTGACTATTAAATGCATTATGAGATGTATACCTTGTACATGCTGGGTATCACTCCTTCGTATATGATGTAACAATATGCAATGCTGACTAAAAATAAGTACATGCCATATTCATCACAAACTTTCTGCTTATGTGGTTACAAATATATACTGAACAGCAAAAAAGAAACAAGTTTCAAACATGAAATCTCATGAAAGTGAGCGCATGTTTTTCTGTCTTCTATTTTTAAAAATTTCACAAACACCCAGAGTTGCATTTCTTTTGCAGTTCAGTATACTACTCAACTTGGTCTCCATTCCACAAATTGATATTAGTGCTATGATTATTGCATCTCCACAAGTTAACATTCACAAATCTTTATGATGGGTCTTTGAGCAAAAATAAATTTGTGGAATTGGGCCCTTAATATTTCTGTTTATTTTAATATTGCCACCGAATGGACACTCTTAGCTGGACATCCAGATAATACATCAATCATTTGTTTAGTATGAAATATTTCCATCAAATTTAAGTAGTATAAACACCTAATGCATATTAGGATGAACACCTTATCAAATCTTAAAATATTCTACAGAATATTCCTCATTTGGAAAATGATTTTGTAAACAAAATCATTTGAGATAATGTTTCAATTATGCAACATATCCAAGACACCTTGAAAAAATTCAAGTTTTATTTAATTTCAAACATTTAAAATACCATACTAGTATGAACAGACAAATAGGAATGTTGGGTCAGTAATGAACACAATTAATGCTGTTGAATGATGATAAGCAATAATACTCAAGTCAATTCCTTACCTTCCAAACACAAATGCCATTTTTTATACATGTATAAGGAATGGTGATTACTGGATGTTGAAGTTCTTGGATAAACGAACATACAAGCACTTGACTACCTGTATCCAGAAGCATTTTCACATACTCTTGACTTGTTATTTTAGGACACAACAGATCTCAACTTGACTGTATGGATCAATGATGACATTTATTTATCATTTGGTTTAATGATTTGATCAAACATTAATTGTTCATGAGGTACTGTTACTCGTCAAACTTCATTTTAAATAGACTGGAAGAATCATGCATCTCCAACTCTCTGAATGAGAACTGTATGCATTCTTTGGCAACGGAAACAAGCATTTTCAGAAGTGCATATATACACATTAATTTTGAAATGCTTACAACTTACACTTTATACATTATTCACATTTATTTTATCTCCAGTTAAACTGACAAAAATAGCTTGAGGCGTGATGAGATATTAAAAATGTGTTGTATAAGAAAATATATTTCAACCTACCCAAGCTATTGGTCAGCAGAAGTCTGCAAACTGTAAAAGGAAGCGTATCCTGTCAAAGGACAATGCTACCCTTTCACATGTGACCCAGTGTTGTTGTTAGTATTGCTGAGACAAAGAAGTGCCACATTGCATAGAATTACAGAGTGAGTGGTCCATTCCATAGTAACCTGGACACTGTACTTTCTGTAAGAGCTTCTTGACGAAGACAAGCACAACAGCCAGGAATACCATACATGTGGCATGGCCATGCATAATAAAATGGAGACACCTTAGGAAACTGTCTCATCAAGTCATTCCAACATTTGCACTCTGCTTCAACTCTGTGATTTATACCACTTAATGGATATTCAGTGTCCAACTGATTGGAAGTATTAGCATAAAACCGGTGGCTAAAATTGCTGTGGAACTCAAATATATTTGGCTTCATGTGAGGATAATTAACATACCCAACAATATATTGTCCACTTGTTCTGTAGCAAGACACAAACATTCAATTGTTTGGTAGTATATATCACTTTAGTAGTTATGTTGTACTACACTCTAGGTGTGAAAGGGTATACATGTACTATGGCATTTTGCCTTCGGTTCTGTATACTGTAATTCAATCCAAAAATTCAGTATTTTCGTTTTTGTACCATCATTTTATTAACCTTTCAAACATTTTCCAAAATGTCTAGTAATCAAATCATTCTGTCAAAAGCTATCAATTTTTTACTTGTAACGTCAGTTTTCTGCATTATGATCATGTCGCAAACACCAAACCAAACCAAACCAAACCAAAGGCTATGTACAGTAATTCGTACCTTTCAGTGGTAAGAGCGTACCGTTTCACCTTCCCTTACTCACACAGAGAAAATGTCTTGCTTAAACTGACGCAATGACTACAGCATCTACATAGACTGAAAACAGACCAAACTGTCCAGGACTGTCCCTCTAGAAAATGTACACTATCAGCTATTAAGAACAAAAAGATGCTCATCTATCTTGAACTACACACATGCCCGAGGTAAATGGTCTGGATATTTGTGGGGGTTGCAACGCTGGTAGCACTTTATGTCTGTACATGAGGTAAATCGGTTGTTTACATATATCAGTCATACTCACATAGACTTGGTATAAAAAGAGAAAAACAAACAGATTGCCTTCACATACAGGACTTTTTTGGTCAATGTTATGCATAGAGATGAGATATTTACACAAAAACACTGAAACTCACTGCTCTCTACAAGGTGCGAGGGTGAAAAATGAGTTGGGTCTAATGCTACTTTGAACAGGACTTCACATCAGGCTAGTGGGTTGACTGACTAAAGTTATGCTAGGCCAGGGATTGCCGCTTCATTATGCCCCCAATAGTATAGGAATTCAGCAGACAGTCAGTGAAACATGTTTGGGGTAAACCTTTGATATAAACTCTTGAGCACAGTTATCCATCAGTTATCCATGGAGTTGTTGAACACATTAATATACACAGAACACACACAGCATCAATACAAACATCAGTTTCTAAAATTAGGGACTAGCATTAAAATCTGATTTTGAACAATACAACATGTACACTATAACAAGCCAGTTCAATGAGGAGGGAGAGTAATTTCAGTTTTATGCTGCTTTTAGCAATATTCCAACAATATCATGGTAGGGGAGACCAGAAATGGGCTTGACACATTGTGCCCATATGGGGAATCAAACCTGTGTCTTCTGCATGACAGGCGAATGCTTTAACCACGAGGGTACCCCACCATCCCCAGTGGGGGGAAAAAGCCCATTTGGGGGTCAGGATCATGGGCATTTATTGTTTTTGAGAAGCACATGAGCACAGGTTGGGTTGCAACAGATGAAGACCATATTTGGGATGAATCTGGATCATGTCAGAGACATGAATCAGGGACGGAACTTTGTACAGCAGGCAGCAAGGCCTTTGACTGCAGGTTCAACCATGTGCTCAGATTTGCCCAGTAGAAAGCAGTGAGTTTCAGTGTAACATTTAGAAATGTAATTTCATGAAGTTGCATATACAGAAACATTGCACAAAGAATAACAAGCTACAATCATATGTACAATAAAAATGGAGTTACAGAGTCACAAGGGCATCATTATTGCTTGTGTACCAACAGATGCAGGATCAGAGTTGCACAAGGAGCAACATTTCTGAAATTACATTCTGATGGCTATTTCTCAGTATGATTAATATCAAGACAATGTATTCGAGACAGCAATAAACATAGATTTCCTAAAATTATGTTTCTATGCTGTAAAAAACGAATGCTCTGACATGTTATGCTTTTCATTCCAAAATTTAAATGGTACTCAGATGTAGAACTCTGATCTTGCACCTCATACCTTCAGACTTTCACTGCTAGTGCCTCCCAACTGTAAAGTTTGCCTGAGGTATGACAAAGGACAGATTATGGCTGTTTGGATGTCAGGGTCTTCCTATTGAACATGTTCTGATAGCACCAGTCATCCATTTCTCAGTGCATTTCTCACAAAGATCAACCAAACCAAGAATTTTACAAAACTAGAAAATACCTGTTTGCTTTCCAAGCAAAATCAGAAAAACTTTTCCTGAATGGGGCAATGTATCTACATCTCAGAGATATGTGTAACTCTACTTTATTATCACTGTAAAATTTAAAAGCTACATTTTGTGCAGATATGAAATGAAATCCATGTTTACTTGCAGTTTGAAACCATAAGCAGACTACATCTAGTAGCCTCAGACAAGTAAGATACCATCATTTGATTGCCTAAAATGAAAAGTGATTTGTCCCGGGCGTCGGTGATGGGATTTTTTAACTCCTAAGTAGAAAAATAGGACAAAAATATACCATCATCACCAATCCCGGGCGTTGTATCTCCAGTGCTGAATACACACACTATAACCATACCTGTCTATCCAAATACATATTTGTGACAATGTTCATATTCCAAATGAGAGGGAAATATTTTTGGGAATGAACTCATACTGTGCAATCATTCATGAAGCTGTACATGTAGCAGACCTTTCAGGAATATCAAGGTCACAGCTATACTCCATTTATTGTTCCTTATGAGATGACATACAGTTTCAGAGTAGAAAGATAATGATGAGACACAATGTTAGAACCAAACCCAAACATGAAGTTTGAGGAGTATGTCTTACACTGGGTTGTTCTTCCCAAGACGGAAGGGTCAAAACAAAGGATATGGTAACATACTTCCACAAAGATATCACCTCAAACGAACAAGCAAACATTCTGTAACAGAGGACCAAAATATTGAGACATCACAATATTGTAGCCACAGCAATTGCAGTTAAAAAAAGGGAACACAATTTACTAAAAGTTACTAATGGCCTAAGACAGATCTAATTGGGAGCAAACCTTACCAAACTTTGAATGACATTCCATCAGCCAATTCTTTCTAACACTAAAACTTGTGTGTGAAAATATATTGCTTACAGAACAAAATCAATGAACAGTTTTGTGGTGAGCATATACTCTGAAAATACATCTAATGCATAACTATAAAGCACAACTTCAATAATTTACTTGGATCACAGCTGCACCAAGTCAATTTTCTTCAGAAAATCACAAAAAGGTATAATAACAGTTTTCTTGTGTTTCCAGTGACCATAGTTCTTTCTAGCCAAAGGAGCAGATTTTATCCTTGCAAGATTGTTTTGTTTTTTGCTGGATAACAAAATGGAAAAAAAAATGAAAATCTTTGTTTGAAATTGTCCTGTACGCAAAATTAAACAGCTCCTATGGTAGCAATATTATTTCTATTTTCCGTCTACTACAAGTTCAAATTAAGGACTCTGCTCGAACAAATTCAGTCAGCACATCTGTGATCCAAGTAATGAAAGAAACTGGCATAACCTCTCAGTTAAAAATGTCATATCTCTCATACTTTCTATATCATGTACACACACTTCAGTACACATTTACGATTGTATTTGTTCACAAAGTAATAAAAAAACAAAAACCTACAGTGACAAATAAAAGTTTTAAAACAAACTCATGCTGATATGCAATGGTTCATCCTAATGCAGTTACACGTAAATACTTTCAAATTAATATCAGTCCATTATGTACAAAACAACGCAAGGTCCAATGTATCACAAATATTCACCTTCAACTGTCATATTATGAGTACTCAAGTGCTCGACGAGAAGTTCTGAGCCACCAAACTCCTCCCCACAAAGACCACACTCAAACTGCTTCTCAGCCACACCATGGATTTTCTTGTGCTTCGTTAGTGTTCCGGACTCAGAGAAAGTCTTATTGCAGATATCACATGAGAAGGGTTTCTCCCCTGTATGTGTGCGAATATGTCTGATGAGTGTGGAATTCTCGGTGAACTGTTTGTTGCAGATGTGACAGTGGTAGGGCTTGACCCCCGTGTGGGTCTGTTCATGTCGGCGCAATGTGCTGGCTTCAAGGAATCGTTTCCCACAAGTCAAGCATTCATGGCGTTTGTCCCCCGTGTGTATTTTCCTGTGACGCCTCATTGCGCCAGTGTCCACAAAAGCTTTACCGCAGATGTCACACTTCTCTTCCCGTATGTTCAAGTGTATCCTTCGATGTCGAGAAAGTGCACTCGAGTCAACAAATCCTTTCAGGCAAATGTCACACTTATGGGGCTTTTCTCCAGTGTGTATCCTCTTATGTCTAACCAAAGCTCCGGATTCTGCAAACGACTTGCCACAAATTTCACACCCAAAAGGCTTTTCACCCGTATGAACACGCATATGTCGCTCAAGTGAACTCATCAGTGAAAATTCCTTGTCACACGTTGTACACTTGAACACTTTGTCCCCAGAATGGAGCTTCAGATGATCTTTCAATGCTGATAAGACAGTGAATAATTTTCCACATATACCACAAGCTAGTTTCTCAAAATGGACTTCTGCATGATGGACGAGCTCCTCATAGGACTTGAACTCCTCCTGACAAACCCCACAGTTGTACGTGCGGTCTTCATGAGTCCTTTCATGGCGACTCAGGGAACTGGAATCGGTGAATGCTTTATTGCAGGACTTGCATTTATATGGTCTCTCTCCAGTGTGTGTCCGGATGTGGCGGATAAGCCCAGGACTGTCCGGGAACTCCTTGTCACATGTGTTGCACTTGTATGGACGCTCACCAGTGTGAATACGCTTATGGCGAGTCAAACCTGTTGTGTCCGAAAAACATTTCCCACATTCATCACATTTGTATGACTTTTCACCAGTGTGGGTTGTCATGTGACGTTTGAGAGCACTGCTGTCTATAAACCTCTTCCCACATATGAAGCAGGCATAATCTTTTTGGCCGCTGTGTATACGAGAGTGTCTTGTCAGTGCGCATGACTCCACAAACCTTTTCCCGCACTCTTTGCACTTGTAAGGTTTCTCTCCGGAGTGTATACGTTTGTGCCGAGCAAGTGAACAGTTCTCGGAGAAAGCCTTACCACACACATTGCATATAAATGGACGTTCCTGAGTGTGTGAACGTGTGTGGCGTATCAAGTCTCTGTGCTCGAAGAATGACTTTCTACAAAAACTGCACTTGTAAGGCCTCTCTCCTGTATGGATGGTGTAGTGTTTGATGAGGGCTGGCATCTTGTTGAATCCCTTGCCACACAGCTCACATCGAATGTTGCTCCTGTCAGTGTGGACGAGCATATGACGACGGAGGGAGCCTGATTCTATGAACTGTTTATGGCAGACTTGACATGTGAATGGCTTCTCGCCAGTATGAATACGAATGTGGCGAGCGAGTGATCCTTTCTCAGAGAAACATTTCCCGCATGTTGAACAACTGTAGGGCTTCTCGCCAGTGTGACAGCGATTATGTCTGGTTAGTGATGAGGTGTCATTAAACCCTTTACCACACAAATCACAGAATACTTTGAACAGTTTCTCCAGACTGTTCTGGTGCGTGATCTCATGGCGTCTGAGGGCCCCGACTTCTGTAAAACATTTGTCACAGTGTTCACATGTGTACGGCTTCTCACCCGTATGGGTCCGCATGTGGCGTGTAAGACCGCCAGACTCAGAAAATCCCTTTCCACACATTGTGCATTCATGTGGCTTCTCACCGGTGTGTGTCCTCAGATGCCGTCTCAAACCACTCGATTCTGTAAACTGCTTGGGACACTCAGTGCATTTGAAAGGCCTTTCTCCAGTGTGAACACGCATGTGCCTGACCAATGCACTATTGTAGGAAAACACCATGTCACACAGATTACACTTCACAAGGTTCTCGTTCTTTGGCTCCCACACATCATCCATGGGTTCCTTTTTGACTGATTTTAATCCAGACAGAGAAAAGTTCCACTCATCATCATCTATGGGCTCCGATTTTACCTTCACATGGTTGCCATTCACCATATTAGGCGTCCAGTCATAGTCAAGTGGCTCGGTCTTAATCTTTTTGTATCTCCCATTCAATAGGGATTTCTTCCTTTGTTTCCTCAGACTACTGCTTGAGAAGCTCTCAAGTCCTGGTTCAGTCTTAATCTGCAGCCGATGCCCATTCATGCTCCCAGTCCTATTCAATCCATCCTCCTCGTTCATATCATAATCTGCCATTTTGCCCTCATCCAACCATGATGCTAAAACCTCCTGGTCTTCTGCATCATTCATGTACTCATCACCATCATTGTAGCCTGCCCCATTGAACTGATGGTACTTGGTAATGCTTTCGATGTTGATACTGTCGTCTAGCATCTCACTGCAGCCATTTTCAGTGATCTCCTGTAGATCAATGGGAGATATCCTACCCTCGTTGTCACTAGATGACACCTCTAAAGAGTTCTCGTTGGCTCCACCTGTGCCCTCATATTCAGCAATAGCTGCAGCAATCTGCTTGCTCTTAAGTCGCATAAAAACATTTTCCAGCTTCTTATGAACAGATGATCTCTTTCTGCTGGCTATCTCATCAACAAGAGACAAAGTGCTTTCATCTTCAGTCTTCCCACACTGGCTGTCTGTGGTGGTCTTCTGACTGTAGTCTGTATCGTTACTCACTGAGTCACCACATACCTCTACACCGTTAGCAATGTTGCCAAAATGAACTGGGAGATTGTCCTCTTCATCATCTTCTTTGCCTTCATCTGCCATGTCTTCGCCACTCTCATCAGGATTGTCGGTCATATTGCCATCAGCAGAGTTATCATCGTCTTCATCAGCAGAGTCATCTATAGCTTCAACGGAAGAATTTCTGTTTGCATATTGATCTGATGCATCCTCCACCTCACAAGGGTGTGAGTCATCTGCCATGGATGGACTGGACCCCTCATCCTCCACAGATTGATTTGATCCCTCATCCTCCACAGATGGATTGGACTCACCCTCCATAGATGGATTGGATCTCTCATCCTCCACAGATGGAATTGACACCTTTTCAACCAGAGACAGATTTGGGCCTTCATCCCCATCCACTTCTGACTCTTCATCCTGCTTGCCCTCTTTTCCTTGACCAACAGAGTTGCTTATACCCCATCCATTACCACTGTCATTGAAGAGGCGCATTTTGATTTTACCAGCTCTTGGATTCTCATGCTCTTCGTTTGATTCACTGTTGCAGTTTTCAGGAAGCCCATGACTACTTTCCACCATGTCTTCCATTGCAGCCTCCTCTTCCTCCCTTTTCTTCTGCATGGTCACAAACTGAGGGGAGACAACTCAGAGTGGCATGTAGGCTTCATCCTGCTGAAGCTTGCCATCAGAATATCCTACAACAAAGCAATCACATGAATAAAAAATGCTCTTTTTACCTTCACATGCCATTCTTTTCATTAGTAAGAAAACATTAAAAAATTGGAACTTATGAATTACCAATCATTGATGTTATATACCTCATGCTGAAGCTTTGCAGAGCATGTATCCTGAGAGGCATTAAAAACGCATATTGGACTTTCTACTCTAAGTCTGTTTCATAGATATTGCTGTTTCCTAAACTACAATATGGTGAATACATATGGTTAAGAAATGCACAGCTCTGAGTGAGTGAGTTTAGTTTTACGTCGCACTTAGCAATATTCCAACTATATGGCGACGGTCTGTAAAAAATTGAGTCTGGACCAGACAATCCAGTGATCAACAACATGAGCATCGATCTGCGCAATTGGGAACCTATGACATGTGTCAACCAAGTCAGCTAGTCTGACCACCCGATCCCGTTAGTCGCCTCTTACGACAAGCATAGCCACCTTTTATGGCAACCATGGGTTGCTGAAGGGCTATTCTACCCCGGGACCTTCACGGGTTTGCACAGCTCTGATGTTTAGGTTTGAATCCCATGTTTTCAAATCACAGGGACATGACATCTCGCACCCAAGCGCAACTGCGATCACAATGCAGTTGGATGAACAGAAAACCATGGTGCATGTGCAATGTACACACTCAGATCCCATAAAAGCACAGGTTGAGAAATAGATACCATTCACATTCATGATGCCATGGCTGACCAACGTCCAAAGGAAGCAAGCGATTGGAATGCTGGATGCTGGCCAAACACAGAGAGATGTTGCTAATCACTTCTAGTCAAACAGACAATCGGTAGTGACATCACATGGCAAGAGGATGTGTCCAAGACCACCCAAGTCAAGGAGTGCCCCGCGTGACATCACAAAGGCACATTGGCACATTGTAGTCATTCATCTTTGGAATCGCTTCAGTTTGTGCTTATCAGTGCCAGGCAAACTCTGGGCTTGCATGGCTGTCCAAAAAGGACACATATGGTATTGAAATGTGTCATTTGACAAAACCACTAGTTTGGGAAATAATCCCAAAGATATTGTTCCATCTGTAATACCCTGTAAACATTGCCAAACTGTTCACAAGTCATTGCAGTGCCATTTCCTGTACCGTCATAATGACTACTATGTAATTTTGGGACAAATGATAAATATATCTGACATTTATTCCTGATATGCATTTATATTGCCTCTCAGTATATTTCACTTTCAGTGGGACAATAGAAAATAACATACGTGTTACATAAGATGTCAAGAGCATCCCTATTTTGAGATTAAAAATCCTAATACCAAGAAATAAATAAAAATAATGTTTATTTCCCCAGTTTGTCAAGATAAATCCCTGACATACCATGACAGACAGTCATTAGTATCAATACACTTTCTAAATAGAAATTAGTCACTATACTCAGCAATATGATTGAAACGTGAAAATAGCGCTGTAATGATGCATCAAACTATCAGTGGATTGCGACTATGAAGTCTCCTACAGCAATTAGTCAAAGGTAGTAATGAAAAACTATTGATGTATTGATAGTATGTCTGACTATCAATAGCTTAGTAATTGACCTCCCTTGATAAATGTAATCATGCTGGTCATTGCCTGATCATGGATTCATTAGTCAGTTGTCTCTCATGAAATGCATATTTAACGTACATCAATCTTAGAAAAGTCAAAATAAAAAAATAAAAAAATATTATAAAATCCTAAACAATGTTTTTGTTTGTTTCAGCACAACTGAATGAAAGTGCCTCAGACGTGACAAACACTGGATGATTCGTAAAACCTCTAAACAAACAACTGACATGGTACAAAACAAAATATTTGATGCATAGTGAAAGTGGTGATTTCATAGAGTTCCAAGGACAACACTATTCATATGAATAATGGAGTAGTTTCCTTGTTTTTCTTCATATATTTTTTTAAAATTCAGTCACCTCTTCATTAGCTCTACCTAATTCATTGGTTTCACATTAATTTTTAACTTGCTCTGCTCATACATGTGCAGAGCATGTCAAAATATCCACTGGCTATATTCCAGTTTGGTTGTATGCTTGACAGATAATGTAAACACACTCTAAAGAAAACAAAAATCAAAACAAATACACAGTTTTATGTTGAATGCAAGTGATCTCAAGTCACACATGAAACAAAAACTGGCATTAGTTAAATATATAGCATGATTTATGTGAACAAGCTCTTGCAAACACATCTCACCACCATCGTCCTTCCTGCACATCCCATACTCATAACTAAAATGCAGCTGCAACCAAAACAGGATGTAACTTATTGAAAATCATGGGCTAAAGGGTGTATATGCACAACTATGAACAGTTGTCACACATAAATAATCTTCACAACAGCTTTTATTTAGAGAGTATTGACACTACTGGTATACAATTACTCCTGTCTCCTTTTTCTCAATGCCACCTCTATGCTTGAGTCATCAACTGCCTGATGCCTTTTCCTTTCTCTTAAGCAAATATTATATACACAAGGTAATAAATAATAATTCTGAAAAAGGTTGATGTTTTTTTTTCATACACAACAAGAAGGAACATAATCAACTGTGAAAGAATATTTAACTTTCATCTTGTGTACACTGGCTTTGTACATCAAAATCATTTCAGGAAAATTCCACACTTGATGCATCAACAGTTTTAAAACCTGCCTTTGTTTTATCAGAGTTTGTTTTATCTGGTTTTATCGATACTGACATAATACACTCACAAAAATTATGATTCCTAATTTGTTTACAGGTTGCACACAACGCAGTAGCAAGGCAACTCACAGGCCCTCAAAAACATATTTCTCAGAAATTGTCTGAGTTTTATGTCAAGGCTGGCTGTAAGATGGTCTCACGTTCCGGATTCATATTATAAGTGCATAAAACACGATGGCAAACATCGCCACTAGGGTAATACAAAATTCTCTTACTTAGTGTATTTTTTTTCAAGACACGCATGCCTTTGCAAGCGTCGCTACCCCTCTTTGCTGGGCGACTGTAATCCCAGCACACTGCCAAACACGCTCGGCGACCTGTCATTCATAGCGTTCAAAATACAATGAAGAAGTTTGAAAGTTTGTCTTGCTGAAGCTGAATAAAATCTTTCAAAACAATGACATAATACAATGAAACCTGCGTTATCAAAAACACATTCCCTCTTGAGTGTAACATTCCATGGTGACACGCATGCATGGTGCGACCTCCCGTCTCACCCTGAAGTGGTCGGGCCGAATAATGAGGTCGCACTCCACCGAGGTGTGCGCCCGTGTCACATCCCGCAACTTCAACCGAAAACAGCTTATCGCCACGAGAATTTTGGCAATCAGTTTGCTTGTAGAGGACCTACACATGCACGTGAAACAGTTATGTTGATTTAACAAGCCAAAGCTGTAGAGGGGACGCTCAACTCAAATTACCTCCATACCGAGACCACGTCTGAGGCTGCGACTTCACCGACCGCCATCTTGAGCCAAGGGAGGTAATGTGACTGGTATGTGACTGTCCTCTTGGCTACGGTTACCCAGAGCAGAGATTTCGTCGAGAGGATTATCCACGCTTATCGGCTTGCCCATGAACAGGTTTCATATACTTGTGGGCTGGCAACTGATAAGGAACATGTAAATGTTGTGGCTAATAATTTGCAAGTAGCTGTAAGATGCATGTACTAATTAGTGTTTCAATTATTATTTAAACATAACAACACAATTAATTCCACCATTATTCTGATACGTTGTTTCTTATCTTTACTGGCGATTTTCTATTGTCTTGTAAAGTCGATTAACTCGCCTAAAAGACTGGTTACCAAATCAACCGCCAGGGGTCGTGGTCGAGTGGATAAAGCGCTCGCCAGGAGTATATCGAAAGATGCTCGATCCTTTGAGAATATCATGCCCAAAGACAAAAGATTATATGTAAGTTCAGAGACTCAAGAAAACTCAGTACATGGTCTCAAGTTTGTTGCGGTTTTAAGCGAATATAACAATGATGTTCTGCCCGGAGCCTGGATACTGTGTCAGAGTGGGGTATCCATGTTTACTGCGGTGTTGTATCTGAGCTGGGTGGCTCCATGGCGCTATAAAATCACTACAAGTTCATCCTAGCCCCAACCTGCACGCAGCCACACACGCGCATACACGTGCAAACAAATATTGAACGCTGCCTTAACGTCCTAACAAAAAAATATATCAGGACAATACCTGTTCATTGTACATGTCTTCACTCGTTTTTATTGTCCTTCTTCGGGCGCTTTGGTGTATTTTTAAAATACGTTACCCTGAAGGTGTTTTGTCGCGTGACCATCATATAACCGTGTTTAATTACATCTTTGTTAATGAATACACTTTTCGAGAAACACACCAAGAAGTAATTAGATAAGTCGCATTACAACACAATTACGTCAATCCCTTAATTGTTGGTTAGTTAACAACAATGGACGAATCGTAAAATGTTGTTTAACGAGGGCATTGATCAACTAGTTCTTCATCTTATGAAAAGAAATGTGGGAGTTCCTTTTAATTTGTACATGCGGGACTGGCCTTTTAAACTTTACTGTTATGGTGGATGGTTGGATGGGGGTTGGGGGTCTTAATTAGTACTATTATATTTCATAATGCCCCCTTCACACTTCAGGCGGAATGCTGTCGGAATGAAAATGTCTTGAGATTCCTAGAAATTCGAACTGAATTCTCAAACTTCTTAGTGCTCTCTGAATGCACTGCAGCTATTTGGGTCATTTCTTGTAACATGCCCGAATGTTTTGAACATGTTTGAGGTACATTCGAAGTCTGGAAAATATCGAATGCATTCTGAGTATCCTTACTGCATTCTAGATATTCTTACTGCATTCGCACTGCAATCTATGCATTCCTCAGGAACAACAGAAATAGACAATCAGCTTCCATATCCTGTCAGAATGTCTCGTACAACTGTCATCCCCTCTCTCTATACGTCTGCAACGGAGTGGGTATTTGTTTCTTGTCTAAAGCTACAGCTAGCATTTTTCCAGCTATATGACGGTGGGATATAATACTCAAGTCTTGACAACAACTAAACCGAAACGTTGCATAACGATATGGTAAGGAACTTGCCACCCACGAGATATATCCTATCTTTCATGAACACTGGTCTACGCGATTGGGACACGTGACTGGCATTAACAGCTAGACAACTCAACCCCGTTAGTTGCTTAACATCTTACGACAAGCATGAGTTAATACTGAGCTGTTATAGAATTTATAACCCGGATGGGACTTTCAAAATGGTGATTGCTTCAGAATTGAAATTGTCATCGGTTCCCAAATGAAGATCGATGCTCATGATGCTGATCACTGGATTGTCTGGTCCTGACTCCATTATTCACAGACCGCCACCATGTAGCTGAAATATTGCGGAGTGCGGGGTAAACCTAAACTCACTCAGAATGGAAATCGTGAAAAGCTATATCTTTAGGATATATTCTGGATATTGCAAGTCCCTGTCCTAGTATGCATATGGCTGGTAGAAAACTGAGATGACCCACTGAAGACCTGTTCTAACCAGGATCCTCACACGTGACAGGCTCAGTTAAAATCACTTTAGCCAACCAAGCACTATGTAACTACTAATCCTTTCAATCGCCTCGTAAACAAGGAAAAAGCCTTACATTTCACTTTAGCCAACCAAGCACTGTGTAACTACTAACCCATTCAATCGCCTCGTAAAGAATGAAAAAGCCTCACATTTCTTCAGTACCATACATCTACGCACAGGCAAACTGTAGCGAAGATGGGCTGCGCAGCATAGAGAAAATGAGTAGTCTTCTTACATGCGAGCGAAGCAAGCAATGGTTGGCATGGTACTTTCCTCGCTTAAGTTCGACAAATATTTTTCATGTCAAAATAAAATATCGCCACCATCAAAAGTACACACCCATTTCTTCACTGGGTTGTGCTCTCACATTTCCAACCCCATGTTAATCAATTACTCACGTGAAATATTTTTTATTCAACATTTTGTGCGCAATTCGTGATAGATCAGACCGTTCTTCGCCGCCATTCCCCCTTCCAGCTTCCGGTTCAACGGAGTGAAGGAACAGTGAGGGTATTATTCCATATGGAATACTTACAGTTACCTCCCCTGCTTCATTCGCCAGAAGTGTTTTATGTGCAATAAATGCTACGAAAATTCTAACAACAGCGACGACAGATAAGACAGATAAACACCAACAGGTTCATAATAAAATTAGGCAAATTGGTATTTCTTTTTAATTTCTGCTTATTCTTGTTCCGTCACTCCGTTCAACCGGAAGCTGTCAAGGGTAATGGAGGCGGAGAACGATCAGAATGCCAAGACTGGCGCTTGAAAATGTTGAATAAAACATATTTCATGTGAGTGATTATAAAATATGGGGTAGGAAATGTGAGAGCACGACCCATTGAAGAAATGGGAGTGTACCTTTGATGTTGGCGATATTTTGTTTTGAGACGGAAAATACTTTTTGATCCGAAGCGAGGAAAGTACGTTGCCAACCTTTGCTCGCTCCGCTCTCATGTAAGAAGACATGTTTACCTGTGATCTACGTCTCCGCTACGTAAGTGAAATGAAGATCAGTAATGCAACACAAACGCCCCAAACAATAAAATGCTGACCGTGCTATAATTTCACTAATTAACAACATATAATGTTGAGGTCTCTCATTACTCAAATTACCCCAGATAACTAGGAACCCCCTCCTATCGTTATCGACAGTTAGGTATATTACACCTTAGAAAAGAAGAGTGAGTGAGTACGGTTTTACGCCGCATGTAACAATTGTTATTCCACCGATATCGGGGGGGGGGGGGGGGGGGGGGGGGGGGGGGGCACCAGTCATGGGCTTCACCCGTTGTACCCATGTTAAAATCGAACCCGGTGTTCGGCGTGACGAGCGGTCGATTTAACCATTATGCTATCCCAGCACCCTAGGAATGAAAGGACTCCGTTTTTCGCATAACAGTTATCTGTCAGGAATTCCATAGTTGCTATTGAGAAGCTGGAGTAGCTCGAATACATTACACCTTGATGGATAACGACTTTTTTTATTCTTCGTCATGTGATGAAAAAAGTAATCTGAAATATTCTGAAATGTTCTTGACCTGTGCGATGCATCTTTGCACAGCTCTATATGACGGCGAAGATCCAGGTTTGAATTGGTTTTTCACAACGCATGCTTGCACAGTTCGATGCTCATGCTGTTGATCACTGGATTATCTGATCCGGATTAGTACCGCTAGCAATGGAAAACAAACTTTAACATCACATATCAGAAAGTAATTGGCTTTTTTAACGTTAGAATTCGTGCTATTTAATACATTTTACACCATTTCTTAAAATGATCGTAAAACAATCGTATATATAATAGAATATAAGATATATCACACCAGTTTATACATAAAGCACAATTTCTTTACTGGTCCGTAAATTTCACAAAGCAGGCGTGTACCAATAATATTTGATAAATTCACTTTTAGTATCAGACGCAATACATATATTTCCATGAAAACTTTAATATGATTGAAACTGTGATATGACATCAATTCATATCGCTTGTTTGAAACTCTGGAATTTGTCCCTTACGGTGTTGTCTGTGGTCTACTTATGCGAAGTCTGCATCTTTAGAGAAGACAGTCCCAGTTCTTCAGTTTGTTGTGCTAAGTTTACAACATATTATGTTTGTAGTAGAAAATAACTACATGAAATATTTCAATACATATATTCTCAAAAACAGTCAAATAGTTTATCATGATTAATAAAAATCTATATTTTTCAAACAAAATAATTATAAATCCAAACAGATATGTTTTGTCTTTCATTTCTACAATATTTATTTAATATTAGTTGTCAACAGATACGATCCGGTGTTTCTATCACCTTTTCCGGCCACGTGATCTTTCTTTTTCGTGCCTATGGTCGCCACGCTACTGTCTATATTTGCAGCCTTCTCCAAAACCAAAAATATGGCATCAGAACGCACGTTTATTGCAGTCAAACCTGATGGAGTCCAACGTGGGATCGTTGGAGAAATCATGAAGAGGTTTGAAAGTCGTGGCTACAAACTGGTTGCCTGCAAAATGATGAAGGTAAGTTCAGTTGGACGTGATGGGCCGATGCCGCAAATACACGTGGTATTTCGCGACTGTCACAAGTGATTCATTCTGTTTTCCACAGAATGCCATGGGATTTGAAACCAGGATTTTTGTTGATAAGTACTGGTCCACATGATGAATTATTTGTCAACGTCTGTGTGGTCATGAAACCGAATATCGATTTTTTAGTGGGTATTTCTGGTATACAGAGAAGTACAGAAAATTCTTATTTCAAATATTAATTCTATTTGGTCTTAGTAATATGTGCGAAGTGTTTCTTTAGACTTCTTTGTGATTAAACGGTGCTAGAGTGCAGTTTACCTGGCGCGCCCGGGGACTGCTGAGCGCTTGCTAATGCTAGATCCTTAGCCCTTGGTCACCCCCGTTCTAGACCCATAGCCCTTGGGCACCCCCCTTCCAGATCCTTATTGTGAGTGAGTATAGGTTAGGGTTGGCTTACCTTTGGTGCGAGTATATCCATCCGAAAAAAAAATCGGAAAAAGTGCGCCCGGTAAAGTGCACTACTCCCATTAAAACTGCTCATTTCGATCTTTAATTAGCTTAAATTGACCTTTTTAACAACCGTGCACAATTCTCAGCTGCAAACGAAATTTCAACCAATCAGAGCAGCGTGTCTCCGTGACGTAATAGTAGGTATAGATGTGAGGGTCTATGCAGAATTCATCTACATTTCAAGGGGTAAACTATTTCGTTTACTGGTTTGTACAAACGTGAAATCGTGACAGCTGTTGTGAAAAATGAAAGCTATATGTTCTCACGATCTACTATCATTTAGTTTTGTCTCCTGCTTTGCCTAGTTTTCGAGTTACAACCCTTCTTTCAAAGGCGATTCTGTCAAAATCACTTGGTGTCGCTAGGTTGTAATCTGTGTTAGGTGGTATAAACTTACACTTTATTTGTCATCATTGACTTGATGCTCAGTTAATGAATTTGTAACAGGTATAATTAGTGGTAACGCCACTTAGATTACCCAACAAAGGTTCCCATTTGGCATTTCTTGTGTCTAGATGGATCAAAGGATTAACCGATAACACGCTGATTAATTAGTTTTATGGGGATTTAAATGGAGATTTGTCAAAAGGCAGAGTTTATGTATGTACATTTACTAATCTATACTGAATACACTGTTATGTTTGTCTATGTAAAAACAACACCCTTCTTTCAAAGGATTAACCGCCAATACATTGATTGATTGCTCATTATTGGCTAACTAACTTAGGTGAAGTGTAATGATACAGATGACATACACTAGTGTGTGCATGCGTGCAAATTATGATTCATACAGGCAAACGAAGAAATGTCTAGATATTACATTCCTATTATACATTCGCAGAACGCTTCTTTTCATTAAGTTTCAAAATGCATTCAAGTGTGATTATAAAGTAATTAGAATTATGAGACCAAATATAATGTCGTATATTGATAAGTGTCCACATACTGGTGAGTGAACGTTTACAAACCAAGTAAATTTAGCAAGTGAAGAAATTTATCACGCAGTATTTTCACTTCAACCCCCGACTTCGCTTATGTTACAAGTTGTCATGCAAAATTCTTTTGGTCGTGATTCAAGTACATATTTAACTACTAGTAGAAAGTAGTTTGATTTTCTAACTTGATGAAAACAAACCATAATCTCATTAATTCAAATGGACTTCAGTCAGTGACTTCACGATTTTCAAAAATGGCGGTGCCGTGTCTGAGGACGAATGCTATGTAAGTTTGTTTTCACCGACTTACAAAATCAAAATTTCTTTCTGCCGGTAGGAAAATATGTATTTTATTGATTGACAATAGGATTTTGTATGACATTGCTTATAACAAACAATTTCACTACTGAAAAGAGGTCGAGATCAATATAATATTACTTGCAATATTAATGTCGCTTAGACCCCCACCATGCTTCCGTGGAAGAAGTCGTTATGTTACAAGTTGTGTCATGCAAAATCCTTTTGGCCATGATTCAAATACATATTCAACTACTAGTAAAAAGTAGTTTTGATTTTCTAACTTGACGAAAACAAACCATAATCTCAATAATTCTAATGGACTATATTTAGCCCATGACACAAATTTAAAAAATGGCGGCGCCCTGTCTGAGGATGAAAGCTATTTAAGTTTGCCTTCACCGACTTACAAAATCAAAATTACTTTTCACTGATAGTAAAATATGTATTTTATTGATGGACCTTGGGATTTTACATGACATTGCTTACAACATAACAATTTCACTCTTAGAAGCGAGGCGGGGGTCGATATAATATTACATATGATAATGTTGTCACTTCGACCACAACCTCACTTCCGAGGAAGAAAGCGTTATAACTTATATTCATGCAAAATCCTTTTGGTCAGCAATGTGTAGTAAGCAGTGCTGATTTTATAAACTTGATAAAACTTGAACTCCATTCTCTATCCTGGAAGTGTGGTAGGGGGTGAACCATCCGATTTAGTATATACCACAGGCCTCCACAACGCTCACTTCGCACACACAAACAACTAATTTAAGCACAAACAATGGGGTCCGGTGGAAATCTGTGCACCATCACCCGACCCCAAGAAGAAATTGACGGCAACACAACAATTTGGCATATCTTTGGTGACATCAAGAAATCACCTAAATAAGGAGTTTCCTACATATTTTCTATACAACTAACTGAAAATCGTTCCTTCTACTGGTAGACACATATAAGATGATCCACGACCTGACAAATGACCCCAATTTGCATACTTGGGAACGCCCCACAGAACGATCCACTGGAAACAAGAGGGAGACAGGTTGTCTGATAAATATCGAGAAGTTCATTTTCCCTGTGCGTTTCACGCATGAATTGTTATAACACTCGATTTGGGAACAGGTACAATCCCAACAAATTGAATCAACACAACATACTGAGCAAATATGTTTAGGACCACCGATCCATTTCACAAAGCAAATGACATTTTCCTGGTTTTTTTTTAACAAAATTGTTGAATATCTAAAATGCTTGTCAATGCCCCAATCATCTATTTGTTTTCGTCTTAACTAAAGGTTAGCATGGAATATCAGTATCTTATGCCTGAAATTGCAGTCTTATCATTCGAAGGAATATGCGGTGTTGTTTTAATGGGTACAGTTGACTTTTCGTCTGCTAAATATTAAACAGATAACTACATATAGTTAATTGTGTTTCATTTAACTTTTTAATATGTTGAAAGTTATGTTACTGAATGGTGGTGGCTAAATCAGAGTAGCAAGGGGGAAATATTTTTATCCCATAATTGTGTTCCTATTTCTTTGTACGGGCTGATTTTCGTTCATAATTCCGCTAGTGATCGACCGGGAATACATGTCTTGGAAATTTATATAACCAGTTCCAGAGAAATGGTTAGTATTCAAACAATATTTCCAAATTTCTGTCATATTTTTATTATGGTCACCAAAATTGTGTACGGAAAACTGAAAATAACTTTTGACATTGATAAGTCAGTGAGAAATGTCTTTGTACATAAATTTGTCGGTTTGGGGATTACTCACTACCTGACTCAGCAGATTTATCAGTGACTAAAAAAATATGAAATACAGACTACTCACCAAAGATTACTCTTTTTTTATGACAAAGTATGGTAACAGTAAAAACCTGATATAGTATGTGTCAATTATTATACAAGACACAACAATGCTTGAAAATTAGGCGGACTTACAGATTTATGCTTTAATCATCACTCCCTAAATCAGTCTCGGTCTCTGAATCACTTGCAAGTCCTAAGTCAATCACTAGTCTGTCAATTTCCCTTTCTACTGCGATTTCGTGTTGCCAGTAACCATCTTCAATTTGTTTTAACATGTTTACAACATTCCGACCATTCTTTTGCACCGATTGCAGACAGCCTTTCATTTATGGCAACTCTTAAGGAACTTTTTGTGAACTGCAAGTTTTGTGAAGCGACATAATTTTTCACATTTGCCCAAATTAACTCAATCGGGTTTAGTTCTGCGTGGTATGGAGGGAGACGTAGTACATCATGACCATGTTGCTTCAACATCGTGTCTACTCTGTAGACAGGGCCCAATTTGTTGGATTTTGCAAGAAACAATAGTTCGGCTTTCAGCATTTTCTCATCAAATGAGATATTGTGCCTTTGTAGCCACGCTTTTATGTCATCTTTTCTGTTGGCGGTTGTTGGACGTTTGTCCACTTGCTTGCTATGATATGGTGCAATGGTGCATTATCCATAACGAAGACAGAGTGCAGTGGAAGGTTTGGGATCAACTTTTCCTGGAGCCATTTGGAAAAATTATCAAAGTTCATCTTGTCATGATAGTCTGCTGATTTGAGTTTGGAATCAAAAACAAGCAAAGCATTTGGAACAAAACTGTTTTCACCCCCTGCATGAACCACAATAAGCCGAGGTCCGGTGCCAGATGGAGATTGAACCCCATTTATTACGATTTCACCCTCAAATTTGCCAACACTTTGGGACAAGGTGGTGTACATGCAACCATGTTTCATCGATAAAGATGAGTGTTCGATTTTCTTCTCTGTATTTCTTTATTGCACGCAAGTATTGCAAACGCTTGGAAACAATGTCTTTAGGTTCCATTAAAAGTTTACAGTTTGACTGCGTTTTTCGCCACCTAAACCCCATGTCTTTGAGATTTTTTCGACAACTTTCCTTAGAACCCTTGTAGTTCACCTGGCACTTTGCCATATCATACATTGTATCCAGAGTGGGTAGTTGTTTTTTTACGCCATATAAACTTTGTACAAATTGACGGACTGCACAGCGGTCGAAATCATCAGGTTTGTAACTGCAAGTTTGGGGTTTGCGCAACTTGGTGGGACTAATAAATGTAGGTCCACTCACACTCCTACCACCCTCTGCCTTAATGTGCTTTAAAGTTGCCGTAGAGAGTCCAGTAGCACGGCTACTTTGTAAAAGAGAATCTGCTTTGGTTGCACAATTTTTGTCCATATACATGATAACATTGTATGCTATCTCCCTTGCCTGAGCATGAACTATTTGCCCATGTATTCCTAACTTGGACATTTTTTACTACAACTGAAATCTGTTTAACAGTAGCGAGACTGGTGTTACACAGTAGCGAGACAGGTGTTAATCAGTAGCGGTGTAGATTTCATGTCACGGTTAGCATGTATTGCACGTGCATAATCGTCAAGCTACCTGTAGCAGCCAGTTGTACCGCCTCTCTTGTCACAAATGTGTTTAGTGCGCAGGATCATCTAATATGTGTCTAGCAGTATGATATCACTGCAGGTCTCTGGTGACAGTTACATAACCTGTCTGTGGTTTCATTCACTGTGTACAGTCTGTCCAGTGAGCATGGTGACTTGCAAAATAACTCCAAATTGTGAATAGTCTATCAAGTGGCAATATGGCACCTTGCATTACATTGGTGGAACAATATCTACTGTCTGTTATATTTTTACCCTCTTCTGGAAAAAAGTTCCTTTAATCCTACTTCTAGTCCTAGAGCAGAGATGTCACTTCAAACAGGGAAGCTCAATGATCGGAGAAACAGAACATCACATTTAATCCACATATAACGCTGTGGTCCACACAGGCTGATTGACAAGCTTCACATTGCTCAGCAGATGTGAAACAGTTAAATTTGAAGGTGTAAGATTTCTTTCAGTGTGGAGCAAGGGGAGGAAAACTATTTCAATTCATGTCACTTATAGGTTTTTTGGTTCTTCTAACAAGCTGAAGAATGTCTGACAGGACTCTAGCAATCAGAGCAAGCATGTGGGGCACATTTCAAGATCATGTGAAGTTGAAACATTTCACAGTTTTCAGTAAATCAAGTCCAAAGTGTGATTGTTGATTAATTTGCATTCTGAGAAAAGAATATGCCATTAAGACTTAAAACTGACCAATACATTTGGATAAAATACCAGATAGGGATGTGTTCCACGAACATTGTCTCTGAAATCATTATCTATAAGCCATTAAGCATAATAAAGAATGAGCCAGTTTTTCCTATTGATAACAGAGGAGTTCAGGAGGAAGCTACTGATGGTAAAAACATTATTCTGAAGTGGTTGTAGGGTGAAGGGTATTCGCTGCTGTCTTATTTTGACATTTAATATAGTATTCACTATTCTGAGTTATTGTGCAATTTGGAGGCACACTAGGTATGTGCATAGTTATTCACCTCATTGTCCAACATCTGTTGTTGAATTCTTGTTTCAGGCTTCCACGGAACACCTTGAACAACATTATGCAGATCTGAAAAGTAAGCCATTCTTCCCTGGCCTTGTCAAGTACATGGCATCTGGACCAGTTGTTGCTATGGTAATACATTTTTTTTTTTGATAAATATATAGGGGATACTGAAGAACCTTCCGTGTAATACCATTAATAATAATATTAAATGACTTAATGATTTGTTATCGAAAGAGTGAAAACGAGTTTGAAACTAAATCTTTCACAGGTTTAATAAAAGTGGTATTTCATGGAAGTGAGTTCAGAATTCTGTCTATTACTCTCCACTCCAACACAATTTGATAAAAACTGCGGCTACCCTGCCTACATTGTGAGGACTCTCAGCTTTCTGTGAGTCCAACAAGGTCCAGTACCATTGCAGCAGCGGCATTAGCATAGTGACATCAAAGCTGAATCATTATTACATCGTACGTATAGTGGTATTACACTAGTGTACTATTGCTGTAAAAAATATTACACTGCATTAATTTCATTCCATTTTGCCATGGCTAGTTGGGTAGTCTCTAAGGATTCAAGGTCTAATTGATGCTTTTGGTCCCATCCCTCCTACCAGTGAAGATCAGGGTTAGAATTGATCTTCAGTGACCCATGCATAGGATCTGGTGATAAAGCTCACTGGTTGAAATTTGTGATTGGTGTCCGATTGCGCAGATCAATTCTCAATCTGTTGATCTCTAGATCACTTGATAGTCTGGTGCAAATTCAGTTATTTGCAGACCTCTTGCCATATAACTAAAATGTTTCCGAGTGCAGAGTAGAACTGAACTCACTCACTCTCATCCCACCTGGCACCCATTCACAATAGAGAGATACGATGCAAACTTCATATTGGCCACAGTCAGACTTGCTGACTGTGTCATTCGTTCCCACTTGCGCAGATTGATGCTCATGCTGTGAATCACTAGATTGGCTGGTCCAGACTTGATTATTTACAGACCGCCGCCATATAGCTGGAATAATGCTGGTGTAAAACTAAACTCACTCACTTGCAAAACACTATTCACACCTTTAAAGAAATGTCATATTGCAGGTGTTGCATGTATATACTATGTGTTTCAGGTTTGGGAAGGCAAGCATGTAGTTAAGATGGGCCGTAAGATGCTTGGCGCCACCAACCCAATCGACTCTGAACCAGGCACCATCAGAGGAGACTTCTGTATTGACGTTGGCAGGTAGGGTACAAAGTAATAGACCTAACTCACAGATTTTCATTTGTCCAAGTTAGGAGGTATCATATAAAACAAAAAAGGACATCAATTTCCTTTCTTCCTTTCCTTTTCTGTATGAATAGCAATATTCTTTGAGAAAATTTACCTGAAGTAAGGGACAAATAGTGAGGGAAAAAATAAATGAGCCACATCATCTGGAAACTTCACTGTTTTGTTTTCTCTTGAAAAACGGAGTTAACCCAATTAAATTCTGTATATGACAGCCAAAATTTCAAGCTCTGCAAAGAATTTCATCAAATGGAATAGTTAATTGACCTTAATAGTTTAAGTATAATTTAGCTTAAAGGAAGAGTAAATTTGGAAAACTATCCAGTTTTGAAGAAAGAAATATTTATGTGATTTGTGATCCAACAAGTATGTTGAAGACTGAGCTTGTGTGTGATTAACATAGTGGCTGTATGTGTCATACCCTGTTGACTGTGGCATCTGTTGTTTACAAAGTGTCAATAGGGCAGCCTTGGTGCTTAAAGTGTTAACTTGGCATGCCAAACACCCAGGTTCAGTTACTCTCATGAGTACAATGTGTAAAGCCCATTTCTGATGTCCACCGCTGGAAATTTGCTTAAAGCCTCAGAAAACTAAACTCACTCACTTATTTACACAATATTATCATGGTTTCTACAGTAAAATCTTTATCAATGTTCCTGTCATGTTTTGTATCTGTCAGTTGATGACGTTACAATCTATTTTAAATTTTCAGGAACATCTGTCACGGGAGTGATTCAGTAGAGAGTGCCCAGAAGGAGATTGCCCTCTGGTTCAGCCCCAGTGAACTCTGCGATTACGATAGTTGTCAAGCTTCATGGGTCTATGAATAGGTCTCAACTTTAACTTATTTAACCAAGCAACAGGACAATTGTTGTACTTATCACAGTCATCGCAGCACAGCCATTACATTTCCAGCTACTCAAATCAGTATACAAGGGAGGTAACTCCCCAAAGTTCTTAGATCTTTTGCATGACCTATTGGTCAGGTCCCTGTGATGTCAAGTGCTATACATTTACAGTCTATTGGTGTCAGAAATAAACAATGTCCAGTATTCCTCTAGTTATCTTGTGTTGGAGAATGTGGGTGTCACATGCAGTGGTGGTCTGACTGGTTGAAATAATAGGTCAGTCCCGGTGATTAAACAACCAAGCAATGGATCATATTTTCCCATAATTGAACACAAACAATTTGGGAACTTTTGTTCACAAGATTAGGTTTGTCTGTCTTTATATTTACATACCATAAACACTAAAAGCAGTTCCATGACATGTCAAATTTATCTTAAAGTCGAAAAGTCTTAAGGAAAGAAGGCCGAACTTACTAGCATCCTTCAGTCGTGTGTGTGTGGGACGTCATTAATCTTGTAGGTAATAAATAAAATTGATTCAAGGGATTTCATGTAAGTACTGACATATTGGCTTGGGTGTTTCATGAAACCTCTGGCAGATTTGTTGAAATGGAGAACACAAATTAATGATGTGAGTAGATACCGGCTATCCATTTACACTGCTTAAGAGGAAATTCAAAAATCGACTCGAAAATCCGGCAGCTAAGGAGAGGGATATACTTGTCCATTGTCATGTTCATAGAGAGTGGACAACCCTTTCAACATACATGCCTTTCTGTAATTGTCATTTGTTTGATCCTGAGGCATGATTGTGCATGCAATGTTCCTGGGGTCACCTCATACTCTTGACAGTGTTGGGCAGTTATCCTGTTTGGAGTAGATACTCAACATAATAAACTAAGGCCTGATGTGACGTGTTACGGAATATGCGCTTGGAAGTGCAGCAAAATATTCAGCTGGGTTTAAACACAGGCAAACTGCAGCACAAATGGGGTTGCGGAGCATAGAAAATAAGACAAGTCTTCCTACATGCGAGCGAAGCGAGCTAAGGTTGGCATCCGTACTTTCCTCGCTTCGGATCGAAAAGTATTTTCCGTCTCAAAACAAAACATCGCCACCATCAAAGGTACACTCCCATTTCTTCAATGGGTTGTGTTCTCACATTTCCTACCCCATGTTTTGTAATTATTCACATGAAATATGTTTTATTCAACATTTTATGCGCCAGTCTGATCGTTCTCCGCCTCCATTACCCCTGACAGCTTCCGGTTGAACGGAGTGACGGAACAAGAATAAGCAGAAATTAAAAAGAAATACCAGTTTGCCTAATTTTATTATGAACCTGTTGGTGTTTATCTGTCTTATCTGTCGTCGCTGTTGTTAGAATTTTCGTAGCATTTATTGCACATAAAACACTTCTGGCGAATGAAGCAGGGGATTTAACTGTAACTATTCCATATGGAATAATACCATCACTGTTCCTTCACTCCGTTGAACCGGAAGCTGGAAGGGGGAATGGAGGCGAAGAACGGTCTGATCTATCACGAATTGCGCGCAAAATGTTGAATAAAAAATATTTCACGTGAGTAATTGTTCAACATGGGGTTGGAAATGTGAGAGCACAACCCAGTGAAGAAATGGGTGTGTACTTTTGATGGTGGCGATATTTTATTTTGACATGAAAAATATTTGTCGAACTTAAGCGAGGAAAGTACCATGCCAACCGTTGCTTGCTTCGACTCATTTTCTCTATGCTGCGCAGCCCATCTTCGCTACAGTTTGCCTGTGGTTTAAAAAAAACCATCGAGCAAAGGATTACCTGATAACGCTGATTAATGCATTGTGTCGTAAGGTTCCTGTGTTGAAATAACGTCCTTCATTCAAATATATGTATTTTGTTGTCATTCATGTTTTTTGGTAGCATTCAGCAGAATCATTACACTATATTTTAAGTGTTGTTTCGATGAGACCGACAACACACACTGTAGGTGGCTCTTAGTGTGTGTTTGAAATATGATCCACGTTGGCAGTTCATAACGATTGCCAAATGAGACCTTACTACCACCGAACCACAGTCAATATATTGTTAATAAAATCCGAGGAATAGTATTTTACCTGTCTTTGGAACGGAAAGAAAGACTGCAGTAAAGCCAGCAGTTTTGTCCAGCTGTACTTTCTGTGTGTCTGGGAAACGGCCCTAAAATATCACCGTTGCAGTACGGTTTTCCTGAAGCTTGAACTAAAGATAATTTTTCAAGCAATCGGGTATTGTTTATCTTCAACAGTATTCATATTGCATAAATCACATATTCTGTTTTCCCTTTGTATACCTTTACACCTGCTAGTTTCAATATATACTTCATGGGAAGAGCAACGGAAACGACAGAGAGCGATATGAAACTTTTTACGTCGATTTTTCGAAACGTCGAAAGATTGGAAATACATCTTTCATTCTTTGTGTACATGATATGATTAAATTTGTATGTAACTGACCACTGTGATCACACCACACATAACTATGACCAGTTTTGAACAGCAGCTCTCTAATATCAGTCACCCAATTTCTTTTCCAATTTTCGTCATACAATTTCATCATATCATAACATTTTTTTCGGAAACCTCTGGCATGGCATATGCAATAATCTTACCCGATACGTTATTGCTATGGTTGAAGAGTATATAACATAGGGAATCTCCCTAGACCATCATATTACACGTGTTTGGTTTCAGCCCAAGAACTTGTTTGCATGCATATAAATGGACTCATATATAAATGGTCATATTGTTGTAGTCCTCATATTTCAGAGCCATATAGAAGTATAGAACATGGAAGTCATGTGACTATTAGAGTAAACCAAGGACAGTGGCTACGGGTATATAACAGCATATGTATGTAGAGGTATCGCCTACCATTAGTTCATGCTGTTGTAGAGTTTGGGCGCCACGACGAATCATACGCAAGTTAATTTAGTTAATTGGGCGAGTTGTTATAGACTTACTGGCTTTTAGTGATTCTCTTTGCAATTTTTGTAATTAATTAAGTAAATGTGATTTTCATTGAGTAAAATACACAAATATGCACCTTATCTGGAGTTCGGATCCATCATCTCTAGTATCACGTGGGCAATTCTAGAACAGATCACTAAGATATTACTGAAAACTTTATTTGAAATAATAAAAATATAAATGATTTCATGACGCTATACATCTCGTTGTAGCTCGAGTAAACATTTCCGCACAGAAACGTGATAATAAATGCAGAACACACTGTGCGACAGAGCATGCTAAACGTCGTGTTTGCAGGATTAGAAGGAGCGTGGTGTTGCAGTATACAGTCGATTAGATGTTTCAGATAATACTGATTAATATCTAAAGGTCCATTTGAAAAGTTGGTGTAAAGATTCTGGACTGGTAATTGTACTGAGGTGCGAAATAGAACGGAGCCCAGTCAGCATACGAAACTTCTGTAATTAATGTTTTGATTTGAATTCATGGACAGCTCTAAGTCAAAATAGACAACCAAGGTTTCTACCTTGGGGAAGACATCTATAACAGTGCTACATAGTCACAAATTTTAACCGTCAGTTGACATCTTAAGTTGTTGCATAGAGCCTACCAACCCCAGTTTTCAATCGTTAAGTTTCAATTTGCTACACACGACATCCATGATTTCATATCTGATGCACATACACTTGTTTCCTGAATAGATTCAGCAACTTGTGAAAGTTCATAACCATCCAGGACTTGAGTATCATCAGCATATATCATTGGTGACCCAGATCATGCCATTTTATGATTCCGCCAGTCAAACTGATTGGTATAAAGAGAGCAATACTTAGAACCGATCCCTGTGGTACTCCGCATGTAAGTTTGGTACAGCAAGATGGTTGACCCTATGATAACATTCTGTCTTCGGCTGTCAAGACAGGATTGGATCTAGGTAAGAGGAACACCAATAATGTTTATCCAGTCGTTAACTCGTTGAAGGAGTTGTTGTGATCCACCGTATCATACGCCACTGAGAGATCCAATAATGTAAGAGACGGCATGTGGTCCTTGTCAGTCTTGGTCCTCAGTTCATTCAGTATCCGCAACAATGCTGTCTCGGTACTGTTGTGCGATAAGTAGACATAAAGTCCTCCCAACAGTTTGTGGTTCACCAAATGTAGCCTCATTTTGCCGCCTTCTCCTAAATATTTAAAAAAAACCCCGAAAAACTGGTCTATGGTTACTTAATGAATGTCGATCCAAGTTGTTCTTCTTTATAAGAGGTCTGATAACCTGTATTCTTCAGGACGTCTAGGAAAACACCCGAAGACAAGCTAGTGTTTATTATTTTATACTGAAAGCCATTAAAACGCGATTTCATACTTTCTTTACTCACACAAATGTCAACACATATAGACGTAACTGGAAGATATGTTTTAAATAAACATCTGTGGATAAATTAATCGGAAAATGTTCAATCAACAAAAACGTCAGTGACGCCACAACGACATCAAACAAAGGAGGGTCACTTGCAGTCAATATCGTGTGTGACCATAGTGCACTGCAAGACAGTCACCGGGGGCATGGAAGACACAGAGTTCTCAGAAACAGCTGTGGAATGGTCTGCCAGTGATGTTGAAGGGTCGGTGTCAATTCAGCACTTGTCTTTGGTCATGGCACCAGCTCTCCCAAAACTCAGTTTGGCGCAAGTCTTTCTTCTCGACGTCGATAAATCCATTGACATCCATCTGCAAAGGGTACGCTTAATTCGCGTTAAGGCGTCTTCGCACCCTTTGGGCGCAGACATGACGGTGTCTTGTCCCAATTGTCCTCTTTGCAGTTTTAGCAGCTGTTTTGAACCGATTTTGAAGTGCGAGACTCGGATAATGCGGTCCTGTCGAGCTGTCGTCAAAGGTGGTGCACCAGGTCGAGGACAAATGCATCACTTCCGGTGGCCCGAAAACGTTTTCTGAGTTATCCAATAGTGGATGAATGCACATTACAGTGACTAACAATCATCACATCTGAAGAAACGCCGCTAACCATAGCGAGAACCTGATTCCTTTCGTCTTGTGTCAAGCGTGACATTTTCTCAACGTGATTCAGTTTCACAACTCCCTGTGTTTTTAAAGGGCCTGGGTGCAGGTAATGCGCGTACGCAACGCGTTTCATGAATGTAGTCGTATTTACGAGAAAAGTCAAAGGTTCAGTTTTATAGACGAATGTTCTGGGTTTCAAACTCGAAATGGGCAGGAATATCAGACTGTTATCCCTACATCCACTGTATCACTGGAAAAAAAACCACCTTCAACAGAAGTTTTGTATATTCCAGGACGACAAATACCAATTGCGTTTTTAATGGCTTTCAGTATAGTTATGACCTGCAGCAAGATGTCCAAATTCTCAAAAAACAGTTTGTTAGGAAGTGGGTCAATCAGGCATGTTCCTCTTTGAAGACTTAAGCAGTTTCTCAACTCCCTCTTGGATGAATGTTTAAAATTCCTCAAGATCAAACCATCCTTGATCTTTGCGATTTTACCCTCAAATTAGCCCGAGAAATGGTCAACAACAGTTGTTTTGGAAGTATGATCCGGTAACTTAAAATCCTCTTCTCTACCAAGTAGTTGCTTCATAAAATTATGAAGTTGACTAGGATTCTCTTTATCCTATCTGATGCCGCTTCCACTTTTGCTGTATGAATAATTCGATTGGGGTCATTCCTAGCGCTCTTGTAAATCTGTCGATGTTCTTAAAGGCCAGACTTTCACCACTGACTTGTAGGTTAGGTTTGCACACAGTTATTTCAAGCGGTCATTGTTCTAAAAACGGTATTATGGCTTGCTGGAAAACCCACTGATCGCTGGTCCTGGAACACATTGAAGTAATTTAATAGAAGGTATCATGTTGTTTAGCGTGATTTACCTGGTCAGATATGTTGTACCAGCATTGTGGTGGTTGGTATCTTGGAATTGTGTGTGCCTGTGTTTGTGTGGCGCTTTGTATAGAATATTTCATGGTCACGATATTTTCGTATATAAGATCAATACGATGACGTCACTCAGTCATATTGTTGATTGTATTCTGATATCCGGTCACATGTCATCACTTGTGGCCAGTAAATAGACAATCTCACACAAGTTGATAAAGTAATACATATCCGAGGCTTGCCGTTGATATTTTCACCTTTATGAACGAGATATCAGTAGACACGAGGGTGAGATTCTAGTTATCATAAAAATCCTTCTCCATTAGTTTTCAGTGAAAAATGATAAAATCTCTGAACACAGTACTGCCACTAGATTTTGCAGTGCAGCGATGTCATAGCATTGTGACGTCATCAACTTCACGACGTCATAGCATTATCAGGGCATTGTACAAAATCTACTGACAAAACGATATCGCCTAGGAGACATCGTCTGATCTCACACAAGAGATATATCCTGTGGAACACATTTTTGGATGATAAATGGCCCCATTCATATGTACACTTTTGCATACGTGTGCAAAATACTCCTGGTAACACACGTGTGCAAATTGTATATTTGCAATGCGTTCATATGCGCTGATGTTTATTAGTATTTTGTGTAGTAAAGTGTTTAATTTCGCAACTGACAAGCACTATTAGTTCAACGTAGAAGATCTTACAGATATCTACCATACGTTTTGTCTGCATCATTGACCATTGGACTCAGTCGTGAAAGAGAAATATACAGAAAAGAAAGGATCCAGACTTGGTGGAATGATACTGTTTTAAATTCTTTTGATGAGGTACAATGGATTGAGAACTTCAAGATGAAAAGAGACATTTGATTTCATCTGTAATGAGTTGGCGCCTCATCTTGAGAAACAGCACCATATGCAAACCAGTTGATACTAAACATCAGGTTGCAGCAGCCATATATTGGCTGGCTTCCTCAGCTGAGTACAGAACAGTTTCTAACTTATTTGGTCTTGGAAAGTCATCGGGTTTTGACTATGTCCATAATGTTTGCAGTGTTATTATGGAACATTTGGCGCCTTGATACATCAAGTTTCCTGATGGTGATGATCTGAAGGATGTGATCCAGGAATACGAAGAACGATGGGGACTCCCTGGTTGTGGAGGTGCCATTGATGGTTCACACATACCATAATCGCCCCTCAACATGACCATGGTGACTATCCTAATTGTAAGGGCTTGATCCACTTGGAACAAGAGGGAGACAGGTTGTCTGATAAATATCGAGAAGTTCATGTTCCCCCTGCGTTGCACGCAAGTACGCTTGGAAACAATGTCTTTACGTTCCATTAAAAGTTTACGGGTTGACTGCGTTTTTCGCCACCTAAACCCCATGTCTTTGAGATTTTTTCGACAACTTTCCTTAGAACCCTTGTAGTTCAACTGGCACTTTGCCATGTCATACATCGTATCCAGAGTGGGTAGTTGTTTTTTTAACGCCATATAAACTTTGTACAAATTGACGGACTGCACAGCGGTCGAAATCATCAGGTTTGTAACTGCAAGTTTGGGGTTTGAGCAACTTGGTGGGACTAATAAATGTAGGTCCACTCACACTCCTACCACCTTCTGCCTTAATGCGCTTTAAAGTTGCCGTTGAGAGTCCAGTAGCACGGCTACTTTGTAAAAGAGAATCTGCTTTGATTGCACAATTTTTGTGCATATACATGATAACATTGTATGCTATCTCCCTTGCCTGAGAATGAACTATTTGCCCATGTATTCCTAACTTGGACATTTTCTGCTACAGCTGAAATCTGTTTAACAGTACTGAGACAGGTGTAAAACAGTAGCGAGACTGGTGTTACACAGTAGCGAGACAGGTGTTAATCAGTAGCGGTGTAGATTTCATGTGACGGTTAGCATGTATTGCACGTGCATAATCGTCAAGCTACCTGTAGCAGCCAAGTGTACTCGCCCAATTCGTTGTACCGCCTCTCGTCACAAATGCGTTTAGTGCGCAGGATCATCTAATATGTGTCTAGCAGTAGGTTGGAGGGTAGGAGGAACGTAGGTGGGGGTATGTATGGAGGAGGTAGGTAGGAAGGTTGGTAGGAGGAATGTAGGTAGGTAGGTGTGTAAGTAGGGAGGAAAGTAGTAAGTAGGTAAGAGGCGGGTGGGTAGGTAGGAGAAAGGTTGGTAGGTTTTAGGAGGTAGATAGGAAGCTCGGAGGAAGGTAGGTATGTAGGAGGTAGGTATGTAGGAAGGTATGTAGGAGGAAGGTTGATAGGTGGTAGGAGGTAGGTAGGAGATAGGTTGGTAGATGGAAGGTTGGTAGGTGGTAGGAGGTAGGCAGGAAGGTAGGTAGGTATATAGGTAGGTAGGTATATATGTAGGTAGGTATGTATGTATGTATGTAGGTAGGTGGGTAGGTAAGTAGGAGGAAGGTAGGTAGGTAGGAGGAAGGTAGGTATGTAGTAGGAAGGTAGGTAGGCAAGAGGGTTTGGGCGAGTCGGTAGGTGGCAGGGTCATGCTGTGCCTGATGCACATTTCTCTCTGTCAGTATACTGCAATGCTGAGAAAAACAGAAGGGTAGATTAAAAAGCCAAACAACTATTTGGGGCTGGAAATAATATTCTTTAAAAGAGCTGCAAAGAAAGATATTGTGAACGTTTTATTATTGTTGCTGATTGCAGTGTAATGTACACTATCATGATATGAGCGACGTTCGTAAATTTCCATTATTGATGGTTGAGAAAACGCATATTAATATGCTCTGTCAGTTATAAAGAACATTTTAGTATTAAAGAAGCATCATTAATATCATAAAAGAAATGCATATTTTAAATTCTTGTGTCATTCTGGAACATACACCCGTTACAGCACATATAGGTAACAGATGGGTTCGAAAAATACTTTAATGCTAAATGTTAAATCAGCTGAACCAATAACAATACGTCATTTAATAAGAACATGTCATTTTATGTAAAAGAATAGTTGTAATTTATAAACATTGACATTAAAATTTTACTATTCATCATTGAAACAATCTAGGCCCTGAAGACGTCGCTACTATTTCTGAGTGATCAAGTTTCAACTGTTTCTGTTCGATAAAAAACATACCTTCTGATGCTCACAATGGCTCATTTCAAATCAGGCACATTGATGAATCGCTTGAACAGAGAACGTTAATAATTTATGATCCTGGTGAAGATTTCAAAAGATCTTGTACAATTTTAAAGAGTGAGGGCTATATACGTTTCAGAGACTCCCACCACAGACAAATCTGCACAAACGTCATAGTTTTTGACGGAGGTCGTGCATTAAAACTTATATTTTATCCTTATAGAACCTGCCGTTAAAGGATGATATTCCGAAAGCCTAATGCTGTCACTTTTGTAGCACAAAATATTTTTTTCAGAGACAGTTCTCGTTACTTCAATTATTTACTCGTTGCTTCGAGTATTTTTTCGTTATTTCAATAAATTTCTCGTAACTTCGAGTATTTTCTCGTTATTTCAAATATGTTTTCATTGCTTCGATTAAGTTTTCGTTACTGCGAGAATTTTCAGTCAAAAACTTGAAATTTCGAATATTTTCTCGTTACTTCAAGTTTCTTTCAAAAACTTGAAATTTCGAGTATTTTCTCGTTGCTTCAAGTTTCTTTCAAAAACTTGAAATTTCGAATATTTACTCGCTGCTTCAAGTTTCAGTCAAAAATTGGAAATTTCGAATATTTTCTCGTCGCGTCAAGTTTCTTTCAAAAACTCGAAATTTCAATTTTTTGAATACAAGACTAAAAGGTTAAAGTATTAGTAGGCGTTATGATAATTACTGACTGAGACTGGGTCTGTTATACATTTACGATTATAATGCGTCAAGAGGCTTCACAAATCTTATATTACTTAATAAGAATACAGACTGAGCTTTTGAAGACATTTGTGAAAATAAAGGGTTAGTAAGGGATGATACCCGCCATAAATTGTTACCTAATACCAGAACAAATATCACACGCGATGAGTAAGGTGTAGCTCATCTTCAAAAGATCTGCAAAACTTACAAATCCTATCTTCTAATCTTATCTAACATCTTCGGTTGATAAGGATGAAAGGATCGAACGCGGATGTTTACAAGTAGAATATATGTAAGATGCTGACTATGTATTTCATCTGTTTTATCCGGAATATAAACGCAACACCCATTGAACTTATTGTGGTAAGTTCCGTTGATAAGGATATGATTTAAATATAATATTTCCAATGAAAGGAACCAGACTGGTAAACAAGCATAAGTTTATATAAATACCGCTACGGGATACAATGGAAGGAAGTAAACATGTCATGATAAATGCACAATGTAAATGATATACAAATGTCGCAAATACGAGAAATAACGCCTTTGTAAGGCTGTTTGTTAAATTTATTAAACATATACACTGCAATTTAAAGTTCTTTGTTTACTATAGTGGAACAGTTTTGGTTTCCAAATAAACGTGATTTTTAGACGAACCCGTTATTACTAAATACATAATCAGACGTATATCGTAGTGAAGAGAGTCTTCATATTTCTGGACAGATGATGTTGGAGATATAAAGGATATAAAGATAAGGTGATTTATACTGTCAGTACCTAGTTATTTATATAATTCATTCGTGACTGAATCCACAAATACAACGCATTATTACACATATATATCTATATTGTGCGAATGCTACTTTATCAACATATATAAAATACATCACTCTGACGTCATACTGGATCGATACAACACTGTTGGTGCATCTTAAGCAACTCGTCACATTCCAAAACTTTCCTATGAAGCAACTGTCACTCGCGTCACATTCCGAAACACTCGTCTGAGTTCACGGCTCCGCCCACTGATCGCAATTGCCTGGGAACAGATCTCAGACACATATTCCTTTCTAACAATGCTATGTCGCGTGTTAGTATGCGTCTTCATAATGTCCATCGGTTCAGATGGAAGTCCAGCTTACATGGACTCATTACTGGAGAAGTACAAAACATCTGGCTATTTTCATGGCCCGGTCATTCAGTCTGTCCGACTGTCCGTGATGTTTCAGTGTTACGAACTGTGCGGCTACTTCCCCCGATGTGCCAGCATCAGCTACAACCCCGGGAGACGCCAGTGTCACCTTCACAACGCCACGGGGCCGGTGGTACCTGATCGGAACTGGATGTACATAAAGACCATATTGCGGGTAAGTTAAGTTAAACTGGTTCTGTTGTTGTTTCCCAAGATCGTTTCCAGCAGACCAGTGCCGCCCAAGATTGGAGACTACATAACGTATCCCCGGTTTGAGAGGACTTTCCGACCAACTGTTGTCGCCCCTGTTTTGAGAGACTTTCATCGGTACGATCGCTTGGGTTGGTGTCGTAGAGTCCGGGACTGGAACCTTAAAATCTGGAGGTGAGTCTGGTTCAGTGGTGAATCACGATATCTTCTTCAGTGGGCGAGATGGAAGACGGCGCCTTCATCGTACACAAGGATCTGATTTAGTGGTGGTTCAGGGGAATTTTACAGCAAATCAGTACATCAAAAGAGACCTTGCCCGCCACATTCATACGATGATGGACCGACAGGGGGAGTTGTTTGAGCATGTACTTCACGTACTACACGCGTCACGCTCCGCCATCATGCCAATTCTAACCTCAGTGTCTTGGCCTTCCCGATCACCAGATGTAAACGATATGGGATGGACTCGATCGACGCCTACGTCAGCGTCCTAACATGCATCCAGGCGCGTAGTAATCCAGCTATTTCGTGTAAGCCCGACAGATTGCAAAGCTTTATATTTAGATAGTATTGCAGACTTGTCCAACCTCTTTTAGCAACAATCATGTGTAAGCCCTGGCTTTTTCTTATAATGGTAGCTACGCGTCTGGTTTGAGACACATCTATGGATGGACATCGCATTGCAGGAAGAGTGGGGAAGGCTTCAGGAAGAGCGACTTTCTTGAGTTATCCAGTCTTATTTACCTATTTAAACAGAAACACAACAAGAAAGGCTGCTGTTGTTTTGGCGAAGCCTTTGTCTACAGACGTCTGAATTTACACCTTAATACCACGGTGAGTGAGTTAATATTTAACGTTACGTCGGCAATATTTCAATCATATCGTGACGAGAACATTTAATATTTAAATGGAATATATACCATTGTAATTACATGACATGACTGCTCCCAAACTGACGCAATAAATTCTTCTAAAATGATTCATAATTTCTATTTTTGTGAACAGTATAAGTCTTGGTTTTCTTGATATAAATCCCAACCTCTGTATATTACAATACTGGCCATAAATATCTTAACAATGGTGTAAGTCAGTAGGATTCTGTGCAAGTAAAACGGTATTATCTACATATAGAAATATGTACACTTTTAAGATATCAACAACATTATCTAAGTCTATACCTTTACAGGTATTTTCATTTATAAAAATTGTCAATATCATTAAGGTTGAGGGAAAATAATAGTGGCATCAGATTTTCTCCCTGACGCATTCCATCATCCAAAGTAGAAACAACAACAACAACAACAACAGATGATTTTCACCATATTTTATACATGGTTGAGTATTTTTATATAGATTTTGAAAACCATGTAGGCACTTTGCATTAATAACATATAGAAGTTTTTTTGCCAAAGACATACACGCCATGTACGTCATGATATCAACTGCTTTTTGGAAACCTACAAAAACACTGCAACATTTCTTCTGTTTCAGATCTGAAAATATCACTGACAGTTAATGAACTAAATGTGTTATCATTTGTGACATACTGAACATTACTGGAATGCTGTGGAATACTAAACCGGATTCGGAAATATTTCGGAAATAACAGAATTATCATTAACGAAAGTTGTCAGGCGGCCATTTAAAACCAAAGTGATTAATTTAACTAAATTTGTGGGCAAAAGAAAGTGAACATCCTTATCAATGATTTTAAAGTTATGGTACGTTGAATGAAGCCATCATTTGGGACAATGCACTAACACTGTCCATGAGAACCCCATCAGTGACGAAGAGCACGTGTAATGTAATGGACAGATGGGGAGGAATAGCACAGATCACAAATACAACAAGAGTCAATCATTGAAAGAACTTCGCCATAAATTCAACATAAAAAGCGTTCACTTTTTTGCCCGTGAGAATGAAGTGAGAATTTACCTGTCTTTAATTTTTTAACAGCACTGAAAGTTTAATTTATTGATATTCCATCATTACGCACATCTAGTCACAGTCTAGTCTTATCGGTCACCGGTCCCGGGTCCACATTACGGTCACTGTCATTACCAGAGGTATTCACGTTTTTAAAATATTTAAGGTTACACAGTTCGTTTCAGATTTCTTGATATTTTTAACCCCTCATACACTCCCCCCCCCCCCACCCCCCCACCCCACCCCACCCCCCATCCCCCGAAAAGTGTTGTTTTTTTCTTATGGTTTCTTACATATGCCTTGGATAGAATCTTTAAATGATTTGTTGCATGCTTCACTACTTCACCCTGCACTATCATGCCGACTCCTGGCTTTAGCTTGTGTTGAAACGATCTGTGACTGAGGATCAGGGTAGAGCCTTCTACTGATAGATCGTCAAACTTGTCAGTTGTTAACAGGTGTTTTTCAAATTTCAGATTGGTAAAAAAAGCTGCAGCAGTAGCAGTTGTCCTGAGAAGCTCTGCATACCTTTATCTGAACATGGCCATTTTTGTGTGGCAGCAATGATAGGTAAACATGCTTGTGTTACCATGGAAACCGAGTGTCACTCTTGGTTACAACTGACTAAAATCATTTATACGCTATCTAATGTATGCACACCGTCCATGGGGGCGGTGGGAGTAGCCTAGTGATTAAAGCGTTCGCTCGTCACGTCGAAGACCTGGGTACAATGTGTGAAGCCCATTTTGGTGTCCTTCGTCGTGATATTGCTGGAATATTGCCATAAGTGACGTAAAACTAAACTCACTCACATCGTCCATAGTGATAAGTGCAAGAAATGATGACACTGAGCTGCGTCAAAGAAAAATGAGAATTCTTTGGAACAAAGCAGACCTTGTCTTTGACAAAACTAATGAATTCATTTTATGTCATTGTATTTTCGATCACTTGACAATAATGTGATTGACAAACATGACAAACATGCAGACCTCCTTTACGCAGTCTAAGTAAACTTACCCTCAGTACTTTTCTTTACACTCCATTACTGAGTCTAACAAAACCTTATGGGAGGTCGCGTCAGGTAACCTTTGAGATTGACCAGTCAGAACACAGCTTACCAAATCGCGAAAGTGGACATTCCCACACACCTTTTGAAATTTTAATCTTGAAAAGGTTCATACCCGAACGATTCTGAATGCTATTTAGCGTACGCTCGCTTCCGGATGATGCACACGGCGTACGCACAACCATGACAACGGTGAGTAAACAGTCGCTGAAAATGGTGATTGGGCAATATTCAAGGATGTCATCTTGCGGGAACGTTAGCTAATGGTAACCGTGTCAACAGAAACCCCAAACCCTATAAACTGCAGGTCAAATAATTGTGTTATATGTGGATTTTTGTTTGTGGAGAAATCTGTGTCAGTGACCTGAATATTTTGAAAGTCCCTCCGATCCCTAAATAGTAGCCGTTGTCTGATTGGTTAAATCTATTTAACCGTCTCGCGTTTGATTGGACGGTGATTGGTCGCTCAAAGGTTACCTGACGCGACCTTCTAGGTTTTGTTAGACTTAGTGGTGGAGTGTAACGAAATACACTGAGACTAAGTTTACTCAGTTTGATTGTCCTTTACGAAACCCGAATTATCAAGATGTTCCTGGATAATGGAGAAGGCTGCAGTGTTGGTAGACACATTCTCCCAAAATCTAGGGAGTATGGTGGCTGATTTGGGCCATCGCTTTCTCGCCTTAAATTGTTCAGGCGAGAAAGCGATATCGCGAGACGAGAAAGCGATAACACGAGACGAGAAAGCGATAACACGAGACGAGAAAGCGATGATGCGAGACGAGAAAGCGATATCGCGAGACGAGAAAGCGATACCACAAGACGAGAAAGCGATAGCACGAGACGAGAAAGCGATATCATTGTGCGAGAAAGCGATAGAGCGAGAGAGCGTAAAAGTGAGAAAGCGATATTACCCACAATTCAGTCCTGTCTGAGCATGAATGAACTGGAGTTTTTATCACCATTCGTAGTTTCTCAATAGTATAGAATGGTTTCCAGTAATGTTTTTGTCATTGTTTGACTTGACATTTAGAGAAATTTGTGATAGATGTAGACTTTCCTTTGGCATACTATTTGAATGTGAAATACCGGAAATATTCATTTTGTGAAGGAATTACATATTTTATGCCATCACTGAACTAGAATTGTCTTACACAACTTAATGACATCAACCAATTATTATTAGTGGGAGGGGTAATGACAAATAAGGCATTGTGATAGCACTAGTGCAACCTAAAACGGTGTATTCAACCACATCCAAACATTCATCCTAAAATGCAATCACTGCAACAACCCCATTAAGTGAGTGAGATTCGATTTACGTCGCTCTTAGCAATAATAAAAAAGCTGGAACCATTTGTGGTTTTCGTGGTTATCAAAAATTACACATGTACTTTCTTTGATTTCTTCAAGATGATAAAATTTATTAACTGACGATCTTCACCTTTATGAACTCTACCTAAATCGCTGCTACCCAAGAAACGAAGAGGCGCGCTTGACAGTAAAACACCTTAAATTGGTACCTAAATGTAGAAACAGAACCATTCCACAGTCAGTGGTCTAACCTAGGCAAAAGGATGCAGTCCAACGTTCGTCCAGTCAAACCTGAAAATATACAGTATACTCTACGCAGTTAAACGCTGGGCTAACTAACCATAGTGAACTTCGAGAGGTATTTAACAGTTGGTGTGCTGAACAGTGGGGACAGTTCTATGGATAGGCAGCTTCTTTATTATAATATAAGCAACGTTTTGGTGTAGACACTGTTATCAAGCACGTAATGTACAATACTGTAGGAAACGCTTAAGTGAGTGAGATGCGATCGATTTATGTTGCTCTTAGCAAAACTCCAACCAACTGGAACCATTAACAATAATGCATGATGAAGCCAAGTGCCCATGCAAAGAACAACTCTTTGCTCTTTATCACGTTTATCTGATATCATACCATACCGAAACATAAGTCTCATTAACCTATTCAGACAATGACCTACTTTTCAGATGATCCGAATTTTCTCGTGTGAAAGTGTAAATTGACACCACAAACAACTCTGGTTAAACTGAATTCCAATTCCTTGTTTCATAAGAAAATGGTATTTACAAATGAATTTCAATTTTAAACTTTTATTGCACCGTCATTCTCTACCTAATGTCGAGGTTGAGGCAACATACTTTAACTATGGAATCACAGATTGCCCCTCTCTGATGAGGTCGTAAAACGATTTACAATGCATATGGCTCACTAGTTAAACCTGTTATGTATTGTTTTGTGCTTATTGAGCGTAGTTCTGTAACGAACAATGAGGTTGATGTAATATCAGTTCCGTCAGAGACCGCTAAACCTTTCTAGCGGCAGAGCCTCGTTTTGATATTTCCACGATTTCCAGGTTTCTGTTTATCAGAGCTCGCTATACGACATAGCACGCCGTACGACGTATTTACTAGGGTTAGAAGGAGCTTAGTATTGCAATGTACAACTGCGTAGACTTATCAAATCACACTGATTAATACTTATGCATCCAGTTAAATGACATAGTCTAAAAATACTGGAAACAACCGTGATAAGATAACAAGGGAAGCCGATTGTTAATTAGCGCTAAACTGGTAGGGTGGATGGGCAAATGGAATCCAGGGATTGTTCATCCAGGCATGAGTGATGAGATAACAATGGTGGCATTTAACAAGGGAAATGACAATAGAGAAATGTAAACCAGGAATTAATCCAGACCTTGTTATACTTTTCACAGGCTTTCAAAACACTCATTTATTTTAACAAAAACACTCTTGGTCTTGGTTATTGTTGGATTGGTTTATTCTCTTTTTGCACCTTCATTGGCTATAAGCAGATTAGGATTAAAGGTCAGCAGAGGCTGTCCCTGGGTCGTCTCACACACCTGAGTTCGCTCACATGCCATGTACTCTGAACACAGTTCATTAGTGAACTCAGTTATCATCAGTAATCACCAGTAATCGAATATGACGCGGCGAGACCAGTTATAAGAGAGAATTTTGACTTTCAATGCCAAACTAAAGGTGGATTCATTTATCAATGGCTTGAAGGAACTCGTGACAGTAGATCAGAGACCAGTGCCAACCATCTACCAAGAACAGAGAAACAGTAAGTCTTGTAGTCATCATTGTAGATATTGATATTTTCAACTGCCAGTCACCAAAATACGTTCAAGTTGATTAACATCATCAAATCTGAACCAGTGCTTCTCTTCGACCAAAAAGTAGAAAACATCGACGCTAGGATCGACATCCAGAAATGTAGACTTTTAACTGGCACCATCTCACCACTTGTTTATGGTGACGCAGTGTCCCATCTGGTGGGACTGTAAATTGAAATGCGACTAAATAATACGTGATATATATGTAAATTTATGTGTGAGTGATAAAGTTCTTGAAATTGTCCGTGATATATTGCATTTTAAAATGTGACTGTGAAGTCTTTAAGTAAATTTTCTTTGTATTTGTAAATTTAAATGTGACTGTGTATGATGTGAAGTGTGAGATGGACCCTGCCTAATCCGTTTGTTTTAAGGATTAGAACGGTCCACCGCTTTTAATCCCATAGCAATACCTGCCGGCAAAAAGAGAACACGCCGTTGGATTATTAGCTAGACAAGTTTAAAGATTGCCATAGAATTTGAAAGTATATGCATTTTATTCTACGCGACTAAAACTAATGGTGATTCAGCTTCCTGTTGGATTAAGTCATACGCAGGCAAGGAACAGGGCAGAATGAAGGTAAATATCGCTTTCTCGCTTTCTCGACTGGCTGTATCGCTTTCTCGCTCTATCGCTTTATCGATTTCTCGATTTCTCGATTTCTCGATTTCTCGCTCTATCGCTTTCTCGTCTAGTGCTATTGCTTTCTCGTCTCGCATTATCGCTTTCTCGTCTCGTGTTATCGCTTTCTCGTCTCGTGTTATCGCTTTCTCGTCTCGTGTTTTCGCTTTCTCGTCTTGTGGTATCGCTTTCTCGCCTGAAAAATTTAAGGCGAGAAAGCGATGGTCCAAATCAGCCACCATAAGGGAGCGCTTCCTGGATGAAGTCTTTGCCTGGACAAGGGCGCTCAGGTGATGTTGGCCTCAACCAGCCTGACTGTGCTAGGCTAGCACGAAATCTCGTTGCTATATTAATACATTTTAATCGGCAAAGACAATATTAATAAACCGAAACATTGCAGTGAAACAAGCAGAACCTGTTTGCGTCGCTGTAATTTAAAAAAAATATTATTGTATTATTATTTGATTCATCTTGCCTCTCATATTCTTTTTACAAAACAAATGTTAATCGCGACAGATCTCTATTCCACTACCGAATCTGATGATATTTATAGAAGGAAACGAAATAAACACTGCAGTCTAAGTTGTTTTTTAAAAAAGTAACATAAATGTTAATGACATAATTATTGATCCATCATGCCTGTCTTAAAATACCCAACGAAATTCAATCATACAGGCAAAAAGCTAATCTAAACCACAGATTCATTTGTGACTGTATTACATTTGAGACGACTGGGTCACACGTCATGTAAATGTATACTAGTACTGAATCTGATCATATTTCACAGAAGGAAACACAAGCCACGACAGCACAGAAAAGAACACCGCCCATGGGACATTGTCGACCTACCACGTCGCCGAGTATCCAGAAACAAGGCTCAGTGCTGCACTCAAAATCGAAACCTCTTTGTCAGATACCTTGAAGCCCCAGGTGGACAATGGCCAATACCTCACACAGTCACCTGACACATTAAATGCAGGGCCGATAACGCCGACAATGATTTTGACCTACAGTCAGGTCGACAAGTTCGAACACATGGCGACGTCTTCTGTCGAAATTAAAGCGACGTCATCGTCAGCCTTGACCTTGCCGCATAAGCTTATGGATATGACGGAAACTGCATCAAAGACTATGACCACAGACGCCTCAGATATCGCTCCAATTAAAGCGACGTCATCGTCAGCATTGACGTCGACGTATCAGCTCACGGATATGACGGAAACTGCATCAAAGACTATGAACACTGGCGCCTCAGACATCGGTACCAGCCTCGACACTCAAGGAAAAACCACCTCCGACCACACATCAGCTGAATCCAGCGTTGTGACAGCTCTATCCCTCGTGGTGTCAAACACTGACCTTGTGGACGCGGAGGCGCCTGTAGCTATAGATACGAGACCGTTACCGGATTTATCTACAGCAACGCTGTCTCCAGAAATGATGAAAAGAAGTAAGACGAAACATATCATCAATGCTTGAACTACATTACAAACAGAAGATCCTTTAATATCCGATACAATGTATTTCTTTCCATCAGAACTAAATCCCCAAATTTACATCGAACCCACCGTGCTGCCTCAAACAGTTTTAGACCGTCATTGGTCATCAACAACCCATCAACCTGTCGTAAGAGGCGACTAACGGGATCGGATGGTCAGTGTCACTGACTTGGTTTACACGTGTCATCGTATTCCAGTTGCGTAAATGGATGTTTACGCTGGTGATCACTGGATTGTCTGGCCCAGACCGCCGCCATAAAGCTGGAATATTGCTGAGTGCGGCGTTAAACAACAAATAAACGAAGTATGTAGTTTATGCTTCCTTCCATGTAAAGGTTTACTATTATTAATCAAAATCTGTGTTAGATAGCAGAAATGTGATTAAGAACACCCCAATGACACGTTGACTTTGCCTTGCATTCAAATGACCACTAAAGTTCAAACAGAGACCGAATATCATTCTAGCATACCCACCCAACAGTAGAATATGCATTTTGAAAGTATGTTTGAGTCTTATATTTTATATCCTATTCAATGGGTAAAGTAAATTACACTTTCACATGACAATTAACATAATGCCTAAATATTTAAGTTGTGTTAAAACTGAGAGATGTGGGTCCAGATATGGGTGTTGTTAGCGAATTCCAAACATCTTGGTGTTATATGTCACCACCAAACAGTGTGCGACATAGTAAACATCCAGTCGGGCCAATAAATCTCCACGGTCACTGACCCACTCTCCCCTTCTTGTTAAGTTTAATTACACTTTTACAACATGCAATAATATGGGATAAATGGTTGTATTTTGCATTTCTGTAATATTTTGCATAGTATTTACATTCAGAATTGGGGTTAGTACCTCTCAGGGATGGACAGCCCGACTAGCTAGTTGGAGAAAAGTTGGAAACTATACCGCACACAGCCACCAAGTGACTTAAAGCGACGGTATTAAAAGAAACTGAAAGTCAATGAATCCATTTCATGTCATTCTGGACTTTTAATATTAGAATATTTAGTTTATTAAGAAGTTTTTTTTTTATCTCATTCAGAATTGTTTCTGATGTTGCATTATCGCTTCCTGATTGGCTGCATAAACACTTTCGTCATGCCGTTTGAGGAAACGCCAACTTGTATTGACAAACAGAAGGTTCAGCGTAACGGGAAACCCTGTTCTTGTAAGACGGGACTTCATTTCAAACCCTCAACTAAGGCCTGTGTAAAAGGTAAGTGGAGTTGTGTGTGAGGGAGTGAGTGAGTTTAGTTTTACGCCTCGCCCAGTATTCCAGCTATATGACGGCGGTCTGTAAATAATCCAGTCAGCATCAGTAATCCAGTGATCAACAGCATAACCATCGATTTACGCAATTGGGATATGGCCCGTCAAGTCAGGGAGCCTGACCATCCGATTCCATTAGTCGCCTCTTACGACAAGTAGGGGTTGCTGAAGATCAGTTCCTAATTGGACCTTGACGGGTGCGGGAGTGAGCTTGGTTTAACATGTATATATGCTGATGAGTCCTCCTAGAACTGTTTTGCGCTTTCCGTCCAGTGGATCGTCTTTCGGGATGTAATTTGGATTGAGGGTTCTTGTACGGTGCCATTTAAGTTCATGTTGGTTTTCTGTTGCATAAAGTTCTGTAGCATTTTTCAATTTCATTAAGGCATTTTAGTAAAATAACTATTTTGGCCGAGAATGTAACACAGACCCATTGCATTTAAAAAATATCGTATTTCTGAAGCATTTCGCAGTACTTCTAAGAAGAATAATATCTGTTCAAGTACATAGCTGACGTAATTTAAAATCAACCTATTATTACCAGCTTATCAAAGTTTGTAGAGAGATGTTTATTTATCTCGTGTCGCTGGATTGTCTGGTGAACTATCATCGGATTGTCCACAGGCCCACGTCGCATTAAGTGTTACTGAACCAGCGTCTTCGGTTTGACGAGCGGACGCTTTGACCACTAGGCTACCCCACCGTCCATTCCTGTCATGATACAGCGGCCTTTAAACAAACCCGACAAACACGTGATCGATGTCTACGCTAGAGCAAGCGAGGAAAATAATCCACAAACCTTTCTTGACAGTCATAGTAGGCACCACAAATGTCCTAAAGGTAACGTGGCTTCAGCTTCAGAATTTGAATCTTTCTGGGTCACTGAGAAATTAAATAAATTGCCAGATCCTTCTCAGAATACGCCTAAACGGGTTTTATTTTCTAAATTTGCCGATGATGAAACGGAAGATGATCATGTCCCGTTTCAATGGCTAACCGAGAGACCTTTCTAAGTGGTGACGTCGAAGTGACCTGTCCCAGCAGAAACCTGGCAATTTCAATGTTGTATGCTCTGATTCTAAACTGGAGGAAATGTGCCAGAAGTTGTTCCTGTAGATGAGAGCTTGCAGACACCTTTGCTTCATCTCTATCTGGATGACCTCTTTGAGACAAAGAAACAGTTATTCCTTCCAATTCATTCAGAAGTTGATTCTCACGTCCATGTGTCGCTTGTGATGTAATCTTGATAAAGCCCATCGTGTTCCAAGACGATTTTGAGGTTTTGAACTGCTAGACTTGATCTACACGGTCATGCCAAAATCTCCACGAATTGCAACAGCTTAATATTTATGCTCACATCCAGAACGATATTTTGACTCTTACATGAGCAGTTTCGAGCTCTGAAGTAAAGCGAAATGTGATTGGTTGACACAGGGATACGTATCCATGGAGAACTGTTATTAGTAGAAATTGACAGGGGATTTTTAAAGCCGACCGTGAGAGGTATACGAAATCTGATGTTTTTACTTGTTTTAAGAATCGAAATGAAAATGATCGAACCGAAGGTCCAATATCGAAAATCGAATCGAGGTCTGGGTGAAACCTCATTTGTGAAATTGGCCTCTGATCCTCACCGGTTAAGGAGTTACCGAACACGCAAGTCAGTTCCAGATGATTACCCTTTACACAAATAACTGTCATTCGTCCATATATTTGTCACCTCTGCTGTGTCTTTTACTCCCAACTGCCTCTTTTCGGGTGATATTCCATTGCGTACGTGATATCATGTCTAAATGAGCGTTTTTGACCCCTGAACCACTCCACCACCTCTAATGATAACGACGCTCAGTTCGGTAGTCTAGTGGTGAAAGCGTTCGCTCGTCACTCCGAAGACCCGGGTTCGATTCTTACATGGGTATAAAGCGTGAAGCTATTTACTGGCGTTCCCTGCCGTGATATTGCTGGAGTATTGCTAACAGCGGGACAAAACGTACTCACTCACTCTAATGATAAAGAGCGACCGCTTTTAACATAACGGTACACAATAACCTAATGTCTTATCTAGATGTTTTATTTGTTCTGGCGAAAAAGGAATTAAAAAAACCGTTTGAGAAACCGTTAATTTGTATATATGGCGTATACCATTGGATTATTAGCTGTAGACATGATGCAGGATCCACACTACAAGTTTCGCCGCAAAACATCATCAACCGACTTGCTGTTTTTTTCCACGAGGATGTGGTAGCCAAGTGGTGTGAAATCCGCCGTGACAATGCTTGAACATTGCTAAATGAGGCATAAAACTAGTTAATCACTCAGTGTTTGTTTCCAGAGTGTAGGACGTACGGACGTACCGTAATTTACCAGTCGAGACTCTTCTGCATCAGCGGCCACAACGACCGAGTGATCAACTTCAAAAGTGGCAACTTCAAAACGTGTGCAAAAGCTTGCGTCAAAGAAGCAACATTCGTGTGTAGAAGCTTCGAAATATATATGGGTGCTTGTTATCTGTCACGAGACACACGTGCAAGTGTAGAAGCAATGTACTGGGTACCATTTTGTGGGTGCAAATATTACCAGAGAGCGTGCGCTAGATAGGAGCGACGTCTAAAGGTGACATTCCGCTATGTCTTGCCTTTTTGGCTCAAATGTTGTTTTAGAAATATTTGGTTTCTACACTATGATTTTCAGGTAACACCCCGTGTTGTATACTGTCAGACCAAAATTATGTCACGACTCTGTAACTCACCAGCAGTTACACCACGTTCCATTCATCCTGGTCATCTGTTATCACTGTCACAATATGATAAATATCCATTAGGTGGAACGTTCACATCGTAATATTGACTGAAATAGTAATTGTCAATATTCTGAAAGGGAGACAATGAAGAACACTTTTTTCTTTACACATTTTCTTTTTGTCTTTACCGATATGGGGCAGTGGGGTAGCCCTCGAGGTTCGATTCTCTACATGGCTACAATGAGAATAGACATTTAGACATTAAAATCCACCCCCCATAGATATATGCCCACCGCTACCAATTAAGCAACACAAGAGCATACGAGGTAAAGGGTGTTGGGAACTGTAGCATCCATGTCCTGTTATTGAGGGCGGTGGGTTAGTCTAGTGGTTAAAGTGTTCCCTCGTCACAATTCCCCTCATGGGTGTGAAGCCCATTTCTGGTGTCCACACCGTGTTATTGCTGTGATATTGCTAAAGACAGCATAAAATCCAACTTATTGACTTTATTCAGCCTTGACAATTGCAACCGTGATTTCACGACTTATATAAGCAAGAATAGTGTCATGTTCTTTTAAAGCGTTTGAGGAACATCATGCTCGATTGTGCAAAAGGTTATGAAATGTGTACACCAAAGGCTGAAACAGCTGGAACATCTTTCCACATGAAGGGAAAGTGGGCAAGTGGAAGGTTACGCCTCATACTGTCTTGGGCCAAATCTGAAACAGACTGGTCTTCTTCATTTCCATTTTAAAAGCCTTAATCAGAAGGAGGGACTTTGTATTTGCCTGTTACTGAACAAAAAATATACATAAAACTATCATGTTTTGACATTGCCAAACCGAACAGAAATGTTTATGTCAAAGAAACATACGGTTAAATGAATTTTATATACCAGTTGGCATTTAGGACTAGATTAGATTGCAACCATGATTCACAGCACGTGTGGTGCTCCATGTTGTAGATGAATCAATGAATCAATGAATCAATGAATGTACCTAAATCTTAAAATAAATGCTTTTTGCCAAACTATTTTTTCACATTTCCAAACCAAGCATAACTTGTTATAGTATATGCTTGAAGAAAAAGCGCAGAATTTGTGTCCATGGGAATATCTACTTCTTGTGTCATGTCTTACCCAAAATTGAGAATGATGGTTTCAGCCAAAAGGTAGAGGATATTCCACTTTGCGAGCATATCATTGGACAATGCCAAGGCATGGGAAAAGGTAATATGCATGTATATCCATACAGATGAAATAAATCCAATGGAATACATTATCACATTTTCCCTCAATTTTTCTTCATCATCTGTTTCCTTCTTGACTTCATCATTTGCCATTTATTAATCTTGTAAATTCAATATCCACTTCTTTTTAATGGTGTGTTTTTCAGATGGCATTTTCTTATACGTTTGTAACACGTGTGTAGCTGTTCTGAAACGTAATTAATCATTAATACTACTTATTGTACTGAAAAGGATATACATATCCCAAGACTGTCTGCCATTCTGTCTGAAGTTTTATAAAATCAACGTTATAGTCACACTAATGAGTGACTGAGTAACTTGAATAACTCATTAAACGGTTTATCTGAGTCATTCTTCATCTCACAGCTTAACATAGAGGTGGCCATTTTAAATGCAAGTGAGTATAAGAGGAAAGCCTCTATGTACCATTAGGTCCAACAAGCCAGGCCTGTATTTGGCAAATATGTTTCTAGTTAGTTTAGATACATACACTACAAAAACTGTCCATCCTAAAATCTGAAAGAATTTGTCCTTTATGCAATTCTTCAGTTGAAGATGAAGTACATTTTACCCTTGATTATCCGTTTTATGAAGATTTACGTTACAACTACATCTCAGAATATTATCTATCGATACCATCATTGACAGCCTTTACTAGTATTAACATCTAATAATGAATAAACCCTTCGTAACCTAGCTCTCTATGTTAAGTATGCATTTATTCGTCGTAACGAGCACTTACAATTAACCATGTCCTAATGTTTATATCTACAACATGTATCACAATGCTGTAAGCAACGCTCTTGTATAAGGGCCGGTGGCCTAAAATACAATAAACGATTGTCTTGTCTTGCCAACAGGAAAGCCATATGGATTATACATGTAATAAGAGTGTAGGTTACTTTATGGTCGGGACAAATGAAACTGAACTATTCTTGTCGTGCTTGAGTTCAGGATATCCTGCACTGAAGTTTACAGGTTAGATTACCGTTCTGAATATATATATATATATATATATATATATATATATATATATATATATATATATATATATATATATATATATATATATATATATATATATATATATATATATAATTTTGATGGCAAAAAATAATCCCATTTTCACTGAAAAACAGCTCCAGTAAGGTGGGAAAATCAGAGCCTGGGGGAATCTAGACTTGCTTCATTAAGTAAGGGCGTTGTCACTGGATAAAGGGCTGGGAAAATATGGTCCAGGAACTGTGAGGCATACATTTTACTGTAGTCCATAGGTTATATGTTTACTTGATGTTTACTGATTCATCAACAACACATTAAACTGACACAGTTTGCATTGACAAGATATGGTGTAATTAAAGATAAATGGTTTGAGGAAGGTTTGCGTTAAAGGGTTTCGCGGTATCACGTAATTTGCACGTGGAGCTGGTCAAGATTGATTCAAAGCAAATACCTTTCAGTAGAAGCGTGACGTATCTATGCATTAATACAGTAGGGACCAATGCATGGAGACTTCAGAACGTTGAGTAAATAGCAGTGATTTTGCCGATTGTGTTATCCTCAAATACCACACTGTGAGTAAGTGTCTTGACACAATAATACCTAATATGAATTGTGATGTCGGACACAAACATACCAGTGACTGCATGGTAGTACAGCAGCAGGATCGATTTTGTCAATTTTGAATTACATTACATTTAATTTGAACAAAAATAATAAGCATAACCGACTGTTATTACTGGGATTTTATATTTACTTTAAGTAAATAATGACAAAGCTTATAAAAGTTATCGACTTTTACATTCCTTCACTGCTGGGGGCTAGTTCAAAGCAGGAGTTTCCGAAGGTACATAACATTGAACTGGGTCAGCAGATTGATTACGTTTTGAACGACCCCAATCGAACATGCCAGGACTTGGGAGCCTTTGAACTACAAACCGTCATAACATACGAGGACTGATACTGCTCAAAAGAAATCAATCAACACTCTGTCCGTTCATTTTACTCTGGCTTGTCTGTGGTGACCTGACCTCAAAGACCGATTTTAGTTGTATAAAACATCGAGGTTTTTAAAACTTCTTTTGACTAATATTTATGTTAGTGTAATGTCCATTTCTGTGGCGGTGTGATTAAAGCTTCCGTCAAGCTGAAGGTCCGGTTTCGATTCTCCACACGGTCACAATGTATGAAGCCCATTTCTGGTGTTTCCCGCTGTGGTATTGCTGGAATACCGGTAAAGCTAAAATGGCGTAAAACCCCAACTCACCCACTCACTTATGTGGATTTCTAACTAATTGTCTCACCATCTTTTTAAAAACGACCCTGGGAACTCTTTGATAAAGACAACCTCGGAGCCCCTGTTGAAACAGTTTAGAATTGTGGATTATTGCTTTACACCTGATGTTCGGCATCCCATGTTAATTTGAATAGACTTCACCTTCAACACAGATGATCTTGAACATCATACAACTGTCGCGCTCTGTGTTTCACTTCTATTTTTACTGATGCAACAAACTGTTTGTGAAACCACGGAAACGCTTTCTTCCTCATTAATAAAAAAGTAGACATCCGGAATACAATGCTTCGGAGTATATCCTTACTTCATCAAGTGCATTCACACGATGAAGGAAGAAGGATATACTCCGAAACCTCGAATAAAGAAACTCTTAATAAAACTCTCTTCCTTACACAAAGTATGATATCTTCAATAATCCTGCGCAGTATAAACACACGGACACACAAACACGTGAACACACTTCATGTATTACAAAGTTCGCCTGAAGAGATCTTGCAAACATAAATAAACTGTTATCAATAAAAGCTTCATGTTGTTCCTGTTTCTAAATGCCTTTAGAAATGCGTTTCTCCAATATCAGTCGTTAGTCCTGATACGAGGCCAGAGTTCATGAAGGTAACGACACTGACCTTTCTCATTCGAAACAAAAATGGCGTCCTTCAGTACCCTTTCTATATTTTCTTCCTCTCCACAGTCTGACACAATGTATTTATCGCCCATGTGATGTCTCCGAACATTTGCCTGCAGTGCGAGCACGCCTGTGGCGTAGACTCCATCGTTGCGCAGGTACCGCGAGTCCCGTGACGCCTGACACAACTTCCGGTAAGCATGGGGCGTGGTGATGTAGGCGAATCCTGAGCAATAGTCGGGGAGAACCGGAAAGGGGTAGTGTTCAATAGGTATATACCCGTTTTTGCCCTTTCGTCTCTCAGGAATACCTTTCGTTCGAACTTTGCAAAGAATTGTATTGTTCGGTATCTTTGTCGTTTTGAGGTAGTTGACAAGATTGTAAGGGTTGACAATGACGTCATCGTTTATCTTAACAATAACTTTGGCGCGTTTACAGTGCCTTTCCACCCAATACATCGTCATCACATGTTTGTGGGTCATGTTCTGGTCGTGGTCAATGAAGTTCCCTTGTATCATATCGCCGTAGGTGTCGGCTTCTTCATGAAGTTGCCGCTGGAGGTCATGGTTTGTAGCAAGGCCAAGCACGAAAAAGGTCGCCGATGACACCCCCCTAAAATACCTCACAGACCCGAACGTTTTGCGGATTTTTGACCTTCTGGACACGTGTGACGGCCTTGAGTTGACCATAGTCACAATATCTACGTCAACGACGCCTGTGTTTAGAACAAAATGAAATTCATGTAAATTTACGAAACTGTCTCTGTCCATGCTGAAGAAGTTCACAATTCGTCTGGAGTCGTCTCGCTCAGAGAAGAGAAGACGGAGCTCAGTTACCATCACCCACAGCACGAGGAACGTGATGAAAACCATCCACGCACACCACGTCAGTTTCAGTCGTATTCTCCTCATTTGATGACTGGTGATGTCATGCTGTCCCACGAAAACTGCAAATATCAAAAGTGAGTGAGTTAAAAATCGAAGTACAGAAGAGATTGTTTTCTAAACAGTTACATGAAGCGTGATTCAGGGGGGAAATGGCAAGTGGTGCGGCATATTCAGGAAAATGGAGTTATGTTGCTTACCATTCTAGTGAATGAGTGAGTAAGTTTAGTTTTACACCGTCTTTAGCAATACTCCAGGAATATAACGGCACATGACACCAAAAATGGGCTTCACACACTGTGCCCATGTGGGGAATCGTGACGAGCGAGCACTTTAACCTCTAGACTGCCCTACCGCCCTCAACAACATGACATGGTTGCTACTGTTTCCAACAATTTGTTGAAAATTTCTTAAGATTTCTTTCAGATGAACACAATATTTGCCGCGGGGCATATATCTATCTGGATTGGATTTTAATGTCTAAATGTAATGGGTGCATCGGTAAAAAGTGTGTGAGTGAAGCCAGAGACCATATATAATAGATATGGTCTATTATATGGTCTCTGGTGAAGCGAACTCGGATCTTGGGCTTGTCGGGACAACTTTAACCACTGAACTTGCCCACCTCTCCGCCATTCTGTTGAAGCATACGAGTGCACTGTCAGCATAATCAGGGTGAATCAGTATCCGAACCCACAATCACAGGGTTCGAACCCACATAGCGCCGAACACCAGAAACGGGCTTCACACACTGATACCATGCAGGGAATAGAACCCGTGTATACATAACCAGAGTTGGGCAGTCTTGTGGTCAAAGCCTCCGAACGTATGCTAAAGATTCCCATACGGACACAATGTGTGAAGCCTATTTGTGGTGTCCCCACTCTAAAGTCTAAACCCTTAAAGATGCTTCGGCTCCATGATAAACGTACCAGGTCATTAGCCTCTTGGGTGACGTGCAAATGACCCAAAGGCAAACATTCACTGGACATTAAAGTCGGAAGCGGGTAACGCATCTTGAAAGCAGCGCAATTAGCTGTGAAGGTAAATATGTTTTGTAGCTAACACGTCCCAGCTACTCAATGTCCTGTCAGTTTCTCCGGGTTCAAGCTGGCTTGGTTGACACGTCATCGTATCCCAATTGCTTAGAGCGACGCTCACGATGTTGATCACTGGATTGTCTGATCCAGACTCGATTATTTACACACAGCCGCCATAAAGCTGCGATATTGCTCAGTGCTGCGATAAATAACAAACCAACGAGGGAGACGAAGCAACGAGGGTTATTCGCGTCAAAGATTATTTCACGCTCACAGAGACGTGAATGCGTGCAGACTGTAGACTAGTTGCCTGTTTATGATGCGCATGTGTTGTGTACGTAACAAGACCTGGAACCAGACCACTACTTGTGTTACAGCTTGCGATCGCACTCGTTGAGACTGTACTGTGTATTTCGACTGTACAGCTCGCGTTATCGCGTGTACTCTTGTGCAGATAAGGCTCACTGCAGGGGCTTTAAATGGGTCAACCCAGCCCAAATACCAATCGTAAGTTTAATGTCCTGTTGTTATAATATTTCCCTTAACTCCCTTAGAACCAGGGTGCCTTTGTGCAAAGCAATTTTAGCGCTATGGTTACCGTTTTCAATACCTTAACACAGACTTACGACTGTCGTAACTCTAAGCTTGCGTCCTGGACGATTTAGGACAAATGTACGATTTACACGGAGTGTAACAATATCTTGGAAGTGAAAGAGGAAATTCTTGTTATTGTTAAGGGGATTACTTCTACGTTGCTCTGTATCATAGGCGTTAATGGGGCGGTGGAGTAGCCTAGTGGTTAAAGCGTTCGCTCGTCACGCCGAAGACCCGGGTTCGATTCCCCACATGTGTGAGGTCCATTTTCTGGTGTCCACCGCCGTGATATCGCTGGAATATTGCTAAAAGCGGCGTAAAACCAAACTCACTCACTCACTCATAGGCGTTAATTGATTTTGCTGTACAATCACTGAGCCATTATTAAACATAATAATATATAATACTTGATTCAATGTTATGAGCATCTGTTCATGTACGATATGATTTAATAGACCATAATTTATTTAATTCACTTCCAAACAATACTCTACCAGAAACATAGCCAGAATCCCTGATCCAGGGTTAAACACGTGTAGCGTTACGTAGACGCCATGTTTCCATATCAGAACGAGGCTCACTATGACGGTCATGTGACCCTATACAGAAGGGCGTGCATTAAGCTCATTACATTTATCTTCTTCATGTTGTTATCATTAGTGTTACACGGTTTCATGTGATAGTCTGCTTGATGTCATCATGTTAGCAACCTGAAGGAAATAAAGTTCTTTTGCACTCAGGTGTAATGTTGAACTTGAATTATCGTGAAATTTAACCCAAACTTTTGTACACAACCTAATAATGCTACTTCAAACTCTGTGCAATGGCAAGATTAACATATTCATGTGTCAACCAAGTCAGTGAGCCTGACCACACGTTCCGTTAGTGGCCTCTGCCAACTAGCAAGGTCTACTGACGATCAGTTCTAATTAATCCGAATCTTCATGGGACCTTGTGGATATGAAATGACCGAAGGACTGTACTGGAACCTCTGAATAACCCGCCTGTGGCAAGTAATACCGTGGAGCAGGAAGGGACAGTCACTGGTGTGCCCCCTCTACTTAAGGTGTCTTACTTTGACAGATGTACGCAAGATGGCGGGGTCATCATGTGTGTGTTATAGCGATATTTATCGAGGGCTTTGTGTACACATCGTGCCAGGGCTAGTCCCTCCGCGTGATTCATCAGAAAACACTTTACACCTAAAAGGTTTGTGTTTTCATGGCGGTGGTGCGTATTTCGTGTTTATATTCAATAGGAGAAAGGTGTTCAGTAGAACATTTAGAAAATTTCGATCAAATGTTTCAAGGATCACTATTCACATGTTATCAGTAAACTTTCCCTCAGTACTTTTCGTTACACTCCACTACTGAGTCTAACAAAACCCTATGGGAGGTCAGGTAACCTTTGAGACTGACCAATCAGAACACAGCTTACCAAATCGCGAAAGTGGACATTCCCACACACCTTTTGAACTTTTTATGTCGAAAAGGTTCGTACCCGAACGATTCCGAATGCTATTTAGCGTACGCTCGCTTCCGGGTGATGCACACGGTGTACGTATACGTACAACCATGACAACGGTGAGTAAACAGTCGCTGAAAATAGTGTTTTTTGGCAATATTCAAGGATGTCATCTTGCGGAAATATTAGCTAATGGTAACCATGTCAACAGAAACCCCAAAGCGTATATACTGCAGGTCAAATAAGTGTGTTACATGCGGATTTTTGTTTGTGGAGAGATCTGTGTTGACCAGTGACCTGAATATTTTGAAAGTCCCTCCGATCCCTAAATAGTAGCCGTTATCTGATTGGTTAAATCTACTCACGTTTGACTGGACGGTCATTGGTTGCTCAAAGGTTACCTAACGCGACTTTCTACTAGGTGGTGGAGTGTAACAAATAACACTGAGACTCAGTTTACTTTGACTGGACGTGTTATAATGGTCTGTTCGACTAAAACCTAAATTCCGTCAGCGATATAATTAGCTAAAAATATAATGTGCCCTTGTGAACCACACACGTTTCACGTTTTGTAAAACATCTAACAGGCGAGGAATTTGTATTCAAAAATAAAAATGTAAAAAAATGCCTATTCGATTGGCCATTCGATTGTGTTTTATTCATGGTACAAGGAAAACTGGATTCACTCTGTAGAAGATCAACGATGCGAATTTATGTTGGCAGTTGTCATTGTGGTAAAGAACCAGTCAGAAGTGAAGAGCCAAAAGGGGAAATACCATAGAAATACTATTCATGAAACTCTCATGTGAATTCAGTATTTCCTCCGGGAAAGGGTAGGTTTTTGAACTTCAATACTGATTTAGATTGTGTCGCGCTGTGGAACGCAAAAACGAGATTTGGCGCTGAACTGGATTCCTAATCCTCCCAGTGCTGGAATCAAACTCATGAACTCAACAGAAGGAGCGGTGGGGCGGCTTAGTGATTGAGGCATTTGCTCGTCAAACCGGGTCCGATTCCGATAATGTGTACAATGTGCAAAACCTATTTCTGGTATCCCTCTCCTTATATTGCTGGAAAATGCGGCGTAAAACTACACTCACTCATACTGATCATACAGCAGAGTAACGCAAGGACATTCCGGAATATCGCTCGCGCTAACACTTCACCATGTAGCATTTACGTATCATTTGAATTATGTATAAATTTCATAAATATTGGACATATTTGCAGACATATCTTTAAGTAGTGTCTACACCTCAGATAGAAAAGTTAAGAAAGTATCAGTCAAAATTGCTCGATAAGGGTGTTGGGATCTACAACGAAGCAACATCCACTGCAATAAAGACATTTTACGTATATATCCATACAAAGTGATCTTTTCCATCAGAGCGGCTTCTATATGCCACTTAAGGAAGTTAAACATAGATTTAAATTTAAACTGTGAAGAAAAAAACAATTACTCGCTTGTTTTTTGTGTTTTGATGTCAGGATATTGATAGACTATGACAATGTGTAAAACATCCCATACATATACTTTAGTAAGTGATAGTGCCATCTTCGTCAGTGCATCATTCCCTACAAGAAATGGATCAAGTCACGATTTTAACAGTGACAATTCACACCTCTGTAATTGAACTATCAAGTTGTCTGAATTTGGCAGTGAGCTTTCCGGTTCCTACTAAAACAATATTGGCATGCACCGCAACGACTCCAACTAAAACACTCGAATTTGGAGAAACAAGCAAACAAAAGAACGAACAAATACCAAAATAAACGAACGCGCGAACAGTGCCTCCCACTGTGGACACTTGCGTTTTTGTCATATGTCTTCGATATCAATTCACAACCAAAATTCTACATAGGAGTAAATATTCCCTCGCTCCTGTTGAATAATGCATAAGGAACTGAGACTTGAATGTAGTCTGCCAAAAGCCTTAGGTGTCAGACAGACATTATTGTTTCTTTGTGATATTTTCTGACCGAGAATTGCTATATAACGTTAGACCAGACAAACCAGTGCTTGATGTCATGCACGATGACACCAAAGTTGACAACCGATCCAGTACTGGTTGCTAGGGACTCTGAATCCTCGTCATAGCCGGCAGTCCCCAACAGCGCGCTGTGATTTATGTTGGGGTTATTAAATTTAGTGTCCAGGCCACTATTGAATGAAGGGCAACCTTGTCAACTTCTGTTTACGTAGAAGCAATAAACAGCTTATTGTCTTTCCGGAGTCTTCTTACAACTAGATTGATTTCATCGAGATACTGGTATGCAACTTGTAAAATTGTACAGATCGCGATCTTATCTCACATAGGTTTTAAAACACTTTTGCTGGAGATATATGTTAATGTTCACCAGCTGAATATCACAGACGTGTATGTATCAGATTGACTGATTGTTGTTTAAGTCAGCACTTAGCAATATTCCAGCTTTATGGCCATGGTCTGTAAATATTCGAGTCTGGATCAGACAATTACTCAGTGATCTACATCATCAGTATCCATCTAAGTACCTGGTATACGTTAACGTGTCAACCAGGCCGGCGACCTTGGCTGTATGATCACTTCAGTCGTCTCTTTCCACAAGCACAGGTTGCTGAAGACCAGTTCTAATCCGGATCTTCACTTGTGGTCAACATCAGAGATTAGAGATTGTTAAAATCTGGATAACTGAAAATCAGTGATGACACCACGCGTATCCTGTCCTTTGGGAAGAATCACCGGCCATACGATTTGAAGAAACAAAACAACACCCATCTCCCCACCCCCTACACCCCAGCCAAAAAACAAAGGAAAAAACGTCACCAAAAAATCCCCCCTACCCCCAACCAAAAAATCCCCCCCCCAAAAAAAAAAAAAAAAAAAATAATAATAATAATAAAAAAAAAAAAAATAACAAAACCCAAACCAAACAAAACAAAACAAAACACACGCACAATAACACACACAAAAACGCACACAAACACACACACACAAAAAAGACAAACAAAAAGAAAAAAACAACAACCACGCACATGAATACTGATATGGATGGTTTTGGAGCGAATATAATGCATATTATAAAGCAAGGTAAAGAGAAGTATACATACTTACGTTGGCATCACAGCTCACGTCTAACTATCTCACGACTTGTCCGAAACTCTAGATCGGCGACCTGTACACACGAGGTTGTTGAAATCACCGTGTTGTTCGTTGTGAAGGTAAACCTGTCCAAATTGTGGCGTGTTCACTCAACAACAAACTACTAAATAAGTTACCGCCATTCACAACTACTAAAGATAAAGGGCGACACGCCACACTCACGTACTTGACCCGTGTTTCGCTCCAGCTTCATCTATTAACCTTTGATATTGATATGATCATTTAACGAACAATGGACCCTGGTCATATTAGTGGGTATTGGTGAAACGATACAATACAAAGTACGTTTATAGCGAACATGCTTATAATGAACTGCATTATTGTCCCGGCTTCTCTATGTATTTTAAGTATAACTGATATAGAGTAAACTACGTTTAAATCGAACACGTTTATAACAAACTGTTGTATTGTCCCATCGTTTCTATGTATTTTAACGATCATTGATAAGGAGTAAACTCCGTTTAAATCGGAAACGTTTTTAACACACTGCATTATTGTCCGAGCTTCTCTATGTATTTGTCGATCACTGATGTGGAGTAAACTACGTCTATACCGAACAAACTTATGACGAATTGACGGATATAATGAACTGCTGTATTATCCCGACTCAATATGTATGTTTTAGTCGAAATGCGTTATAATGTATTACGGCTATAACGAACTAAAATTAGTGGTCCCTTTGAGCTTGTTACAGCTGCAGTTTACCGTATACAGAACAAGAAAAGTTAATGATCATGAATATTTGTCAGGAAAACCAGTCTTAGTACAAAACGTGTGCTCGGCCTCACCACGAAACATCCCCTTATAAATCTAGGATCCCCCGTGTAATTGTCAGTGTATACCCATTGGAGTTGTACGCATCTTGGATTGTGTAGTGAGTGCGCGAGTTTAGTTTTACGCCGCCTTTAGCAATATTCAAGCAATATCACGGCGGGGACACCCGAAAATGGGCTTCACACATTGTACTCATGTGGGGAATCGAACTCGGGTCTTCGGTGTGACGAGCGAACGCTTTAACCACTAGGCTACCCCACCGCACTCTTGGATGGTGTAACTAACTTATTCTTAAATTAAAACAACTAAAATAATTGATCCTGTACTCAAGTAATAATCTAAAAGCATTGAACTATTTTGACTGCAACATAAGCGTGCGTTAATGAATAACATAATGGCGATGACACCAGGTGCTCACAATACCAGTAGGCCGACTTCACACACACGCACACACAAATACACATACACGACCACACGACAAATGTTGGAAGATATTGTATATTTATGTACCCTTTTTCATAATGGTTTCACTTAGTAAATATAATACAAAGTCGTATGCAAAATGTTGCGATCGATGTGATGTATGTTCATGATACTGATCACAGGATTGTCTGGTCCAGACTGGATTACTCATAGGCCGCCGCCATATAGCTGGAATATTGCTGAGGACAGCAAGAAACAAACAAACCCTTTTGCTGTACTATATTGTGTTGACATAAACCGATTAATATCGGTGACACATTGATAAAATATTTTACACGTCTCTTGTTAACATCAGGGCCTCCTTTCACAAAGCACTAAGGTGATCGTAAGTCACTAAGGTAACGTTAGTGCAATGTTAAAGAATTGGCGTTAAGGTTAACCTCAGTAAAGGTTGCTTCATGAAAGGCGCCCCAGATCAGTCGCAGCGACAGACGTTTATTATCGAAACAAATATTATCCACGCAAAAGCTATCAACCTCGGTTGTTAAACTTGATGAGTGTTTCGGGATATTCAATTCCTGGTGTTGATTACATTTACGGTCAGTTCAGGCGTCCGTTTTTACCTGTTCGCACGACCCGTGGAAATACCAGTTAAACCCGGTCGTCAACAATCAAAGACGCCTGTCACAAGGGACCTATGCTCGGCGTAAAGTTGACAAACACATTCAGGTGTTCAAGGGGACTTATAAGGTCGATGCATATCACCTTATCAGAATCGAGTAGAGCGATAGTTATGATTACTGTATTACTGATTACAGTTATCTGGGACAGGCTCGATTACTTACAGACCACCGTCACGTCATAGGTATTTTGATGAGCGGGGTTAAAAAGAAACAAAGAAAACATATATGTACTGGAGAATATTTGTTTATACTGTACTCACGTGTGGTATTGTCTCTCTTTTTCGGTTCGTTTGTTTGTTGTTTTACGCCGCATTCAACAGTATCCGAGTTATGTGGCGGCGGTCGTAAATAATCGGTGATACGATAACATGTGTCAGTGCGCATGAACACCAGATCCCGTTAGTCGATTCTTACGACAAGCATGGAATCTTCAAGACCAATTCTAATCGGGTCCTTCTCGGGAAGGATTATCGCTGAATTGTGATCTCCATGAGAGGCATTATTTGTAGAATATCTTTTCCTTCAATTTTAATTGGCTCATAAGAAAAATGCCGGCTTGTGATTAGTTAAAAACAGACAGAAATTATGGACTAATTAAAGAATGTCAGTAAATAGGTTGTTGAGGTTTCAACTATGCAGTTAAACTTGGAATACCACTAGATAGACAGTTTTCAAAATGCTAAAACATTTTAAATTTCGTATTAATATTACGAGTATGGTTTTACGCCGCATTTAGAAATATCCCAACAGTATCACGACGAGAGACAGAAATGGGGTTCACACATTGTAACCATGTGGGGAATCGAAGCCATATCTTCGGCGTGACGACCGAACGCTTTAACAAGTAAGTATTAATTCTATTCTGTTAATGAGCACCTCGTATGAGCTCACTGTTTGAAATCATTACTGGTGAAACCACCTTCACGCAAGGTAGGACACATGGTGTAAACCCATACATACTCACACACAGTTTTTCAGCCATAAACATAAAATTCCCATTAACTATTAACGCTAATTAAACACCGTTACTATTTAATGATTGCAAATAGAATCCCCATGTTATATGTGATATAATGTATATTCCTATCTGTCCATAACATATATGCATTTCTCACCAAGATTCGATGGAATATTTACAAGAAGACAAAGTCATCCAAATCCCCAACAAAGGCACTCTTCATGAATTTATGATTATGTCAAATGTTCCGGCATGTCTCTGTGGTATCATAGAGGAGGAATACCACCAACTTCAGTTGAAGCCAACCTTGTTGCCATGGAAACACACACAAAAATTTAATCACAATTCCAAAACTACCCAAAGGCACCAGTTCACTACTTAGATATGTGCGAGATTTGGTGAAGAAACAGAATTCGTTTTAAAGGTTCTGCTCCGAAACAGAACACTCCCACCAATTTGAGTCAAAGTCAAACTTGTTGCCATGGAAAAGTAGAAAATATTTAATTCAGAATTCCAACACTGCCAAAATGCAATCTATGTGTCAAGTGTGGTGAAGAAATATTGAACGGTTTAAAAGATCTGCTCCGGAAAAGACAAACTGACTTGTACGGACTGACGGGCGTAGTCAATTTAATACACCCCACCCACACAAAACGCATTGCAGGGGGACAGTAAAAAGTGAGAGAGTATGCTTTTATTTCAGCAATACACGGCGAGGGGACACCAGACATGGGCTTTACACACTGTATCCATGTGGTGTGCCGAACACGACCTTCGGCTTGACGAGCGAACGCTTTAGCCACTAGACTACCCCACCGTCCCTTGTTATAACGCCAACATTCCTACTGAATATGGTCATTTAAATACACTTTAATGCTTATAGCCTTTAATATATCAAAGAAAACGTCATTATCACTGACGTTTCATCGCTTGTAAATGTACACAAAAGAATACGAAAATAAAGAATGTTTCTGTTTGTAGTATATCAGTTTTATTTCTCTATGTAATCCCTGTTTTCAAAGACGGTTTTCAATAAATGTCACATTCAAACGTTCAACATATTAAACGAGTTAATACAATGAGCTCGTACATAGACCAAGGTTGTTTAGTCGGCCTAAAAAAATGATCCTCTTGGACTATCTGGACAAATTGATGAAATTATAATTCTTAAGACAATGACAGAAAGATGACGATGGCTTGTGTAATTTCATGAACATATATTTCTTACACTTTAAAATGACATTGTATGCCTTTAAGGGATGACCAAACAAAGAACAATGTTTCAGATGAATAGGTTTGCAATCCAGTCTCTTTCCTTTCAATGTCGCCTTCTTATCTCCACACACCAATATTAGGGATGTTCCTGTCATTATCTAATCTAACAGTAAGGTACAACAAATGTCTGTGAAACTATACCAAGGATACAACAGTAGTCCCGCTTTAAAACCAGTAGGCTCCACAACATTCACACAACCAGCAGGATTGTGCTTGGTGCCTACTGGTTATGTCGGTCACACAATCACATCACCAGTAGGTCACCTGTAATTGGTCAGGTCAGACAATCAGCCACACAATCACATCACCACTTGACCACCTGTGATTGGTCCGGTCAGACAATCAGTTACACAATCACATCACCAGTAAGGCTCACGCACAATCATGCAACCAGTCAAGCAGTCGGTAAACACGATTATATTACCAGTAGGTCCCACAGAATTCCACACCACGAGTAGATCACATGGGCAGTTACATCACCAGTAAGCTACTGGACAGTCATATAACCAATAGGGCACGAAGATACTAAATGACTTATAGCCCGTATGAATATCATGTCACAAATAGGCCACATAGACAATAACAATGATCAACAGGTCATATGGATAATCTTACAGAAGGTAGGCCAGTTGCTTATAAAACTAGTAATCTACTTAAAACATGGCATAACTCTATCAAGAAGGATACATTAACCGTATTAAGAAGGACAATAGGATAGCAGAACGCTTACACGTGTGTTTTTCAGATTTACTTAATATGATTTTTTGCGTGTATGTGTGTGTGTGTGTGTGTGTGTGTGTATGTGTGTATTGGACAATGGATAAAGGTGAAACTGGGCAGTTCTTGCATATCTTGTCTATATCATCGGCTACTTCGACAAAGACGGAACCCCTGGCTCGTCAAAGGCGAACGTTCATGTTCATCTCGAAGCCTTCATGGTATCAACGACATTGCAGAAGTAAACCTTTCTTCCATACACATATATTACAAGAACTACATCAATGCCAGCACATCCTGAACCACGAACTACACAGTTTATACTTATATTAGTCCACGAGAAACACATGTACTGAATGTACACTACACTGAATACCAAATGAGGTGTTTCATTCCCACTGCAGACCACCATTTCAATGACGTTTCTAATGTTGTGTTTTGTGTCCAATCAACAATTCATTGCTAATTTTCTGGATAGCGGATTACTGCGCGTTTCAGTTTCATTCTCAACTCCAGACAGACAACGCTGGAATTCAAAGTTTTTGATATTCTCTGATAAAGTCATTGAATCACCAGGTACCGCCTCGATGACTTGACCCAGTGCACGCAGATAGCCGGTAAATATTACAAATTGCTTTATCATTCTGTCCTTGAAAGGAGCATCTATCAGTCATGAACAATGAATATCCAGGCCACTGCTAATGTATTAAGTATATATCTATCCAGTGTCTGACGAAGACAGGCTGCTTGACTTTGGTGGTTGGATTTTGTTGGCATTTCAAACGAAGTTGAATTCGGTCTTGCAAAGAAAAATATACACATATGTAAATTGTGTTTTGTGGTCTAAGTATAAAAGCCAGTATAGAAACGATGTATTGCGATGATTTCATAAATGTATTGCGTGTGCTTTTTGAGATGGTATATTAAGACTGCAAAAACCTTACGCCTGATTTTCAGCGGAGGTTGCGTATAAATGTGGGAATGGTTTTGCCGCATTTTCATGTTAAAATGACACATTCTGAAAATGGACAAGAATGTGTTATGACCATTTTTTGAATGGTAGTGCCACAACATCATATTAAAATGACACATTCTGAAAATGGACAAGAATGTGTTATATTGACATTTTTGTACGTTTAAACAGAATTTATAAATGACCACAAGCGACAAACCTCTTTCCACATCTATAAGAAATCTCAGCTGATTGCAAAATCGACCATACAATGCCGACTATATAATGGACATGTGTTTCTGAATCACAGTGAAAGTAGTGATGACACCAGGTGTTCGCGACAGGTGACCTTAGCCTACCCTCACCTTCCACCAGGGAACAAAAAAAAAAAAGAAAAGAAAAAAACCCAACAAACACACAAAAAAACCCACATACAATAGAAATCAGTGATCGAATACCTGAAACAAATCTTAACTTGTTGTGACCTACTAGGTATAATCTAACTACACTAGGAAGTTCTACAAGTTCACAAGAGATATGAGTCTTGTGATAATTATAATAGAGATCTCCATGAGTAAACGTCCCTGGGACAGATTAAATTATGACCAACCTGAATGCGTCAGCTCGGTCACGATACTGACGTCACAGCTAATGAGTCAATCCATCAAAGGGAGGTAATCAAGCCACCCTCAAGATTTTCCCTGCAGTGTTGGTTTTCAAGGCGCATAACAACAGCTGTCTGTGCACATTGCGAGCGTTAGAGATTGGTCTATTGAAGCCATATTTGAAGACTGACTGATAGCTTTCCTTACAGAAGGATACAGAAAAAAATCAACACACCTATGCTAAAAATACATAAAAAATACACATAGCAAGTGAAAAAGAACGCTATTTAAAGCATAACATAGACCAAAGCTGATTAGGATTTTTTTGTCTTTCGACTTTTTAGGCGATAAAAAAGCAGAGACGGCTTCAAACTACTCTTCTTTTTGGAATGTGGCTGTGGGAGTGAGTGTGGGTGTGAATATGGGTGTGGGTGTGGATATGGATGTGAATGTGGGTGTGAGTGTGGATGTGAATGTAGGTGTGGATGTGTGTGGATATGGATGTGAATGTGAGTGTTGGTATGGATGTGAATGTAGTTGTGGGTGTGAGGATGTGGGTGTGGGTGAGGTTTTTAATCGACAAAAGAACATATTTTAGCTGCATATTTTGAAAACACATCTACTGGTGGAACAGATGTTTGAATATGTACTTCCTAACTGTTTCTATTGAATGGAAATACGATCAGATATTTGGGTGTGAGTGTGGGTGTGAATATGGGTGGGGGTGTGAATGTGGGTGTGGGTATGGATGTGAATGTAGGTGTGGGTGTGGGTATGGATGTGAATGTTGCTGTGGGTGTGAGTGGGTATGGATGTGAATGTTGCTGTGGGTGTGAGTGGGTATGAATGTGAATGTAGGTGTGGGTGCATGTGTGGGTATGGATGTGAATGTAGGTGTAGATGTAGGTGGTGTGGGTATGGATGTGAATATTGCTGTGGGTGTGAATGTAGGTGTGGGTGTGAGTGTAGGTATGGATGTGAATGTAGATGTGGGTGTGGGTGGATGTGAATGTAGATGTGGGTGTGGGTATGGATGTGAATGTAGATGTGGGTGTGGGTATGGATGTGAATGTAGATGTGGGTGTGGGTATGGATGTGAATGTAGATGTGGGTGTGGGTATGGATGTGAATGTAGATGTGGGTGTGGGTATGGATGTGAATGTAGATGTGGGTGTGGGTATGGATGTGAATGTAGATGTGGGTGTGGGTATGGATGTGAATGTAGATGTGGGTGTGGGTATGGATGTGAATGTAGATGTGGGTGTGGGTATGGATGTGAAAGTAGATGTGGGTGTGGGTATGGATGTGAATGTAGATGTGGGTGTGGGTATGGATGTGAATGTAGGTGTGGGTGTGAGTGTAGGTATGGATGTGAATGTAGATGTGGGTGTGGGTATGGATGTGAATGTAGATGTGGGTGTGGGTATGGATGTGAATGTAGGTGTGGGTGTGGGTGTGGGTATGGGTATGGGTGTGGGTGTGGGTGTGGGTGTGGATATGAACGTTGGTGTGGGTGTGGGTGTGAGTGTGGGTATGGATGTGTATGTAGGTGTGAGTGTGAGAGTGGGTATGGATGAGAATGTAAGTGTGGGTGTGGATTTGAATATAGGTGTGGGTGTTGGTGTGGGTGTGGGTGTGGGTGTGGGTGTGGGTGTGGGTGTAGAAGTGATTTTGGTTTTTACTCGACGGTAAAACAATTTTAGTTAGATTATGTGTGTATGGCTGGGGTGAGTGTGGGTGTGGGTGTGGGTGTGGGTGTGGGTGTGGGTGTGGGTGTGGGTGTGGGTGAGGTTTTTTATCGACAAAAGAACATTTTTGAGCAGCATATTTTGAAAACACATCTACTGGTGGAACAGATGTTTGAATATGTACTTCCTAACTGTTTCTATCGAATGGAAATACGATTTGGTTTCACCTTTGAGACAGGTTATTTGGAGATATAAAGGCTAAAGATCACATACAATTACTGCCATAGGGAAACTATGAATGTGTACTTCGACACATCATCGCAATAGACAGACTTTGTCTTCCTTGTGGAAGCAGTACTGGAGATCTACCGTGTTCTTCTTCAAAGCAAACCTTTCGTTATTTTGTCCAAATCAAATTGTTTTGTCACAAAACAGAGACACCACACACAGGAAAGGAACTTAGTACAGCAAAACACAATAGTGATAAATTATACAAACAGATAAGATAAATAGGACACATATATGTGAAGATGACTGAACCTTGAAGAGATTGCATTTAACCTTTTGACGCGAGTCTAAACTGAGTCATCCTGAGGACTTTTGTCCAGTGATACATGTCGAAACCAGTCGGAAAACACGAGTGACTCACTTCTCCTTCACATCACTCCACAACACGTGAGGATCCAACTTGCATGCACCATCTTCGTTAAGCACAAATATATATGAGCTAAGGGAACTCAAATTCCTTTTCGAACGCCCACAATCAAATATCACCTTATCTATGTTAACTTTGTTCACACCTGCCTTCAGAGCAAGAACACCTGTTACATACACGTCGTCCATATTGAGATAACGGATGTCACGTGATACCTCGTATAACTTCCGGTATACATCCGGGGTTGTGATGTATGCAAATCCTGGGCAGTATTCCGGAAGTATGTCAAATGGGTACTGTGCATATGGGATGTAGTACTTTGCATGTGGGTTTCTGAAAGGTTGTTCGCTGTTTAAGACAATACCATGAATAGTATTATGATGTTTTGTAGTCCTCTTGAGGTAATAGACGAGATTGAATGGATTAACGATGACGTCATCGTCTATCTTGACTATTGTTTTGATGTTGTTGCAACGTTCTCCTACCCAGTGCATCGCCATCACGTGTTTGTGAGTCATGTTCTTGTAGTGGTCGATGAAGTTCCCTTGGATCATGTCGCCGTAGCTGAAGGCTTCCTGTTCAAGTTGCACTTGTAGGGTGTGGTTAGTTACCCTTCCTAACATAAACACTACAGAAATCGATGTGCCGTCTACACGATTCTCTGACCCAAACGTTTCCCGGATGACCATCCTTTTCTGGAAGAAGTCCGGCTTGGAATGGACAATTATCAAAACTTCAGGGTCATCGCTTTCGCACTGATGACTGTTTATCGAGAAGGAATACTGATGAAGGTTGAAGTATTGGTTTCTTTGTATGACAAAAAAGTCTAGGATGTCCCTTCTGGGGGTTTCTGGGTGGAACGTTGTGACTGGAGTAGTGTTCTTCACTGTAATTGCCAGTAGAAACCATGTCATGAACAACGTTAATCCCAACGTCCCCAGCACCTGCCGTGGAGTCCATCTCACCATTCGGCTCATTACATGGATACATACCACGGACAGGGTGCTACTCTGAATGTAAGCCATCAGCTGATTGGCCACATTCGTGGCGCTTGAAACAAATTAGTACAGCCAAATCTGAAAGAAGCAAGGGTGTCATTTACACTGTTGCCTGATGGGATGCATATTAGCTCAATATAGTAAAACACTATCCTTATTAGAATGTATAACAGCCAAACATTTCAAATTAATTATTATTTCGATTCATTGTTCCAGGAACAGAGACATGCGAAACATTATTGAAACCAGTCAATGTAAAAGCCAGTTTCATCCCTCGCTTGAAGTATTTACGGAATAAAAAGGTTTTGCGAACAGACCAAGACATTGCTGATTTTTCAGTGACAATGCAATTTTCCTGCCATGTTGCTATTTACACCTAATTGATGAATCTCTGGAGTTGACTTGTTGCTTTATTATTTTTGATCCAGAAAAAAAACCCAAAAAAACAAAAAAACAAAAAAATAACGTAAGGTAGCTTAATCGTTTAAAGCGTTTGCTCTTGATTAGATTCCGCACGTACAAACACTGTGCGCGGAACGTTCTTGGTGTCATCTACGGTATATTTCAAGGAATGTCGTTTCAAATGTTTAATTAAATACACAAACGTATCTCATCAAAGTGAGCCTTAGACTCAAAGTTTGCCTCAGAACCTATGATGAAACCAGATGCAGAATAACAATCTCTTATCATAATTCAATCATAGTCCGACATTGGTTAAATGGTTCAGAAACTAGTTTATCCAATGTTTACAAGGTTGTTTTACAAGGGAATACTCACTTCTCTTGGCCAAAGTGAGCCTTAGACGCATTTTTTGCTTTATGGGTTATCATGATACCAACTGAAGAATTACGTATTGAATCTCCTATCATAATTCAACTTTGGCCGACACTGATTAAAATACTCAAGAAACTGGTTTACCCAATGTTTACATTGCTGTTATATAAGACATGCTCACATCTCTTGACCAAAGTGATAGTATACGCGACGTATGCCTAAGAAGCTGTCATGAAACCAAATGTAGAATAACACTGAATCATAATTCAACTCAAGACAGACAATAGTTGTTCACAAGAAACTGGTTTACCTGACTGTTCTTATTACATGGCTGTTCTTATTAAGTCATACTCACTTCTTTTCGACCTAGGCGCGAGGTTTGCTTTCAAGGCTATCATGCAACCAAATGAAGAATATATAATTATACTGAATCATACAAATCAATACCGGGTCGATAAGATAATCCACAAACTGGTTTACCCTTTGTTTACATGGTTGTTTCTGGCAACGAATCTCAAACACAAAGTTCCAGGATTTGGTGCACGTCTTTTCCTGACACATTCAATCTTGCAAGTGGTACAGATTACAAAGTACCTCCCAACCCGATGTCTGATAAGACATGGTTGACATTAGTTTGTATTGGTGCAGCTTAGCAACATAACATGATCTACATACTGACCGCTTTTGAAATACAGGGTGAATTCAAAGTGCTGAGACGGGTGGAAAGGGAGGGGTTTACGAGGATAACTGGATGCTTGACAGTCTGTTTGAGACAAATAGAATGTCCCAGACACATTTAGGAGAGCAATAACTTCTCCCCTACCATAAACGTAGCCTCTTTTGAGAATGTCACGACTGCACTCGATGTTGTTGGCCGCAAACCCACTGAAGGTCAGAGACCTAGTGACACGCGTACTGAAACTGCGCTTACGGTTTACAGTGTTTGTCATGCCTGATCATATTAGGCCATAATCAGACATATATACACACTGTCCATAACCGGATTGCATAGTTTTATACTTGTTTAGTTTCAGTATTTCTTACTGACTTACACACAACCCGTGACGATCCAGTTTAGAGGTGATCTTCAGGAAGCAATGCTTTTCGTAAGAGGCAACTAACGGGCATACATAGCACCGGCTTTGTAAAAGGGCGGTATAAGTCACTACATTCCATCATTACGCTTTTGTTTATTCAACTTCAAAGGTTGCTCGTCACGCCGAAGACCAGGGTTCGATTGCCCACATGGGTACAATGTGTGAAGTCCATTTTCTGGTTTCCCCCGCCGGGATATTGCTGGAATATTGCTAAAGGCGGCGTAAAACTAAACTCACTCACTAACTTCAAAGGGTTCCGATTTCAGAAGAGAATGAACCTGAGTCATGACACAGCATTTGATTTTTCAACTTGGACCACAACTGTCCCACGTGACAAACTTAAGGCAAAACTTGAGGCTTGGTCAAATGAGCATTTATCAGTAATTGTGGGGACAATTTTCAAAAGCACAAGATATGCTTTCAGAATTTCAAAGCAAATGACATCTGGAATTTACTGAAAAACAATGTGAAAAACGTCGGAGTTCCTATTGATAACATATATAGGTCTGAGCCAAGAATGAGTGACTGATTTTAGGCATACGCCGCGTTTATAAGAATATTCCAGCATTTGTGGCCATGTGAGGAATCGGACCCGATCGGGCGCAACGAGCGAACGCTTTAACCACTAGGCTACCCCACCGCCCCCACTGAACCAAAAAATAAGAAAGAAGAATGTCATTATGCCGCCCTTCTTGTTGATCTGTTTCTTTATACCCATGCACTAGAATGCCTTTTTGGACTGGCCAAATCAAACTATGTATGAGTGAATGTGTGAGTATGGCTTTATGTCGCTTTTAGCAATATTCCAGCAATACCACGGCTGGAGACACCAGAAATAGACATCACATATTGTACCTATGAGGGGAAGCGAACCCGAGTCTTCAGTGAGGCAGGTGCCCGCTGTAACCATCAACCTACCCCACCGTCCCTCAAAATAAGACAATTCAGATTTGTTCACTGACGTTTTCCGTGTTAGCCAGTTAAACAGGCGCTTCTGTCCACTGTATTACCCACCCCAACAAGGAAGAGAAGACACCCGCGTAACCGCCTCGACTGCTCAATATTTACATTTATCCTTAGAGGCTCAGAATGTCCATTAGTCGGTATGGAAAGGTGTAGTCCCTCACTTAATGTCAATAATTTACATTTATCCTTAGAGGCTCAGAATATCCATTAGTCGGCATGGAAAGGTGTAGTCCCTCACTTAATGTCAATATTCACATAGTACTAGATAGTATATATGGACATACAGTCGAGAGTGTATTTTCTACACATAGCGTCGAATGACTCTACCTCCACGGGTCTCTTCTTATCCGATAACATTCAGGGCCTCATTCGTACTTCTATATGGGTACCTATACGAAGGACATTCATTCCCAATATTTACATATACCTGTGTTACAGGCTTCGAGAGAGAGAGAGCTATATATACTACAAACAAAAAGTATAGGAACACCTTAAATTTTGACCGTCATATATAAAGTCTGTCTTCAAAACGCAGTAGGCTGTTGTGTTTGAACGTTTGTTTGAATCAAACACCCTGCTGATGTCTCTCGGCACCCATGCTTTTCACCGTTTATGAAATTGTTTCATTTCACTCAAACTCAACGAATATTGAATCGGTTGCTTCACTATCAGTATGCACACAAAAAGTTGCATTTACCTCAGAATACAAATGACCTCACCATGTTTAAGTGCATACATGTATATGACTAAAACATTTTAGGGTGTTCCCATACTTGTTTGCACACGCACGCACGCATGCACGCTCTCTCTCTCATAAATAAAGAACCTTGATAAGCAGTTTGGACCAGACAATACAGTGATCAGCATCATGGGCCTCAGTCAACCCAATCATTTCAAAAACGTCAGCGAGCCCGACCACCGTTAGCCGCCTCTTTCGACACGAATGGGTTGCTGATAATCAGTGTCAAAACATTTAAGCCCTGCATCAATTCGTGCATTCTTCCCACTATACCTGGTGACGCGTTTGGGTAGCCCAGGGGTTTAAGCGTTTGCTTGTATTGCGGGAAGACACGGGTTCTGTGGCTTGCAATGCGTGGCGCTAAAAGCGTGTTTAAAGTAAACTCACCCCACGATAACTTGATTTGTTGTAAAAGGTTCCGCTAAACTCACTCATTCAGTCCAGATATACAATTATCGAGTCATGTTCATGGCAAAAGCACAATTGAAGTAACATCGCTGTGGCTCTGTCGCCTGACGCAATAATGTTGCAATATCTGAATGATCCCCCCCAAAACAGGGTTTCACAGTTTCCATATACTTAACACATGACGTACGAATTTCCTCAATTTTATGTTGTCATGATTTGGTGATTGTTACTGATAAATCCAATTCTTCAAAGCAAAAAGTGTATATACGTGTACATATGTGTATAACTGAAGATGGTTCGTTTGTTGTTTAACGCCACACCCAGCAATATTCCAGCTATATGGCCGCAGTCTGTAAATGATCAAGCCTGGACCAGACAGTCCTGTGATCAACAGTATGAGCATCGCTCTACGTAATTGGAATGCCATCTGCCAACCAGTAAGATGGGCTTAATACCTCTTTTAACAGTATTCCAAGTGAAATACGTATGTCAGGCTAGGGGAAGAAATGCGCGCGTGTGTGTATTGAATTTTACCCTCAGTTAGGACATTCTAATGTCATTCAGGTATTGCTCAATATCGAAAGACTTTGACAGTATTTTTAACAGTATTCCGAGTGAATCACGGATGCCAGGTTAGGGGAAGAAATATCCGCAGATCTGAGACAGTTGGTAAAACGCACGCGTATAGTGCTCGAATTGGATGACAAAGGCTCGAGGTGATACAGTTATCTTGTGTACCGTGCTAGAAACATCTCTGAAGTGCGTTCCCCCATTTACAAACAGAGCCATACAACCGCAACTACACACAGTCACACACACGCACGTACGCGAACCACACACACACAGGCACAAGCACACGCACACGCACACACTCTCTCATTCTCTCTCAGGCAGAGCCACACACACTCAGTCGACGTCTCTGCCTCTATCTCACTCACACATACACACACAGACACACACACACACTCTCTCTCTCTCTCTCTCGCTGTCTCTCTCAGACACTATGTCCTTATCCGTACAATACCTTAATATTCCAATCGTGCAGATACAACGTCACACATTGCCAGATACAAGATCCTGTCTCACAACCAGCATCGACTATACATTACCACACAGTGTCGTGGCCTTATCTGTGTGTATACAGAGATATGTACGGAGGGCACAGCACGCCGCCTTAGCAACGCTCTCGGACGTTGACTCGTGCAATGTTGCAACATCATGATGTTAAATGACACAGATGAAAAGAATGACTGGGTAACGGGGTGTAAACATGGTTGTCAAATTGATGATTGCGAAATGTTTTGCATTAACATTCTGTACAATTTGGAGATGTATGTATCTGTTTCTCCCTACAGAGGCTAAATTTATCACCAATCGTGGTGATTTTCACTAATATTATCCGTCAAGATAAAAGATTGACTACTACATCTATTGCTGGTAAATATGATGAAATGTCGTAATTAATTGGCAAGATTTCGATGTTAACCCTATCACCTATGCATCGACACTGTGCGACATTAATCCCATGATCGATGCATCAAAAGCGGGCGATATCAGTCCCATGATCTATGCATCGAGAGTTGGAGATATTAATCCCATGATCTATGCATCGAGAGTTGGAGATATTAATCCCATGATCTATGCATCAAGAGTTGGAGATATTAATCCCATGATCTATGCATCGAGAGTTGGAGACATTAATCCCATGATCTATGCATCGACAGTTGGAGATATTAATCCCATGATCTATGCATCGAGAGTTGGAGATATTAATCCCATGATCTATGCATCAAGAGTTGGAGATATTAATCCCATGATCTATGCATCAAAAGTGGGCGATATCAGTCCCATGATCTATGCATCGAGAGTTGGAGATATTAATCCCATGATCTATGCATCGAGAGTTGGAGACATTAATCCCATGATCTATGCATCGAGAGTTGGAGATATTAATCCCATGATCTATGCATCAAGAGTTGGAGATATTAATCCCATGATCTATGCATCAAGAGTTGGAGATATTAATCCCATGATCTATGCATCAAAAGTGGGCGATATCAGTCCCATGATCTATGCATCGAGAGTTGGCGATATTAATCCCATGATCTATGCATCGAGAGTTGGAGACATTAATCCCATGATCTATGCATCGAGAGTTGGAGATATTAATCCCATGATCTATGCATCAAGAGTTGGAGATATTAATCCCATGATCGATGCATCAAAAGTGGGCGATATCAGTCCCATGATCTATGCATCGAGAGTTGGAGACATTAATCACATGATCTATGCATCGACAGTTGGAGATATTAATCCCATGATCTATGCATCGAGAGTTGGAGATATTAATCCCATGATCTATGCATCGAGAGTTGGAGACATTAATCCCATGATCTATGCATCGACAGTTGGAGATATTAATCCCATGATCTATGCATCGAGAGTTGGAGATATTAATCCCATGATCTATGCATCAAGAGTTGGAGATATTAATCCCATGATCTATGCATCAAAAGTGGGCGATATCAGTCCCATGATCTATGCATCGAGAGTTGGAGACATTAATCCCATGATCTATGCATCGAGAGTTGGAGATATTAATCCCATGATCTATGCATCGAGAGTTGGAGACATTAATCCCATGATCTATGCATCGAGAGTTGGAGATATTAATCCCATGATCTATGCATCAAGAGTTGGAGATATTAATCCCATGATCTATGCATCGAGAGTTGGAGATATTAATCCCATGATCTATGCATCGAGAGTTGGAGATATTAATCCCATGATCTATGCATCGACAGTTGGAGATATTAATCCCATGATCTATGCATCGAGAGTTGGAGATATTAATCCCATGATCTATGCATCGAGAGTTGGAGATATTAATCCCATGATCTATGCATCAAGAGTTGGAGATATTAATCCCATGATCTATGCATCAAAAGTGGGCGATATCAGTCCCATGATCTATGCATCGAGAGTTGGAGATATTAATCCCATGATCTATGCATCGAGAGTTGGAGATATTAATCCCATGATCTATGCATCGAGAGTTGGAGATATTAATCCCATGATCTATGCATCAAGAGTTGGAGATATTAATCCCATGATCTATGCATCAAGAGTTAGAGATATTAATCCCATGATCTATGCATCAAAAGTGGGCGACATCAGTCCCATGATCTATGCATCGACAGTTGGAGATATTAATCCCATGATCTATGCATCGAGAGTTGGAGACATTAATCCCATGATCTATGCATCGACAGTTGGAGATATTAATCCCATGATCTATGCATCAAAAGTGGGCGATATCAGTCCCATGATCTATGCATCGAGAGTTGGAGATATTAATCCCATGATCTATGCATCGAGAGTTGGAGACATTAATCCCATGATCTATGCATCGAGAGTTGGAGATATTAATCCCATGATCTATGCATCAAGAGTTGGAGATATTAATCCCATGATCTATGCATCAAGAGTTGGAGATATTAATCCCATGATCTATGCATCAAAAGTGGGCGATATCAGTCCCATGATCTATGCATCGAGAGTTGGAGATATTAATCCCATGATCTATGCATCGAGAGTTGGAGACATTAATCCCATGATCTATGCATCGAGAGTTGGAGATATTAATCCCATGATCTATGCATCAAGAGTTGGAGATATTAATCCCATGATCTATGCATCAAAAGTGGGCGATATCAGTCCCATGATCTATGCATCGAGAGTTGGAGACATTAATCCCATGATCTATGCATCGACAGTTGGAGATATTAATCCCATGATCTATGCATCGAGAGTTGGAGATATTAATCCCATGATCTATGCATCGAGAGTTGGAGACATTAATCCCATGATCTATGCATCGACAGTTGGAGATATTAATGCCATGATCTATGCATCGAGAGTTGGAGATATTAATCCCATGATCTATGCATCAAGAGTTGGAGATATTAATCCCATGATCTATGCATCAAAAGTGGGCGATATCAGTCCCATGATCTATGCATCGAGAGTTGGTGACATTAATCCCATGACCTATGCATCGAGAGTTGGAGATATTAATCCCATGATCTATGCATCGAGAGTTGGAGATATTAATCCCATGATCTATGCATCGAGAGTTGGAGACATTAATCCCATGATCTATGCATCGAGAGTTGGAGATATTAATCCCATGATCTATGCATCAAGAGTTGGAGATATTAATCCCATGATCTATGCATCAAAAGTGGGCGATATCAGTCCCATGATCTATGCATCGAGAGTTGGAGACATTAATCCCATGATCTATGCATCGAGAGTTGGAGATATTAATCCCATGATCTATGCATCGAGAGTTGGAGATATTAATCCCATGATCTATGCATCGAGAGTTGGAGACATTAATCCCATGATCTATGCATCGACAGTTGGAGATATTAATCCCATGATCTATGCATCGAGAGTTGGAGATATTAATCCCATGATCTATGCATCAAGAGTTGGAGATATTAATCCCATGATCTATGCATCAAAAGTGGGCGATATCAGTCCCATGATCTATGCATCGAGAGTTGGAGACATTAATCCCATGATCTATGCATCGAGAGTTGGAGATATTAATCCCATGATCTATGCATCAAGAGTTGGAGATATTAATCCCATGATCTATGCATCAAAAGTGGGCGATATCAGTCCCATGATCTATGCATCGAGAGTTGGAGACATTAATCCCATGATCTATGCATCGAGAGTTGGAGATATTAATCCCATGATCTATGCATCGAGAGTTGGAGATATTAATCCCATGATCTATGCATCGAGAGTTGGAGACATTAATCCCATGATCTATGCATCGAGAGTTGGAGATATTAATCCCATGATCTATGCATCAAGAGTTGGAGATATTAATCCCATGATCTATGCATCGAGAGTTGGAGATATTAATCCCATGATCTATGCATCGAGAGTTGGAGATATTAATCCCATGATCTATGCATCGACAGTTGGAGATATTAATCCCATGATCTATGCATCGAGAGTTGGAGATATTAATCCCATGATCTATGCATCGAGAGTTGGAGATATTAATCCCATGATCTATGCATCAAGAGTTGGAGATATTAATCCCATGATCTATGCATCAAAAGTGGGCGATATCAGTCCCATGATCTATGCATCGAGAGTTGGAGATATTAATCCCATGATCTATGCATCGAGAGTTGGAGATATTAATCCCATGATCTATGCATCGAGAGTTGGAGATATTAATCCCATGATCTATGCATCAAGAGTTGGAGATATTAATCCCATGATCTATGCATCGAGAGTTGGAGATATTAATCCCATGATCTATGCATCAAAAGTGGGCGACATCAATCCCATGATCTATGCATCGACAGTTGGAGATATTAATCCCATGATCTATGCATCGAGAGTTGGAGACATTAATCCCATGATCTATGCATCGAGAGTTGGAGATATTAATCCCATGATCTATGCATCAAAAGTGGGCGATATCAGTCCCATGATCTATGCATCGAGAGTTGGAGATATTAATCCCATGATCTATGCATCGAGAGTTGGAGACATTAATCCCATGATCTATGCATCGAGAGTTGGAGATATTAATCCCATGATCTATGCATCAAGAGTTGGAGATATTAATCCCATGATCTATGCATCAAGAGTTGGAGATATTAATCCCATGATCTATGCATCAAAAGTGGGCGATATCAGTCCCATGATCTATGCATCGAGAGTTGGAGATATTAATCCCATGATCTATGCATCGAGAGTTGGAGACATTAATCCCATGATCTATGCATCGAGAGTTGGAGATATTAATCCCATGATCTATGCATCAAGAGTTGGAGATATTAATCCCATGATCTATGCATCAAAAGTGGGCGATATCAGTCCCATGATCTATGCATCGAGAGTTGGAGACATTAATCCCATGATCTATGCATCGACAGTTGGAGATATTAATCCCATGATCTATGCATCGAGAGTTGGAGATATTAATCCCATGATCTATGCATCGAGAGTTGGAGACATTAATCCCATTATCTATGCATCGACAGTTGGAGATATTAATGCCATGATCTATGCATCGAGAGTTGGAGATATTAATCCCATGATCTATGCATCAAGAGTTGGAGATATTAATCCCATGATCTATGCATCAAAAGTGGGCGATATCAGTCCCATGATCTATGCATCGAGAGTTGGTGACATTAATCCCATGACCTATGCATCGAGAGTAGGAGATATTAATCCCATGATCTATGCATCGAGAGTTGGAGATATTAATCCCATGATCTATGCATCGAGAGTTGGAGACATTAATCCCATGATCTATGCATCGAGAGTTGGAGATATTAATCCCATGATCTATGCATCAAGAGTTGGAGATATTAATCCCATGATCTATGCATCAAAAGTGGGCGATATCAGTCCCATGATCTATGCATCGAGAGTTGGAGACATTAATCCCATGATCTATGCATCGAGAGTTGGAGATATTAATCCCATGATCTATGCATCGAGAGTTGGAGATATTAATCCCATGATCTATGCATCGAGAGTTGGAGACATTAATCCCATGATCTATGCATCGACAGTTGGAGATATTAATCCCATGATCTATGCATCGAGAGTTGGAGATATTAATCCCATGATCTATGCATCAAGAGTTGGAGATATTAATCCCATGATCTATGCATCAAAAGTGGGCGATATCAGTCCCATGATCTATGCATCGAGAGTTGGAGACATTAATCCCATGATCTATGCATCGAGAGTTGGAGATATTAATCCCATGATCTATGCATCAAGAGTTGGAGATATTAATCCCATGATCTATGCATCAAAAGTGGGCGATATCAGTCCCATGATCTATGCATCGAGAGTTGGAGACATTAATCCCATGATCTATGCATCGACAGTTGGAGATATTAATCCCATGATCTATGCATCGAGAGTTGGAGATATTAATCCCATGATCTATGCATCGAGAGTTGGAGACATTAATCCCATGATCTATGCATCGAGAGTTGGAGATATTAATCCCATGATCTATGCATCAAGAGTTGGAGATATTAATCCCATGATCTATGCATCAAAAGTGGGCGATATCAGTCCCATGATCTATGCATCGAGAGTTGGAGACATTAATCCCATGATCTATGCATCGAGAGTTGGAGATATTAATCCCATGATCTATGCATCGAGAGTTGGAGATATTAATCCCATGATCTATGCATCGAGAGTTGGAGATATTAATCCCATGATCTATGCATCGACAGTTGGAGATATTAATCCCATGATCTATGCATCGACAATGGGAGATACAAACTCTCTGAACAGAATTATTATGTAAAATGTGTAATACATAAGCTGTCAACGATACTTTCTACTTCTATGTCTATATTTACTCCGCAGAGAGGATAAATATTACTGTATGTTGTTTCAACAATCCAAATGTCAGATTCCGAATCTGTTAAACAGCCAATAAACATTCAAAACATGCCCATACACATACATACCACACACAGTAATATAGAGCGCACGCAGTAGATAACGGTTAAAATTTTGAAATACCGCTGCGACAAGCCTTAGAGGTTCTCGACCTGTGGATAGGATTGATTGGTTTCCACAGTTTGACCCACTTGTGCAAGGGCAACCATCAGTTAGGCCATTCTGATATCATTCAGGTATTGCTCAGTATCTTAAGAATTTGACAATACTTGTACAGTTTACACATTTTGTAAGCAGGCATGCCAAGCTTGTTCATAACAAGAGAATCCAATCAAAACCAATAACAATAACTGTTGCTAAAACCAAATTACATACATCTATAGTGTCTCTTGCATCGTTAAAATGCCTCCCCAGTACCTTTCAGCCTGATTATATGTACTGTTTTGTTACAGGTTAAAACTTATGCAAATGATTGGGGTCGAGTGGTCCATGCACGTACGGTCAGATTGGTTGGATTCGTATCCGCTCAGGCCGCGAATGGGTATTCTCGCACCAAGTACTAGTATTGCCTAGTCGAAGTCTCAAAGAACTTTTGGGAGAAGGTGTAGACTTTTCAACGTTGCCGGTTTCCACATCACCCAGAGCGTCAGACGGAATGTGTTCTTGGCAGCAGACGCGGACACTCTCACAGAACCAGCCACAAGATTGGGAGGTACAAAACACCAAGAAAACAGGAAGTTGGCATGTTGGTACCTCAGATGCCAGCGTGACGTTTCGTAAGCGAGGTCCGCATATTTGCCATGTTTCTCCTGAATTCTCTCTTGCGCATTTATGTCAGGGACAGAAAAAAAACCCCAATGACATAAATAATTCAATTCATTTCATCAAAAAGTGCAAGGTCAGGTTTGTTGGTTTAGGTAAGTCGAATACAGGTATATTCCAAAGGATTATATAATTGATCTTTTTCATGCAACATATGTCATATTTGGGATTTCACTTTCTCAGTAAAGTACAAATTCTAGTACTTTTTCGGTTGAGTCCTATCCGGGAATCGAACCCACACGCTCAGAGTCAGGCACCCAATCGCCAGCACACAAAGTCAGGCGCCTGGCCCGCTCAGCCACCGCGACTTCCTTTTTCATGACGCCCACTGCTTATGCTAGGTCGTACCATGGATAGAACTGTGAGTCAAAACAAACACGCGGTAATGAAAGGGTACGTATTTATGAGTGGGAAGTGACTAATCCTAGGCAGCCTTCTGTTTCACTTTTCAGGCCAGACAACTTAATCCCAGCAAAGGATACACCGGGACTTCTCAAAATGCTGCACATAAACTAGATGCAGAGGTCGTTCTGACAGGGCTGAAATATTTTGGGACCTAAAAGATGTCGAAACAAAAGTTCTCCTCTATTTCTTCAGAAACTTCCTCAGATATTTTAACCTGGACAAGATATTTTAAAGTAGCGTCTAAAAATATCCAGTAGCACCAACAGCAACAACAAATCTTAATGAACCAGAGAAAAGACAAACAAACAAATTTTTCGATCGTCCTCCCACGGAACGTGAACACCGAGAGCGTTGTTTGTTTAGTCACACAAAACCGGCGTGGGTGATATTGTTATCTCTCATCTTGAGTCTACACCACACCTTCCCGTCCCAGGGTCATAGTAGCCCTTCTCCTTGATCCTGGGAAACTACGTGAATTTTAAAGAAACTAATTTAAAGAAATTCGTAATATGGCACGTTGAATCGCACACGGAAGTTTATAAGGTCAACCATAAAGCTATAGAGTCTGGCGTGTTGAGGTTTAGCGGCACCATTTGACAACAGTTCGGCAAATACGTTTGTCTTTTCGTGACACGTTGATACAGACTTGCCTAACCTGTGTGATGTCTAACATCATATACTGGTTTTATATATTAGACGTATTAAATATTGTGTACATACCAGTTAGTTTAAGGTCCTCGGGACTGCGTTGTTGTCACATATTCCTAGGGCGTAAGGTATCGCTCGTGAATCTTTGTGATACAGGTGTCACTATATCGGGCATGCGCATTGTCGAGATAAAGGTCCCTGACCGGGACCGTCTCTACAGTAAATGGGAGAATTATATTACGTATTGTTAATATGCAAATATACATTGAGCGAGAAAACAAGGGAGATAATAAGGGGGAGGGGTGGTGGTGTGAAGAGAGAGAATACGATATACCGAAACATGAGTCTTTCAGCCGATCCGAGTTTTCTTCTGTGAAAGTGAAAATAGACACCATAAATAATTCTGATTACACTGAATCGTAATTCCTTGTTTCATAAGAAAATGGTATTTACAAATGAATTTTAATTTTAAACTTCAATAACACCGTATTTCCATATTTCCATTATTATCCTGTAAAGTGTCATCTCCTTATTCTGTGTAACGCACAATGAGACTGATTTAATATAAGTTCCGTACCTAAGCTGGGCCCCGTCTCGCGTATCAGAATATAGGGAGAACCGGACACCAAACACCCCGTGTACCCCACGGTTACATGTTCCCCAACACCCAGTGTACCCCACTGTAACATATTCCCCAACACCCTGTGCACCCCACTATTACATATTCCCGAAAACCCTGTGTACCCAACGAGAAGAGACATTTTCAGGGTTTATGAACTACACCAGACGTTTGTGTTTACAGTCATCTTACATTAATATACAAACACGAGTGTGTTTACTTGCATACTGCCTTTACCAAACATGTGCATGTGTTTAGCATGTATTTCCTAGGCAATGATGTCAACTGAATATATGAAGATCGTGACCTGAACTGAGTGATCTAGCATATACATGTGACACACTACACATGTTTGTTTTCTGTGCAAAATTGCCTGTGGTGTTTATCTAGACTGGGAACAAAGATGATCTGAAGTGGCGTTTAATGTGGCTTTCAAACCTTTGCACCTTACATAGTCTAATGCACGCACGTATGTTACTGCCTGCCTGAACTGGACAAGACATTTAACGGGTCTACAACGCTGGTCCCGATCCACGAAGCCCTCGTAACGTTACGATTTGTCTCTAGTTTATCATAGGTTTACGAATGCTTCATGGATCTGGACCCAGGTTCTACTTAGTGCGCAGGGTCCTGGGCCCACTTGCACAAAACGTTATTAGCGCAACAATTATTGTAAATCCTCTACATGTTTCTGCATCCCCACGTTTGTCCTAAACACTTGAGAGGCCGGGGAAAATGAACGGTGCAGTCCACATTACAAACCTCTTGCGCTGACAGTGTTGATGGTCGAAGGACATTCCACGACAGGGACGGTGAGGTCTAATGCCGGCCATACAGAGTCGTCGTAGAACGGTTTGTCTGCCGATGGAGTGTCTCAAGGCCGTTGACGTCGCCGTGGCGAATCTGTTCCGCGCTGTCCGGATACAGCAATCTTCAGCTGACGTGGCAACCCTTGGTCTACCAGGTTTTGGACGTCCCCGTGTCTGGCTTGTCTGTAGTAACGGCTCAGCAAGTTGCTGATGGTTGCTTGTCTGTAGTAACGGCTCAGCAAGTTGCTGATGGTTGCTTGTCTGTAGTAACGGCTCAGCAAGCTGCTGATGGTTGCTTGTCTGTAGTAACGGCTCAGCAAGTTGCTGATGGTTGCTTGTCTGTAGGAACGGCTCAGCAAGTTGCTGATGGTTGCTTGTCTGTAGTAACGGCTCAGCAAGTTGCTGATGGTTGCTTGTCTGTAGTAACGGCTCAGCAAGTTGCTGATGGTTGCTTGGCTGTAGTAACGGCTCAGCAAGTTGCTGATGGTTGCTTGGCTGCTCCCGAAGACTCTTGCAATGTGACGTCTCTGTCTTTGTATTTCTGTGATGTTCTTTTTGACACTCGATGACTGCACTGTTCCACATCTGTATTTATGTAACATTGTCCAAGGTATGTCCAGCAAAGTCAGTTTATGATGTTTTTTAAAGTTTTCATTCCAGCACGAAATTCACGTAATCACGGACTTGCGTCTTTCTACTCCACCGCAGAATGTGTTTTGGTGAATGGTTTCTGAAATTATGGCAGTGTCTGTAATTGCGAAAACATTAATTTAAAAACTAATAAAGTTCTTTTGCCAAGTAGTTTAGCATTAAAGCTACAATGAAATTTCGTTCGTATCGTAAAAAGGAGCGATCTTTCAGTTTTATAGGCAACTAATTGTTGTCACTGAGGAATTCTTCAATGCCAGACATACATCATTAAGTCGTTGTTTTCACAAGCGTTATCGCTTAGGCGTGTATGTGTATGATTTTAAACGACAGCCACTTTCAGTTCCCAATTAATTCCAAAACGAAAATGTATTGAATCTACAGATTAGGTGTGCTCAGGAGTCTGCCAAGAGTCCTATTGTTCGGGTACCAATCGGTTAAATGAGCAAGAGCAAAAGCACGGACCAGTCCAGGGAAATACCCCGTTAAATACATATTAACGTATGTTAATGTGAGTGAGCGAGTGAGTGATTGATTGCGTATGATTTTACGCCACCTTTACGAATATTCCAGCAATACCATGGCGCGGGACACTACAAATGGGCTTCACACTTTGTTCCCATGTGGGGAATCAAACCCGGGTCTTCGACGTGACGAACGAAGGCTATAACCTCTAGGCTACTCCAACGCCCTGCGTGAATGTTATCTGAAGTTACAACTATAAATGATAAAGGTCATGTTCTCTTCTCGTGATCCGATTCAACAAGAAACAATATATGCCTAAAAAGTAACAAAGTTGCAGTGATTTTAGTAACTTGCAAATATCCGTCGGGGAAATCTAATTCCACGTGACAGTTGTATAACGCAGTTCGCGAACGTCGAGAGGTCACATTACGTCGTTGTTATCCCATCTGTCATGGCCGTCAATGAGGTCATAAATACCCTCTTAACCAGACTCACATAAATAAGCTCATAAACACAATAGACACTCCGACCCTCATTCTGTAGTGAATCTGTCATGGTGTACACGGGGTAAACCTGGCTGAACCTATGTGTATCTATGTAATACATGCATGATGCACTTTGTGATAGCAGACATACACGGTGATATTTGATCGGCTTTCTGGCATTGTATCACTCCGCCCTTGTCTAAAAATAAATAATTTATTTCTTTCAGTAATACTAATTATCAGTTCTCAGGGAAGCTAAGATATTATTCATTCTCTAAAATGTATTTAGATTACAATATTAAATAGAAAAGTTCGCATGATTTAATGTAACGTTGTGTTGACTGAATCGATTCTCGTGTCGTCGACCGGCCGAAAATGATTTCCAGCAAACTCTTTAGAGTTATGTCCCTTGCAGTGGTCTTCACGAATACCCAACGCATCACTTGTGATTCAGACCAGTTCGTCAAACACCGACAACACCGCGTGGGATGGTTTTTGATGTACAGAGCAATTGTTTACATGCCACATATGGCAGGTGTTCTCTGTTTGAAAGCTGTTCCACTCGAATTTTTCAATTATCGATTTCGGGCAAGACGTAAGGGATAATCAGTCTTGTTGCCGGGTGACGTGCAACGACATATCGTCTACGTGAAATTGTTAGCACCTTGGCTAATATTTTACAGTCCTGGTTTTGAATCTGAATCAGACAATCCAATAGTGGACATCGTGAGCATAGGTCTGCGCGTAACTGGGATACAGTGACGTAAGAACAAAATCATAGAGCCTGACCACCCAATGTCGTTAGCTACATCGAACATGGGTGGCTCACAGCCAATTCTAACTCGGGTCTTTTGAAATATGTGAAAAATATTTTTGAAAAAATAAAATCCTCGACTCTTCCTTATATTTATTACCATCTTAATCAAATATCAACACATTAAAAGAACGAACATTTAAGGTGCTGTTGCCAATAGCCCGTGGTGAGGACGGGTAAACAGTGATGAAAGCAACACGAACAGCCTCCCGGCTGTCTGAAGTTTGCGGAGCGGTGAGATAGCCCAGTGGTTTGAGTGTCACGCCGAAAACCCGGATTCGATACCCCCACACCGGTAAAACGTGTGAAGCCCATTTCAATATTGCTGGCATATTGTTAACAGAGGTGTAAAACTAAAACTTCACTTATTCATTTCCTTACTCTGAAATCGACAATTACGCTGAACATTGTCTCTTTTACGTGCGCTTGTCTCAATACTGGCTATGTATGAAACAACATACACACACGCACGCACGCACGCACGCACGCACGCACGCACGCACGCACGCACGCACGCACGCACGCACGCACGCACGCACGCACGCACGCATACACCACCACCTCTAACAATAATAATGTCAACCATACGTTTCCTTGGTCTAGAGGATTGGGCACATACCCAGAGAGATTAGAGTACTTGTTTCGATCCTCGGTTTTGTTACATTAAAACAACTACTAGTATGTAAAGAGATTGTACTTGCTGTTACTGTATCAAAAGTTCGGACCTAGGGTGGCAAAAGAAGACCCAGACAAAATAATGTGTCTGAGCGGTGAATATATGCTAAACTAAGGTATGACCATCTAATCTTTGTATCTTTGTGACTGCATTAAAGCAAACCCGACATAAGTATAGGCTAATACATACAGCAAAAGGCAGACAGACACACACACAACTAACTAACTAACTAACTAACTAACTAACTAACTAACTAACTAACTAACTAACTAACCAGCGGGAGAACCGGACACCAAACACCCCGTGTACCCCACGGTTACATGTTCCCCAACACCCTGTGTACCCCACGGTTACATGTTCCCCAACACCCTGTGTACCCAACGGTTACATGTTCCCCAACACCCAGTGTACCCCACTGTTACATATTCCCAACACCCTGTGTACCCCACTATTACATATTCCCGAAAGCCCTGTGTACCCCACTGTTACATGTTCCCCTTTACTCTTGTACCCCACGGTTACATGTTCCCCAAAACCCTGTGTACCCCACGGTTACATGTTCCCCAACACCCTGTGTACCCAACTGTTACATGTTCCCTAACACCCTGTGTACCCCACTGTTACATATTCCTCAACACCCTGTGTACCCCATGGTTACATATTCCCCAACACAAGGTGTACCCCATGGTTACATATTCCCCAACACAAGGTGTACCCCACTGTTACATATTCCCGAAAACCCCGTGTACCCCATAGTTACATATTACCCCAACACACTGTGTACCTCTCGGTTATATATTGCCCAACACCCTGCGTAGCCCACGGTTACATATACCCAGACACCCTGTGTACCCCAGTGTGTCAAATACTCTGTATACCCCAGTGTAACAAATACCTCAACACCTTACCCTTCTGTGACAAATACCGCTGTATATCCCACTGTGACAAGTACCCCGGCACCCTGTATACCCAACTGTTACATATACCCCGACACCCTATTTACATATTTCAGCGAAAGCAACTCATAATTCAACAATAGAACTGGCAAATAATCGTGTGAAAGCTTTCACGTATCTGGGTGTCAAATGTCCACCCTACATGCTGGTACGTGCAGATAGCTATTGTCCTGTATATTCTATCAGAAGACTGCCATTGGCTGATCACCTGCAAGACAGGTTTTATTTATAAACACCACGCGACACAATTTGATTTCCTTGAACTGGCTTTGCCCCGACATTGTTGTTGCCGTAAATGACATAATAACATGATTCGTAAAAGGCACTCCGGTTTATGGCCTGAAATAGAACACAATAATACAGTGAGCGCGTGTATAAACGCTGTTCAACACTGCAAACAGAAACATAACAGGAACGTAAACGAAGTTCTGACCACACAAATTTGGCGGAGTCAGTTGGAATTTGATATCGCGTTGAGTGAGTGAGTGAGTGAGTGAGTTTAATTTTACGCCGCTTTTAGCAATATTCCAGCAACATCACAACAGGACTCACCAGAAATGGTCTTCACACGTTGTATCCACGTGGGGAATCGAACCCGGATGTTTGGAGTGACGAGCGAACACTTTAACCACTAGGCTACTCCTCCATCCTAAATCGCCTTGAGCAATAGTTCAGTCACACCAGAGTCAGATCAGAATAACGTGAACGGAAATCTCAGATCTTTGTCCAGCTGACTAAATAGGTTAAGCTCACGTTCATGTGTATGCAGTCAGAAACCAAAATGATTAATCGGGTCAAATTTTGGATTTATGGATGTTTGGATCATGCGAGTTGTGTAACTCGCACAGCGAGTTGTGTAATTCAACTATAACTTCAACAAACGATGTTACATTGAATTAGTTCATGTGAATTAATAACTGGCCGTCATAAGACTGCTTAAAAGTGCCTTTTTATGCATTTTCCATAGTCCTCTAGTTCTCTGTGTCAGGTGAGTGAGTGAGTGAGTGAGTTTTTTTTAGCAATATTCCAGTAATCAAACGCCTGGGTACACTGGAAATGGGCGTCATTGTACCCGTGTGGGGAATCGACAGCAGATCTTCGGCGTGATGAGTAACGGCGCTTTAACAATTAGGTTACCCCATCAAAGCAACGACATTTTGAAGAGACTTTATACATCCTTAACATGTGAAAATAAGTCTTCTGTGTGTTTTACTCAGTCAGTGTGTAATAAATCGATACCACTTGAATGCGTGGATATGCTGTTAGGATTCTCTGTAGTCATCTTGGAGTGCATGAAGGAAGCCAATATTAGTAAAGAGATTTATGGTTCGCTTGTAAAGTCTCCGGTAAGTTTATCTACTTGAGATTTTCGTGACATGAAACTATTTCGCTTTGAGACATCAGAGTGAGTGAGTGAGTGGTCTTACATCCCTCTTTATTCCTGCCATAGCACCCCCAGGGACACCAGAAACGTGCTTCACACATTGTACCCATCGAACCCGGGTCTTCAGTGAAACGACCGCACGCGTTAAACACTAGGCTACCCTAAAAGCCACTTGAGACCTAAGACGCAGTTCGTTTAGAAAGTGAAGTCACATGAGGTGAACATGAACGACGAGGTAGCCAACTGGTTTAGTGTTTGCTCGTCTCGCTGAAGGTTCGGGTTCTATTCAGCACGCTGTTACAATATAACAACATACTCAGTATTCATCACAGTGCACACGGGTTTTGAAATAACACGTTTTGGAGACACCGCACTATTAGAGGTAAGACGGTAGTGTAATATATCACGTAACATTGCCTGTCATAAGCGTTCTTGTTATCCAAAACCAGCTCTTTTGTGTGCACTGTTGTTTAATGAATGCCATCGTTATATAGGCGATAACAAGACATGCGACCGAAGTGGGACAACCCCTTCTTGTAGATATGTGTATTCAAGCTGGAAATATGTAATTCGGATCCACACTGTCAAGACACACCGCTCACATCTGAGTGGAGGTCTGTTCGCGTGATCGATCTCTCGCCACAAGAGAGATAGACGTAATCAGCTCACAAGCATTGAAGCAACCAACCATGTCGTCCAGAAAACAACCTCCAAATCCCGCAACCGTGCCGTTTACATCCCCAAGGGTAAATGTTCATATATGTTGTTCTTGACACAAATAGAATCCGTAGAAAGATTACATTAAGTTCTAATCTCAATTTCTCATTTCTTATGGATGTTGAAAACGTTTTGTTGCCTCTGTTTGTACGAAACATTTTGTCTCCAGTTTTGTAACTGTTCAGGTTTTGTAGGTTGCAGACTTATAGAAGATATAGTCGTTAATTGTTGTATCGCTGCTTCTATACCGTATCTATACACGACATTGTAGAGGCATGGTCTGTACATTGGTCACCCAGAGAAATGTGAACCTGAAGATACCTTCACAAAGTCCTCTCGAGGTCAGCAGGTCCTTTTGCGTGTCCAGGATGAAGGTATTTCTGTAAGAGGTAAGAAGAAGGACATGATGAACGTATAAGTACGAGTGATTGTGGAGTCTTGGGGATAGATGGGAAGGTATCGTGTAGACTTGTAGACTGAGGTGTTGTGACGAGAAACAATCAGCGAGTTACGCACAAAGAGGCAGACGTGCAGAGCGACAGGCGTATTGCAAAGGTAGAGTTTGTTGTTGTTGAAAATGATCTTAAGGAGTTAGATTGTTTTTATTGGCTTTGCAATATTTATAGTGCAGGGCAATGGGAAAAAAAAGAATGTACTTATCGTCTTTTGAAACATTTTTCACAGGTTGGATATTATTTTCAAATAATGACAGAAAGACAGACGTGCAGATGAACAGACAGACGTGCAGACAGAAAGACAGACACATAGAGGTGTAGACAGAGTGCTCTCTCTCACCCTCCGCCTCGTATCCCATCTGTCTTTCAGCCTTGCCCATCCCCTTTATCCCTTTATCTCTAGTCCACCCTCTCCAACACACTCTTTATCTTTCCCTCTTACTCCCTTCCACGTCTCCGCTCCCCCTTTCTCATCCTCTCACGACCCTCTATCCCTTGCCTCGCCAACTTCCTCCCCTCTTTCTCTCCCTCTCTCTCTGTTCCTAGGCTCCCTTGAATGGTTGTGTTGATATGTTATTTCTCTCTCCCCTCTCACTCATGACTGTTACATGTTGATGTGTTATTTCAGGATGCGCCCATAGCTACAGAAAGGATCCTGTTGAAATAGTCCAGGGCCATGTGTCGGATGGGCGTCTTCTGCAGGTTATGGGGCAAGACCACCTACCACTAAACGGGGCCATTCCCTACCCAGCGCTCCATGTATGTACCCCAGTCTGTGCTTTCGCCAGTAATGCCACACACTTTAAAAACGTGTGTTTCTGAAACATCAATCAATAACATCAACAGAAAACACATCCTCAAAACATAAAAAGCGATCACAATTTGAATTTACCCGACGTCAATTCCAGATCGATAACACACACCAATAAAAGATAATGACTTTTGGGCCTACTATAATATACTGAGAGAAACAAGTAAAGGATCACAGGAAAATTCAAGCGTTCCTTTAATGTTTTCCAATTTTCATCACCAACTTTTACTGGTGCTGTGGTGATGAACACTTGAAAATAATAAAGGAACGGTTGAACTTTCCTGTCATTCTCTTCTTGTTTCTCTCAAACATTTACCAAACCGTACAGCGCTTGCGTGTTGATGAAATAAACTGAAGGGCTTTAGGGTAGAAATAATTTTTACCCTTCAAGTTAACTTTCTTTCTTTGATCATTTATTTGAGCCACTACTTTTCTATGAAATAGTGAAGTGGTTATTGTGTAGTAACCTGGGATGAGAATGGATTGCTACAAGACTCGTATTTTTCAAGTTTTAAAATGTAACGAAACTTTAGAATAACAACTAGGGAAAACACGGAAACAAAGTACAGGTGATCTAATAATGTTTGGATTGGTTTGGTTAACACCGCAAACAGCAATATTCCATATATGTGGCGGCGGTCTGTAAGTTATCGAGTCTTCACCAGACAATCAAGTGATCAACAACATGAGCATCGATCCACGCAGTTGGTATACGATGTGTCAACTGAGTCAGTCAGCCTGACACCCGATCCTGTCAGTCGCCTATTACGACAAGCATGAGTTACTGGGTTCTAACCCGGATCTCCACAGGTCTAACAGGGAAACACTACATACGTTTGGTGTGTTCGTTTCAGGTTGGGCGGTTGTGTAGCGTTTACGTTTGCTTGCCATTCCGAAGACCCGGGTTCGATTACCTATATGGACACATTCGTGATTCCCTTCTCGTGTCCCAGGTCACTGTACTGTTGGAAGATTGCTAAAAGCGGCTTAAAACTAAACTCACTCGTTTCAGGTCGGCGACAAGGTGACAGTGCGCCAGTTTCAAGGAACAGGTAAGGATGATCGCCAGGAGGTGTTTCTGCCAGCGACAGTGAAGGCTCTTCCGGAGCGACCAACGTCACGACATGGGTTTTATACCGTCATTCTCAACTTAGAGGAAGCTTATTTAGAGGTAAGGATATCTACATCTAGTTATGAACTGTCTACATCCGTTAAGCCTCAGCGCCGTTGATGTTTGTAAGGTTGGCAAGTTGTAGTTAGTGAATGATAAATGTCACGTCGAAAATTATTATTTCATAACATGTCAACTTACTTCAGTAAAAGGGACGGTGGGGTAGCCTAGTGGTTAAAGCGTTCGCCCGGAACGCTAAAGACCCGGGATCTTTTTCCCACATGGGTACAATATGTGAAGCCCATTTCTGGTGCCCCTATGATACTGCCTACATATTGTAGAGGGGTGGGGAACCCAACTCCCTTACTCATTACATAAGAAAGAAATGCATTTGGGATCTCTGATGAAACCCACTGATGACAAAACTAGGAATACTACAAGCACAAACCTGACCGTTGTATCCACAAGCATAAGCCCCAGCTACACTCAAGGGGCTTAACTCTATACAGCGAACTGCAGAGCGTTATTATCCTGAGTTTCAAACCTAACGTACGCTCAAAATTAAGACTTCACAAATGGTCAATACGTCAAGCCGTATTCTAGCTTACACAGTTTCCTACAGGGGAACAGTCAGCAGACTGAAAGGGCCAACTTTAACAGATCTTAACCTGTGGACAATAATTTATCCAAGCACATGGACAGAGACCCGTGAAGATTCGGGCTAGAACTGATCTTCAGCAAGCCACGCTTGTCGTAAGCGGCGACTAACAGGTTCGACTCGCTGACTTGGCTGACACATGTCATTGCATTCCAAATGTGTAGACCGATGCTCAAGATGATGATCACTGGGTTGTTTGATCCAGGGTCGATAATGTCAGACCGCCGAAGGATAGCTGGAATATTGCTGTTTGCGGCGTTGAGCAACAACCAAACCAAACCAGCATGGCTCAAGGTTATGACCTATGTCCGTTTACTATTTTTTGGATGGTGGATCAAATCCGATATTTTAACCTTGGCTCGTCACGTCGAAATACCAGGATTGAATCCGTACATGGAGATGCGTTTAATATGTTTCTGATATTGCTGGAATATGGTTTAAAAAGCGTAAAACGTCGACTTTACTGTGTGATTTGGGGGCGATAGGGTAACCTAGCGGTTAAAGCGTTCACTCGTCACGCGGAAGACCCTGATTCGATGCCTCACAAGGGTACAGTGTGTGAAGCTCATTGCTGGTGTACCTCGAAGTGATATTGCTGAAATATTGTAAATGGGCGTAACAACCATACACACTTACTGTTCTGGGTAGCGCAGTGTTTAATATGAGGAAACTCAATCGCGCATTCACAATGTTGGGAGTTGAGCAAATGTCTCTCAAAAGAGTAGGGAGCCAGTTCACATGTCTCGAAGCTTTTTGCATCTTGCAAAATGAGAAGGGAGTGTCACCTTGGTTTGATCATCACAAATCATCGATAACATAAAGTTGATAAAAAGCGAGTTGATATGCACTGGTTGTTGCATTACATCACCACGAGTTGTCGCACCCTAGCGATCAGATAGTAACATGTTTGATATCAAGATATAGTGATTTAATGAAATACCGGTTGCTAGGCAACCTGTGGTATGGCTGTTGTCCTGAGCAATGTTCCGCAGAGCGATCGTTGCGCTATCACAGTCGTAAGCTAGTGCAGCTAAGACATATCCACTGGCACCCATTGTAAATAGGGAATTTTCTGCTAGTGAGTGAAAGTTTACTTTTATGCCGTTTTAGCAATATTCCAACAATTACACGGCAGAGGACACCAGAAATAGGCTTCAAACAATGTACCCGTGTGACTAATCCACACCGGCGTGACGAGCGAACGAGCTTTAACCACAAGGCTACCTCACCACCCGAAGTTTAAACGGGCATCATACTATTATTTGGGGCCTTAGGGTTGCTGTGTTTGGGCGACTGCTTTCTGAGTAGTAGGTTTATCAAAACGTTTGTAACTGTATGATCAAATCCACATTTTATGTGTCCACATTGTTTTGTCCGAGAGATTACGCGTGTAACTGAGATATTGTCTATGTACAAATAACACGTCACAATTTAATTCTGGACTCACAAAAGTCCAGAAACTCTCAGCACTGTGGCCACTCTCGCACAAGGGATTTCGCAAAATTAAACAGGCAGCTGTTATGTATGTGTGCTAAGGATGAAAAAATGAAAAAAAATTTTTTCGAAAACTCAAAATTTAAACTCGCTCGCCCATGGGCACGCCCATGGGCGAAAGTGTTTCATTTCATCCAGAATAAATGTTTTGGAGGTTGTAAATGAATGAAAAATGTTAATAAGTATCATGACACAAATTTCAGCTTGTTGTGACTTGACTCTGCTAACTGACAGCGATTTTCAAAAATCTCGCCCATGGGTGAAAAACATATTGGTCCATAGACGAGAATAATTAATTTCATTGAAACTACATGGTTTTTTTTCCAGGCTTTGCAGTTTTTCAATAAATGAACGTGTATTTATTAGTGTCTTGACACGAAATTAAGCTTATTTTGACTTAATTCAGCTTATTAAGAGTGATTTTTCAAAACGCCTCGCCCATGGGCGAAAACCATTTGGCCCATGGGTGAGAATAGTTACTTTTACTCAAAATACACCTTTTCCCATGTTTTGGAGGTTGTGAATGGATGAAAGTATGTTAATAAGTATCATGTCACAAAATGCAACTCATTTTGAATTCATTCCGTTAATTTAGAGCTATTTAACAAAATCTCACCCATGGGCGAAAAACATTTTGGCCCATGGGCGAGAATATTTCCTTTTACCCCAAACACATCTTTTCCAATATTTGGAGGATGTAAATGAATGAAAGTACATTTATGAGTATCATGACAGAAATTTCAACTCATTTTGACTTAATTCCTCTAAATGAGAGCAATTTTGAAAACTCTCGCTCATGGGAGAAAGACATTTTGGCCCATGGGCGAGAATATTTGCCTTCACTAAAAATACATCTTTTCCTGTGGTTTGGAGGTTGTAAATGAATGAGGATATATATATGAGTATCATGGCACAAAATCTAACTCATTATGACTTAATTCTGCTAATTGAGACCGATTTTCAAAAACATCTCGCCCATGGGCGAAAAACATTGGGCCCATGAGCGAAAATATTTCCTTTTCACTCCAAATACATCTTTTCTAATGTTTTGGAGGATGTAAATGTATGAAAGTGCCATTATGAGTATCATGACACAAAATTCAACTGATTTTGACTTACTTTTGCGAGTTCAGGAAGATTTTCAAAAAAATATGCCAGAATAATCACTTTTACTCAAAATACATCTTTTCCTGTGGTTTGGATTTTGTAAATGAATGAGGATATATTTGTATGTATCATGGCACAAAATCTAACTCATTATGACTTAATTCTGCTAATTGAGACCGATTTTCAAAAACATCTCGCCCATGGGCGAAAAACATTGGGCCCATGAGCGAAAATATTTCCTTTTCACTCCAAATACATCTTTTTAATGTTTTGGAGGATGTAAATGAATGAAAGTGCCATTATGAGTATCATGACACAAAATTCCACTGATTTTGACTTACTTTTGCGAGTTCAGGAAGATTTTTAAAAAAATATGCCAGAATAATCACTTTTACTCAAAATACATCTTTTCCTGTGTTTTGGATTTTGTAAATGAATGAGGATATATTTGTAAGTATCATGGCACAAAATCCAACTCATTTTGACTTAATTCTGCTAATTTGTAACAAGTACAAGAATCTGGATTTCCACTTAAATTTTCATAGCTTTTTTATTGTCTTGGAGGTTGTAAATATATGAATGAAAGTGTGTTTATAAGTATCACGACAAAAAAAAATGAAATCATTCCGGTCTTAATTCGACTAATCTCTCTCATGGACGAAAATATTTTCGTTTCCTCGTTTTCTTTATTTTGCAAACATATGGCTTAAAAATAGATGAAATTCTAATGACAATTCAGTTTAATTTCGTGAGTTTAGTTTTATGTCGCATTCAGTAATATCCCAGCAATATGGCGGCGGTTTGTAGATAATCGAGTTTGGATCAGACAATCCAGTGATCAACAGCATGAGCATCGACCTGCACAATTGAGAACTGATGACATGTGTCAACCAAGTCAGCGAGTCTGACCACCCGATCCCGTTAGTCGCCTCTTACGACACGCATAGTCGCCTTTTACTGCAAGCATGGGTTGTTGAAGCCCTTTACTTCCAGCAACATATACAGTACACTTAGAATACTAAGCCTTGAGATTCTTTTGAATTTAGGTGTTCTATAAATATAACAAAATTCAACCTATATCTATGAAGTTCAAGTTATTTGTGAAAGCCCTAATCAAGAGTGACCAAACTCCAGTGACTATGCTGGGACACATTAATAAACGATGTTGTGAGATCTTTAAACTGTATTGAAATATGTCTTGCCAATTCCGCTGACATTCGCCAAATGTACCTACCTAGTAGTTTTAAGTGTACCTACCCAGTTTAGCATGTTTCGTTTTAATAGTGTGGTCTCCATTTTTAGTAATTCCCGTTTGCCCGTCCCGGCTTTTCTTCGTCCGAGGTTTTATGGGGTATTCTCCTATTTGTCAGACCAGAAATAATCTACAACAGGGGTAGGTCACTCGCTTGTTTTCTTTACCATTTGTACTAATTAGTATGCGCCTTCTCATGCCCCAATGCACACAGTGACCTGATTCGTCTTCATCGCAACTTAGGCTGCGTTTAACAGTACTTCAGCCAGTTTACTGTATCAGTCGAAATCTTACAATGAATGAATGAATGAATGAATGAATGAATGAATGAAGAGCAAGAAGTATATGTAAATGAAGAGCAAGAAGTATATGTGAATGAATGAAAGAAATGATAAAAGAAAGAAGTGCATATGTGAATGAATGAGAAAGATATAATAAAAGAAAGAAGTACATATGTGAATGAATGAAAGAATAAATGATACACCACGGCCATCCCTTCCAAAACATGCTAAAGAACGCAAAACTATCGTTAGATCACATGTGTTAACATCAGCTTGTTATTGTCTCCCTGGTCAGACGTAACAATTGTCAGACAGGTTAAAACAACAAACTAACTGGTTGACTGCACAGCTGCCTGTTGACGTAGTATACGCACATCACCTACTTTTCCTGCGTAACCTTCATCTACATCACCACCCTTAATATATTGAGCAGAGAGCACAGAAGGCCCTATAGCTGTAACCACTGAACCGTGGCGTCTCTCTGCTCCCAAGTTCCCAAGTGGGAATGTCCTTCTCTACCTCTTCCATTAATCTTAAAACATCTAACAAGCTCAACGCATGCATCTTTTTATTAAAATGTGATGTTATACATAATCATAAGAGTACTTTTATGTATTATTCAGTTGATAAATTATTATTTTATGATATATATATATATGTATGACACGCTGGACAGGACTAGGGCATTTTGTGTTAATTTACCATTCCCATTTTCATAATGTTTAAAAAAGACTCTCATTAATCTATCACAGAATTTTGTCATTCCTTCACTCCAACATGGTTGCTAAATCCCCTATGATCATGGTATATCGACTCTGCCATACCCAATTCACCTAATCATGAGAAATCAACCAGTCATGACATACCAACATCGCCTAATTAATTTTCCGTACCTATCGAGTAAAAAATACATAAAATGGGAGGACGCCTTGTTGACTAATGGGAGTGAGCCTTGTAGGGAGTACCTTCACTCTCACAAACCCACGTATTGAGGAGAAGCGGCCGTGTTTGTCGGGGATTTTTCTGGCTTTGCTAAATAAATCGTACATAAACATGTAAAATATTTTGCTTTGATTCTGTAACTACCCACATTATGACATTGAGACCATTTTGATTTATCGAGTAAAATACGATTGAATAGTTTTGAGTTTGAATCTTGCCACTTTAGCGCTCTATCTTTTTAAACGGGGCGTGCATACTAATATTTAGGTGTTTTTTAGTATTCCATCTATTTGTTTAAATTAACTGATTTACCTGTTTTTGCTTTGTTTGGGTTTTTTATTGCAAGTGGCCCAGCGAGTGAGTCTGCTTTGATACCTGTAAATTTATTCTGACGTTTGACGAGCGGGACGTAAACAAGAACATATATGGAGCCCCTGCATCAATACGTATTAAAGTGTTTGAAGCATTATTCTAGACCATTATTTGTACACAACTGATGAAATGTACCTGAAAGATCAAGGTTCATAAGAACGTACAGGGCACATTTCTCCTACCCCATTTAAGAATGTCCATTTCTGATTGGTTCACGTGGCCTTGCGAGGGAGAATAGAAGTTTTACCCCGCCACGTGGGAAAAGCCTGCATCCAGTCAGTGAACTGTAAAGCAGTGGTTCGAATCGACTATAGTTAGTACCATGTTAATATAATACATGGTTTCAGCTTGTTTTGATGCTCTATTTACATAAAGTGATATTTAAACATTCGTTATGGTAAATACGGTGTAACAATGTGATGAAGAGTATGAGGGTTTTCTTCATCCCATTTCATCCATCGATGAGAATGGTGGTATCCTCTTTTGGTTCAAATCCAGATTTATCAAATACACAACAGGACTGTCGAAAAGCAGTGGAGTGTGACAGTGCCCAACACTGTTCTAATGATACCCGGAGCGTCGACTACCTTGGAGAACTTGTGCCCGAGAATGCCTGAGAATAGCAGAAGACTCGTCTCTACGCTAATTAACGAGCTAAAACACATACACAAAGACTTCGGTGAAAGAATGAGCTGTGGAACCAATTCCTGAATGATAGTCGTCGCACGAACAGTAGTCGAGAAAGTTGGCGTCATCGTGAATCGAGGGTCTGTGAGCAATGTAAACTGCATATTGTGACACAGTGGCCACAATAAAGAATAAAGAAGAACTTGACAGAAGGCTTCAGCGTCTCAACGAGCAGCTCCAAAGACAAGAGATTTCCGTAATGAGCTGTGCTCATCAGACTGTCTGCCTCGGTCATGGTGACCACATTACTGTACTTTATAACGTATTTGGTTTTCCTTCATGTCCGGAGCGTCGAACGCCATAGTGTTGACACCTGATTACCTCCTTACGTAATACCCGAAACATCGAATTTACAAAAAATTCAATTCAATTTTAGACAGCCCAGGCAAGTCGTTTGTTTAAGGAGTAAGAGGATTAGGAGGCATGGTCGACTAAATTTCTTTGTTTAACTAATCCCACGCGGCCTTCACCAATAGAGGGAATGATTTCTGTTCAGGTATGACATTGCTGTTCTCCATATGTCTCTATTTTCTCCACACATCTCCATGTTGTTGTATTTTTGTGTGTTTTGTAACTCTGATTGGGACTGGTGAACAAGCTTTACAGTACATCACCCATACAGCATATAATACAAAATATAAATGAAGCATGTGTCGTCATCCATATGAACCGTCATATAATAACATATGCATACATATCATCACATCAAATACATCTATCATATAAGTAAACATGAAAAATAGAATTATGGTTTGTTGTGTCTGACTAGCTCTTTGTAGAAACACTGAACATTTGTGAGAAGGTTTTTGACAAGTTAATTAGTTTCCTGTTAAAAAATTAAAAATGAAGCTTTGTGTTTTATGATAAAATCGTGGACGGATTCAACTATTTTCTGGTTTTCACAGTGAATAAGTTCTTTTCCGTTCACCGAAGTCATCAAAGACCACAGTGAGTTAAGGTCGATCTTCAAGCAGTAAAGAAGACCATGATAGCGTATGGAGTACGCGTGTCTTGGTCATCTCCGTTACCCCCTCCCCGAATCCACACCCCACCAGGGCGTGTAGGACTTGTCTCGGTGGATAAAAAGGGACTCCTATAACCCCATATACCCCTAATCACAATGCTATAATTTGTCGTTTTTGTGTATCCGGTTTTGTGTATTCTGTAATATTGTATAGTACTGGTGAAGTGTTAATCAAAGCAATATTTTGCTTGCTAAACGAACCACATTCTTTGAGAATCAAAATATGTTTTAAGCACATTTTGGAAAATTGAAATGCAACATGCACACAATAACTAAATTGGAAGGAATATCGTGTCGGACAAGGTTTTCCAGAGCACCTGCTCCTAAATGTCAATGTCTTTCAAAGACTAATATGTGCAGGTCTTACAAAAGGACAAAGCAGGTATGCTTAACAAAGTTCTTGCAAAGGAGGTTTATACACAACACCAAAACCAACCGGTCAGCTCGACGCCTTATAAAACAATCAATTCGAGATTTCCTTTGAATGTGAGATATTTGGCTGCGCGTCTTGCGCAATCAGTCTTTTTCATCCATATACACTCACGAACACCTGTTCATTTCAAAGTTGGCGTCCCCTAAGGACCTAATGTGATCCATGGATGAATTTTGTATATGACAAGTAAAATATACTTGAAAGTGGCAGCTGTTATACTCCAATAAACAAGACCAGCGGACGAGACATGACTTTTTCGGCGCAAATTGTCGTAGGCGGAAGAAACAGAAAGCGTCATCGTTCCGCTCAGTTTCCATTGTCTTTGCGAGTTATGCTGAGATACTCAACAAACTGAGATAAAAGTCAAAATGATGAAAAGGTGGAAATCAGTGTGTGGATTAGAACTTGAAAATCACTCATGAAGTCTCTGACAAAGTAATCTGTTCAGGTCATGATCATTTGGAAAAAAATACGAAAGTTCTATGGATATACAACTTCTTATAAGGTAAGCAGCATTTCGGCGTAGCTGTTAAACTCGTTATCAAGAAAGGGATATCTTACAGGTAGTCCTGTAAGTTAAACCTTTGTTTTGGGTCGAGGTCAAAATCGTTTGGTGTAGTGACAACGGTGTTGTTTTATGGGATTAGACACGGATTTTCTTTAAAAAAGTAAAATGTGTGTCCTCAGGAAACGAAATAAGACACGTGTCTTAGAGAGTTCAATCAGTGCCTTCAGTTAATAAAATGGGCTTTCAGTTCACTCCTTCCATTAGTAATGAGTTATTTAGTTTCTTGGTAAAATTGCTTGCAAGGTGAATGTTGAAAATGAATGTTTTCAGGATCATTTTAACAACTTCAGTTATGGCAATCAGTTATGGCTTCAGTAACGCTGCTATGCTTCACGTTTCGTCCTACTTATTTGACGGGAAGATACCGTTGTGTAAACAGCTATATGTTCATTTTGAGAACTGGTAAAAAGGGAGAATATATCTCGTGAAAATGAATTTTGAAAGACTGCAGATCAACAGTTCCAGTTGTCTCAACAACATAATTTCTAAAATACTTAGAGACCACAATCACGAAAGCCAAAGTAAATCTGTTCGAGTGTAGCAAAAATAGTGAAAATTTATTTAAAAAATAGAAAAGTAAACGCAAAGTCAATCTTGATTACATTACGTATTCCTCATAGCCCGATATAATGATTACACATTAATAGTATGGATACGTTAATCCATAGTTTAAACTAATCTCCTCAAGTAATCGGGACTGGATTGGCAAGCATAAACATACATATCAATGCCGCTCCATACCAATAATATAATTACATAACATACATGATAACAACACTTCATGTTCCGCTCGTCAAACGTCAGAATAAATTTACAGTTATCAAAGCAGACTAACAGGCCCACTAGCAGTAAAAAACAAAATAAAACAAAAACAAATAAATTCATAAATCCAAATGAATAGATGGAATACTAAAAACCACCAAAATATGCACACCCCCTTTAAAAAGGTAGAGTGCAATAGTGGCAAACCGGTAAAATATGTCAAGATTCAAACTCAAAACTATACAATCGTATTTTACTCGATAAATCAGAATGGTCTCATTGTCATAATGTGGGTAGTTACAGAATCGAAGCAAAATATTGTACATATATGTATCATGAAATAATAATTTGTCAACTGAATAACACATAAAAAATACTCTTATGATATGTATAACATCACATTTGAGTAAAAAAATGCATGCGTTGAGCTTGTTAGATGTTTTAAAGATTAATGGAATAGGTAGAAAAGCACACCCCCACTTGGGAACTTGGGAGCAGAGAGACGCCACGGTTCAGTGGTTACAGCTATAGGGCCTTCTGTGCTCTCTGCTCAATATATTAAGGGTGGTGATGTAGATGAAGGTTACGCAGGTAAAGTAGGTGATGTGGGTAGACTACGTCAACAGGCAGCTGTGCAGTCAACCAGTTAGTTTGTTGTTTTAACCTGTCTGACAATTGTTACGTCTGACCAGGGAGACAATAACAAGCTGATGTTAACACATGTGATCTAACGATAGTTTTGCGTTCTTTAGCATGTTTTGGAAGGGGTGGCCGTGGTGTATCATGCCGTGGTGTATCATTTATTCTTTCATTCATTCACATATGTACTTCTTTCTTTTATCATTTCTTTCATTCATTCACATATACTTCTTGCTCTTCATTCATTCATTCATTCATTCATTCATTGTAAGATTTCGACTGATACAGTAAACTGGCTGAAGTACTGTTAAACGCAGCCTAAGTTGCGATGGAGACGAATCAGGTCACTGTGTGCATTGGAGCATGAGAAGGCGCATACTAATTAGTACAAATGGTAAAGAAAACAAGCGAGTGACCTACCCCTGTTGTAGATTATTTCTGGTCTGACAAATAGGAGAATACCCCATAAAACCTCGGACGAAGAAAAGCCGGGACGGGCAAACAGGAATTACTAAAAATGGAGACCACACTATTAAAACGAAACATGCTAAACTGGGTAGGTACACTTAAAACTACTAGGTAGGTACATTTGGCGAATGTCAGCGGAATTGACAAGACATATTTCAATACAGTTTAAAGATCTCACAACACCGTTTATTAATGTGTCCCAGCATAGTCACTGGAGTTTGGTCACTCTTGATTAGGGCTTTCACAAATAACTTGAACTTCATAGATATAGGTTGAATTTTGTTATATTTATAGAATACCTAAATTCAAAAGAATCTCAAGGCTTAGTATTCTAAGTGTATTGTATATGTTGCTGGAAGTAAAGCTCTGTGTTCGGGACCCGTGAAGATCTGGAGTAGAAGAGGGCTTCAACAACCCATGCTTGCCATAAAAGGCGACTATGCGTGTCGTAAGAGGCGACTAACGGGATCGGGTGGTCAGGCTCGCTGACTTTTGCTGACACATGTCATCAGTTCCCAATTGTGCAGGTCGATGCTCATGCTGTTGATCACTGGATTGTCTGATCCAAACTCGATTATCTACAAACCGCCGCCATATTGCTGGGATATTGCTGAGTGCGACATAAAACTAAACTCACGAAATTAAACTGAATTTTCATTAGAATTTCATCTATTTTTAAACCATATGTTTGCAAAATAAAGAAAACGAGCAAACGAAAATATTTTCGTCCACGAGAGAGATTAGTCGAATTAAGACCGGAATGATTTCATTTGTTTTGTCGTGATACTTATAAACACACTTTCATTCATAAATTTTCAACCCCCAAGACAATAAAAAAACTATGAAAATTTAAGTGGAAATCAAGATTCTTGTATTTGTTACAAATTAGCAGAATTAAGTCAAAATGAGTTGGATTTTGTGCCATGATACTTACAAATATATCCTCATTCATTTACAAAATCCAAACCACAGGAAAAGATGTATTTTGAGTAAAAGTGATTATTCTGGCATATTTTTTTAAAAATCTTCCTGAACTCGCAAAAGTAAGTCAAAATCAGTTGAATTTTGTGTCATGATACTCATAATGGCACTTTCATACATTTACATCCTCCAAAACATTAAAAAGATGTATTTGGAGTGAAAAGGAAATATTTTCGCTCATGGGCCCAATGTTTTTCGCCCATGGGCGAGATGTTTTTGAAAATCGGTCTCAATTAGCAGAATTAAGTCATAATGAGTTCGATTTTGTGCCATGATACTCATATATATATATCCTCATTCATTTACAACCTCCAAACCACAGGAAAAGATGTATTTTTAGTGAAGGCAAATATTCTCGCCCATGGGCCAAAATGTCTTTCTCCCATGAGCGAGAGTTTTCAAAATTGCTCTCATTTAGAGGAATTAAGTCAAAATGAGTTGAAATTTCTGTCATGATACTCATAAATGTACTTTCATTCATTTACATCCTCCAAATATTGGAAAAGATGTGTTTGGGGTAAAAGGAAATATTCTCGCCCATGGGCCAAAATGTTTTTCGCCCATGGGTGAGATTTTGTTAAATAGCTCTAAATTAACGGAATGAATTCAAAATGAGTTGCATTTTGTGACATGATACTTATTAACATACTTTCATCCATTCACATCCTCCAAAACATGGGAAAAGGTGTATTTTGAGTAAAAGTAACTATTCTCATCCATGGGCCAAATGGTTTTCGCCCATGGGCGAGGCGTTTTGAAAAATCACTCTTAATAAGCTGAATTAAGTCAAAATAAGCTTAATTTCGTGTCAAGACACTAATAAATACACGTTCATTTATTGAAAAACTGCAAAGCCTGGAAAAAAACACGTAGTTTCAATGAAATTAATTATTCTCGTCCATGGGCCAATATGTTTTTCACCCATGGGCGAGATTTTTGAAAATCGCTGTCAGTTAGCAGAGTCAAGTCACAACAAGCTGAAATTTGTGTCATGATACTTATTAACATTTTTTCATTCATTTACAACCTCCAAAACATTTATTCTGGATGAAATGAAACACTTTCGCCCATGGGCCTGCCCATGGGCCTACCCATTGGCCACTGTTCGCCCATGGGCGTGCCCATGGGCGAGCGAGTTTAAATTTTGAGTTTTCGAAAAATTTTTTTTTCATTTTTTCATCCTTAGCACACATACATAACAGCAGCCTGTTTAATTTTGCGAAATCCCTTGTGAGAGAGTGGCCACAGTGCTGAGAGTTTCTGGACTTTTGTGAGTCTAGAATTAAATTGTGACGTGTTAAATACAATAATTATTGACTGGTGCATTACATTTCATCCGAAAATGTTAACTTTTGAAAACTGTTAACTTGTTTTAATGCTCTTTTTGGGAGTTGAATCACATTTTAGGAACTACCAAACAATTGACTTGTCCAAGACCAACGCTTTTGTCTGGTTACATGTGTTTTTCTCGATGGAAACAAGCAATTCCCTTTATACTGAACCTGAAGAAATCTAGACTTGCTTCATTTAGGGCTTTAGAAAGAAAGGATTAGGCAGAATGGGAAGTATTGCAGTTCAGGGACTCTGAGACAGACTACGCTACACCAACAGGAAAGCTCATTGGAGTTTGTTCTCCCGGGTTACCGATGCTTGTTTCAGGGCGAATTCAACAATACTTAGTGTATATACCACATTACAATTATGCATGCATTTCCAACCAGTAGATTTATTTACCTACAAAATGAGACATGCATAAAAACCGAAGTCGTATTTTCAACTGGTCTTTGAAATCTACAAATCGCGATTTCTCCTTTCCGACCAAAATCCTTGCTCAGAATTTGTACCGTTAACGTAAATATTTTCTTGTTTATTTCATCGTATACTGAAACGATTTGCGCCAAAGCATGTTGAATTGATGGCACCTGTCAGTGCACCAGTCGCCATTCCTTCGGAGACACTTGCACCTAACTGTCATGATGAGTCTACGTACATTTATACATCGGAAACAGCACCCCTTTTCTCTTGTGTAGTGTTAGGACCCCTTCAGTGACAGTATATATCTTGATACCAATATATTGTGTTGTGTTAAGGGTGTGAAGGTGTGAATCTATATCAACAACATCGCCGTTAATGTTTTGTAGCTTGTACAAACCTACATACGCTATATATATATAATAATTAATCGTTTTAGTATTGCAAAGGTAGAGTTTGTTGTTGTTGAAAATGATCTTAAGGAGTTAGATTGTTTTTATTGGCTTTGCAATATTTATAGTGCAGGGCAATGGAAAAAAAGAATGTACTTATCGTCTTTTGAAACATTTTTCACAGGTTGGATATTATTTTCAAATAATTCTACATAGATCACATCGTATCTAGTAAATTCCGCTGTTGTACTTGGCCATTAGAGGTCGAACTGGGTAGATATCCCCGTCCGAAGTCACCTCTTGGTGAAATGGTTTGTACTCATATTGTAGCAATATTGTTGATGACGAATTAACATTTTGTGCTTAACTGTGATCTCAGATCTTATCTTGGGAAAGAACTAACCAGCGTCCATCCTTTATTCCCATCCATATCAGCAGTAGGCAAAATGGTATTCTTACTTACAAATAATCAGTAAGTATAAAGCCCCTTGCCGCACTCCTCCATACTATGTCAAGGTGAAGACCTATTTCGTTAGAGTAGTTTACGTTATTATTATCAGTCATGTCTGCATTCATTTACCACCATGTTTGCTATTTTCATAGTTCATACTCTTTAGTGCAAGAACGGGAATATGTGTTTGTTTGTTTGTTTGTGTGTGTGTGTGTGTGTGTGTGTGTGTGTGTGTGTGTGTGTGTGTATGTGTGTGTGCTTGCTTGCTTGCGTGCCTGCGTGCCTGCGTGTGTTGAGGAATAAAATACACTGACGACAAACATACATTTTATATTAATCGTTTTAGCATTAGTATTTCGTCAGGTTTTGATAAGCATGTCCACTTTCTATGCTTTAATAGAATTTACCTCGATTTACATCGGGGAGGCTCCCCGTGACCAGAGTTTGAAGGAGTCCAAGATAGTTCAGTCTCATTCTGCATCTTAAAGGGGGCGTTTATGGTTCCATTAAATCAAACAACCGAATACAATTTACGCATATTTCGTATCGGAGTCATCTCGATGCTCCAGGTAATCGATAGAGACAATCTCTCATTAATAGTGAAATGGCCTTTTGAGCTGGGCCTTTTGACCCTCCTTATTCTGGCCAACCTGAGATTTCTATTGTTGCTGTTGAATAATTATATATTTAAAGAGAATAGTCTCATATATCCAGTGCAGCGTATCGCACGGTAACCGTAAGTTAGTAGCTCTTTAAAATTATACGAGATAACGCTATTCGGTTTATGCTTTATAAGACGGACACTGTCGGTGATTCTCCACACTCGGATCTCATCTCCAAACTGAACCACCTGTTGGAGCCAAGATGAAGGTAAGCTGCAGTTGCTTCCTATTTCAATAGTGCTCTCAGTACTCCGGTTTCTAATGTGTTAGGGCCAGGGTTTTCAGATACACATAGAACTGTTACGACAACTGTGTGTGAGTGTGTGTGCCTCTCTCTCTGTGTGTGTGAGAGGGAGAGAGAGAAAAAAAGAGAGAGAGAGACAGACAGACAAAGAGAGAGACAGACAGAGAGAGAGGGTGAGAGATGTCGTAGTTTTGAAATGTCTAAAACCCATTATTTATCTGAAACCAGTGTTCGAATGTTACATACAACTTAATGCAACTTCAATATTCATAATCGTAATACATTAGCGTATTTCTTAACATGAGGGATGGTTGGATAGCCCAGAGGTTCAAGCGTTTCTTCGTCACACCAAAGACCCCTTGTTCTATTTCCTACATGGATACAATGTGTGAAGCGAAATAATCATACGTATTGTTAAAGTAATACTTGAATGTGGAAATCGTAGTTTTATACTTTCAATTGTTGACAAGCCCCTCAAACAGATATTTACAGATACAGCAAGTGTGTATATTCTGTTTTCAGTGTTTATCCATTGCCGTCATCGCCATCTGTGTGGTTGCTGCCACATGCGACTACTTCGACAATTATGGCGCTGCCGCCAACAACGGCCACCTGTCAGCCGGTGTGAACAACTACGGGAAGGGACAATACGCTACCCACAACACTGACCAGAAATACAACACATACGACAACGCCGCCAACAACTACAACAAAGCCGCCAACAACTACGCCAGCCACGGCAACAACTACTACAAAGCAGCTGATCAAGCCGGCGCCAAGGGAGACGCTGCCTCCAACTACTACGGAAACAAGGCCGCCGCCCACGCCAATAACGTTCACGGTGACGCAGGACACGCCAACAAAGCCGGTTACCACGACGCCGCCGCCAACCACTACGCCAGGAAAGACAACGCCGCAAGAGCTGCTGCTTACAATAACCACGCCAACAACAACTACTACAACAAGGGTGATGTTTTCAACACCGACGTCAAGTACGGCTTCGATAAGAAATACAACAAGAACTCCAACGAGGGTGGCGACTATGAAATACTTGACACAAGCAGCGCTCACAACCTCGCCGACTACCGTGATCACAGTGGAGCCTCCAACTACGCCAGCCGCGACCACGCCAACAAGAAATACGCCGCCGATGCCGCACACGCTCAGAAGGGCAATGGGTACGGATATGGAGCTGCAACAAAGCAATACGGAAACGGTAAATACGGTGCCGCAAACAGCCACGCTGCCAACAACGGTGCTTCCAACCACGCCGCTGCTGCCAAGTTGAGCGAAGCTGCTGGAAGCAACAAATACTACGACAACGCTCATGATGCTTCCAAAGATCAGTACGACAACTTCGCCAAGAAGAACGCCGTCTACGACAGAAACAGCGTCGCTAACGCCGCTGCACAAGCCGCACGCGATCTCGCTGGCCACGGCAACCACGGCGTCTACGGAACACGCGGATACTCTGGCGTCGTAGGCATTGGAAACGGTTACGGGAACAACTACGGTAACGGTTACGGCAAAGGTCAGCAATATGGTCAACAGTACGGTCAGAACGGACATGGTCTGTACGACATTGCCGCCCGTGGTCAACACGCCAACCATTATGATTCCGCTGCCAATGCTGCCAATGTCAGGAATGGTAAATATGGATCTCACCTGAATGACTACCAGAGAAACAATGCCGGCGCTGCCTACCACAGGAACGGTTACAACAACGCTCAAGGCAACGACTACTACAAATCCGGTGCTGCTGCTGACAAGAACAACGCCTACAGATCCAACACTGATGCTGCTGCATCTGACAGACACGGATACGACCGTGCCGGTGCCGATGCTGCCAACCTATACAATGCCCAAGCTGCTGCCACCGACAATGCCAACTCTGCCTATGCCAAGGACAACTACAGACGCAATTACAATGATGCTGCCAAGAAACATCATCTGGTCAAGAAGTTCCACCACCAGAACAACGCCGGCGGTAGCAACTACGAACGCCTCAACTTCAACAGGAAGGACTACAAGGATAACTTTGCCCAGAACGCTAACGCTGCCCACTCTAATGCCAACAACTACGCTCAGAGGTATTACAACGACGCCGCCAAAGCAGCAGCCAACAACAACGACAGGTACGCCGCCAACAACGCCGATAATGCTTACAAATACAATGACGTCGCTCAGGCTGCCAACGGCAACGCTGCTAAGAAATCTAACTACTACAGCCAGGACAGAGCTAAAGCTGCCGGAGATAGCAATAATGCCGCTGCTTCGAAATACAACGACTACAACAACGCTGCTGCTGCCCGCGCCAACGTCCTCAACAACTACGCCCACAACAACTATGGCTCCAACGCCCGTGCACATTCTAACGGTCACGGCGCTGCTACCAGCCACGCCGCCGCCGTCCAACACGGTACCCCCTACAACAACGGCTTTGGTGTCGGTCATGGAGTTGGTGTCGGTCATGGAGTCGGTGTCGGAAAGGGAGTCGGAGGGTTCGGAGTCGGAAATGGCGTCGTCGGCGTTGGATTTGGCCGTGGTCTTGCTGGTGGTTTCGGAAGCGCTAAGAGCGGCTACCAGTATTACTAAACATAAACATAAGCCATAGATTTATTGGGATCACCGGGTTGATGGATGCTTTTTCACCATTTTATACTGTTTGATACCTTTACGTACTTCTCCGAAAACGTGTGTTGTCCTTTCCTTTTGTAAATATACTTTCGTGAAGTTTCGTGCTAAGGATTTCTATTTCGTTGTGACCAAATCCAGCACCTTTTCTCCGACAGTTTGCCAATAACACTTTTCGACCTTTTCAACTGTGGTGTCACATCTTTCGTGTTTGTTGAAATTGGCTCATTTCAAGGAGTGATGCAGATCTCTCTGTCATGTGTTGTCCTGCTTGTCTGAATAAATAATTCTTGAACATGATCGTGCCGTCTGTTTTCTGTCATGTACCTAGATGTCGATTGAGGTTTGTTGGTTAAACTTGGATCATACCAAAATATACCTAATTTATTTAGACTCAATAAGCAGATTCATTGAACATTTACCGTACATTCTGACATACTGGAAATGTTGATTTTTTATTCGACCATCTGCCTCCACTGTGATTTAGTACGAGGCTATTTTGTGAAATCCTTTACTGAAAGGAGAAAGTAACGGTCAAATGCTGGCAATGATCATATTTTGATGGGTAGGATTCTCGGCAGAATAAAAGCGAACCCATATATCTGTTGGGGACCGTACCTATGAATATGCAAATAACGAACATCATTCGGGTGCATTGTTTATATACAAACGTGACATCACCATTGTCAACTTGTTGTTGAGTTTGAATTAATCATGGAAATCGGAAACATTTTTTTCTCCGCTATTTTGTCTCTTATGCCAAACGCATTGTGTTTTGTCAGACAGTTTCAACACATTTTTGGGATGAGTGGCTTTTGTCATTGTGTCCGCTAATCTGTACTGGAAATATACCAAACAGACCTACTTTGGAAAATTAACATAATATTACATATCTATAGTTTGTTCAGCTTGGCCTCGTCAAGTCAATACTAATGCGTTGTGTGACCGTGTCTCATTTGGTTGGTTCTATTATTGTGAAGGGGTGTACATTTGTCAGCTGATTGTCAACACGACATGTTTTACATTCTCTGGTGCCCTTTCAATCGAAGTTAACTCGACCTGCCGTTTGTGGCAGTTGATCTACCGGGACATGCCTATGTAGAGTAGTTCAGGTCAGTCTGAACAAGCTAGCTGTGACGCATGTAAGCTTGTGATATCTTTGGAATCTTACAAACGGCTCAACATGCAGTGACACAATCATATTTCTAATCACCGAAACCTCACATGAAAGCATGCAGAATCCGGGCACTAATATACATTATGTGATTTTTTCACAATTGCATGCTGAAAAAGAAAGGATAATTGTATTTTGGCATATTTCTTTTCTATCAAAAGTCTGTTTGAGTTTCTTTTCATCATTCGATTCATTTCGCCTGACATACTTCTATAATTGTAAGTTTTACCGCCTTCATTATTCATACTTCACTATGGGATTTTAATGACATGCTCTAAACTCACCGGTAACAGCGACCTCTAGTTAGAACCTTAAGTATGTAGATTTTATTTCACGGATGTTAAGGTTCGATTGTTTAATTGCCATAAAAGTGACAATGACCAAGGGATATTAGTGCACGTGAACTTCTAGAGTTACTTGTCACCGTTCGTTCGAGCGCACATAGTGTCTTGAGAAGACATGCACCACCAGTACACGTGCATGTCTATACGCGGGCTTCCGCACAGGATGTAATAACAATAATATGTCGAAACGTTTCAGTCGACAAATCCTGATGAAACGAAACGAAAAAACCTATGCATTGAGTCTGTCTTATACAATAAATTAGGAGTTGTGATTTGGAGAAGACTGATGAATTTAGCAAATGGACCAGACCAATCTCCAAGTTAGTCAGGTGCAAATTAGTTCAGCTGAGTACAGATAAAGCACAAAAAATATTTAAAAAATGTTCCAAGTAGTAGTTCCTTCATTCTAATATGAGAGTTTTGTTCAAACACACCACGGCCTGGTCGGTTGTGATTGAACGATGACTTGTCGAGGGAGTAGCGACCAGGTCGTGATGTACTTGGAGCAAGCCAGGATGACTGAATGAAGTAATTGCTTTGTACCATACCCTACATCCTGCATTCAAATTTCGAGATCTGCGCGGGAGTTGTAAAAATATAAAATCATTATGTTTGAGATTGCCGCCATGTCCAGTCGCGAGTTGGATAATACTTTAAACGACATTACACTGTCACAAATACTTGACGAAGTTGAATGTGCTAAATTCTGGGATGATACAATCGATGAATTCACGCTCTCATAGGCTGCCAGTGTAATGGAAACTAAGTCTACCGTGTTAGAGGGATTGACCCAGTTATTCGTGTGGAATGTGCAAGATTTACCAGAACTGTATTTTATAATAATCATCGACTGTTCCAAGAAAATGTTAAAAGTAGCCTACTTTAAAAAGTTGAATATTATTTTATGACTGATTCAAACGTTTAATGATGTACTTGTCACAGTGTTTCCGACAAAGCTGTCATTATTTTCATTAAAAGAATAAAACAAATATTGGGTGTCTTTGTAGAAGGTTTACATCCATTTGAGGCAACACAGTAATATTTGTCAAACGTAAGCGTGGCTAAACTTGCAAACAGCAAATCAGAGAGTTGATATCGAAGACAGCACAAACCATAATGTAACTACATAAACCTGAAGTGTGCTTCTCACTATATGTTAGGTCATCTCTTGTTTTCCCAGAATAACCACATTTGAGTTTCTGTTTTGGAGGGACATTTTGTACTTTTCGCTAGAAAGATCTCTTCCCAGGTTTTACTTTTCGTTAATAAGACCGCTTATCAGGTTTTACTTTTCTTAACTTTATATGAATATCGACATTCAAATGATACATGAGTGTTTGAAATCAATTGAAAAATATCGTTCATAATTAAACTCAAAATACAAATGTTTTCCCAAGAGAGATTGGAATCCCAAGTTTCTGACTCGTAGGCAGACATTCTACCGCACGGCCACTGGGCCGACGAAGGTTAAATTATCTACTTATAGTTACTGTGATTAAATTGATTTTACGCGCGCTTCAGTTATTGTTATGTAGCTTCATCAAATGATAATCTACACTGTAATTACCCATGATTGACGGTATGTATGTTAGAGAAAACACTCCTCATCGGTTTTGGAAATCCCTCCCTCTCCGGTTTTACATTGTCTAGCAAAACCTCGGAGGCGTGTTTTCCCCTATACATACAAACATCATGACTAAGATCAAAGGGGCCGCAGTCGGAGCATGAAACAATGTATGTTTGACACGATTATAAAGTGTTTGGGCGACTCCATATCATCATAGGTGCAACCAAGGAGGCCAGGTAAGATTCTGAATTAGCATGGGACGCGATCTGAGGTGATAAATACACACCAACGCACATTTCATTTACGTCATATCTTGTGTATCCCTCTCAGAATTTCAGCGATATGTCTCAGTAAAATCGAAGTAGCTGTGCTTGGTGTATGCAGTCTTATGCTACTGGTTATGATCTGGTACATGGACGTCTCATTAGGAGTTAGATGGCGCTACCTGGAAAACTTTTAATATTCCAGCTATGTGTCGACACACTTTATTTACGTGTATATGTCACTCAGTCAAAAGAACAGGGGTCATAACAGAGTATTTCTTTTCATAAGAACACGGTGATTGAAAAAACAACAGTATTTTCAATCAATCTACTGCTAACAGTTGACAATAGCTGGTTAAATTTGTTATTTGAATTTCGTGAAATAACTGGGCATGTTTTTTTTAGCTTATAACAGTACTATACTGATAACAAATTAGTAGAACATGGTATTCGTCTTCTGTTTTTATATTAACCTGACAATATTTTCTCCTTTTAGGATTGTAGGATTGTCATGAATTTTCACAATTTTACATGTCACTCATCTACGAACCAATCTTTGCTTCATCTTAAATAAACAACTGTAAGAAATGCGATATCTATCTTCATGCACGTCAATCCTGTTAAGGTGTGGGAATACATTCTATAGTAAGGGCGGCGGGACAGAGTAATGATAAAAGCGTTCGCTCGTCATGCGATTCCCATCATGGGTACAATGTGTGAAGTCCGTTTCTGGTGTCCGCCTTGATATTGCTGTAATACTGCTAAAAGCGGTGTAAAACTAAACTCATTCACTCACCAGATTTTCAGGTGGAGAATTTTGTCTGAAATGATGTGTAATTATCCATTACACTTGAGTAGGTATATATTACTACTACTGCTGCTGCTGCCGCCGCCACCTCCACCACTACCACTGCTGCTGCTGCTGCTGCTACTACTACTGCTGCTGCTACTACTACTACTACTCCTCCTACTACTACTACTCCTCCTCCTCCTACTACTACTACTACTGCTGCTGCTGCCGCCGCCACCTCCACCACTATCACTACTGCTGCTGCTGCTACTACTACTACTACTACTACTACTACTACTACTACTGCTGCTGCTGCCGCCGCCACCTCCACCACTATCACTACTGCTGCTGCTGCTACTATTACTGCTGCTGCTGCTACTACTCTTACTACTACTACTACTGCTGCTGCTGCTGCTGCTACTACTACTACTACGACTACTACTGACCCGTGAAGGTCCAGGGTAAAATAAGCCTTCAGTAGCCCAATCTTGCCATAAAAAGCGACTATGCTTGTCCTAAGAGGTAACTGGCGGGGTCGGGTGGTATGGTGGTCGGGTGGTTTGACACAAGTCATCGGTTCCCAACTGTGCAGATCGAAGCACATACTGTTGAACACTGGGGTGTCTGGTCCAGACCGCCGCCATATAGCTGGAATATTGCTGAGTGCGGGCATAAAACATACCTCACTCACTCACTCACTCACTACTACTACTGCTGCTGCTCCTGCTCCTGCTCCTGCTCTAGCTCCTCCTCCTCCTCCTCCTCCTCCTACTACTACTACTACTCTCTATCACTATTAGAGACAAATAACACAGGGCCTTTGGTCTCTCTCTCTCTCTCTCTCTCTCTCTCTCTCTCTCTGTCTCCCCCTTCCTCCCTCTGACGAGAAGCCCCAAGCACTGACACACTACATTTTACGATATAATTACCTATAGCTTAGATGAATGCGAAGCGGTTTATTAGAATGAAAGGAACACTATTAATTGAAATAATAAAACATCCATCAAAACGTTTAAATGCACATCGTGCCCAGCCAATTATACGCATGGGGGAGGAAACAGTTATTGAAAATCAGTCGACCAGAACGAAGTGTGATTCTAACGGTAGGCAGTGGACACTTAGGACCATGTGAAGCATCAAATGAGGTCTCTCCAATGTTGCATGATGTAGAAACATTAAAACATGAAGGGGCCATAAAACGCTTAGTTTGTGCGTTAATCCAGTGGGTGTCCAAGTACTTCAGTTCAGTTTTCGTGGAGACGTTGGTACTTTAGTCTTTGATTCTTGTGTTGTTTCGTAGTGCAGCTCAAGCGTTAGGTCCTTTTACTTATTTTGATCCCGTTTGTCAAAGTCCAGAGAAGTTTGGATTGGAGTATTTCCAAGAACTGTTCCAACCTTCTCTCAGATATATTGTCCCATCTGTCATGTAGCGTCTTGTAACTTTAAAGTTTGAACATGCAAATCGATACAAATAATGCACTAACCGCCCCCTATGGTTCAAAGGCTTTGCCCAAATATGTACGATACAGAACATCGCTAAAATATGAAACCATATGAAACGGCAATGTGATTCGATGTCTGTTCATACACGAAAATCAGAATTCGTCGGACAGCTGTGATTGGATGATTTTGTATGAGATTTTTAGTTTTTGAATACACATCCTTGTAATAATTACAACTATTTATATCTTTTAACATTTTGTGCTGTCCTTCTTAAAGAGGAGTTTTATGCTGACTATGATCACCGGTATTTTCTAGCGCCTGAAATTTTGTGCGGAACTGGGGATGGTCTGTTTAGATTTCTGTGTTCGGAAATTTGGCTGGTTGTGGTTGTCATTTATATTTTTTATCGATACTTTTCAGGCCTTTGTATGCACACATAATTACTTAATAGCTCTTGGTGACATGGTTAATTTTCAAAAACATGTAAGGTTAGTATAGTAATGGGGAAAATATTTGTTATTGTGTAACCTGTACTATGATTGCAACACACCACTCTCATTAGAAGTCTCTCAGTAGCAACTATTCAGCTGTCTGAGAACCGAGTGTGGAACTATTGTCTGTGTATGACATGGGTTATTAGACGTGTGGAACCCCGTGGGTTTATGATATAACATGTGTGGTAATTTTTGCCCAGTAATGTATCTATAAATATACCTCTTTATGTAAGCTGAGTAAAACAGAAAATAGCATTTTAAAGAATTATTTATTCAGATAAGCAGGGCAACACATGGCTGGGAGATCTACACTCACTCCCTGAAAATAGTGAATGTCTCTCATCATAAAAGATGTACCACCAGAGACTAAAGGGTCGAAACACCTTAACTGGCAAACTGCAGAAGAAAAATAGCTTGATTTGGTCACCTCGAGATTGTAGTTCTTATGAAAATATTTCTTTAAGGTTTCATGGAAAATATATTTACAAAAGGAACGATAAACAGCGCACGTGTTTATGGAGAAGTAAGTAAACCGTATAAAATAGTAAAAAAGCATCCATTAACCCGGTGATCCCAATAAATCTATGGCTTATGTTTATGTTTAGTAATACTGGTAGCCGCTCTTAGCGCCGAAACCACCAGCAAGACCACGGCCAAATCCAACGCCGACGACGCCATTTCCGACTCCGAACCCTCCGACTCCCTTTCCGACACCGACTCCATGACCGACACCAACTCCATGACCGACACCAAAGCCGTTGTTGTAGGGGGTACCGTGTTGGACGGCGGCGGCGTGGCTGGTAGCAGCGCCGTGACCGTTAGAATGTGCACGGGCGTTGGAGCCATAGTTGTTGTGGGCGTAGTTGTTGAGGACGTTGGCGCGGGCAGCAGCAGCGTTGTTGTAGTCGTTGTATTTCGAAGCAGCGGCATTATTGCTATCTCCGGCAGCTTTAGCTCCGTCCTGACTGTAGTAGTTAGATTTCTTAGCAGCGTTGCCGTTGGCAGCCTGAGCGACGTCATTGTATTTGTAAGCATTATCGGCGTTGTTGGCGGCGTACCTGTCGTTGTTGTTGGCTGCTGCTTTGGCGGCGTCGTTGTAATACCTCTGAGCGTAGTTGTTGGCATTAGAGTGGGCAGCGTTAGCGTTCTGGGCAAAGTTATCCTTGTAGTCCTTCCTGTTGAAGTTGAGGCGTTCGTAGTTGCTACCGCCGGCGTTGTTCTGGTGGTGGAACTTCTTGACCAGATGATGTTTCTTGGCAGCATCATTGTAATTGCGTCTGTAGTTGTCCTTGGCATAGGCAGAGTTGGCATTGTCGGTGGCAGCAGCTTGGGCATTGTATAGGTTGGCAGCATCGGCACCGGCACGGTCGTATCCGTGTCTGTCGGATGCAGCAGCATCAACGTTGGATCTGTAGGCGTTGTTCTTGTCAGCAGCAGCACCGGATTTGTAGTAGTCGTTGCCTTGAGCGTTGTTGTAACCGTTCCTGTGGTAGGCAGCGCCGGCATTGTTTCTCTGGTAGTCATTCAGGTGAGATCCATATTTACCATTCCTGACATTGGCAGCATTGGCAGCGGAATCATAATGGTTGGCGTGTTGACCACGGGCGGCAATGTCGTACAGACCATGTCCGTTCTGACCGTACTGTTGACCATATTGCTGACCTTTGCCGTAACCGTTACCGTTACCGTAGTTGTTCCCGTAACCGTTTCCAATGCCTACGACGCCAGAGTATCCGCGTGTTCCGTAGACGCCGTGGTTGCCGTGGCCAGCGAGATCGCGTGCGGCTTGTGCAGCGGCGTTAGCGACGCTGTTTCTGTCGTAGACGGCGTTCTTCTTGGCGAAGTTGTCGTACTGATCTTTGGAAGCATCATGAGCGTTGTCGTAGTATTTGTTGCTTCCAGCAGCTTCGCTCAGCTTGGCAGCAGCGGCGTGGTTGGAAGCACCGTTGTTGGCAGCGTGGCTGTTTGCGGCACCGTATTTACCGTTTCCGTATTGCTTTGTTGCAGCTCCATATCCGTACCCATTGCCCTTCTGAGCGTGTGCGGCATCGGCGGCGTATTTCTTGTTGGCGTGGTCGCGGCTGGCGTAGTTGGAGGCTCCACTGTGATCACGGTAGTCGGCGAGGTTGTGAGCGCTGCTTGTGTCAAGTATTTCATAGTCGCCACCCTCGTTGGAGTTCTTGTTGTATTTCTTATCGAAGCCGTACTTGACGTCGGTGTTGAAAACATCACCCTTGTTGTAGTAGTTGTTGTTGGCGTGGTTATTGTAAGCAGCAGCTCTTGCGGCGTTGTCTTTCCTGGCGTAGTGGTTGGCGGCGGCGTCGTGGTAACCGGCTTTGTTGGCGTGTCCTGCGTCACCGTAAACGTTATTGGCGTGGGCGGCGGCCTTGTTTCCGTAGTAGTTGGAGGCAGCGTCTCCCTTGGCGCCGGCTTGATCAGCTGCTTTGTAGTAGTTGTTGCCGTGGCTGGCGTAGTTGTTGGCGGCTTTGTTGTAGTTGTTGGCGGCGTTGTCGTATGTGTTGTATTTCTGGTCAGTGTTGTGGGTAGCGTATTGTCCCTTCCCGTAGTTGTTCACACCGGCTGACAGGTGGCCGTTGTTGGCGGCAGCGCCATAATTGTCGAAGTAGTCGCATGTGGCAGCAACCACACAGATGGCGATGACGGCAATGGATAAACACTGAAAACAGCAAATCATCGGTATAAACACAGTTGCTTTAACTTTGAATATTTGTTTGAGTGGTTCTCAGAATCTGCAAGGATTTATTTCAAATTTCTATTTTCAGGCATCACCTTACAAAAGCCGCTCATGCGTATTTCGCCTTCGTTCAAAATAATCAACGTTTATAGTTTGGAGAGAGATACCTTTGATATGTATTTTGACACTGATTGAACTGTCGAAATAGGATGCAGGGTGTTTCAACTGCAACTTACCTTCATCTTGACTCCCACAGGTGTTTCTGTCTGGAGTTGAGATCCGAGTGTGGAGACTCACCGGCTGTGTCTGTCTTTTAAAGCACAAACGAATTCCCATTAAACTTCATGAGAAGCCTATGCGATACCTATGCGATCCGCTACGCGGGACACTCAAGGCTGTCCTCGTAAAGTTCTAATTATTCAGCAACAACATCACATGCCTTTGAATATGAGCTTTGGAATAGCGGATGACCCATTTCCTAATGAAATATAAATATTGACACCAAAAATACTCCTCGCCGGGAAAAAAAAAAAAATAAAATAAAATAAAAATTAAAAAAATAAAAAATAAATAAATAAATAAATAAGTATTAAAACGAAACACACTATAGAAATAAATAAAATGCAAATAAAAATTATAAAAATCATTAACTCCTCACTACCCGTCCCTCACTACTTCCTCTACTCCGACCCCAATATCTGTTTCTACACTTACGTCTACCTCTAATTCTGTCGCTGTCCCTCAACTTCTCTTCTACTTCTTCCTCTAACTCTAAACTCTACTTCTTCCTCTAACTCTAAACCTCATTTACTTCTACCTCATCCCCCAACGTCTCTGATTCTCCTGTTTAAACCAGATTGCATTTTTCCTTGTGTTTCATTTGGTAGGCGTTAGTAGAAAGAAACGATTCAGATTTGATACAATGGAAGCTGTCAAAACCGGCATCTTTCCAATCCGGCATGTTGTCTACACTGGTGTAAAATCTCAGTCCCGTCTGTGATTTGTACATTTATCATCATCTCTACCATCCGGCACATTGACAAAACCGGATTATTTCTTCAGTCCCAATGAGTGCCGGTTTAGACAACTTCCACTGTATGCTTTGTGTTACAACCGGAATAGGTACAATTAAGACAGTAACATGTCTGATGTCTGATGTCTGATGTAATGTGTTGTGTATATCACTTCTCCCTGTACAACCAAGCAGACATAGGCCAAATACGAGTGTAACTATCTGTGCAAACATGCAGTTTTATAACCAGTGGCTGTAGTACATCAATGTTGATTCGGCTTGTGTTTTCGGCTTGAGTTTTTCCTCAGAGGGGTTTGTGGTATCGTAACTAATTAGGGAGCCCGGGCGTATAATAAAATCGTGGGCGAAGTGTATTCTGGTGTTTTGTATGCTTTTCCTGAGGTACTTTGTATTATGATTTAAACAACTTTTACTGTTACTAGAGTCGGTTATAATTGGTGTATTTGCCTACATATTTCTGGACGGTTTATCTCAGCGGTTGTTCAACTGGCTATTGTTATGTTTATTTCCCTTTGGTGCATTCAGGGTACACAACTGCTTTGGATGATGAATGCCTTTCGCTTTGAAGGCAAATCTGATGCATGCACACCCGCAGGACTGAATAAACTCAATTAATGTTATCGTCAAAACCCTGATTCAAGACATCTGTCCGTGCAAAAGTGTCTACTTAAAGTATATACAGAGGGCCGAAGGGGTAGCCTAGTGCTCAAGCTTGGTTCGTCACGCAGAAGACCCGGGTTCGATCCCAACATGGGTACAACGTGTGAAGCCCATTTTTAGCTTCCATCATTGCTCTTTCACTCACTCAATTAAAATGGTTATTCTTGTAAACTGTATTAACGAAGTAGTTATGCATACACAATATCCCGATACACACACACACATACGCACACGCATACGCACACACACACACATTGGTAAATTGAAGCATCCTGACTTAAATACTGAATTTCAAAAGAAACGTCAACATCACAAATGTTTGGAAGTACACTGAATAAAACAAAAAAATGGGTGAAGTGGGGTGTTCGATGCTCAGATGATTACCCTCATCGGTTTGTGTGTTCGGACAATAACATAGTGACTGCTAATGCCTGCTACTGAAACGTCATTTCCCATGGCTCTGAAGTGACGTTACCAAATGGCGCAGTCTAACATAGTCTTATTTACATTATTCACAAAACAGGTCCAGTTACGAATAAAGAACATTTGTGAGTTCACTATGTGCTGCATTGCGCTGCCATACAAATCTAACGGACAAGGTGGTTTCCAAACTCAAGGAGTGCAAATCAAAGATGTTTCAATGTTTATGTTTATCACATTCTGACAGGTCATTTCACCAGTCGACATTAAATTTTTGTTAACACGTACCGGTCAAACGTTAGCTGCTAAATATAGTCTTGCATAATAATGTGCCTCCCTATCGCATACCAACATCGATGTTTGTAAAATAAACTCGAACGAATAAATTGTCTCATTTCGCCCAAGTACCCCAGCTGCATAATTTAGGTCGGCATAGCCGTTATTGGCTTAACACAAAAGAACTGTCACTGAATTATCCTTTCTTTCATGGCGAAGATGAATGCATGGCACGTTTTATGTTTAACAACTTCTTGTTGGTAATTCATTCTTTTATATATTTTGAATTATTTATTTTCAAAGAACAACGATAAGAAACGAACAAAAGAAGTTGTTGTCCATTAAATATATCATGTATACTTGTTCGTCCAACTTCTAAAGGCCTGCAGGGATTTCAACAGGAAGACTCTTTTTGACGAAGAGCTCATCATGTTGTGCCATGAATAAAACAGTGTTGACATACAAACACTATATACGTTGTTACAGTGCCACTGTTGAGTACATACATCACAAGGCGATTAGGTGCCTGACCCTGAGGGTACGGGTTCGAATCCCGGATGGGACTCAACCCAAGAAAGTACTAGAATTTGTACTTTACTGACAAAATGAAATCCCAAATATGACATGTGTTGCATTTGACCCTTTCTACATGGCATTGTGTAACCATACCTATTGAGATGCTTTAAGTGGATATTGGAATCACTGACACTTCAGGTTTGCTGAATACACATTGCCGACCGGTCATGCATTGATTTATTCTCAATTAGATATTCCACCGATTGGGATGACACCATCATGTCTGTTGCTCTCAGCTGCTGGGTGAAATATGTTAAGGAGGGTTCAGGTTTATTGTCTCAAGGCTTAAATGAAATGTTCAGCTGTAACACAGGCGAACGTATCGGTGTAAGGTCACTTGTTATTGATCTTATGTAGAAATAATGAAAACGGTGTACAATTGGTGGGTTACGGCCCGATTCATGCATATTCACTGCCTTGCAACAACATCAAACATCAAAGGATTTCAGCTCGACGCAAAAGTCTAACTCACGAGGGTACGCCAAGTGATTTTACTAATTAATAATATACGATTGAGTAAAGAATTTGGTGAGACTTTTAGATCTTTTATACGGTGTATAATAATGACACTCTTATATTTTAGAAGTAATACGAGAATTAAAACCTAGCACTTTAGAGGTATAGGATAAAAAAGGCCAAACTGGGTTTATTTGTTCTCAGTCAAACTATTTGATGAAGAATTGCATGTATATGTTAGCATATGGTTAAGTATGTTCGTGGTATATGATTTGACCGAGTTTGCATCAGGAATTAGTGACTGAATGAGTGAGTGAGGTTTTCGCCGTTTTAGCAATATTCCAGCGATATCAGAAATGGGCTTCACACACTGAACCCATTTGGGGTATCGAACCCGGATCTTCAGCTTGACGAACAGATGTTTTAATTGCTAGGTTACCCAATGTCACGAAAAACAAACGAACCGAGGGCTGGTTACAGATGAAATATGTAACATATAAGTTCTGATAGTAACCTTGAACATCAGTGACTTGAGTTATACGAGTACCTTCCTCGGATGAAACCCTACTGTTCGAACTCTATAAATCAGAAACCCATACTCCTGGACATGAACGAACATAAACCTGCACCATTTGTCAATATATCGATGGTGTAATCCGAAGATTTCACATAGGTCAATCCGTCTGTGTCAGGCAATTGTAATGCAACGAAACACAAGAAATTCATCCGTGAGCTATATCGTTGGGCATCAGTACACAAAGACGCACGCACACCCACCCTTCCACACTCCACACCCTATGCATGCACGCAAGCACGCACACACGCACGCACACACACTCACATGCTGAACCGCTAAAACGAATCGTCACCTTTCAAAACCAAATGCAACGGGTTTTTGTTACAAGGTGGTGTTTTTGTTGTGATTGTATATTTTTGCTATACACACGATGCTGACTTTTAAATGGTTACCACTTTTTGGTGATTTGTGTGATTCCCCAATTTGCTTTGAGAAAACTCTATATTTGTGTGTGTGTGTATGTCTCTCTCTCTCTGTGTCTGTGTGTCTGTGTGCCTGTGTGTGCACGTGTTAATGTCAGTGAGTAGTAGTATTGCACTGTATGGTTTGTTGACTACACATCATTCTGTATATTGTGACAGAATTCAGAAAATTCTTACAAACATGATGTGGTCAGTTCACTAAATTTTATTTACATGAGTTAGTACAGAGAGTGTATCTTTTGGTTAATGTCACAATGGTAATTTAGGTAATTTTAAGTATTTCTGACTTAAATACTGAATTCAAAAGGAAACGCAGAATATTACACGTTTGAGATAAAAAAATGTTTGGAATAAAACATGAAACAGTGTGAAGTGGTATGTTCGATGCTCAGATAATTATCCTCATCGACTGTATATTCGGATAATACCGGCGTGGCTGCTGTATCCGTTTATTGACACTGTATCCGTTTATTGACACTGTATCCGTTTATTGACACTGTATCCGTTTTAGATAAGTGCGTTTCTTTTGGAACTGGGTATATGACACGTACCACTGTTAGACTAGTTGCATCACGTAAGTCGATGCTGCTCATGATAATCTTCGACACACAAAATCCCATTTTGAGTTAAACAGTTATTCTCATCTCACATCTTATGGATGAAGACATATTTGTCAGGAAGCAATATAATAAGAGTATTTATTCGGCGCTGAGTTCAGACACACATGGTCAATGCTCAGAGCGCTGACAAATCAAAGTTCACATATACAAGGAAATACATGGATTTATGAAACGTAGCGTTGAAAGAAGTGTGTTATAAAAAGTTGTATGTTTACAGTCTGTTTTTGAAGAGTGGCATATAAGATGTGTGGATACAACTAGATATTAGTTTGTTTTAGTTTTCTTTTATAAAAAGGGTCATAACTGGGATTAATTTCTTCATGCAGGGAATACTGGCTATTGTACAATCCGACTTTATCATGAGTATATGTATCTCTTTATATCCGAAGAATATGGGAAGGGTAAAGTGACTTTCCTTTAATATTTACAAAATTATTTCATAGAAAGTACCTAAACCGAACATAATAAAAAGTCATAACAGACAATTCAAAACAAATGTGTACGGAAATGTGACAATGTCATATATGTTTGGGTAGAGTCGTGAACATTTCGTTGAATACCTGTAAAATGAATTTAGTCACAAATAACCAGAATACAGAATTAGAAGTATATTAATAACATAAATTCAAAAAGAGTACCAAAACATTAGTGACATGAGATCTAGATAATACGGTGTACTCTACCATATCGACAGTAATGATATACGAAGACAAACGGAAACTGTTAATATTCATTAGTAATCTGTCATTAAAGGCCGCTGTATATGAATATGTATACCGTGTCCCTCTATGATGCCCCTACCCCCGGGGTGAGTGAGGTAACGCGGCCATCTGCCCCCACCCGTCTCTCTAAGGCCTTGGTTTAATGACGGAGCTGCCACTGTTTGATTAAAGACGGTGGCGGTGATGTGATCCCTCATTATGGTCCAGTAAAACTTTACGACGATGAAGACGACGGTTTATAAGGTGTGCTGACACAGGGATACGGCAGATCAGTCGGCCCTTCAGCAGACACAGGCACAGACTCAATCAGGCAACAGTCAGAATGCAGGTGAGATACATTTACACCTTGAAGTAAATATCAGGACATGGCCGGATTAAAATACGTTTGTTTGCTTTGTGTTTGTATCAGGAAATGAAAGATATTTTGTCAAAAACGTTTGCAGTGCATGCCTTGGTTAGGACTTACAAAGAGATGATTTGATGTCGATAAGCTTCAGTGCCAGAAACGAAAAATGACTTGAAACTTCAAAATAAGAAACGGAAATTCATTATACATTGATAATGGTGTATTGTAGTGGGAAGCGAAATATGATAGACAAATGTTATTCAGCATTGCAATTCTTAAAAATAAAAACTCAAAATAAAAGCCGTAATCTATAAGATACGCGAACAAACCAGTCCTTGTATATGCTAGCGCTTACTGGACTAATAGTCAGAATAGGTCGGTCATGTTCGCGCCAGACAAGTGACATATATCCGCAACGCATTTTCAAAACCGAAGCTTGAGGGTCAAGCAAAATGTAAATAAACAGCCGCATAATTTGATCAACCACTGTTACAAACGTTCAATCATGTGTTTTTCAGTGTCTCCTCGTCGCCGTCGTTGCTGTGTGCGGCGTTGTCGTATCCAGCATGTCCTACAACAACAACTTTGGCGTTGCCAGACAGCTTGGCCACGTTGCCTCGGGTCTCAACGATTACGGCAAGGGACAATATGGAGACGCTGAGGGTCTTCGTCAATACGGAAGCTACAACAAAGCCGCTAATGCCTACAACAAAGCCGCCAACAACTACGCCGCCCGTGGTAACAACTACCACAAGGCTGCTGATCACGCCAGTGCAAAGGGAGACACCGCCTCCAACTACTACGGCCACAAGAACGCCGCTCACGCTGACAAAGCCTCCGGTGCTGCCGCTCTGGCCAACAAAGCCAACTACCACGATGCTGCTGCCACAAAGTACGCAAGGAAGGACGATGCCTCCAAAGCTGCTGCCAACAACGACTATGCCAACAACAACTATTACAGAAAGGGGAACGTCTACAACACCGGAGTCCACTACGGCTTCGACAAGAAGTATAACAAGAACGCCGATGAGGGCGGTGACTACGAAATTCTTGATGACAGCTCTTCCCACAACCTGGACGAATACCGTGACAAGAACGCGGCCTACAGTGCTGCCAACCGCGACCACGCCGCCAACAAATATGCTGCTGATCGCTCTCACGCTCTGAAAGACAGCAAGTACGGTAAGGACGCCAGCAAGGCTCAATACGGTGACGGCAAATATGGCTCTGCTGCAAGTCACGCTGCCAAGAACGGTGGTGCCAACCACGGCTACGACAGTAAACTTAACGAAGCTGCTGGAAGTGACAAATACTATGCCAACGCCCACGATGCTGCCGTCAACAAACATGACGAATTCGCCGGCAAGAACGCCTACTACAACAGAAGGAACGCTGCTAATGCAGCTGCACAGGCTGCCAAAAACATCGCCGGATATGGAGGTCTCGCCCATGGCGTCGCTGGTGGTGCTGGTGTTCTTGGTGTATCTGGAGGTCTTCTCGGCAAAGGAGTTGGATACGGTAAGGGCTACGGTAACCAGTACGGCCATGGATACAACAATGGCTACCTCGGACATGACGCACACAACAACAAGTACTACGATGCCGCCGCCCACGGTCAACACGCTAACTACTATGATGGTGCTGCCAATGCCGCCGTCGCCAAGAATGGAGGATACGGATCTAAACTGGGTGACTCCAGCCGAAGCAAGGCCGGTGCCGCCTATCACAGAGACGGCTACAACAACGCTCAGGCCAACGACTACTACAAGTCTGGAGCTGCTGCCGACAACAAGAACGCCTACAGATACAATAAGGACGGTGCCGCTGCTAACAACCATGGATTCAGTCACGCCGGTGCCGATGCTGCCAGTCTCTATGACACCAAAGCCGCTGCTCACGACAATGCCAAATCTGCCTACGCCAAGGACAACTACAGACGGAACTACAACGAGGGTGCCAAGAAACACCATCTGGTCAAGAAGTTCCACCATCATTCTAAGGCCGGCGGAAACAACTACGAGCGTCTCAACTACGACAAGAAGGACTACAGGGACAACTTCGGACAGAACGCCAATGCCGCACATGCCAACGCCAAGAAATTCTCTCAGAACCTGTACAAGAACGCTGCCAATGCCGCCGCCCATAATAACGACAAATATGCTGCCAACCACGCCAACAAAGCCTCCAACTACTACGATGCTGCTGATGCTGCCAACGGTAACGCCGCAAAGAAATCCAACTACTACAACAAAAACGCCGCTGCCTCTGCCGGTGCTGCCAACGCTGCTGGCAAATCATATTATGACAACCACAACAACGCCGCTGCTGCATATGCCAAGAATCTCAACGACTACGCCCACGACCAGTACGGCAACAACGGTCGCGCCTACAACGCCCACCATGCTGCTGCCAACCATGCTGGTGTTGCCCACAACACCCCCAGCTACGGTTACGGCGTCGGACACGGACTCGGAGGAGCTGGACGTGGAGTTGTCGGCCTTGGTACCGGCGTCAGTGGATACGGAAATGGTTTCGGCAGAGGAGTTCTCGGCCTTGGAAATGGCGTTGGTGGATTCCGTAACGGAGTTGCCGGCCTTGGTAAAGGTTTTAGCGTTGGTCAAAGCTATGGAGTTTATAACCAATATCCTTACTACGGGTAAACGGTCGTACTCGGATTTCAGTGTGAAAGACTTCGCTCTTGAAAGCGTAAATGATCGGCGTTTTGTGTTGTCAATATGTCATCTGTATCAGATCATGAAGTTGTCATTAAGTACTTCTTAAACGTGTGCTTGAGGCAGTTGTTGAAACGTACTTTAATAATTTTATCGTCTAACAAGCGATGTTTTACTAGATCCAGTTTAGGCGTATTAATCAAACACAGTCAATTGTAGACTTTAAATCTTTGGGTAAGATGCGTTACTTAAGGATCGTATGGGAGGAGTCTTTATTCGGTGATTTCTGTGAGTGAAATAGTTTCCTTTCCTTTTCCATTGATGTTTATGATAATTCAGAAGATAATGCATGCTCTTAGCTAAGGTTAATATCCATACTTTGATGACAACTACAGGTTCTTGTACATTACTTTGTGTAAGGTGTATGTTTTCATTTTTTACCCTTCTCCAATAAATACTTTCTTACCAGTAAAAATGAATGCTTTGTTATTTTTACTGGAAAAACATGTTACATAACATATTGTAGTTATTAGTTTCGACACAATAAGTAAAACTACTATGGTGTCACAGGGTTATTACATTCAATTACTTGTGTGATGAAGGTGGGTGGTTACTCAAGACCGACTATTGCGTTGCATATTCACAACAGTACGGCTTATTTCTGAAAAAAAAACATTTATAAATCTGAGTTATAACCGAATGTGTAAAAGCATTATTCTTCTATACATAACTGATTTACGGATCCGTCGACCGAAATTTGAAAACCAGGAATCACTCGTGTTATCCACTGAACTGTCACATAACAACCGTCTGGCATTATGGTTTCAGTTCCGTGAATTATTTTGTGCATGAAACGACTTAGAACTGACAAAGCAAGGAGGAATAGAGAAGACCTGTTAAGAAGTAGTTGGAAATGTACATTCGGCACTTTTTTTTGGCGGATTTGTTATTTATTATGGAAAGGGGTTTGTAACTTTGTTATTATTTTTTTATTTATATTGATATTGTTATATGCACTTCATTTACTCATACAGTGTACGACTAATTGGGATTTGAGGAACTGTTTTCTCAGATACTGAGGGTTGAAGGATAGCTAAATGTCGCAATTTTTCCGAATACTTTTAACGAATTTCTGGAAATTAAATGATACATCTATGTATTGCATGTGATCAGATTTCGATGTATTCCATATGATCAGACTACGATGTATTCCATGTGATCAGATTACGAATACATACTGAGTTATTGTACCGATTGTTTTATAACAGTTTTCTGAGCACATGCTTGGTTACATAGTTACATCGGTTTAGATCGGTTGCTCATATGGATACAACAGAAGAAACATGACTTACACGAAACCCCCTATAGGCGAGGAACCATAATTACATAACTATTAGAAATCTACACCAAAGCAGCTGCGTAGCACGATTTCAAATATTTATCAAAGTAAGCTTTTTCATAAATCATCATCAAACATTGACATCAAGTATGTTTCAAAAAGTGAGAGTATAATGCTTCATTAGAAGCACTCATCAAAATCAACATGCAAAAACCTTGAAATCCTAAAGTGCTTTAATCATTCACAAAAACAGAACTATCTTGATATGAAGTGTTTGTTAGCAACGTAGTCCAATGTTGGCTTCACGAGTTTGTTTTATTGATGATGCCAGGTGTTTATGAAATTGTGATCATATTCTGCCTTACCGGTGGTATCATTCAGAAACACAGAGTAGGACCATATTGTAAAGGACAGATAAGGAATAGTATCAGGCATAATTTTGGTCTAAATTGGTATTGTGGTCTGCAAGTTAGTCCCCTCAACGTGTGGACAGTTGCAATGATTCCTTGAACGTTGTAGTTAGGATACATGCGTTTGAATCGCGTGCGATCCTTAGATCGGTGCATGATATCAGCGAGATTTTGTTAACATTGGAATTCTGTTGCAGTGTTAATTCCTTGTTGTCATCGCGATTCCACTCTCTCGCAATACACCCTAGATCAGACAGCATTAATAAGAAAAAAATAACGTTTAATGGTTTGACATTTACGTAATATGAAACGGTTCTATGCGTAGATGACCAGTATCTCAAACATGGTGACGGGGTGGTTAAGGGGTTGCCTGGCCACAATAGGTACTGTATGTGATGTCAACCATACGTTTCCTTGGTCTAGGGGATTGGGCACTTACCCAGAGAGATTAGAGTGCTTGTTTCGATCCTTGGTTTTCTGACACTAAAAGAAGGATGTAAAGTGATTGTACTTACTGTTACTCTATCAAAAGTTTGGAACTTGGGTGGCAAAAAAGAGCCAGTCAGAATAATGTGTCTGAGCGTTGAATATATGCTAAACTAACGTATGGCCTTGTTATCTCTATCAGCAAAAGACACACACACACACACACACACACACACACACACACACACACACACACACACACACACACACACACACACACACACACACACACACACACACACACACACACACACACACACACACACACACACACACACACACACACACGATCACATGTAGTCCGTCCATAAATGAAATAGACTTGAATGCGAGTTTAACCCCATTTCAATCAACTTATCCCCTGCTGGAATGCTTCCAAAAGCGGCACAAAACTATACTCATTTACTATAACTTAGTTTCTGCTTCATCGATATTTTGAGATGGTTTTACATTTCAGGTTCACAATCTGGGAATGTTTGGTCTCCTGAAGCGTGCAATTTTTTGTTTAATATTTAAACATTTTACTGTTACATTATTTCATTAGAATGGTATGGATTATGGTATGCTTCTTCATATTTGACCTGGCACTAAAAACTTGCCACATGTTTAAACGTACCGATGAATTTCATTTAAACAGAAGAGTAAATCGAATAAAGTACAAGTAATATAGAGAAACCTGATGATTTTATTTTGCCACTTGAACATTTAAATCTAAGAATTCTATTCAGCTTAGGAAAAAAGTTGTTTAACAAACGATTATTGTTTCAGTTCGCTTTATTTGTTTGTATTACAAGGGGGTATGCACAGTAAATGAAACAACGAGGACAAGTAGGGTTGGTTTAAGTTAACGTTCATCATAATCCCCAGAGGCATTAGTTTCACTGTTCCAACTACAGCGCTTACTCCCTTGTAACACGAACCGTTAAAGAACGATTTGAATCCATGATCGTTTGCTAAACAAGTTCTAACCTAAGGTGAATATAATTCCTAGACTTAAATTTTCTATTGGCAAGGTTAAATTATGAGAATTGCGCAATCTTAGCCTCACTTTATTTGGTTTACTTGTTTGCTTAAAGTGTAATTCACCGATACGTGTTCACTGCAAACAGACTATACTCTTAACTTAAAATTACTTTTCAAAACAGAACATCGAAAAATTATTGTTTGCATTTTCATAACCCCATATTTTCCTTACGTTCGTCCAGCAGTTGACTTTCAAACGATCAAAGTTTTCCTCTCCTTTTTACGACTGATCGTGTAGATCATTTGTGACCAATCATCACAAATGGGCTCTTTAACTCGTGGACAGAGGTTGTTTTTTTAGAAGAAGCTACGTTTGCTGTGTATGTGTAATATACTTGGTACAGTTGCTGTTATGACAGTTAGAAGTAATATACAGTATGATTCAACGCCAACGGTTGCACTAAACAAATTTTCACATTCTCGTTCACTTTGACTCAAAATGCAGAACAGGAATAATTTTATATTTTAGGAAGTCTTTCTTCCACATGCAACTGGCTGTTGTGTTTGGGAGTTTGAATCGGACATGGTGTGGTGTGTTTCAACACCTTTGTCTTTCGCTGTGTTTGACAATGTTTCATTTCACTCAAACTCAACGAATATTGAATCAGTTCATTCTAACATGTCATCTAAAGTGCCGAGGGCTCGTAAAGGGACACAAAAAGTTGCTTTTACCTTAGAGTATAAATGACCTCACCATGTTTAGGTTTACATATGACTGTCAAATGTTTAGGTTTACATATGACTATCAAATGTTTAGGTTTACACATGACTATCAAATGCTTAGGTTTACATATGGCTATCAAATGTTTAGGTTTACATATGGCTATCAAATGTTTAGTTTACATATGACTGTCAAATGTTTAGGTTTACATATGACTATCAAATGTTAGGGTGTTGCCACATGGTTTGTTTGTAGGATATATCACTGCTTCCGACTTGTTAAGTTGTAATGCACTTTAAATCATGCAAGATTATGATCAGTTAAAAATGTTCACCATGTTAGCACCTTAATGATGAGACCTGTGTCATGCAGACAATGTCTTATTCTCATTTTCTGGGGTAATATTTTGCTTAGTGTCAACATTCAGATTTGGGGCCCGTGAATTCTTTTATGAGCTGGTACCTTTCAGGCATAGCTAGTCCGACTGGCTAGCAAAATTCGGAAACTGTTTCGAACACTGGTCACCTGATTAATGGAGCAATGAGTAGCTTTGAAACGTCGTTAAAAATGATAAAAAAGTTGGAATCCATAACAAATCGCGTCACGTGTTCAACTTTAAGAAAGTCCATCGATCACTAGGAATAAATGATAATTGTCGAGAAACTGATAACAATTCCTATGGATAATATATCGACATATCGGGTTAAGTCTAACTGACTTCACCCGTGAAGGTCCCGGGGTAGAATAGGCCTTCAGCAACCCATGCTTGCCATAAAAGACGACTTTGCTTGTCGTAAGAGGCGACTGACGGGATCGGGTGGTCAGGCTCGCTGACTTGGTTGACACATGTCATCGGTTCCCAATTGCGCAGATCGATGCTCGTGTTGTTGGTCACTGGACTGTCTGGTCCAGACTTGATTATTTACAGACCTCCGCCATATAGCTGGAGTATTGCTGAGTGCGGCGGAAAACTAAACTCGCTCACTCACTCACTCTAACTGGCTTGATATACGTAGCACCGGATCCGTTCTATAAAGCGATGGTCTTCTGTTCCTTAACCTACTAATGTTGACTATTGTAGCACCAGGATCGTGTTGACCAAGGCACTGACGTATATCATAACTGCGCACATTTCGCCTAACGTCATAAGGACAAACTTTATGGATGAACGTCTTTATTCAGGTGACGCGATGTTTCGATTCGGATTCTTGAATACAGAATTTGTTCATCCAATATAGTTCGTCCTTACCTGACTCTCCAACTGCTCGAAATGCTACCTGAGGACGTTAATGGCCTAGTTTCCTGTTATGTTGTGTTTATGCCAATCCGTTAGATAAAACACAAGAGAACATTTTCCACACAAGGTTGTTTATTTGTTTAGGACAAAGGTCAGAATCATAGCAAGACAACAATGTATTCTTTACAGAGAAAACGAATATATGTTAGAATGTCCACATAAACAATTTCTTGAATTTGATATTTTAAAACAGATTGTTGAGTCATATCAGTATTCTCTTTTTTCGTTATGAATATATAATCAGTTATGTAATATGCTCTTCTTAGATTAAGGCTTTTGCCACATACGTTTTAATTAGGGCAAGTGACAATACTTGCATGTTACATATGGCCACTTGTCCAGCGGATTTAGTTGCACTCGTCATAACACATAACACATACGGATACGACATACGGAACACACACACACATATATCAGGTAGAAATCATTCAAACGTAAAAACCTTGCACACTGCACATTGTCGCCATGTTTCTAGTAATAGGGGTAGTGTCCCATACCAATGTTCACACCAAACCCCCCTACAGCACCAAATCCCTTTCCCAGACTAGAAACTGCCTTTATAACGCCTTTGTTGGAGCTACCGACGCGGTTTCCAAGGCCGAGAACTCCTTTACCCACACCGATCCCATTACCGAAGCCACGAACGCTGTGACGAAGGCCGACAATTCCATGTCCAGCTCCTCCGAGTCCGTGTCCGACGCCGTAAACGTAGTTGGGGGTGTCGTGGGTAGCATCGGCATGGTGGGCAGCACTACCGTGAGCGGCGTTGTAGGCGCGGCCGTTGTTGCCGTACTGGTTGTGGGCGTAGTCGTTGAGATTCTTGGCATATGCAGCAGCGGCGTTGTTGTGGTTGTCATAATATGATTTGCCAGCAGCGTTGGCAGCACCAGCAGAGGCAGCGGCGTTTTTGTTGTAGTAATTGGATTTCTTTGCGGCGTTTCCGTTGGCTGCATCAGCAGCATCATAGTAGTTGGAGGCTTTGTTGGCGTGGTTGGCAGCATATTTGTCGTTATTATGGGCGGCGGCATTGGCAGCGTTCTTGTACAGGTTCTGAGAGAATTTCTTGGCGTTGGCATGTGCGGCATTGGCGTTCTGTCCGAAGTTGTCCCTGTAGTCCTTCTTGTCGTAGTTGAGACGCTCGTAGTTGTTTCCGCCGGCCTTAGAATGATGGTGGAACTTCTTGACCAGATGGTGTTTCTTGGCACCCTCGTTGTAGTTCCGTCTGTAGTTGTCCTTGGCGTAGGCAGATTTGGCATTGTCGTGAGCAGCGGCTTTGGTGTCATAGAGACTGGCAGCATCGGCACCGGCGTGACTGAATCCATGGTTGTTAGCAGCGGCACCGTCCTTATTGTATCTGTAGGCGTTCTTGTTGTCGGCAGCAGCTCCAGACTTGTAGTAGTCGTTGGCCTGAGCGTTGTTGTAGCCGTCTCTGTGATAGGCGGCACCGGCCTTGCTTCGGCTGGAGTCACCCAGTTTAGATCCGTATCCTCCATTCTTGGCGACGGCGGCATTGGCAGCACCATCATAGTAGTTAGCGTGTTGACCGTGGGCGGCGGCATCGTAGTACTTGTTGTTGTGTGCGTCATGTCCGAGGTAGCCATTGTTGTATCCATGGCCGTACTGGTTACCGTAGCCCTTACCGTATCCAACTCCTTTGCCGAGAAGACCTCCAGATACACCAAGAACACCAGCACCACCAGCGACGCCATGGGCGAGACCTCCATATCCGGCGATGTTTTTGGCAGCCTGTGCAGCTGCATTAGCAGCGTTCCTTCTGTTGTAGTAGGCGTTCTTGCCGGCGAATTCGTCATGTTTGTTGGCGGCAGCATCGTGGGCGTTGGCATAGTATTTGTCGCTTCCAGCAGCTTCGTTAAGTTTACTGTCATAGCCGTGTTTGGCACCACCGTTCTTGGCAGCGTGACTAGCAGCAGAGCCATATTTACCGTCTCCGTATTGAGCCTTGCTGGCGTCCTTACCGTACTTGCTGTCTTTCAGAGCGTGAGAGCGATCAGCAGCATATTTGTTGGCGGCGTGGTCGCGGTTGGCAGCACTGTAGGCCGCGTTCTTATCACGGTATTCGTCCAGGTTGTGGGAAGAGCTGTCATCAAGAATTTCGTAGTCACCGCCCTCATCGGCGTTTTTGTTATACTTCTTGTCGAAGCCGTAGTGCACACCGGTGTTGTAGACGTTCCCCTTTCTGTAATAGTTGTTGTTGGCGTAGTCGTTGTTGGCAGCAGCTTTTGAGGCATCGTCCTTCCTTGTGTACTTTGTGGCAGCAGCATCATGGTAGTTGGCTTTGTTGGCCAGAGCGGCAGCACCGGAGGCTTTGTCAGCGTGAGCGGCGTTCTTGTGGCCGTAGTAGTTGGAGGCGGTGTCTCCCTTTGCGATGGTATGATCAGCAGCCTTGTGGTAGTTGTTACCACGGGCGGCGTAGTTGTCGGCGGCTTTGTTGTAGGCATTAGCGGCTTTGTTGTAGCTTCCGTATTGACGAAGACCCTCAGCGCCTCCATATTGTCCTTTGCCGTAATCGTTGAGACCCGAGGCAACGTGGCCAAGCTGTGCGACAGCTCCAAAGTTGTTGTAGGACATGCTGGATACGGCAACGCCGCACACAGCGACGACGGCGACGAGGAGACACTGAAAAAGACACAATATGTTGATCACTGCAGATCTAACAATGTTGTATTTTCAATACCTTCAACGACAGAAAGTTTCATCTTCAGAAGCTTGAAACTTATTCGATTCCAAATTTCGATATGACACACGTGTGAGGCCCTTCATAGATGTCCCCAACTTCAGGTTGTTGATTTCTTGTAAAGGATATAACCAATTGCAAGCTTATATGTAGAACGGGCATGTACGGGCATAGAGTATGTCTATTTTCACAAATTATAGAAGCTGAAGATGAATGGCAGTTATCAACATGCATATATCAATCACACATGTCAGGAATTAAATACGATAGCTATTCAGTGGCTAATATATATGCCGTGCCCACAAGCCTGTTCACCCACAAGAGATATACCAGAAATATTGTTCTCTTTCGAGTGTGGAAGTTTGAAGTGTGTCTATGATATACCTAAAAACTATCCATTAATGGAACACACCAGTCATTTTCAAATCAGAATTAACTGCACACTTTTTAAATACGGAAACGAAAAGAAAAACAAAGCGAATGGGTCAGAGTTACCCACCCTTGGTTTGCACTTGAATCATCAACCACAATGAACGACAGAGATCGATTCCTGACTCAACCCTTACATTATAGGAAGGTGTCAACTAAAAGCCTATGCACGAGACAGGTGAAACCAGAATGTATTTTTGGTGAATCGTGTCTAACTCCTTACAGTATGCAAAGTTATTACGTGAAAAATATTCTATTCACACAGATGGCACTGAAAAATACATCATAACTCTTTCCTTACAAACTATTTACACGAAGGTATTACCAGAATAATATTGCATTGACACATAAAGGAGCAGAAAAGTTATAGTCTCATAGCATATTTAGTATTCTTACAATCTTTCAAGGTATTAACTTTATAGGAATCGCATAAGAGAAGATACAAGATCAATAGCAGTAGAACAGCTTGTAACCAGGAACTCGTACCTTCATGCTGATGGAGCAAGTGTTGTGCCTGGACTCTGTGCTGCCAGACTTATATCCTTCGTAGTCAAAGTCGTAAAGTTTAACTGTAGTTTAACGAGGGGTCATATCGTCGTTAAAGAGACAATGGCAGTCCCGTCATGAAATCAACTTCAATGAAAGGGGTTTGAGTCAGACAATAGTGTTACCTCACACGCAGCGGGGGAGGGGCATTAGCGAGAGCAGATCTGATGAAAACTTTATTTCATCAGGTCGAGAAAGTCGGAATGTGGTTATGAAGCACAAAAGTATTGAATATATTACAGGTTTGTTGAATTCAACTTGAAATGGCTTTAGTCAGATATGCTTCTCGAGATGCTAAACTTATTAACTTCAGCCTTTGATGGAGTGTTGGATACATGTTACCAACTGCAGAAAGTGTCGTTATATAAACACCCTTTGACCAACAAGTACCATAATTGATCATTGTAGTAAATGAGTAAATGTTCGTCGTAAACAATTTACGAATAAACACTAGTCCTCACTTTAAGCCTGGTCGTTGCAATTAGTCATGAGTGAGAAAATCACTTAATCCTTTAGCCGTACCTTTATACGCTGATGTGTGATATTTTTGTTACATCTTGCTGACGGTTCTTTGTTTCAAATTCACCGTGAATAACATTTAATATAAGCCAATAGGTTTATAATAATTACTAGTCAACCATATATGTTTTTCTGATTGCTTAAGTCAGATTAATATGTCTCTGTGAATCTGACTGGGATGAAGACGTGTAAATGGAAAGACAGAGTTGTGTTGTGTTTCAGTGATCAAATCTGAAGAAAATACACATCACAGCTTTCTCGATCAAGTGTCAAATCTAGATACAGGAAAGTGAACTCTCAAGTAAATATGAAGTTATTCTTTCGGGAAATAATGTGCGCATATGTTATTTTCCCTCACTCACATATATCTGTATACGGGTAAACTGCATGGCCGGTCGTTGTTGGCACCGTATTTTTACACTGTGACATAAAATTTCGCCTTTTGATCGTGAGGTCAAATCCATGTATGCCCAGAATTCATTTGTCTGTACATTATTTGTGATCGGGGTTCAGTAAAGTGTGTGTAATAAACTTTATATAATCACTTGAAATCTTTTGCATTATTCCGACTACATATCACAAACATGGTACACCCAATCACAATCAGGCGCTCCCTCAGACATATTTATATACATGCATATATTTACAATTTGTACATCAAATGACAGATGACGAGATGGAGAGAAATGTAGAAATCGTTTTGCTTTCTTCGTTCTCATGCATATTTCGTTCATATGATTACAGCTAGTTCAGCTTGACCTGAGCTATTTCACAAATGCATGACCCGGGAAGTCAAATGGCATAAACTGCAGGTCGAGTGAACGTCATTAAAAAGGGGAGCAGGGAATGTTTTTGTGTTGCGTTCGTGCGAGACATACATACATCGGAAACATGAACTATCTGTAGCTTCTTTTTAAAAGAAATTTAGGACATTGCTGACGATTTCTCGTCACTCAGATGCAACGTTATCTCGGCTGTTCTGACACGTTAATAATCAACAGACAAAGGTGCACCCCTACACAATAATAGACACAACCAGCTGTGACACGGTCACACAATGCATTAGTATACACTTGATCAGGTCAAACAGAATAAGGTGTTGGTGAAGAAATTTCATCATACTGGCTGTATATATTTTAGTGGGATAGTTCGTTTAGAGATATTGAATAAATGAATAGTATTATGCAATGAACGATTTACATGGATTTTCGGTACCTTTTCCAAATAAATAATGTTGTAATTCAATTTTATTCAGTATGATGTGTTGTGCATTTATCAGTTATGACTACGCATTAATCTGGAATGTTTAATACGTATTTCTTTGTTAAATGGGTAATGGATTTCACAGTTAAGGATGGTTTAGGAATAAACACCTCCTTGTACATGCATACAATATACGCATGACCAAGTTCTAAGGTTGTGTGTTGCGTTTGTCCCGACAGAATGAGGTGATATCTTTGAGGTATGGATGTGTCATTGTTATAGACTATATGAAACAGACACGATTTTCTCCTGCGCTTCGTGAGGAGCACCACCAAGTTTCCAAGCATAAATTATTAACGCAAGTATACAGTGAGTTACAGATATTGCTGCCCTTAATCTGAGTAATGTCAAACTGTTTTTGGTATAAACATCTCAAACCTCACGTCAAGATATGATCTAATAAACAAAGGACTAGTACAACAACGGAGAGAAAACGTGATTGAGGCATCTTGATGCAATTAGACCTCTCATGATGACGAACTAAGAACTTTAGTCATTCAAGCTGTGTGCGTGTTTATGATTTATTCATAACTTTGTCTAATATATTTAATTATTGCTGTGATATTTAAAAGTAATTCAGAAAGATGTACATCTGGTTTCTGGATGGATAGCTATTGCATACTATGTTATCTAATCAAAATAACATATTTGATTTTTATGTAACAGTTTTATTATTCAATGAAATGTCCATGTTTCGTAGAACCAACTCAATAAGTGGAGTCCCTGGTCTCATTTCTTAGACAATAGCAATATAAGTACACAGTATTGACAAACTAGGTGCATCCAACCATTAATTGTGCTGTTTTATGGGTTCTGCGTTTTGGGAGGACAGCCTTAGGTTGTGTTCAGACCACTATGGCTGGACATAAACGTAAGTTTTTCTCCTTGTATGACTCATATTGAGTGCAGTGTAATGATTGTATCAATAGATGAATAACCTAACTGGACTTCTCTTGTTGCTGTATACAAACACTAGTATTCTGAGCACTGAACCCGAACATCCCGTCTTCACACAGACAGGGGCGGCGGTTTAATCGGTCACTTGTTATGCCGAAGACATGGGTTCGATTCTCCTCATGACTACCATGTCTGAAGCCCATATCTAGTGTCCCACGCGATATTGGATATTTCTAAATGCGGCGTAAAACTAAACTCACTCTGACTGCCGGCTTTTTAGGGCGCTTGCTTAATTATACACGTGTAGATATGCTGCCACCGTATATACACTGTATACAAACTAATATACCAGATAAAAAAACTAATTTTCTAGATAAAAAACTCATGCAATATCTTTGCAGCATATCTTTGCCCCCAAACTGACTTTGTCGCTTGCTATCCGTGTAAGATCAGGTGAGTCATAACAAAGCGCTGGGCTGTGACTAAGACACAAGGTTGACCTAATCTATCCCGTAGTAAATGAGATCTGCATGTGTTACAAATGCGGATTTAACTTGTTATGTCTTTGAAAAGAAAATGTAAAATGGATACAGCCATTCAGAATGTTCAGGTAACATGGAAACATTTTGAAGAAAACGCTTGGATGTAAAAGATATTTAATAGTTTCACAATTACTTTTGCCACGTATACGTTTAATTTCTCTACAGAGCACTGTAGGTACCACATGGATAACTATTCTCAGTCTTCCTTGTATTACTGTGACATGAGTTTCCCAAATAAAAATGAACTTAGGGATTTAAAATATAACACAGCTAACAATATAACAATATTTTTGTCAAATACGGACAAAATGTTAATAAAAACAATTAATTTCATGTATTTTAACCTGCTATTACCCTCGTTGTCTCACGTGCACACAGACGTTTTATAGAATGGCCGTCGGAAAATATTGTATTTATCATGGGGGGATAATGCCTATTTTTATTATAGCCATCAATATCACATCACTAGTTCTGTTTCCCCTGTGAATTAATGCATGCCATTGGTATATTTACTGGTTTTTAAAACTATCAGAGGACTAATAGTTTTCTCAATTTGTATTGAGTGTTTTCAGATAATTTGTAAAAGCTTGAAAACATTTGAACAACAATACTCCTAGTATATTCTCATTGAATTATGAATATTTAATGAGTGAGGTAATTTCTGCAATTTGAATTTACATATGCTCATATACTTTTGTTTGTCGTTATTCGGTTCTGGTGCTCTGGTTCTGTCTTCTGACACGTTCCCCATTCTGCTCTCGCACACAGTTCAGTGAGAGTCTTCGCGTGTTAAGTCGGTCTGCAAAATCGTAGACTCTTCCTGCTGACTTTTCATGAGGATAGCTTCAGTTGTAATAAAACCATTAATGCATACCCGAATGTGGTTGCACTGAGGCCCACACAGTTTAACCGTGTTCAGTTTAAACAGCCCTCAATATATGCAGTTAATAGACCGTCCGTGAAGCGACGGTGAAGGTTGTGTGTCTTTAGTTGAAGATATGTTCTAGTAACCTAGGCATGATAAGTAAATTATGGACCCGTGAAGAGACGGGTTAGAATTGGTCTTCAGCAACCCATGCTTGTCGTAAGAGGCGACTGACGAAACCGGGTGGTCAGGCACGCTGATTTGATTGACACATGTATTCGTGCTCCAAATGTATACAATCCAGTGATCAACATCATGAGCATGGGTTGATACTCATAATGTTGATCACTGGATTGTCTGGTCCAGACTCGATTATTTACAGACCGCCGCCATATAGCTTCAATATTGCTGTGTGCAGCGTTAAGCAACAAACCAAGCAACGTATTAACTCAGCCTTTCAATAATAAGGTATCTGTAACATCAGCAGAACAAAACTCAGCTTTACATAGAAACGTCTCGGATGTAAACATCTGAGTAGTGTGTATTTAGTTGAGCGCATTGAACAACTCAACAACAAGTTGAGCCGAAACCAGTGTGTCAGTGTGTCGCATACATCACCTCTGACCATTCTGTAGTAGGGTATATGTATTATTAATGTTTAGAAAATCCCCAGTTTCGCGACTATTTTGAAAGTACGTTCAACAATGACTTTTCCATATTGCGATAGAAATCTTCACATGTGTGAAAATTACTGATTGAGAAGTGAAATATGTAACTCTGTACTTTATCTGTGGCTTACGAATTGATGGCATAATGCAGTAAACGATTTGTGGATCAAACTCCTGTATCATGGGACGAATGAGGGGGAATGACGTAAATTATAGATAGTCTTAAGTATCTTAAGTATCAGACATATCATTTTGCCAACTTCAGAAAAGTAGAAAGCAAAAAACACTCAACACTCAACACTCAACACTTAACTTAAAAACTGGATGGAATCAGAACCTGCAGCCATTTATTTTATGGTCCTTCATGATACCAGTCGTGTTGTGGAGCCCTGGGGAGACCCGGAAGACCAACAGGGACCTGCGGGGGAGTGTTGTAGTCGACCTTTATATTTCTTATCACCTATTATTCAGTTTGGTTTATTTGTGTATTTTCATTTCAACATTGTATTTCATTTTCAGTCCTAGTGGTACGTATACAAGTGCCTGTGAATATATTTGCACATTATATTTCAGTGAATGTTATACTACTAAACCAAACTTGACTTCATACTTAAATATTCGACATTTTAGTTCTCGAAATGGTAATATTATGGGGATGTTGTGTTCGAGTGATGTTCAGGCTGTGATGCGATGGGTCATGTCACTGTTTAAGTGTACAGGTGTACACCGGAATGTGTATTTCGATCAGGAATTAAACATAATTAAGTCTTGCTCCAAGGCTGCACTGAGTGATAAGCCCATAGGTATATAGTAGTTCTGTCCTTTAAAGAGGTAATTCTTTGATCAAAATGTGTTCTTGTTAAAACTGTGTTATGATGATGATGACGTAATGTGATGGAACACGTGTGTCGCAAGTAAAAGACAAATATCCTATTTCAAATATATGCAGGAAGGAGACACATGCTTGATGTGGACCATGTTTGCTCACAATAGTCCTCATTACTGGCACCGTTTAAACTACTGAGAAACATTAAAGGATTAGGCGAGTTTCCGACTTGGTCAAGCGACACATTTGTACGTGCGATTGCTGGCATAATCTATTGCGTCATTATGTTGTTGAGATGCTACATAGCGCCGGAGGAACCAATAGTGAACTGCACGTGGATCATGCATCCATTTGCTGAAAAGCATGTGCACACATCGTGCATTTAAACAGCTTTGTTTTGGTGTGAAGTTTTATTACGAATTCGCTGCGTTTCATCAGTTATTGAACTCATGACAATAATTTTTCAAAGTTACGAATTTGTTTTACAATACACCAGTGAGATTTGTGATTGGTACTAAACTCAACAAAAATAAAAACTTGACACTCGTTTTAAAGTCAATAATTTGAACATTTTGGAAAATGGGTTTGAAATAGGGATTGTATTAAATTCTCTTGTCATTTAAGATGCTATAGCATACAGATCATGTTTATCATGGAATCGGTTCCACCGGAAATGCGACTACAATATCCATGATCAAACAACTTAATGAAATCATGTCAATACCGGGTGTGTTCTGCATGGGCGTTCACAACTGCGATACAACGTCTCCTCATGGATTGGATGATGCGGCTGAACACAGCTTTGGGAATGCGCCGCCATATTTGTACCAATGTGGCAGTGACAAACAGATTACGCAAATGACGTCAGACAATCTGTCGGTCTTTTGCGTGTGACGTCACACGTGGTCGACCAGGACGAGGGCGGTCAGCTGTAGTGCCAATTTGATGGACACGTGTCCGGAGATTATGGATGGTCTGTCGAATGCATCCCATAACCCTAGCAACACCAGTGACGGACGTTCCCGTATTCAGCATGCCAATGGAATGTTTGACAGTCGTGGCATTGCAAATTAGCGAATAAATAACCATAAAACCATGTTCTTCTGAGATGACACTCTACTCTTCTACCGTGAGATCAGTTGAACGTGTATCAATAGGTCACGTGACTTGTTTCACGTGGAACCGTGATTTTAGCATGCAGTGCTCTCCCCCCTTGCTACATAGGCCTGACCAGTGGAATGAATGTGTGACGTAATGCCCTTGACAAACATTTAACCATAATCACAACAAGAACTATTTCAAGAAAAGTTTCAAAACACTATTTGAAAAATAATGAGTGTCAAGTTTTTAATTTTGCTGAGTTTATATATGCTGAAGGCAGTATAAGACTAAATTAAGTCAAAGTATTGTGTTCCACTCGGTACAGTGTTGTATAATGCAGACAAAAACAAATTTTATTGTTACAGTTGGGTAAAAGTAAGTCATAAATCCCAGAACTGACACAAAAGGTACAACATACAAAGTAATCAATTAGAAAGACAGTGTATGCAGGAAAACTGTTGATGTACTCTGAAATATTCGTTTCAGAACCACTTTTTTAACATAAATATTTCAACATTTCTCTGAACAGCAAGCAAACATTTATCCAAGTTTTGAACTACACTTATTTGTTCCAGAGTATAATTTACAATTTAGCAAAACAAACATTTCTTATGGAACACACAAACAAACGAGAGGTAAAAAAACATTCACAACGAAAGGTAAAAAGGCATTCACACTTCCTCATTCATATCAAAGGCACAAGGCTTGTGCAGTAAGGATGGTGTCGACGACACATCACCGTTTACCCGTAGTAAGGATACTGGTTATAACTTCCATAGCCTCTACCAAGGCCGGCAACTCCGCTACCGAATCCACCGACGCCGTTTCCAAGGTTAACTCCTCTAACGAAACCATTTCCGTATCCACTGACGCCATGACCAAGGCCGACAACTCCAAGTCCAGCTCCTCTAAGTCCGTGACCGACGCCGTAAATGTAGTTCGGGGTGTTGTGGGCGGCACCGGCATGGTTGGCAGCAGCCCCGTGAGCGGCGTTGTAGGCGTGACCGTTGTTGCCGTACTGGTTGTGGGCGTAGTCGTTGAGGTTCTTGGCGCTGGCAGCAGCGGCGTTGTTGTGGTTGTCATAATGAGACCTGGCAGCAGCGTTGGCAGCACCAGCAGAGGCAGCGGTGTTTTTGTTGTAGTAGTTGGATTTCTTTGCGGCGTTTCCGTTGGCTGCATCAGCAGCATCATAGTAGTTGGAGGCTTTGTTGGCGTGGTTGGCAGCATATTTGTCGTTATTATGGGCGGCGGCATTGGCAGCGTTCTTGTACAGGTTCTGAGAGAATTTCTTGGCGTTGGCATGTGCAGCATTGGCGTTCTGTCCGAAGTTGTCCCTGTAGTCCTTCTTGTCGTAGTTGAGACGCTCGTAGTTGTTTCCGCCGGCCTTAGAATGGTGGTGGAACTTCTTGACCAGATGGTGTTTCTTGGCACCCTCGTTGTACTTCCGTCTGTAGTCGTCCTTGGCGTAGGCAGATTTAGCATTGTCATGTGCGGCAGCCTTGTTGTCATAGAGACTGGCAGCGTCAGCACCGGCGTGACTGAATCCATGGTTGTTGGCAGCGGCACCGTCCTTATTGTATCTGTAGGCGTTCTTGTTGTCGGCAGCAGCTCCAGACTTGTAGTAGTCGTTGGCCTGAGCGTTGTTGTAGCCGTCTCTGTGATAGGCGGCACCGGCCTTGCTTCGGTTGGAGTCACCCAGTTTAGATCCGTATCCTCCATTCTTGGCGACGGCGGCATTGGCAGCACCATCATAGTAGTTAGCATGTTGACCGTGGGCGGCAGCATCGTAGTACTTGCTGTTGTGTGCGTCATGTCCGAGGTAGCCATTGTTGTACCCATGGCCGTACTGGTTACCGTAGCCCTTACCGTATCCAACTCCTTTGCCGAGAAGACCTCCAGATACACCAAGAACACCAGCACCACCAGCGATGCCATGGGCGAGACCTCCATATCCGGCGATGTTTTTGGCAGCCTGTGCAGCTGCATTAGCAGCGTTCCTCCTGTTGTAGTAGGCGTTCTTGCCGGCGAATTCGTCATGTTTGTTGACGGCAGCATCGTGGGCGTTGGCGTAGTATTTGTCACTTCCGGCAGCTTCGTTACGTTTACTGTCATAGCCGTGTTTGGCACCACCGTTCTTGGCAGCGTGACTAGCAGCAGAGCCATATTTGCCGTCTCCGTATTGAGCCTTGCTGGCGTCCTTACCGTACTTGCTGTCTTTCAGAGCGTGAGAGCGATCAGCAGCATATTTGTTGGCGGCGTGGTCGCGGTTGGCAGCACTGTAGGCCGCGTTCTTATCACGGTATTCGTCCAGGTTGTGGGAAGAGCTGTCATCAAGAATTTCGTAGTCACCGCCCTCATCGGCGTTTTTGTTATACTTCTTGTCGAAGCCGTAGTTTACTCCGGTGTTGTAGACGTTCCCCTTTCTGTAGTAGTTGTTGTTGGCATAGTCGTTGTTGGCAGCAGCTTTGGAGGCATCGTCCTTCCTTGCGTACTTTGTGGCAGCAGCATCGTGGTAGTTGGCTTTGTTGGCCAGTGCGGCAGCACTAGAAGCTTTGTTAGCGTGAGCGGCGTTCTTGTGGCCGTAGTAGTTGGAGGCGGCATCTCCCTTTGCACTGGCGTGATCAGCAGCCTTGTGGTAGTTGTTACCACGGGCGGCGTAGTTGTCGGCGGCTTTATTATAGGCATTAGCGGCTTTGTTGTAGCTTCCGTGTTGACGAAGACCCTCAGCGCCTCCATATTGTCCCTTGCCGTAATCGTTGAGACCCGAGGCAACGTGGCCAAGCTGTGCGACAGCTCCAAAGTTGTTGTAGGACATGCTGGATACGGCAACGCCGCACACAGCGACGACGGCGACGAGGAGACACTGAAAACACAACAACATAGTGATAATTACCTTGTTGCCTGTTGGTAAGATGATGAGGGTTTGAAGAAAATTGTTTGGAAACCATCATTGCAGCTTTACACGTTTTTCTCTTATCCATTGCTGTTTGCATTGTTTGCTTCTTCGTTCAAAGACACATCTCCGTATTGCTCCATAGAATTTTCTACTTATTAATGAACAGTGTATGTAAGACGTATTTTGTTATAATGCATTGAGCTTCACTAATAGCACAGATTCTAACCCATTCGTATATTGAACGTGCCAACGCTTAAACCATTTACCTATTCCATTATCCTTCAATGTGTGATGTTGATGTCCAGTAAAGACACATGTATCACTTCTAATTCCACTTTCACTTTATGAAAATACCGAAACGTCTTAGAGATAATTACTAGAAAGTGTTTTTCATTTCACGATCTTACATTTACCTTGCTTCAAGGACGTGACGATGATTTTAGATATAACTGATTCGAGACAGAGTGTCGTAAGATCCTCATTATCTCATAATTAGCAATCAAGCGTGATTGGGAAGAACGTTTTCCATCCTTGCATCCTTGCTCTATGTCCAAATATCATTGCACTGTCATAGATCACCGTCAAACCTCTCAGATATATGTACACAATGACACTTATCTACTTTACCAAAAATACATTATATGTCACCCGTTCATATTTGCATGTCCTAAGACATGATTGCCTTATGCGAATGCAAAGCGAAGAGAGTGCAAATAAAAGAGCTTTGAAACATTTCTTGCCATAAAACAGATGAGTTAAACACATGCATCATAATTTCGTCAACACAATCTGTGTCGTTAGCCTTACTAGGAAATATACAGCAAGTACTGTTTGTGTTGCAAACGTATATAAACTACTGAAATGAAGCAACTTTTATAGAAAACCCTGTTCTATTGTTCATTTAATATATCATCAAAATATTTAGTTGTCATTTAGTCTCCCATGTCTTTAGCAGATAAGTGTAGACTATTTGTCGAGTGTGCTCTGGGTCGGGGTCGGGTAATGTACTGTCACAATAAGGAATCAAGTGAGGGAAAAAATCTGATGTAATGTTTTAATCGATATTTAAGTCATATTTTCATTCACTATCGTCACCAGAAACTGCGCACAAATGGAATGTCCGTGGTAACTGCTTTGTCAAGTGTACAGTGCAAACTGATGTCGTGTTTGATTTCATAAGGCCTTGTGTATTGGACACCTTTAATTTGAACTGAAAGGTACATTGTTTAGGCATGCTTAGACAACATGTAATTATAGTTTTACGAGCAATAAAGCATCGCTTTTAAGTTGTAATATAAGTGAAGATGCATTTATCGAACGGAAAGATATCAAACAACTTCATGCAACTAGAACGGGCAGTGTGAAACAAAATTTAAGAAATTTTCTACAACAACCTATGTGTATCGCCAGAATAACCCGTATATAATGTAACCCGGAATGTATTCATCACAATGGTGAAAAGGTGTTTACTCTTACCTTCATGGTGGCTGAGATGATGTGGCAAGCCTGAATCTTGCCAGGCTTATATACCTGACCAGTCAACGTCGTAAAGATTAACTTACGCTTAACGAGGGGTCACGTCGCCACCGGTGTCGTTGAAGAGACAATAAGCGTCTCGTTATGAAATCAGCTTCCGTGAAGGGTGTTGAGTCAGATAAAAGAGTTACCTCACTCTCGGCAGGGGTTGAACGTCGGCAGAGTGCGGGTCTGTATATTTCTCCATACTGACTCTCAATGAGTAAATATTTATGATTAAAGGACCAAAGCCTTACTGAACAGCGTGATACTGAATACAATAGACGAAACGCTCTTTGTACGTGAAATGTCACACTTAAGAAAAGTTAAACATATAGTTTGTGTATAGCCCTATATCAATTACCTCGAGGAGCAAAACCCATATCAAATATTCAACAGACAATAGCACAGCCATATGGGATATATAAATGTATGATCAATAATCATGAACTCTGACAACATCGCTCTTTAGAAAATACGGTATCGGTGTGTTTAGTATTTGAATATATACATAATTTTGATAGAAATAAATAATGTCTTACTCTTTGAACATATATAATCATGACGGAAAAATATAACGTCTTAGTCTTGGACCTAAATAATTATGATAGAAACAAATTACGCTTTAGTCTTTGAATATTTATATTATTATGTTAGAAACGATAATGCCTTAGCCTTTGAGTATATAAAATTATGATAGAAATATATGCCTTAGTCTTTATATATGTATACATAATTAGTTTTTATAGGAAGAAACACTGCCTCAGTCTTTGAATATGTAGAAATAAATGATGTCTTTTAAATTGGAAAGGAGCACGTGGCAGATGTGAGATTCATATTACAGTCATCTGAGGTGTTAGTTGTCTCGGTAACGTGGAAATATCATGATCAGATGTAGTGGTGAGGGTTACCTAATATAAGGGAAGGAAACGTCGAGAGATACAAGTGAAGAAGTTGTTTTCCATAAGATTTGTCTTGCAGTACTGATTAATACATAAGCAGATCTAGACGGGATAGTTTATATGGAAGCGTTTATACAGTTTTCAGTATGGTATTACAGAATGAATATAAACGCACTTATTTGTTTACAGTTGAACAATTGTTTAAATTTTAACTCATTTGTGTTTGCAAGATAATGGTTTGGGATATATAATTTTCGATAACGTTTTCAATCACTAACATGGCGTGTCGCCGAGGTTACACATTTTTCTTTTTGGGAAAAACCGTTCACATTCCTGTTTCTTTAGTTAAAACGACGCAAGGGAGTTCTTAAAATTAATGCCAAGGAATTCTTAACAACCCCCACCACTACCACAAAAAAGAGAAAAACCAACAAAACTTTAAGATCCAAGGAGAAGGGGTATATATATCAAATGTTTTTCAAAGACGAGTTCAGATTTGAATATACGTACGTCGTAGTTATCAGAAATTCTATCATTGCCAGCTTCCGTTTGATCTATTAAAGCCTCGTTGCTATACCGTTTGCTAGTCACGCCGAAGATCCGGGTTCGATTCCCCACATGGGTACATTGTGTGAAGTCCAATTCTGATGTCCACCACCTAGATACTGCGGGAATATTGCTGAAATTGGCATTCGGGATCAGCAACTGCAACCTTTTGTTTGTTGTCCTTCACGTTAGCACTTGCCCTAAACAGGGTGTTGTCGCCACAGTTTCAGTTTACCTGGTTACTCCTAATAAAGCGTTTTAGTTTTTTATAGTTATATTGTTGTTATTTTGTACAGTGTTTGTTGCACGTTATGGTGGAAAATACGTAATACAAGAATCCGTGAATCTGATTTATTCATTAGATTTAAATGAATATTATGCATTAAACCCCAAAGTGTCTTCATGCTCATGTGCTCACTTTGCGTATTTCAAGCATGAAAATGTCTGTAGTAGAAGGAATTTGCGGCCAGGTTGTATTTGGATTGTGAGACACAAGTTCATTTCATGACATTAAACATATACAGATAAGCAGTCACCATGTTCTGTTAAAACATTAAAATACCTTCTTGAACATATTTTGATCAAACCTAGTATTATGCGATTAATTGAATACATATTGCACAGAGTCATTATGATGGTGGGGCAATGTAAGGAAAACCCCTCTATCACAGCTGAATGAATGTAAGCAATCACCTAGCATCAACACTTGAATCTCACATTCTTCAGATGTACAAACTAGTCTGAACATTTGCGTCAACTGTTTTAATTGATCTAGTATGTAAGTGAAAGAAAGGATAAATACGTGAAACAAGGGAACAAAATGCGTTTCCGTGCTTGTAAACCATATCTGCCTTTATGCTTTATTACGTTTAGATGATTGGGAAACATTTCGATTGAAGCACATGACTCAGGGGACACATTCCATGTGGGGCTGATAGCACATGAAGCCCCGGCACTAGTCATACCATTCCACGTATTAGACACCTGTTGTTCCATGGAAATATTCAGATTCGGGATTAGAATCCCCAATCCAAAATCCGTTTCTAACTTCATGTTCCCGCAAAGTGTGTGATTGTCACTTACAAGTAGACGATAGGCAGAATTCAGATTTTGATTTTGCTCTGGTCGAACTGAAATGTATTCATGTGAGTATTTATTTGTACAATTAATTATTATTTTTCATTTTAATTTTGTACTTAATATTGTACTCAGTAGATAAGTCCTGGTGTACGTGCGTAAGGCTGCCTAAAAAATTAAATGCTCCTCGGGCACATCTCTTTCTAAAGTGACGAGGGCGGTAGAACTTTTTAAACTTTTGATAGAAAAAAATGTGACGAGGGAGGACCACATTTTTCAGAAAGACAATTTGCACGCATCAATGAGTTGTAAATTCAGTCACATTTGTTCTTACAGACACTCATTGCTATAGTGGACAAATGGATGATCGGGACACGGCCAAGTCAAATATTATTTTTAATGGCAATACAAATTGTTACGCGCACAAATAAAAGTTACGCGCCGATGCCGAAATACACTTCACTTTTGGTATTTAATTTAATTTCAATGGATATAATGCATCTATTCGAACGCCTTCATTCTTAATTGCATCTCAAATTTCCAACATTGTAATATGTTATATTATGGCGGTGTTGTGTCTAGGTCGTGAGCCTATAACGCCTGCTATGTGTTTAGACGTGAACAGTGTTCAGATGCGCATCTAAATGTCATTGAGTATTTCGGAAGGGATTTAGCCCCATGAAGATGTTTGGATCAAAATGTGTTGTCGTTAAAATATATTGATGATGGCGTGTGGTGATGAAAATTGTGCAAGTTAACTAATGGCTAATGAATGCAACCGTATGGCACGAATGGATAAACGTAAATACATACATACATACATACATACATACATACATACATACATACATACATACATACATACATACATACATACATACATACATACATACATACACCGTCTCATGAATCTAAGAGTATATTATTGGACCTCGTATCGTCATACAGATAAGGTGAAAGCTAGGTATGACAAAAATGATCAATAATCGAAAATCGGCGATGGGAATTATCTTTTGTCTTTATTCATGTGCTGTTCCAAACAATGTTCACGATGTCGTTTTGCTGGTAATCTAAGCCAACATCGCCCATTTCCGAAGTGAAACATGTTCTCATAATTATTGTTATTTTAGCTCAGAGTTACTTCTCCGATATTTATCGATAATTGGTCGATATTCATTTAGCGATAATCGATCTGTTGATTTTTATCGATGCCTTAATGATAGGTGCCTTGGAACAGAATGTTCACCCAGACAGAACCCTCCCAGGTGTATCCCAGCTTACACATCAAGTCGTACATGACAGTTTGACAACCGCGGCTTAACGACAGTTCATAAGCTGCTTCATGCCTCCCTTTGGACCAACATATACGCTGAAGGCGATTTAGGACTTCGTTCAGTCGAAGTATTATGTTCCAGCTGCTATTGTTGTATATAATGTAGACAAAGACAAATTTATCCGACAACATTTATTCTTACGATTGGGTAATAGTAAGACATACATCACACAACAGAAACACAACAGAAACACAAGGTGCAAAATAACATATTACAAGGGAAGTTTATACAAAGAAATGGATTACGTTTTCTGAATTTTGTTTTCCGATACAACCATGTTTGAACATAATTGTGCTCTGGAGGCATTTCTCTGAACTGCAATCAATGTCTATAACTGAACTAGGTTTTGAATTACATTTATTCTTACCAGCATCAAACAGTATCAAGTGAAAACGGTATTTTTCTGATCAGATTAGCAGGAAGTACCCTTCAATTTACAAAACGAACAACAAACCATACTTGTGAAACACACCGTTCAAGACACATAAAACGAGAGGTAAAAAAGCATTCTCACTTCCTCATTCATATCAAAGGCACAGGGCTTGTGCAGTAAGGATGGTGTCGACCACACATCACCGTTTACCCGTAGTAAGGGTACTGGTTATAATCTCCATAAACTTTACCAAAGCCGGCAGCTCCGTTACCAAATCCACCAACGCCATTTCCAAGGCCGAGAACTCCTCTGCCGAAACCATTTCCGTATCCACTGATGTCGGTACTAAGGCCGACAACTCCATGTCCAGCTCCTCTAAGTCCGTGTCCGACGCCGTAAACGTAGCTGGGGGTGTTGTGGGCGGCACCGGCATGGTTGGCAGCAGCTCCGTGGGCGACGTTGAAAGCGTGACCGTTGTTGCCGTACTGGTTGTGGGCGTAGTCGTTGAGATTCTTGACGCTGGCAGCAGCGGCGTTGTTGTGGTTGTCATAATATGATTTGCCAGCAGCGTTGTCAGCACCAGCAGAGGCAGCGGTGTTTTTGTTGTAGTAGTTGGATTTCTTTGCGGCGTTTCCGTTGGCTGCATCAGCAGCATCATAGTAGTTGGAGGCTTTGTTGGCGTGGTTGGCAGCATATTTGTCGTTATTATGGGCGGCGGCATTGGCAGCGTTCTTGTACAGGTTCTGAGAATATTTCTTGGCGTTGGCATGTGCGGCATTGGCGTTCTGTCCGAAGTTGTCCCTGTAGTCCTTCTTGTCGTAGTTGAGACGCTCGTAGTTGTTTCCGCCGGCCTTAGAATGGTGGTGGAACTTCTTGACCAGATGGTGTTTCTTGGCACCCTCGTTGTACTTCCGTCTGTAGTCGTCCTTGGCGTAGGCAGATTTAGCATTGTCATGTGCGGCAGCCTTGTTGTCATAGAGATTGGCAGCGTCAGCACCGGCGTGACTGAATCCATGGTTGTTGGCAGCGGCACCGTCCTTATTGTATCTGTAGGCGTTCTCGTTGTCGGCAGCAGCTCCAGACTTGTAGTAGTCGTTGGCCTGAGCGTTGTTGTAGCCGTCTCTGTGATAGGCGGCACCGGCTTTGCTTCGGCTGGAGTCACCCAGTTTAGATCCGTATCCTCCATTCTTGGCGACGGCGGCATTGGCAGCACCATCATAGTAGTTAGCATGTTGACCGTGGGCGGCGGCATCGTAGTACTTGTTGTTGTGTGCGTCATGTCCGAGGTAGCCTTTGTTGTATCCATGGCCGTACTGGTTACCGTAGCCCTTACCATATCCAACCCCTTTGCCGAGAAGACCTCCAGATACACCAAGAACACCAGCACCACCAGCGACGCCATGGGCGATACCTCCATATCCGGCAATGTTTTTGGCAGCCTGTGCAGCTGCATTAGCAGCGTTCCTTCTGTTGTAGTAGGCGTTCTTGCCGGCGAATTCGTCATGTTTGTTGACGGCAGCATCGTGGGCGTTGACATAGTATTTGTCACTTCCGGCAGCTTCGTTATGTTTACTGTCGTAGCCGTGGTTGGCAGCACCGTTCTTGGCAGCGTGACTAGCAGAAGAACCGTATTTGCCGTCTCCGTATTGAGCCTTGCTGGCGTCCTTACCGTACTTGCTGTCTTTCAGAGCATGGGAACGATCAGCAGCATATTTGTTGGCGGCGTGGTCGCGGTTGGCAGCACTGTAGGCCGCGTTCTTATCACGGTATTCGTCCAGGTTGTGGGAAGAGCTGTCATCAAGAATTTCGTAGTCACCGCCCTCATCGGCGTTCTTGTTATACTTCTTGTCGAAGCCGTAGTTTACTCCGGTGTTGTAGACGTTCCCCTTTCTGTAATAGTTGTTGTTGGCATAGTCGTTGTTGGCAGCAGCTTTGGAGGCATCGTCCTTCCTTGCGTACTTTGTGGCAGCAGCATCGTGGTAGTTGGCTTTGTTGCTCAGAGCGGCAGCACCGGAAGCTTTGTCAGCGTGAGCGGCGTTCTTGTGGCCGTAGTAGTTGGAGGCGGCATCTCCTTTGGCGAGAGCCTCGTCAGCAGCCTTGTGGTAGTTGTTACCGCGGGCGGCGTAGTTGTTGGCGGCTTTGTTGTAGGCATTAGCGGCTTTGTTGAGGCTTCCGTATTGACGAAGACCCTCGGCTCCTCCATATTGTCCCTTGCCGTAATCATTGAGACCCGAGGATATGTGCCCGACCTGCTCGGCAGCGCCAAAGTTGTTGTTGTAGGACATGCTGGATACGACAACGCCGCACAGAGCGACGACGGCAACGAAGAGACACTGAAAAAAAGGTTACACGTTTCAGTCATGCATATTCGTAGGCTATTGCCCCACTGAAGTTTCTAAATCAGACAGTTGAAGAACTGTATTACTTGTTATAATGAAGTATTAATCCTCAATCTGGAATAAGTGAACAGTGATTCTCGATGCCACCAACATTCAAGCTACTTGACAGTGGTGTGCACTTATTGAAATTCACACGTATTATGCATAAAAGTGTGAAAGTAACAAACGTTTAAAAATGTTATTGAGTTAAATGCAGAAAAAAGTGTTTTTATGGACTTATCAAACATGCAGAATGAATTGTCTTTACTGGAATTCAAAAGTCAAAAGATTTTTCTCTTTAAAATTGTTTAGAAAAAAATATGTTGTGGTATCATGAATATCACATATACTGAAACAAGCTCATTCAACACAAATGCTTACTAGACGGAATCGATCTTCATCAATCGTGGTTTAAGTAATATTTCTATTCAATAAGGTTCACACCACACACGAAATCACTGGCCGAGAGAGTTACTCCGTTACGCCGTGATTTGCAGTTGTGTCTGTATTCGTAGGCTCTCATATATCCAAAACTTCTAATCTGAGTGACAGTGAGTTTAAATGGCGCCATACTTAGCAGTATTCCAGCAATATCACGGCGAAGGACACCGGATATAGGCTTCACACACATGGTACCCTTGTGGGGAGTCGAACTCGTACCGATAGGCCAACGCTGTATCTACTAGGCGGACAATAAATGCTTGTAAGAGATCAATTTTTCTCTCAAAAACAAGGAATATGCACATGTTACAATTGAATGCAGATAGGAATAAACGTATGAGACAAGACTGAGATACATGTTCTGAAATCAGCCCATATATAAGGATAATAACCGGAGTATACAGAAGGAAAAGAGTAAAACATTTCATTAAATTAATTAACGATGTTTACTCTTACCTTCATGGTGGCCCAGATGATGTGCCAAGCCTCTACCTTCCCAAGCTTATATACATGGCCAGTCAACGTCGTAAAGTTTAACTGTATCTTAATGAGGGGTCACGTCCCCACCGGTGTCGACGAAGAGACAATGCCTGCTACGTCATGAAATCAGTTTCCATGAAAGGTGTTGAGTCAGATAAAAGTGTTACCTCACTCACGCCAGGGGGGTACGTTAGCGGATCACAGGCATGTAAATTCCTTAGCGCTGGCATCAAATTATGTTTACGGTTGAAGGAGCAAAGCATTACTGAGCAGTCAGACACTGAATATGTTGAAAGAAAACACGGTTAATACCTTCAGTGTGACACTAAAGAAAAGTTACAAATATATATGTAGTTCGTTCACATACACATAGCAATTTCAGATGGCAAACACTATTTCAAAGTTTTCATGTAAATAGCTTTTATATGTGCTTTGTATTTGGTAAAGGTTGGTAAAGTAAGAACATTAATATTTGAAAATACGGGGCTTAGAACCTTGTCCAAGAAGAATTTGCTGTGCAGTAAATGAGTGTCCCACTCTCAAAAGTTATATATTAAACTATTTGCCTCAGTAGATAAGAAATGGTGGACATATTTGAGTTTTGTTCAGATGTAAAACCAAGAAACATAGATTTTCTACGTAAGAGTTGTACCTTAATGGTTTTAAACATTGCTTCCAAGAATTTTGCCACATTCTTGCCCTTATTTCACCATTACAAAGTATTGTGTATCATTCGACCTGGTAATATACATATATATCAACTGTTCGATATATACATCGGGGTGACGAAAAGGAACTGCATGTCTTTCTGGACAAGATGGTTCAACATGTGTATAAATAAACTACTTAATATAAGCTATTTTGTGTCCTTCTTTCGGGAGTTTCCTTAACCTATTTTTGTAAATTCTTGTGATGATATGGCACACGTCGTCAAGTAATCTAAAAATATAATTCCCTCAAAACAAAATAGAATCCAAAACTTTTCTTATTTGCACACCTTTTCAAAGTACAGGTCACAGGTCACAGGTCACATGTTATAATCCACAAATCAGGTTAACAATTACATGCTCTGAACACTTTCAAGAAAATATGTCTCTATGTAAAGGTGCTAATATCGGAGTCTATACAGCCGTATGCATACATGTATGTTGCTTTTCTGTCTTTGCTTATGTTCAATGTTAAATACGAACTATATCCAACCGGAACCAAATTAAGTACGTAGTGATGACTAAAATTCTGTAAAGCTAAAGCTTATTCCAACATCCGACATGAGTCACTCTTCAATTTTCTTCCAAAGTCTATTTATCAAATTACAACTTTACAAAACGTCACAGGGATGCGTCACTAGTTTTTATTAATTGTTATTACTAATTTGTGCCTAATAGAGTGTCTTAAGTCTGTACTCTGTGTTCATCTAAATGGAATAATGTTGTTTCCTCATTTTAAATTTGAGGCTGATTTCTTGAATTTTGACGGGAGAAGGGAGATATGAAACCGCTTGCTACCCTTATCAGAATGTAACAGTTTATGAATGTAGCAAGGATCTAGACGTAATTCTCATAAGAGTTCATGGGAGTTAAGGGTGGCAAGCATATATATTTTAGTAGGTGTTTCACACAACTGATCATACTTTGATGAGATAAGAACTTGACATTACAATAATATTTAGCTACAAATTGATTAAAATCTGCATTAAAATCTTCCATCATTATCCAGTGTTTTATAAAAATATACTAGCTTGAAATGAGCTACATTGAGTGATATTTAAACTGTGTTGAATCCTGAAATTCAAACGTAGTAAGATGTGCTTTCATCTTTCAAACCTTGATATTTCAACTTAGTATCTTGAAAACTGTAGAACGTGACGTGCACCAAACACCATTTTAATGGAAGAAAAAAAACACACACGCACATCCCAACTATCCGAATAGGCATTGTATGTAATTACATTGTCCATGTGTGAGCAAGAGCTAATATGATCTTTAATGAATCGCACATATGCATTCTTCTTTGCATAACAACACTTTTCCAGTGCTACCATGTATAAAGCCATTTTAAATACTTTATAATAGGGGCATAACTAAAGGAAGCTGAATTATGTGCAGATAATTTCCCATCCAGTTACCGTGGCAAAATTAAGTCAACAAAAGCAGTTTAATGTGTATATTTTATACGCGTGCCTGCCTCGAGCCCTAGGGCGCTCATGAAACAGCCAGAACCTTCTAATGCTAGGGAGAAGATATGAGGGTTCTCCACACTCGCCACGGCTCACTTGCGTTAAGCTAACATTTGGCATATGAAGTTGTAAAAGTTTGAATTCACCGTCCTTGATAAGGAAGCCCATTGAAGCTTAATCAGCCGTGAACAGATGCATATAAACTGTCCATCGTAATTGGCGTTTTATAAGATTGGGCCAATTTTCACAGTATGAACTATCTTGTCTGTTATTTGTGATGGGACTTTTGGTATTTTAAAGTCGAAATTCAGAGCATCTGATTGAGAGAAAATGCAGTGTCAGCAATTGGATTGTGTGGTTTTCAACAAAAAATATTTGTCAGGATATGACGTAATTGTTCAAATTATAGTCTGTACTAGTCTGTGTTTTTATGTCTGCGTTTTTATGTTTCAGAGAGAGGTCAAACGGATTGACGTGTATCCAAGACGAAGCCGCGAAGAGTATGTATCTAAAGCAATGCCGGTAGCTAAGTGGTCCTTTTATCATATTATTTTGTTTATACATTGACAAGGGCTGAGCAAATTAAGTCGCTGCACTTTACTGCGCAAGACTCGAAAGAAAGAAGCATGTACAGACTGTCGTCTTGCAGTTGTTTAACACTGCATTTTACAAATAACAAACGATGTTCGTGCTCATTTGTTTTAACTGAAAAGATAAACGTTATCATAAATAAACTAACATGACTTGATACGCCGAATTATCGTTCGACGTCACGAAAGATCTGTTTCAGCTGATTATCACTTGAGAAACATATGTCCTATTCTCGATGCTTACTTAAACAAATCGAAACCAAATGGTAAGCTGAAATCAGCTTGAATCAATTTGAAGTATTCCTAGCTGAAAGTACCTTTAAATTAATAGTTCAGCGTAATTCAATTTCAGGAAAGAATTCTCGACAGGTAGGTCACTATGTTTACCATTACGAATAACATAGTAAGATTCAAGTTCCTGAAGGTGGCATTCGCCATTCAAGGCTTGTCACCTACTAGAATATGCTCTTTGATAGTTTGACTGTGGAGTCATGAACACAATATTAAACATGATTCAAGGTTTGTCACCCACTAGAATACGCTCTGTGGTAGTTTGACCGTAGAGTCTTAAACACAATGTTGATCATGATTCATGGCTTGTCACCTACTAGAATATGCTCTTTGATAGTTTGACTGCAGAGTCATGAACACAATATTAAACATGATTCAAGGTTTGTCACCCACTAGAATACGCTCTGTGGTAGTTTGACTGTAGAGTCTTAAACACAATGTTGATCATGATTCATGGCTTGTCACCTACTAGAATATGCTCTTTGATAGTTTGACTGCAGAGTCATGAACACAATATTAAACATGATTCAAGGTTTGTCACCCACTAGAATATGCTCTGTGGTAGTTGACTGTAGAGTCTTAAACACTAAATTGATCATGATTCAAGGTTTGTCACCCACTAGAATACGCTTTCTGACATAATATTGAACAAACGACAGAAGAATCTGTATCGAAGCCTTGCACTCACGAACGAAGAAGTTGGTATTCATAAAGTTTGTCTATATTGAAAATATATTTGGAAATATTTTGATTCAAATACGTATTACCAACCTGAAAAGTGGGACTTCTGTTACCTCTATAACTTACGGGTTATAAACCATTCATAGTTGTATACTTTCTGGACCATAACACAGATAACTATTAGATGATACATACATAATATTCTAAGTTTATATTCGTAAAGGTTTTCAAGTCTAATATTTGTACGTCCAAACTTTAAAAATGCCTCTCAAAGACCTTGTGAGAGTTAAACACGTCATGGACAATGTTCCATGTTCATCGCTTTTGCATTTACTATAACGTGTTGATAATAATTATAGAGTGATAGAGTGAGTGAATGAATTAGGAGATAAACATCATGTGTTGGCCAATTTCCGGGTGTTATTGAGTATTTGAAGCACGGGAATGCATTTGGAACCGACGGCGTCAGCTGGAGGTTTCAAATGAAATATTCCCGTGCTTCAAATACTCAATAACACCCGGAAATTGGCCAACACATGATGTTTATCGACATTGTAAACACAAAAGTAAACCAAAGGGTTTTAGTTGTCTGCACTCGTTTACATCGAATACGAATACAGCAGTGAAGTGTCATCAGCTGGCCGTTTCAGCTGGTTCCCATGGTAGTATCTGGAGCTGCTCATTTGTGACGTCATTCTAACTTTACGTCACAATATGATTTGAATGACGTCACCACTGTTGATGACACAACAAAACAATTGTTTACGTGTCAATACGCGGTGAATAGTCTTTCAGTTTCCGGGAATCTAATACCATTTAATCATGTTTTTCAACCAATCAGATTACACAACACAGTAACTTTTGGTTTACAATGTGGTTTTATACCGCTTTTAGAACTATCATGGCTGAGGACATCAAATAGGCTTCAAACATTGTACTCATATGGAGAAACGAAAATCGATCCAGTGAAATCTGAAACAACTTGTCACAAGATATGAGTATATTTTCTCTTCAAACCAAATGGGAGATGGGATAGCTTATTCTGCTCGTCACTCGGAAGACACGGATTCGAGTCCCAACATGGATCAAACTTGTCAGCCGCCGTAATATTGCTGGAATATTGCGAAAAGCGGCGCAAAACCATACTCACTCACCCACTCACTCATTGTAAATCCAAAATGGTGAACTCACAGTATAGTTTGTCATATTTGGAAAAAAATTAGGATTATCAAATAGTTCCTCGATTGTGCTTGTCGTAAGAAGCGACTAACGGGAACGGGTGATCAGGCTTGCTGACTTGGTTGACACATGTCATCGGTCCCCAATTGCGCAGATCCATGCTCATGTTGTTGACCACTGGATTGTCTGGTGCAGACCCGATTTACAGACCGCCGCCATATACGTGGAATATTGCTGAGTGCGGCGTAAAACCAAACTCACTCACTCAAATAGTTCCTAGGAGTATGCTATTTATTAAATATATACATTTCATATAAATGTGGAAATGATATTCATTAGCTTGACCCGTCCAGCTGATACTGAAGTCCATGACCACGTGTAAAGTACCTCTCTACGATACCACTAGCAACAAATAACATATATGAAGAATTTCATTGATGGCGATTTGATACAATTTGTTTCGTCTCGGCTGTGATCTTTTATGCCGACGCTGAAAGACGCTGTGCAATAGATATCATGAAATGTAACCTGTACTTAAGATCTGGTATTGTTTTGATCAAAGCGCATGAAGAGGTGGAAGCCCTGCATTTATGCCACTGTGTATAATCTATGTTGCACGTTTTTAGATGATCTGTTGTTGATACGACTGAGGAAGCTCTTACCCCCTGCGAAGATTGGCGAAGACGTTCTCTTCAAAAGCCCGGATGATGGATGGTACTATTTAGGTACGTTGACATCTCCCAGGAGATTACCAGTCTTCTGTTGCCAGGCGTCTGAATGTTAGATTGAGCAAGATATCACGGCTTGCAGCTGGTTGCAACCAAACAGGTATAACAAATGGCCGTCCCCGTACGGACAGACCTCGAGTTACCACTGCAGTTACCTAAGATGGTACATCCGGGAACTACATGTACGTGATCGTACTGCCACGGGTAAGAGCACAGCAGTCAGGGTGCCCTGATTTCCTCGATTGCCGTCAGACCCGTGCTACGTCGTCACCATCGCACTTATCCGTTATCTAAATGTATCCACTTGGCTGTACATACATTACCTTATTCTAAACTGGTCTAAAAATTCATGCACTAAAATCTATTTGTGGGCGAGTTATGTATGTTTGAAAATACATTTTCGCAACAGATTTCTGGCGTATGCGTTTCTTTTCTCGGTATAGTATATTATCCCCCTCACAACAAGCAGCTCAGCTTCGTTACCATCTTATCCCTCTCACAACAGATGACACAGGTACGTTCACATCTTATCCCTCCCATAACAGATGACACAGGTACGTCAACATCTTATCCCTCCCATAACAGATGACACTGGTACGTTAACATCTTCTGTTCTCACAGCAGGTGGCACAGGTACATTAAAACTTATCCCTCCCACAACATGTAGCACAGGTACATTAACATCTTATCCCACTAACGACGGGTAGCAGAGGTACATTCACATCTTATCCACTTAATGAGTGGCACAGTTACGCTAACACCTTAACATTTTAGAGCACCTACCACAATTACATTAACTTAATTTATTCTCTTACAATGTCGATCACCGGTTATCAACTGATTATTTACAACTCGCCGTCATGAATCTAAATTATTGCTGAATGAAGCACTTTTACAAGAGAGCAGGTTATTTTGGTCTAAGAATTCATTATAATTAATGAACGACGGTCTGCGGTGTTGGGTTAGCTCACTATCAACCATGTCGTGGAGCCTGACCACCTATTTCGTACGTCACTTCATACGATCAATCTAGCGTGCGTACCTGGATCATCAACCCCTTCGTCACACACAACTGTAAGCTGATATACAACTGGATGATATCTTTATTTGGCACGGCCACGTATATCTCATCTGTACCCTCCTTAATCCTCACATAACCATCATGTAATTCTGAATATTGTCCTAGGCAAGGTGTCCTACGACTGCTGTGACTTCAGCTACATCGTTACCGACTGTAACGACTCCCGAGAGAAGGTCTGGCGGGAAGACATAATCTGTGAATCAGACCGACATGTTGATGCAATCAAGAAGCGCAGCAAGGTGAGCAAGAAGTGTCTATCTCGTTATAACGCGGCCAAGACCAGATGCGATGTATTTTAGTTTCTCTGAATATTTAGCGGTGAAAACGTGTTTTGGGTGATGCTACCGTAGGTACTGCTGATGATCATATAACGATGTTGCCAAGTGTTAATAATGTGACGAGCTTGTTTACTTTGGTGAGGGCACCTTAAGGCACTGGCAGTGTACAAACAAGGGCTACACGGTATAGCTTTATCCGCTGATGATGTCCAAAGAAATGATCATGGTGGTGTAGCTCCAGGCGCTATTGTCGTCCGAAGAATGATCACGTGGTATAGCTCCTGGTGCTGACGGTGTCCAAAGGAGCACCATGCGGTGTACCACTCATATCTGATATACTGAGACCTCGTTAGGTACACCTGAGCCCTGGTGGCTGATGCTTGCTGTGCTAAGACCATGTTGTGGTTTTATAGGTGGCGTTATTGCCAAATTCCGCACCAGAACAGAACAAGAAAGTCATTTCATACCATCACTCCTGTTTCACCTACATGATAATATATTACCACTTACCCTGCACAGGTGCTGGTGATGCATCCGTTGTACCCCAACAGTTACTGCCCCGCCACTGTGATTGAGGTGCAGGACAAAGCATGGAAAGTACACCTGCCCGGTTTGACCAAGTTCAAAACTGTGTACCAGGAAGAAGACTACATCGCTTGTTTAGTTTTGGAAAAGGGTGCCTACGATGAAAAGATAATCAAAGTTTTAGCAAAGAAATGGGAAACGATGACAGTTCTGGCAAAACACAAGAAAGGAGAATATCACATAGGTGAAGCTGTTAACCATGATTATGAAAATGGAATTCTAACAATATCGTATTATAAAATGTTCATGTGCAGATTAAAACATGTTCTCCGACATTATCGAAAGCGCTTGTCTTTTTTAGTCTCAACTAAATTTGGAAACAGACTGCCGTATAGGCAGATAATCTGGTCTGCTGTCACGGGATTGTGTCGGCAAGACTCGGTAGTGCCAAGGCACGGTGTTTTCAATTGTTTGAGAACCAGATGGTACCCGTAGAGCATGAGATGAAACTATAATGTGATATTTAATTACAAGAATTTAACAGAAACAGGGCCACCTACAATCATAGGTTTCTGGCACACTTAAGGGACATAACTCTGTCCAGTGAGTGGCCATCCAATCCCCACTCAATATGACAGTAGCTAACATGAGTAATTTCATGTCACCCAGGTGCAGTTAAAGAATTGTTAAGTGGGAGTTTAACTGAATACGTCATCACCTGGCTCGACCAAACAGAGAGCGTTGTGGATTCGATCCATGTGTTCGGCGGCCTGACGCCATTGCGGAATCTACGGGTCAACGACCACGTGCTGGCACCAGTGACGATTGACAGGCAAGAGAATCCTTTGTGTTACCTGCCCGGTGTGGTGGTGCAGAAAAACAGCAATGTCACTGCAACCATCAAGACGATCCACTCACACAGGTAACCAGAGGGGGTGGGCGTATACTCATTCATTCATTCATACGTTCATTTCTAGTGTCCTTTCATGATAAATTAAGGTAATCGCGCAATATCTAACAAAATAGGTGAAACTAACCTAAAAAACCCAAAGCAGTCAAAAAAAAAAAAAAAAAAACGAAACGAAAAAACCCAGTAAACAAAGCCACCAAGTCTGATCACGCGTTCACTTGCGCTAGGCCATCCTTTTTCACACACATTCCACAAATCATTACTCGCCGGACTTAAGTTTGTGCCATGTGCTACTGATATTTGGCGGTTCAGCTTGGGGTTTGAACAAAACATATGCTTTATTTTCGGATTGTGACTCAGACTATCGGAGACTGGACTGGGATAACTTTTTAAAGTACAATGTGGATAACCAGGGTTTCAGTATGTTCATGGAAACCTCATGCCGTTTCTTCACACTCGACAGGGGATAGCATGCTATGCCTGTCGTAAGAGGCGACTAACGCGATCGGGTGGTCAGGCTCGCTGACTTGGTTGACACATGTCATCGGTTCCCAATTGCGCAGATCGATGCTCATGCTATTGATCACTGGATTGTCTGGTCCAGACTCGATTATTTACAGACTCCACGGTCCAGACTCATCACACTCTCTCTTGATTGCCTTTTAGTATTAAGTTTCAGTTGTTTGGGTTTTTTCGTTTTGTTTTGTTTGTTTTATTGTGTTTTTATCTCTTATTGTTTACAGCCCACTGAGTGAGCCTGTTTGAATTAAAATATTATTGTGTTCTTTGAAGAACGGGAGTGCTGTTTCTATGCCTTACTTCTTTTAGTAATTGGTAGACATTGGTTGTCTATTATTTGGCTCCCTGAACATTGACGACGTACGTACAACAAATGCCTCTCAAATTCTTTTATTAGCCAATCAAGAAACATTCTACTAGTCATTTAGAAGGCATGTCTATATTTCCTGTTCCTGAAAGATTGCGCAACTATTATGTGCACTATCTGGATGAGACTTTGACAGTGCCTTCGGTAACTGTTCTTCAAGAAGTATACATTGTCAAAATGACTTTTAATTCAGAATATATTATGATAAACGGTAACAGAGCAACATGATTTGCGAAACATCATTACACATTGGCCTGATTTTCAGCGATATTTAGACGAAGCGAACATTCAAGATTATAACATTAAGTGTTTTGTGGACAGAGTACCTCTAAAATATTAACAATTACAATATTATGACACAGCTACTTTACTTTGTGGTAAAAAAACAGTATTGTGTGGGGTTCACGTGCAGAAAAAAACTACCAAAACTGAACACAGAGTACGAAACTTCCGCTCAAGACACTTTTTAGGCGCACAGTATGGTCACGTGATGCTAAGGTGTGAAAACATTTACACAAGAAAAACAATTGCATGTTTAATCATATGCCAATGAATCGTTAGGTAGTTATTGATTTACAAACATCTGTAAGTCTACGTTTTGACCCCCCCCCCCCAAAAAAAAAAAAAACCCAAAAAAACCCCAAAAAAACAAAAACAACAAAAAACAAAAAACAAAAAAAAACAAACAAAAAAACAAAAAAAACCGTAACGAATACATACTCCTTCCCCACTCTCTAATTATTCGCCGTAGATATCAGCAATCACTTTCGTGGTGTACAGAACGTGGGAGGTAACTCGTGGCGTATTGATACAGGTGTGTCGTTTTGCATGATGCTTCTCGGTAGTGGGTAGAATCGCGGTCACAGGATGATCTCAATTCACTTATACCTTCGTTATACCATAGCAGTATCTTTGATAAGGAGGAACACACCACACTGATGCGGTTATTTGTTTCTGGGATTTTATGGAAATAACACCTAACTGTCTTATCTTTAAGGCCATAGACAGTAGATTGGAAACATTATATGATGCCATATACTTGGTAGAACAATCAGATAACGGCGCTGTTCAGAATGGCAGCTACATGGTAGACGTAATGAGTAATGTATTGTTACGCCGTGTTTACATTGCCCAGCAATATCACGGATACGACACGAGTAATGAGCTTCACCCATGTGTGGAATCGAACCCGGGTCTTCGGCTTGACAAGCGAACACTTTGACCATTAGGCTAACCCACCGCCCCTGTCTGGTTCAGTTCAGAATATTTACAGACAGTGTCGTACAGCTGAAATACTACGGAATGTGTAATTTAATAGCAATCCTTTTCATTGGTTTGCAAGAGATGTGACGTCAGCAAGACCCTGTCATTTTGGCTTATTTGAAATGGGATTAGAAAAATCAAATTGATTTGTTTTTATTTCAGTATGTTTCATACCTATTCTAAAACCTAGAGGTAATTCAGTCTCCTTGTGTCACAGGCTTGACGACCACACCACAATCGATGAGAAGGAGTGCTTCTTCATCAGCCCTCTCTACTACATCGCAGCAGCAGCAGACTACCTCAAACACCACCACGCCGACGACAGATAATGATTTGAAAACATCAGCATTCTGTATGTGGTAGTGTTCACGTACGTTGAGTTTGTTTGCCCGTCTTGTAAGTGGCTGATATACATAGATGACTTTTCAAGACGTCCTCAAACAGAAGGAAAGAGTCGTCTAGAAAAAGACATTGTGACCAGCACGTTTATCATATCTGACGAGCCCTACTCATACATTTTATTGTTTTCCTCGATACGATTGATGAAACACTATCAAAGTTAAGATAATATTTTTTTCACAGATGTGTTGATTAAATGGCATATTCGTCGGATTTTACAATTAGATTTACGATACCGCGATACAAGGCTGTCATGTGCCACTTTATTACAGCCACCCCACTGAAATGCTGTGCATAAGTTTCACTTTGATACTCACACAAACACACAATACTGACTTTGTGCCGTTCAGCACTTGTTTCCCCTTATTACCAAGAACCAGGCAGGTCTACAATAAATACCACGTATTTGATCTGATGCTTGCGGGAATCGAACTATACCGACTATTCGGTAAGACGATTTATAAACTGTACTAGAGAGGTGTTCCACATTCGTTGACCAGCCGATGGGATCACGTCACTGGAAGAACGGAAAATACGTAGAGGAATATTATGAGGGACATATTTCTTTGAGAGAAGCAACAGTTGATCTGAAAAAGCTCCTTTGTGCATTATGTGGTTTCCGATAAATAAACTGAAGAGCAAAAGAACAGCAAATTTTTAAAAATGAAATGTTATAAAAGTGAGCGTTCATCTTTATGCATTCTATTTACATAAAAAGCCAGAATTGCGTTTCTTTTGCTGTTCAGTATACTATTAGACATGTTATTCTCTTAATGTCTCTTTTAACTCTCTCTCTCTCTCGTGTGCCTGACTATCAACAGTCTCGTACTTGACTTCCGTAGATACATGTGCTAGTAGAAAGTGGTAGTACCAGATTCCTTCGCTTTGATTTAGAGTTATCCACCCCTGCTACGTATTTATTATTATAGGATATTTATATAGCGCACATTTCCAGGCAACTAGTTCTTGCTCAAGGGGTTGGCATATATTTCCTTCGATGATTTGATGTCAGTCTCAACGGCTTATCGCGTTATCAATCTGAGGTCCCTTGGGAACATACAACTCTTGGCCCTCCAGGCGCACCGAGTTATTTGTGGATTTCTCATCCTAACGAGGTACAAATTCACAGCTGGGTTGACTGGGACACATAGTCACAGTGCTTTGTCCAAGTTCACTTCACGTTGCTGTAATCGCAACTAGGTGTTACCGCTTGTCAGTTATTATAAGAAAATGAAACTATTTCAGTTTGATTTTATGGCATATAAACTTAAATTCAGATGGAAGATGACCTCAAAAGAGAGAAACAACAAGGAGAAACAAACTATTGCAATGATACTGCTATAGTTGGTCGCAATAACATTTTGCTATAGACTATCACAATCGCAATAACATGTTGCAACAGACTATCACAATCACAATAACATGTTGCAATAGACTATCACAATCGCAATAACATGTTGCAAAGACTATCACAATCGCAATAACATGTTGCAATAGACTATCACAATCGCAATAACATGTTGCAATAGACTATCACAATCACAATAACATGTTGCAAAGACGATCACAATCGCAATAACATGTTGCAAAGACTATCACAATCGCAATAACATGTTGCAATAGACTATCACAATCGCAATAACATGTTGCAATAGACTATCACAATCGCAATAACATATTGTAATAGACTATCACACTCTCACAATCGCAATAACATGTTGCAATAGACTATCACAATCGCAATAACATTTTACAATAGACTATCACAGTCTCACAATCGCAATAACATGTTGCAATAGACTATCACAATCACAATAACATGCTGCAATAGACTATCACAATCGCAATAACATGTTGCAATAGACTATCACAATTGCAATAACATTTTGCTATAGACTATCACAATCGCAATAACATGTTGCAACAGACTATCACAATCACAATAACATGTTGCAATAGACTATCACAATCACAATAACATGTTGCAATAGACTATCACAATCGCAATAGTTGTTTCCCCCTCAGTGGTCACCCCTTCTAAATAATCGAGACTAGCCAGACATTCCATATTTTTGTCATCACGAACATCGATATACACAATTAGGATCACGTCAGGAATTCTGACCATCGATAATGCAGCTCCGAAACAGCTGCTGTTGGATTAAAAAGCCATAATCCTAAGCAGATTCACACACATGACCATTTCTATGATTCTGTCAGAAGGGACATAACTCTGCCAAATGACTTGCGACATGGCGGTTTTGCTTGGTCTGCTGACGAAGACAGACGTGTTTATCTCGCTCTCTGGGTCAGTGGTCTTGTGTGGATTGTTCTCGCTGAGATTTACAGTGGTTAGTTGGGGGTGTTCTTTGAACTATACCATAAGCATAGTTGGTGAAACTTGCTTTGGTAATTAATTTAGTAATTATATTTTGTAACTGCCTTTAGTTGTAAGTTTGTGCTCGTGAACCTCACTTTCGTGTTTCGGTTGGCTGAGCACGCTCGGCTTTGTGCGTGCGTGTGGCACGTTTGGCTCGTGCAGACCCTACTTCGAGGATTAGGATTGTCGACAACAGTGATAGCGTTTGTTTCGCAGATAGGACGATGAATTCAGATTCTGATGGGGAATTTACAGCCGACTGGTCGGCTCCTGATGATTTTGAGGAAACTTCCACTCATGCTGAATTCGCTGAGAAATATAATGCTATGTTGGCTAAACGTCCGAAACGAAAACATGATGACGATGTTCAGACAAAATGTAGTTTTAATGAACATAATTTGAAACCCATTGTTATTTTTTCCTCGGTTGACCCTAGTGTCAGTTTGAAATCCGTCAGTCCCGTTGCACTAGCTAAGGACATTCAAAAACATGTTGGTGATATCCATAGCCTGAAGAGGTTGGATAAGGGTGACATTGTGTTACACTGCAGATCGGCTGATCAGTCCAAAATGGCTCTCTCTTTAACGAGAATTTGTTGTAAACAGATCAAAGCTTATGTCCCCAAAAGTCTGCGAGAAACAAAAGGTGTCATTTACAATATCGATCTGGATATTTCTGAAGATGAAATAGTTGAGCAGCTGAAACCCTTTAAAGTTACTGATGCTAAACGTTTGACCAGAGGTAAGGAAAAAGAGCAGACATTATCAGTTCTGTTAACTTTTGCAAGTACTACACTCCCTGAGCATGTATACATGTACTATCAGTCCTTCAAGGTAAGAGCATATGTCCCACCAGCCCTCAGGTGTTATAAATGCCAGCGTTTCGGCCATACATCGACCAATTGTAAAAGTACAGTTCAGGTTTGTGCTCGTTGCAGTGGGGATCATGCCTATGATGCCTGTCCCTCTAAAGATACCTTGAAATGTTCAAATTGCGGAGGAAAACACAGCGCTGCCTATAGAGGTTGTAGTAAATACAAGGAAGCGGTTGAAATCCAACGTGTAAAAGTTGAGAACAAAGTTTCTTATAAAGAAGCTGTACAAATGGTCAAAGAGAACAACACTACTATGCCTGTGTCATTTGCAAATGTTGTCAAACGTCGTCCTAATAAACAGCCAGTTGTTTCATCTTCTCAGCAAGTTGCAACAAGTCTACCTTCAGTGAAGGTCACTCAGGGTTCGAACAGAGCAAATAAATGCTCCTGTCAGTGTTCTATCAATGGTGATAGGTCGTTGGATCATTTGCAGTCTACACATCTATCTGGCGACCGCAGCACATCCCGAGCTGAATATTCAACTGAAAATCTTGTTGCATTCCTGCTAGAGGTTATCACAGTCAGCTTTGGTGCTACAAACCGTGATGACCAAATATATCGAATTATGTCCGCTGCAAAGTCTCATCTCCACATTGACATATCTCAAGATATCTTCCGTTCTTTTTCCACTGATAAATCATGATGGATAGCGCCATCTTACTATTAACTATTCTGCAGTGGAATGCACAGAGTTTAGTAGCACACGGTCCTCATCTTAAAACGTTTCTTGGAAAACTAGAATTCAAACCGGATGTACTATGCATTCAAGAAACCTTTCTCTGGCCTGAGTGTCAGTTCAAAATTAATGGCTATGTTTGCATGCGAAAAGACCGCATTGAATATGACCCTAAGACTAGAAATCCCAAACGTGGCGGTTGTGCTATTTTTGTTAAATCGGATTTAACATATAATAGCCATACCTTGCCGAAACTTAATTTTGAGGCAAATGCTGTGGAAATTGTCTCAGAAGAGAAGCAATTCCTAACCATTGTTAATATATACAGCAATGGTACGCCATCTGTAGATGATTATAAAATGCTGACAAATTCTGTAGCTACGCCAGTTTTGATATGTGGTGATTTTAATAGTCACAATGTACTGTGGGGAAGCAGGCATACAAATCATGCTGGTCAAGTTGTAGAAAATCTTTTGGATGACACAGGTTTGATAGTGCTAAACTCTGGCGAAATGACCCGTATAAATACTAGTAACTTTACTTTCTCAGCATTGGATCTTACCCTTGTTTCGCCTATATTATCACACAAATGTCAGTGGGGTGTTTATCAAAATGACAGTCTGGGGAGTGATCATTTTCCAGTTTTCACTGAAATATCATTTAAACCTCTTCGAACACCTGGACTAGGAATTTCTAGATGGAGATTTAAATCTGCAGATTGGCATGAATTTGTTGAACATTGTTCAAATGAAATAACGTGTGATTTGCTTACAGACGACATTGAAAGGTCAAATTACAATCTAACTTTCTCTTTGACTAAAATCTCAGAAAGAGCTATTGGGAAAACTTCTGGAAAGCCAAATACTCGAAATACTCAGTATTGGTGGAATAAGGATTGTGACAAAGCTGATAAAGCTCGACAAAAGGCCTATAACCGACTTCGCAGGACATCCTTACCGGTTGATTTAGAAGACTTTCGCAAAAAACGGGCTGAATTCCAGCGTCTTGTACGCTCTTTAAAACGCAACAGTTGGCGTTCCTATATATCTACAATAAACAGGCATACTTCCTTGTCTTCTATTTGGGCCAAAGTAAAAAGGATTAGTGGGAACCACAATAGATCCGCTATTCCTGTTTTGGATCAAAGTGCTATTTCCCGTGAAGAGAAAGCCAATCTTTTAGCAGATCAGTTTGAGGCTGTTAGCAGCTATGAAAACTTTTCTACTCAATTTAAAAAGGAAGTCACATATTTAGAGAATGAGATTATCCCTAAAATTTCAGTTTCTTTATTACAACCTTTTCCTGAATATGATTTATACTTCCATCTGGGAGAATTAAAATCTGCAATATCAAAAGGTAAGAATACATCTCCTGGTGCGGATGAATTGTGCTACGAACACTTTAAACATATGCCCGATTCATCTTTAGAAGTCATACTAAATATCATAAATCAAAGCTGGATATCTGGAAAGTTACCCAGGAGCTGGAGACATGCTGTTGTTATCCCTGTTCCTAAACCTGGTAAAGATCCATCTCGCCCTGTTTCATACAGACCAATAGCCTTAACGTCTAATTTGTGTAAAATCATGGAAAGGATGGTCACAAATCGTCTGAGTTTCTACTTAGAATCAAATGAATTATTAGCGAGGCTACAGTGTGGGTTTAGGAAAACTCGTTCATGCACAGATCACCTAGTTCGACTACAAAATGAAGCGCAGAAAGCATTAGGAAACCAAGAGTATATGCTGTGTGTATTTTTAGACATTGAAAAGGCGTATGATATGTTATGGAGAAATGGCCTTTTATTTAAACTGCAAAGTTTAGGGGTAAAGGGGCGTATGCTACAGTGGATAAAGTCCTTCCTAACTGATCGAACCATACAAGTTCGTATTGGGCAACACGTGTCTGACGTGCGAATTATTGTAAATGGCACTCCACAGGGCAGTGTTATAAGCCCTTTGCTCTTTAATATCATGATCAATGATTTCTTTTCTGAACTTCCGTTAAATATTGACGCATCACAATTTGCAGATGATGGTGCTTGTTGGAGACGTTTTGGAAACATTGAGTTTGTTCACAAATCTATTCAATTGGCTCTAAATTCTATCGATCTTTGGTGTTCAAAGTGGGGGTTCAAGGTATCCACTTCTAAATCAGTTGCTATGTTCTTCACAAGACGTAAACTTCCCCCAAATCTGAAGCTACACATTGGTGGTCAGGACATAAAATTTGTTTCAGAATTTAAATTCTTGGGTGTAATCTTTGATCAAAAACTCACATGGTCCAGCCACATCGATTACATTTCATCAAAATGCACTAAAGCTCTCAATTTACTGAAGAGCGTGTCTTCCACAAAGTGGGGTGCTGATAAATCGTCCTTGCTTCTTTTGTACAAAGCACTCATTTTGTCTAGATTAGAATACGGTTGTCAAGTTTTCATGAATGCTGCAAAATGTCATTTGGTTAAACTTGATCGTGTTCAAGCTAAAGCTCTTCGGATATGCACTGGTGCCTTTCCTACTACACCAGTTTCTGCCTTGCAGGTGGAATGCTCAGAACCTCCTTTGCAATACCATCGTCTTAAAGTGGCCCTTAAGTACTATTTATCTTTAAAAGCGTCATCTAGGTATCAACCAGCAACTGATATTTTGTGTGATTGTGTGGAATATGTCATGTGTGATTGGAATCATGGAAAACCACCATTTGGATTACTCGTTCAACAATTTGCATCACAGTACGAGTTGAACAATCTTCAGCTGAATGCTGCGCAATCTCTACCTAAAACGGTTCCATGGACTTTAACACAACCTTCGATTTCTTATGATTTATCGGGGCTTGTAAACAAACAAATGTCACCATGTGTTGTTAAAATCCTAACCCAAGACTACATCCACAACAAATATAGTAATTTTACTCATATTTACACTGATGCTTCAAAAGATCCCAGAACCGGTCATGTTGGTGGGGCCTTTTATATTCCTGATCTTGGTTTATCTAAAAGATTTAGATTGACTGATCATCTGTCTGTGTTTGCAGCAGAATTGACAGCTATACTTCAAGCTTTAAAATGGGTAAAAGATAACGAGCACGAAGCAATAATTCTTACTGATTCGTTATCAGCTATACAAGCAATTCAATCAGGTGTCCAAGGTCCACGCAGTGACATTATATACGACATCTTGTATCTTGATACTGTTCTAAACTCCATGTACATCAGCTGTGATATTGTTTGGATCCCTGCACATGTAGGTATAGCTGGGAACGAAGTAGTCGACACACTTGCTAAGATGGCTTGCAACAGACCACAGCCAGATATTCTATCAATTAAGCCCATTTCAAGAGATTACTGGTTTGTCATTTCATCGTCATTAAATGCCTCTTGGCGAAATACATGGGACAGTGAAACTACAGGTAGACACATGTACTCGATTTGTCCTGCAGTAAACAAACATTTTAAAATCCGTAGGCGTTGCCGCAGAGATGAAGTTGTTTTAACTCGCCTCAGGCTAGGACACTGTGGATTAAAGGCATATAAAAGCATTTTAGATAAAGACATCTCTCCTATATGTGAAAGCTGTAACTTACACTGCCCAGAAACAGTTCAGCACTACCTCATTGAATGTCCAGCTCATGAAAACCCACGCAAGGCTCTTAGAGACATTGTGCTTAATAAAACCAAAACTATTTTTACGCTGAACGCAATACTTGGCGATAATTTAATGTATGGTTGCGTACAGAGAGCTGTATTAGACTTCCTCGTCAAAACGGATAAGTACGACGTAATTTAACTGGACAAGAATGTAACTGTTTGTTAAGTGTTGGGCGCATATAGGTCTTTTAAGGCCCAAGGTCGCCCTAAAACCTTACCTACCTTACCTTGCGACATGGCCAAACACAAACGAAACTTAATGGACATTTACAGTACACACATGCATAGCTTTGTAGCGGGAAAATGCACATCGAGGGCGGATATAACTTGCATATCGGATCCAAACCATACTTAAACTTTTAATCCGATGTCTACATCTCACTCTTCTTCCTTTATATTTCAAACGCGAGGTGCATGAATGGCTCAGTATTTGGTTCAGCAATCCACATCATCATAGGAGCGAAATAGTCTTTAGTGCGACGTTAATTTCATCTCATCTGTTTTAATGGAGAAAGCAAAATCTACGTCACACTGAGGTATATGCGGTATAAACACCCGGTTATAGATTAAGGTCCACACACAAGCCATACAATCAGCTAAGTTATACAATTCGACGCCACAACCAGGAAGTATGTCTCAGTCGATAGTATATATGCTAACAAACATTGGGACCTTCTATATATACTCATGAAAAAAAAAATAAGGGAACGCATGACATAGCTGTGACTTTTAATCTTTGAATCAGCAAGAGAAAAGTTCATATAATAGATGAAAAGGCTTATGTCAAGTGATGAAAACCAATATCGGATGTGTCCTCGATGTCTCTGGAGAACTGCTTGCCATCGTCGTGGCATGCTGCGAATGAGAGTACGGATGGTACCAATCGGAATTCTACACCATTCTTCTTGGAGAGCCACGAAAGGTTCATCCAAATTGTTGGCTTGAACAGGTCTGTCCCGAACATTGCGGCCAAGATCATCCCAAAAATGTTCGATGGGGTTAAGGTCAGGACGTTTAGCCGGCCATTGCAACACCCGGACACCTGCAGCCCTCAGTCTGTCCCGACAAACATGAGCGATTGCCATTCGACATTCGACCTGCTGTGCGCGCAAAGGGGATCACAATCGGGTTCAAGATCTCGTCACGATATCGTACACTTGTTATCCTGCCATCAACACGCACAAGATCTGTTTTGCGGTTAAAGGTAAACCCACCTCACACCCTAACATGCTGTTTGATGGTGCAGGCACTGTGACGTTCCCCAACGCGTCTCCAAACTCGAATTCGACTGTCATTATGGTCTAGTGTGTACCTGCTCTCATCACTAAACATGGTGTTTCTCCATTGACGTACTGTTCCTCCATGGTTCCGTGCCCACTGCAGTCTAAAGCGCTTGTGTTGCTCAGTCATGTTGATTCCAACCAATGTTTGTATAGTTCTTAGTTTGAATCTTGGCATATTTTACCGGTTTGCACTCTACCTTTTTAAAGGGGGCGTGCATATTTTGGTGGTTTTTAGTATTCCATCTATTCGTTTGGATTTATTGATTTATTTGTTTTTGTTTTGTTTTTCGCTGCTAGTGGTCCTGCTAGTCTGCTTTGATAACTGTAAAAAAATTCTGACGTTTGACGAGCGGAACATGAAGTGTTGTTATCATGTATGTTATGTAATTATATTATTGGTATGGCGTGGCACTGATATACATGTTTATGCTTGCCAATCCAGTCACGATTACTTGAGGAGATTCGTTTAAACTATAGATTAAAGTATCCATACTATTAATGTGTAATCTTTACATTGGGCTATGAGGAATACGTAATATAATCAAGATTGATTTTGCGCGTACTTTTCTATTTTTAAATAGATTTTCACCATTTTGGCTACAGTCGAAAAGATTTACTTTGGCTTTCGTGATTGTGGTCTCTAAGTATTTTAGAAATTATGTTGTTGAGATAGCTGGGAACTGTTGATCTGCAGTCTTTCAAAATTCATTTTCACGAGATACATTCTCCCTTTTTACCATTTCTCAAAGTGAACATATAACCGTTTACACAAAGGTATCTTCCCGTAAAATAAGTTGGACGAAACGTAAAGTATAGTAGCGCATTTGCCATAACTGAAGTTGTTAAAATGATAATGAAAACTGTCATTTCCATCATTCACTTTGCAAGCAATCTTATCAAGAAACTAAATAACTCATTACTAATGGAAGGAGTGAACTGAAAGTCCAATTTATTAACTGAAGTCACTGGTTGAACTCGCTAGCATCGATTCACTTACATTCTGGTACACGTGTCTTATTTCGTTTCCGGAGGATACACATTTTACTTTTTTATGAAAACCCGTGTCTAATCCATTAAAACAGGGATACTCTATAACAGGGATTGGTCACTCGCTAGCTTTCCTTACCATTTGTACTAATTAACGTGTGCCTCGTCATGCTCCACTGCACACGTCAACTTGGTTTGTTCTCAGCGCAAATCGGCTGCGCTGAACAGTATTTCAACCAGTTTACTGTCGGAAACTATCGGCATCTCCCGGAGTAATACTCGGTAAATTGGAGTAGGCTCCCCTGAATGTTGTCACAACAAGCTGGTTACACTTCCTGTCGCCGAATGATGCATGTGTGGATTAATGAGAGGACTTGAGAATGTGTTTACACATTGCCTTGTTCAAAGACTCTCTGTTTATGTGACAATTTTGATACAGCGTTCGAAACGATCGCCAGCCCAGAGGCCCAGCGTCGGTTGTTAATGTATCAGGCCAACAGTTTCAGTTATCTGCAGGCCCATGTGGTCTTCTGTCAATTAGATCTCATTTCTTTTCAACTAGCATCGTGCCCATAATTTGTATTAATGTTCAGGAATTATCCTTGATCCCTCATGTTAGGATAACTTCCAGTTTCACTTCATAGTATTATATATTCAGTGCCGCATAGGAATGTCAGCAGTCTATAACTAATGTAAACTTCTCTGTGCTCCATACACTTCACTAATGGATTTTGTAGGGACTGTGAAACTCTCTACAATGAAGACTATTTTGTTTTTATTGGTTTGATTTCAACAAAATGGGTATGCAGACTTTAAAGACTGCAAGTGGCAGCAAGCCTTGATGGCCAAATGGCAAACTAAAGGTTATTATGTTATTATATGTATTTGAAATGACCTGTTACACAATTAAAATGTCTCATTATGTTTCAGTGGTTTTCTGTTTGTGTGGAATGCTTAGGCTGCATGAAAATATGTTTCTCAGGCACATTCTTTTCAAAAGTGACGAGTAAGACTTTGATTTTTAATTTTTGATAGAAAAAATGTGACGAGGGAGGAACACATTTTTATTTCTTTTTCCTTCAGGAATACAGTTTGGAAAGTTAAGCACATGTTAATGAGTTGTAGATTCAGTCACTCTCATTCTTACAGACACTCAGTCTATAATGGACAAATGGACGGTCGTGGCAAAGTCGAAATTATTTTTTTTAAGAGGGCTGTTAATGAAGATGACCAGATGTCTTCCTGCATGTGCGCAATTGCATGGATACTGACAGAATGACAACTGACACAGTCACTCCCCCCTAAAAAAACAGAAAGTTTAAAACCATCACAAAGCGTTAAAAAGTCCTTTGCAGTTTTGTCAAATATCAACAATAGTTTCAGAACTAAAACATTCAAGCATCAAAGGCATCCATGGCAGATTAGAACAGATCAGATATGTCATACCTCATACTTTCACCAGATAGAATATTCCCCTCAATACTTAGAGGTGTCTTTGAAAGAAATGAATTTTAGGACGACTAAACACATTCAAACATTGGCTTGTAGTAATGAGTGATCAGATCAGATCAACGATATGTCATATTTTTCACACACATGAAATACTTGTGAATGTATACACCCTACCAATTATTTTTTTAATTCATAAAATCATCACTATTACTTCCAAACACCTCTCACCAGATGGAACTTTTTTCCCTAACAGAAATTAAAGGTGTGTGTGAAAGAAGTTTTTTGAGCAATAACTAGAAACACTCAAAAAATGCTGTGTAGTATTTCAATGGCGGATCAGAACAGATCAGCGAGATGACACGTTTTTCACACACCTCAAATAAATCCTAACAATATGTTTAGATTATCAAATTATAAACATTACCTGCAAACACCTTTCGGGTCATTGTATATTCCCCTCATAAATATTTAAGGTGCATGTGAAAGAGGTTTTGGAGCAATAACTAGAAACACTCAAAGTTATACTATTTCAATGGCGGATCAGAACAGATCCGCGAGATGGCACATTTTTCAACACCTCAAAAACACCCTACCGATTTTTTTTAAATTATAAAATTAGCACTATTACTTCCAAACACCTTTCACTAGATGGTATGTTCCCCTAATGGAAATTAAAGGTGTATGTGAATGAAGTTTTTGAAGCTGAAACAAAAGCACTCAAACAACGCCGTGCAATATTTCAGTGGCGGATCGGATCAGGTCGGCGAGATGGCACATATTTCACACACCTCAAGTACGTCCTAACAATTTATTTTAGATTATGAAACTATCACTATTACCAGCAAACACCTTTCGCCTGATGGTAAATTCCCCTCATAAAAATTAAAGGTGTATGTGAAAGACGGTGTTGAGCAATATCTAGACACACTTCAAACAACGGCGTGTAGTATTTCAATGGCGCATCAGATCAGATCGGCGATCTGCCACATTTTTCACACACCCCAATTAAACCCCAACATGTTTTTAAGTCACAAAACTATCACTATTGCTTGCAGATACCTTTCAACTAAAGGTATAATTTCCTGCTAAAACATAAAGGAATGTGTGAAAGAAGCTTTTATTGACGAAACTCAGTCTATCTTCGCTGTGTACCGATAATTGAAGCCAGAGAGTTACAAGATGCCGACTTGAAACTTTACTACAAACATATTTTCTTATACTGACACTAATTACAAATATGTGACTAGAACTGAAGTAACAGAACAGGTGACTTATGTTCTACGTGTAGGATCCGAGTTGTCACAACACTCAGCGAATGTAATCAGCTGTTGAAAATGAACCGAGCTCAATCTTTAATACTAAGCTGCCGCCATATTGTCTCCACTGGTCACGTGACAAAGCGAGACATACGTTCAGCGGTTTTTCGAGGAGTTTCCACTCCCCTCTCTATATAGGCTCCCTGATTAAAACAACACCGTTGTCACTACGCCAAACGATTTTGACCTTGACCTAAAACAAAGGTTTAACCTAACTTACAGATTTACCCCGTAGACATCCCTTTCTGAATAACATGTTTAACAGCTGCGCCGAAATGCTGCTTACCTTATAAGAAGTTGTATATCCATAGACCTTTCTCTGGTTTTTTTTATCAAATTATCATGACCTGAACAGATATTACTTTGTCAGAGACTTCATGAGTGATTTTCAAGTTCTAATCCACAAACTGATTTCCACTTTTTCATCATTCTGACTTTAATCTCAGTTTGTTGAGTATCTCAGCATAACTCACAAAGACAACGAAAACTGAGCGGAACGATGACGCTTTCTGTCTCTTCCGCATTCACTTACGTAATTTCCGCAAAGCGCCTACGACAATTTGCGCCGAAAAAGTCGTGTCTCGTCCGCTGGTCTTGTTTATTGGAGTAAAACAGCTGCCGCTTTCAAGTGTATTTTACTTGTCATATACACAATTCATCCATGGGTGACATAAGGTCATTATGTGACACCGAATTTGAAATGAACAGGTGTTCGTGAATGTATATGGATGAATAAGACTGATTGCGCAAGACGCACAGCCAAATATCTCACATTCAAAGGAAATCTCGAATTGATTATTTTATAAGGCGTCGAGCTGACCAGTTGGTTTTGGTGTTGTGTATAAACCTCCTTTGCAAGAACTTTGTCAAGCATACCTGCTTTGTCCTTTTGCAAGACCTGCACATATTAGTCTTTGAAAGACATTGACATTTATGTGCATGTGCTCTGGAAAACCTTGTCCGACACGATATTCCTTCCAATTTAGTTATTGTGTGCATGCTGTATTTCAATTTTGGAAATGTGCTTAAAACATATTTATTTTGATTCTCAAAGAATCTGGTTCGTTTAGCAAGCAAAATATTGCTTCGATTAACACTTCACCAGTACTATACAATTTTACAGAATTCACAAAACCGGATACATAAAAACGACAAATTATAGCATTGTGATTAGGGGTATTTGGGGTTATAGGAGTCCCTTTTAATCCACCGAGCCAAGTCCTACACGCCCTGGTGGGGTGTGGATTCACGGGAAGGGGTAAGGGAGGAGATGACCAAGCCAAGGAAGACACAACTACTCCATACGCTAAAATAGTCTTCCTTGACCTTTTCTCACTGTGGTCTATGATGACTTCGGTGAACGGAAAAATACTTATTCACTGTGAAAACCAGAAAATAGTTGAATCCGTCCACGATTTTATCATACAACACAAAGCTTGATTTTTAATTTTTTAACAGGAAACTAATTAACTTGTCAAAAACCTTCTCACAAATGTTCAGTGTTTCTACAAAGAGCTAGTCAGACACAACAAACCGTAACTTTATTTTTCATGTTTACTTATATGATAGTTGTATTTGATGTAATGATATGCATGCATATGTTATTATATAATAGTTCATATGGATGACGACATATGCTTCATATATATTTTGTATTATATGTTGTTTGGGTGAGGTACTGTAAAGCTTGTTCACTAGTCCCAATCACAGTTTCAAAACACACAAAAATACAACAACATGGAGATGTGTGGAGACAACAGAGACATATGGAGAACAGCAATGTCATAACTGAACAGAAATCATTCCCTCTATTGGTGAAGGCCATGTGGGATTAGTTAAACAAAGAAATCTAGTCGACCATACCGCCTAATCCTCTTACTCCTTAAACAAACGACTTGCCTGGGCTGTCTACAATTGAATTGAAATTTTTGTAAATTCGATGTTTCGGGTATCACGTAAGGAGGTAATCAGACGTCAACACTATGGCGTTCGATGCTCCGGACATGAAGGAAAACAAAATACGTTATACAGTACAGTAATGTGGTCACTATGAGCGAGGTAGACAGTTTGATGAGCACAGCTCATTACGGAAATCTCTTGTCTTTGAAGCTGGTCGTTGAGACGCTGAAGCCTTCTGTCAAGTTCTCCTTTACTCTTTATTGTGGCCACTGTGTTACAATATGCAGTTTACATTGCTCACAGATCCTCGATTCACGATGATGCCAACTTTCTCGGCTACTGTTCGTGCGGCGACTATCATTCAGGAATTGGTTCCACAGCTCATTCTTTCACCGATGCCTTTGCGTATGTGTTTTAGCTCGTTAATAAAGTAGAGACGAGTCTTCTGCTATTCTCGGGCACAAGTTCTCCAAGTCAGTCGACGCTCCGGGTGTCATTAGAACAGTGTTGACCACTGTCACACTCCACTGCTTTTCGACAGTCCTGTTGTGCATCTGAGGATACCACCATTCTCATCGGTGGATGAAATGGGGTGAAGAAACCCCGCATACTCATCACATTGCTAGACCGCATTTACCATAACGAATGTTTACATATCACTTTATGTAAATAGAGCATCAAAACAAGCTGAAATCATGTATTATATTAAGATGGTGCAAACTATAGTCGATTCGAACCACTGCTTTACAGTTCACTGACTGCCGTGGATGCATGCTTTTCCCACGTGGCGAGTTAAAACTTAAAGGGGCACTGATGCGGAGCGAATAATGTTTCTCGCCAAGGGTATAATTACGAAACCAAACCGCAAATTGGTCAGCGCAAGCTCCTTCGACCGTGACGGACAAAGGAACTGGGCTCCTGTCCATATTAGCAGAATTTCTTCACCTAAACAGTCAGGAGGCCGGATGCCCATCATATGCCATTTGTTTAAAAATATCCATGGTATTCCTTGTCTGATCGTAACCAAATATCCCAGCAGTGTTACTGATCCAATTTGATCCTATTTCTGTGTTTTTAACCTCGATATTTAATCATGTTACATGAAAATATGATGTCTACAGGCACATAGCAAGCCATTTGTTTCAGCACGGAAGATTGCAAAGCTTTATATATAGGTAGTTTTGAGTGTTGGTTCAGCTGTGATAGCAAATATCATACGTAAGTTTTGGTAGCTATGGTGGCTACAATGGTTTATTATTTATGATAATAAAAACACACAGTTGATTTATTTGAATTCGTAAACGAAAAACGATGACTTTGAATTTGGTAGAGAAATCTGAAAATTTTCTTACGTTAAAAAACCCTTATTTCACCTATTTACCCAAGTACACAGCAAAGGCCTGTGTGTATTCCTTATGTAACGAAATTCCGTTGGTATCCTCAAAACAGTTTCGTCCCATAAGTATTTTCAGGCTGCGTGCGACACAGATATTACATCTTCCTTGCTGTAACTCGCGTTTGATGGTGTAAACCTACACGCGTTATTTGTCATCATTCTCTGGACGGTCAATTAGTGAATTTATAACAGGTATAATTAGTAGTAACACCACTTCGGTTACACAACAAAGGTTCAAATTTGGCATTTCTCCTGTCTGGAGTAAATACTCAGCATTATAAATTAAGGTCTGTAATGGCAAATGTATTTGCATGTTATGTAATATGTGCATGTAAGTGATGCAAGAGGGTTTATCAGCTGAGTTACAAAAACAAACATCGATCAAAGGATTAACCGATAACACACTGATTGATTAATTACTTGTATCTTCTAGCGGATTTGTCAAAAGGCAGTGTGTGTAGATGACTACACCCTGTCGTAAAGAGTGAGTGCAAAAACAACATCCTCCCTTCAAAGAATTAACCACCCTTGCGTTGATTGATTGATTGCTCATTATTGGTTAACTAAATTACTTAGAATAGTGGACATCATACAATTAGTTGCCAGGTGTGCTATCTTGGGAGACCAATGAGAGGTTTATCTGTTTTTCACCATCGAAAGACGTGAAACGATGTGTTACTTTTTCGCAAACTAGACAGTTGTAAGACACGCGACACAGAGCATGATTATTTACCAGCTGCAGATGAATGGAATACGATTTCTTTTATGTGGATATTGATGGATACATTCCTGAACAAGGTAGTAGCCTGACATTGTTGCTATAAAATTAGTCTGTTTTACATTCATTATTTGCATTTTGTTTTAATTTATTTGTTGTAGCATTCAGCAGAATCTGTATGACAGAAAACACACACTAGATCGCGTATGTGTGTGAAATAGGATCCACATTGGCAATCTATACAATGTATAAATGTTGCTTTTGTGTTAGAAATTTACTATGAGTATAAGCAGATCGTGTGTTCTTTTATTAATTTTCAGAATCATACAACTATGATATAATAATATCATATATACAATAAACTAATTAGGTTTATCAGACAAAATATAGAGAGGTACATTGGCTTCGTTATTTTTCTGTCCTGATAGTTTTTTACCATTTCTACCACTGGCAGATGATTAACCTTCAAAGTATTTCATTTGTTTTCATAATACATTTGTAATGAAGTAAAAATGACCTCACCTAAGTTGATCTGTCTATAACTAAACTATCAATTATGGAATGCGCAGCAGAGGTCACGAACCAGTCATGAATTCTGGGATATCATCCGGGTACTCACGGGAGAAAAACAATAACAAAAGTTTACACCAGTCCACGGAAATTGCTCCGCATCAGTGCCCCTTTAATGACCTATTCTCCCCCGCAAGGCCACGTGAACCAATCAGAAATGGACATTCTTAAATGGGGTAGGAGAAATGTGCCCTGTACGTTCTTATGAACCTTGAACTCTCAGGTACATTTCATCAGTTGTGTACAAATACTGGTCTAGAATAATGTTTCAAACACTTTAGTCTTAAATATGTATTGATGCAGGGTCTCCATATATATGTTCTTGTTTTCGTCCCGCTCGTCAAACGTCAGAATAAATTTACAGGTATCAAAGCAGACTCACTCGCTGGGCCACTAGCAGTAAAAAAACCCAAACAAAGCAAAAACAAATAAATCAATTAATTTGTCCCATTTAAAAAGATAGAGTGCTAAAGTGACAAACCGGTAAAATATGCCAAGATTCAAACTCAAAACTATACAATCGTATTTTACTCGATAAATCAGAATGGTCTCAATGTCATAATGTGGGTAGTTAAAAAATCAAAGCAAAATATACACCTGGAAATTAATCAAGCAACACCCCAATTTTTTCTATTGGAGCAACTTTGAAGTGTTCTGACAATCAAAATATGCCGGGTTGATATAGTTTGACACTTTTTTATTCAACAGACGATCTCTGACAAACAACTTAAAGGGAAAAAGTATCAAGACTTTGCTTTATTGCAACGAAATCCAAATTCTTAAAACTGTCTTAAATTCATGAAAAAATGGACACAATTTACTATTCATCCACAGACGTTGTTGTCAGGTGTATTAACACAAATGTCACATGGAAAGAAAGAACAGTCATCTGAGAGTCTGCACACCGACTTTCATCAATATCTAGTGTGTCCTCCCTGCGCACGCACCACCGATTCCAGACGCCTCCTCATTCCTTGGATGAGTCTCCGGATCTGATTCTGGGGGATCCTGTTCCACTCCTCATGCAGGGCAGCCGTCAATTCGTTGAGATTATGGACTGGTGGGTCTCTCTGCCTCACACGACGGCCAATAAAGTCCCACAAATGTTCAATGGGGTTGAGGTCAGGGCTCATGGCAGGCCATGGAATTCTGTCAATTGCATTTTGCCGCAAAAAATCATTTACAGCATGCGCCCTGTGAGGTCTAGCATTGTCGTCCATAAATATGGGTCTCGTTGCCAGAGGATGGTTCTCAAAATGAGGTACCACAGCCCTGTCAAGAACCTCCTGTTGGTAACGAACACCGTTAAGGTTGCCACGGATGGTAATGATATCCAACTTGCAGTTCATGGAAATGCACCCCCATACCATAACGGAACCTCCCCCAAAGGCCACAGTCTCCTGGATGTTCCGTGGAGCCATTGCTGTGTTCCTCTGCCTCCAGACCCGAGTACGACCGTCCACCATGTGCAGCAAGAACCGGCTCTCATCTGAGAAATGGACCTTCCTCCAAGAGGCAATGTTCCAGTGCAAACGGTCATTACACCAGGCCAGTCGGGCTGCCTTATGGGCTGGAGACAGTCTGGGTCGCTTGATTGGCCTCCTTGCCCGGTATCCTGCAGCTTTCAGACGATTCCGAACAGTCCTGTTCGAGATGGGTCTCCCTGGAAGCCACTCCTGTCTCAACCGAGAGCTCGAGTCGAAGGACCTGCGCCGTACAAGTCTCAGTAAAGCTCTGTCCTCCCGGACTGTGGTCTTCCTGGGTCTTCCTGGTCTAGGCAGGTCTTTAACTTCATTAGTGGCCCGGTATTTTTTCAAAAGTTTTGAAATTATGGAATGATGTCGTCCGATTTGAGTCCCGATTTGTCTTAGAGACATACCAGCATTCCTCATGCCGATTATTTGCCAACGAGTGGCCTCTGATAATTTCCTACGTGCCATGACATTGAAATGAATGAAAAACCGAATGCAATCGACAACCTGCGCTTGTAAACACCCCAGGGAAAAAGTGCATTTTTCGAAAGTTGAGGTTAAAGCAATGCACGTGCGCTGTGCAAGCTTCACGCGCGTCATATCAACCCATGAAAAGCTCATGCTGTATGTCAATACATCAAAATTGAATAATCAATCATCAAAATTACTTCGTTAAACTTTGTTAAGTTTTTATGTGTCTTTGAATTTGGTGTTGCTTAATTAATTTCCATATGTATATTTTACATGTTCATGTACGATTTATTTAGCAAAGCCAGAAGAATCCCCGACAAACACGGCCGCTTCTCCTCAATATGTGGGTTTGTGAGAGTGAGGGTACTCCCTACAATGCTCACTCCTATTAGTTAAGAGGGTGTCCTCCCAATTTATGTATTTTTTACTCGATAGGTCACGTGATCAAGATGGCGGGAGAAGGTTTGCTTTTTCATGTGTTCATCACTATAGCTCTTATAAGGCTTTGATTACACAATATTATCCCGCAAAATGACACATCACGTGACACCAAGGTACGTTTAACATGCCTAAAACATCAAAACCCGAAAAAGATAACAAAAGAAAAAAGAAGTCATCGTCCTCGACAAGTGCGACCGAGTCTGACACGAATACAGGATCGGCAGAAAAAACAAAAAGGTGGTGCCACCAGACCGCGAGCTATGATTGCCAAGTTTATTTACACACGAGAGAGGGACACAGTAAAATCAGCTGCACGACGATTGAAAGGTAAACCGTTCAGTATTATGGAGCAGTTTCCGGATGAAATCGGCAAGTATCGACGGGATGTACTCATGCCTCTACTGAGAGACGCGAAGAGACAAGGCAAACAGGCGTATATTGTCATAGATAAACTCTATGTAGACAGAAAGCTCCAACATGTGTCAACCCCGCCCCCTTATAGACTCCCAACTTCATCGGGCACTCCTACCAACAGAATACCCTAGGACAGGCACGGTGGTCAATATTCGCATAATGTCCATGGATGTAACCCTAAGTGTTACAAACCATTAACTGACAAGGACACATGCAACAAAAACTGTAACCACAGCTCTGACAATAATACTTCTGATTTATTCTGTAAGACTTCAAATACAAATCACTCCCAACAAAGTGATAAATATCCCAGGAAAGTTGTACATTTAGATAAACACAGTGACAGAAAGGTAATACAACCATCACTCCAATCTTTCTGTAATGAACAACTAGTTAATCCATTTAAAAAGTGTGATAGTCTTAATATGAACAATGGACCAACAACAAGAAGTGGTAATAGTATAGCTAACAATGACACTCCATTCAATAAATCAATGTTACCTATATACAAACCTTATGTTACAAATTCCTCTTTGAAATCAAATGTATATATTTATGATGTTGATTTTGATGTAGATGACCCAAATACACACACAGTCATTTCTGTTGATATGCAGAACTCTATGAACAATGGATCAACAATAACAATTGATAACAAAGCAACAAATAATGATGATGATGATGATGATGATGATGATGATGATGATGATGATGATGATGATGATGATGATGATGATGATGATTGTAATGGTGCCAAAGATGTAAATACTGTTAATAGTGCATATGCTGCAGATAATGTTGACAGGGTTGTTGCTGTAGTTAATGATGATACTGATGATGATGATGATGATGATGCTCCTGATGAATCTGAAAATTATAACACTATTATGAACTTTTTAAGTTTGAATGTATGTGGCCTTAGAAAAAGACTTCAGTATGATGAATTTGTTAAGCTCTTGGAAGATCATGACATAATAGGGTTTCAAGAATCTAAAACAGACTGCTTTGATGATATAAAATTAGAAGGATATAGAATATGCTTAAAACACAGACTAAATGCAACCAGAAAGTCTGGTGGAATAGGAGTTGCTATAAAACATAAATATGAAAAACATGTCACAGTTTTAGAAAATGACTCTAAATTCATCTTATGGATAAAACTTGACAGGCAAGTGTTTCACATTGATCAAGACATCTATATTGGCATTGTATATCTTCCACCTGAAGGATCTAAATATGTAAATAATGATGCTTTTAACGAAATAGAACAGTCACTATTATATTACCTTTCAATTAGTGATTATGCCTCCCTTATGGGTGATTTTAATGCTCGGACCAGTAATATGAAGGATTATTTGTCGATAGATAAACATATTGTCGATGAATTTGATATGGACTTAGACGAAATGAAAAACGACATAAACCCAGACAATGTTCTAGATAACTTACACCTCCCATATGGTAGAATTACTCAAGACAATGGCACAGCAAATAATTTTGGATATAGATTGATAGAATTGTGTAGAAATTTAAACATGTTTATTTGTAATGGGCGAATAGATAAAGATAAGGAAACAGGCAAGGCAACATGTAAAAACAAGTCTGTAATTGATTATATTGTTACATCCCCTCCCTGACTATCATTGTACAAAGATTTCGAAGTTTTTGAATTCTCACCTCTTTACTCAGATGTACATTGTCCTATTCACTTCGCACTTCACAGCTGTAGCAATACACCAAAACCTGCCAGTAACCCAGTAACGGAGAAAAGCCCACAAAGAAATAGGCCAAAACATTATGATATTGAAAAGTCGAATACCTTTTGCCACAATGTGAATTCCGAAAAGTTAACAGATATACATAGACGCACTGAGTTGGCGTGTGAGGAAGGGGCTGACCCAGATATTGTAAATGACATCGCCTCTGACTTGGCGCTGGTATTAGTTGATGCGGCACGTGAAACATTTGGTATTAGGAAGACTTATGCTAACTCCCCTAAGACGTAAACAGGCAGAAAAGACAAACCTTGGTTCAACTCTGAATGTAGGAAGATGCGTAGAAAATTCCATAAAGCTAAAAATGTGTTTAAGAAATTTAGAACTCCATTTAATAAAGAAAGATTTTATGAATCGTCCCGTACTTACAAAAATGCATGGATAAACATATTAAATTATTCTCTAAAGAAACAGCTGAACAATTTCGTAGTAAAAGAAAACATTCTCCAAAAGATTACTGGAAGATTCTAAACAGGCGAGAAAATGTAAAAACAGACATATCACCTAGCTTAGAACATCTTTACGAGTATTTTAAAACAGTTAATGAAACGAAATGTAATGATCATATCCCTCTTGATAATGAGGATACTGATGATCCTATATTTGATACACATATTCTTAATTATGTAATCACAAGTGATGAAATTGCCTCTGCCATTAAAAACTTGAAGCGTAACAAAGCTTCGGGAATAGACTTAGTAGAAAATGATTTCTTAATCGATGCGTCTGAAACATTAATACCACCGTCCTAACTAGTTTCTTTAATCTGATTTTAGATTCTGGAATCGTCCCAGACTGTTGGCTTAAAGGTGCAATCAAACCTATTTATTAGAAGAAAGGTGACCCAAAGGATCCTAATTCATACAGACCCATAACTGTACTAAGTTGCTTTCGAAAACTCTTCACAAGTATCTTAAACACGAGACTTACACATTTTGTTGAGATAAATAGTATCCTCTCTCCATCACAGTCTGGGTTTCGAAAAGGTTTCTCGGCTTGTGACAATTTATTTGCAATACACACGATATTTGAAATCCTTAAGTTGTCAAAAAAATTGTATTGTGTTTTCATTGATTACACAAAAGCCTTTGACACAGTGTGGCGAGCTGGACTGTGGCATAAATTACTAAAATATGGCATAAATGGTAAAATACTAACCCTTGTTAAAAATATGTACCATAACATAAAATCGGCTGTTATGTTTGATAACCATATAACCTCGTACTTCCCATGCAACACAGGGGTGCGACAGGGTGAAAATCGTTCCCCTTTATTATTCTCACTATTCATAAATGACATCGAATCACACCTTTATAGTCAAGGATGTACAGGTATTAATTTTGAACAATCTGCTGAAAAGAACATCACTGTTTAGATAAAATTTATAATTTTACTATATGCCGATGATGCTGTGTTGGTAAATGACAATCCCAATGATTTGCAGTTGTCTCTGAATTCATTTTACGACTACTGTAGTCAGTGGAGGTTAAAAGTAAATCTCTCTAAAACCAAAATCGTTGTATTCGGTAGTGGCCCTTCCCAAAAACTCGAAAAGAAACTACATTTTACTTACGGGGGCGAACCAATCGAAATTGTTGATAGCTATACTTACCTTGGTATCAAGCTTCACCGTAATGGACGATTTCTAAATGCAATCAAAAGTCTTTTAGAAAATGCAACTAAAGCAATGTTCTCTCTTCTAAAAAGAGCACGTAATTTGAATCTACCTTTAGACTGTGTAGTCAGCTTTCGACACAATGATAGCTCCCATATTAATGTATGGTTCAGAAATATGGGGTTATGAAAGCCTATTGTTAATTGAAAAAACACATTTGAAATTTCTAAAATACGCCAGTGGTCTTAGAAACTCAACTCCCAACTATATGGTATATGGAGAATTTGGAAGATATCCTCTATACACTAAAATATATAAAAGAATTATCTCACTCTGGCATAAAATAGCTATAAACCCACTCAATATGAAACTGTCAACTATGTTATATAACTTTGTAACATCATCTTTACCGAACGTTGTAAACCAATTACAATGGTTTAAACGTGTTAAAGATATTTTAGATAATTGTGGACTTTCAGAAATATACAAAAACCCTTTTCTTTGCTCAACTGAATACTTGGTATCTAAAATAGAATTAACATTAAAAGACCAGTATCTACAATATTGGCATTTTGAACTGTCCTCCAGTTCCAAAGGTAAATTCTATCAAACTGTTAAAGACACTATATTATTTGATAACTATCTGTTTCTTCCTAAAGAAATATATATACCGATTCTTAAATTCAAGCTGTCTAACCATAATCTACCCATCGAAACAGGACGCTGGTCCAATACTCCAAAAGAAAATAGACTTTGTAAACTTTGTGATTCTCCGTCTGTTGGGGACGAATTCCATTATCTTTTTAAATGCGAAGCTCTTCTCCAACAGCGGGTGATGTACATCCCAGAATACTTCTAGAAATGGCCAAATGCATTCAAACTAAAAAAAACTATTCTCAGTACAGAAAACAAAACACATTAAAAACCTCTCTAAGTTTTTGAATACTCTTTCTAGCATGCTCAAATTGTAGTTATTGCACTTCAATTTATTAGATGTTTTATCCGCCATCTTGATTGAAGATACATTTCCATCCACAATGTTTTCTCATGTACCACCGTAGGTGGGTCTTTTTCGAGAATAAACTGTTCTGTTCTGTTCTGTTCGGTACGGAAAATTAATTAGGCGATGTGGGTATGTCATGCCTGGTTGATTTCTCAGGATTAGGTGAATTGGGTATGGGAGAGTCGATATACTATGATCGTAGGGGATTTAGCAACCATGTTGGAGTGAAAGAATGACAAAACTGATAGATTAATGAGTGTCTTTTTTAAGCATTATGAAAATGGGAATGGTAAATTAACACAAAAATGCCCTATACCTGCCCAGCATGTCATACATACATGTATCATAAAATGATAATTTATCAACTGAATAATACATAAAAATACTCTTATGATTAGGTATAACATCACATTTTAGTAAAAAGTTGTATGCGTTGAGCTTGTTAGATGTTTTAAAGATTAATGGAAGAGGTAGAAAAGGACACCCCCACTTGTGAAGTTGGGAGCAGAGAGACGCCACGGTTCAGTGGTTACAGCTGTACGGCCTTCTGTGCTCTCTGCTCAATATATTAAGGATGGTGATGTAGATGAAGGTTACGCCGGAAAAGCAGGTGATGTGGGTATACTACGTCAGGCAGCTGTGCAGTCAACCATATAGTTTGTTGATTTAACCTGTCTGACAATTGTTATGTCTGACCAGGGAGACGATAACAAGCTGATGTTAACACATGTGATCTAACGATAGTTTTGCGTTCTTTAGCATGTTTTGGAAGGGGTGGCCGTGGTGTATCATTTGTTCTTTCATTCATTCACATATGTACTTCTTTCTTTTGATATTTCTTTCTCATTCATTCACATATGCACTTCTGTCTTTTATTATTTCTTTCATTCATTCACATATATTTCTTGCTCTTCATTCATTCATTCATTCATTCATTCATTGTAAGATTTCAACTGATACAGTAAACTGGCTGAAGTACTGTTAAACGCAGCCGAAGTTGCGATGGAAACGAACCAGGTCACTGTGTGCATTGAAGCATGACGAGGCACATACTAATTAGTACAAATGGTAAAGAAAACAAGCGAGTGACCTATCCCTGTTGTAGATTATTTCTGATCTGACAAATTGGAGAATACCCCATAAAACCTCAGACGAAGAAAAGCCGGGACGGGCAAACGGGAAGTACTAAAAATGGAGACCACACTATTAATACGAAACATGCTAAACTGGGTAGGTACACTTAAAACTACTAGTAAGTATATTTGGCGAATGTCAGTGGGATTGACAGGACATATTTCAATACAGTTTAAAGATCTCACAACACTGTTTATTAATGTGTCCCAGCATAGTCTTTATGTCAGTGGAGTTGAGTCACTCTTGATTAGGGCTTTCACAAATAAGTTCAACTTCATAGATATAGCTTGAATTTTGTTATATTTATAGAATACCTAAATTCAAAAGAATCTCAAGGCTTAATATTCTAAGTGTACTGTATATGTTGCTGGAAGTAAAGGTCTGTGTTCGGGACCCGTGAAGATCAGGTGTAGAAGAGGGCTTCAGCAACCCATGCTTGCCATAAAAGGCGACTATGCTTGTCGTAAGAGGCGACTAACGGGATCGGGTGGTCAGGCTCGCTGACTTGGTTGACACATGTCATCAGTTCCCAATTGTGCAGATCGATGCCCATGCTGTTGATCACTGGATTGTCTGGTCCAGACTCGTTTATTTACAGACCGCCGCCATATAGCTGGAATATTGCTGAGTGGAGCGTAAAACTAAACTCACTCACTCACTCACTCACTCACTAATTTTCTTGACCAGAAAGACACAACACAAGGGTAACGAACAAAAGCTGTCGTAAATAGTTTATGTAAACATCTTCTGTATTTCTTTATATTCACAGAACGTATTAAGGCTGAACTGATAATTTAGTGTCATGTGGAATTAATGCCATCAAGGGTTTGCTATATGTGTAAGTGTGCATGAATGAGATGTGAAGTAATATCCGTTACGAATGGCGTTAAGAATTGACTTCTCACTATCACCTGTTTCTATATATGTTCGTTATGCACTGCACCATCAAGGTGACAGGGAAGTTTTGCGGTCCCGGCACTGTGGGCGAGTGACTCAACATATAAAATAATCCATGCACAATAAGATAAAAGGCATTCATGAGATCCCGTCATGTGCATATATAACCACAAAGAAAAGATCAACATGCTCAGACACGGACGACATAGGACGACAGTTTTTGAATTGGTTATCGTTACAACATGTAAACAGTGAGTGTTCGACAGTAATAACAGTCAGCAGTTGACAAACTGAATTCAAATAGTCAATGGTTCTCTATTCTCTATTCTCTGTTACAGTTAGCATGTATTATGTTGTAGAAACGGTTCCATCACACAATGTCAATGTCATCCCTGGGCGTGGGACAGGATGTGACTGAAAAGCAGATCAGCTCGGAATACATTCTGTGTTTCAAAGACAGCTTTTTACCATGAAACACATGCTAATTTGACAGTAGTTACTTTTCTAAATACGATCGATACGGTTTGTCAAGTATGAGAGGTTAGGTTAAACAGGGATTGCCGTCGTACCTAAGATTATGTAGCTCATTTGACGACGTGCATGTGTGTGTATGTGTGGTCCAGATTCTTGTACTTGCTACAAATTAGCGGTATTAAGTCAAAATGAGTTAGATTTTGTGCCAAGATACTCATAAATATATCCTCATTCATTTACAACCTCCAAAACACAGGAAAAGATGTATTTTGAGTGAAGGCAAATATTCTCGCCCATGGGCCAAAATGTCTTTCTCCCATGGGCGAGTTTTTAAAATGGCTCTCATTTAGAGGAATTAAGTCAAAATGAGTTGAAATTTCTGTCATGATTCTCATAGATGTACTTTCATTCATTTACATCCTCCAAAACATTGGAAAAGATGTATTTAGGATAAAAGGAAATATTCTCGCCCATGGGCCAAATCGTTTTTCGCCCATGGGTAAAATTTTGTTAAATCGCTCTAAATTAACGGCATTAATTCACAATGAGCTGAAATTTGTGCCATGGTACTTATGAACATACTTTCATCCATTCACAACCTCCAAAACATGGAAAACGATTTATTTTGAGTAAGAGTAAATATTCTCACCCATGGGCCAAATGGGTTTCGCCCATGAGAGAGACCTTTCACAAAATCACTCTAAATTAGCCGAATTAAGTCAAAATAAGCTTATTTCGTGTCACGACACTAATAAATACACGTTCATTTATTTAACAACTGCAAAGCATGGAAAACACATGTATTTTCAATGAATGTAATTATCCTCGTCCATGGGCCAATATGATTTTCGCCCATGGGCGAGATTTATTAAAATCGCTGTCAGTTAGCAGAGTGAAGTCACAACAAGCTGAAATTTGTGTCATGATACTTATTAACATTTTTTCATTCATTTACAACCTCCAAAACATTTATTCTGGACGAAATTAAACCCTCTCGCCCATGGGCATGCCCATGGGCCACTGTTGGCCCATGGGAATGCCCATGGGCGAGCGAGTTTAAATTTTGAGTTTTCGAAAAAACTTTTTTTCATTTTTTCATCCTTAGCACATATACATAACAGCTGCATGTTTAATTTTGCCAGATCCCTTGTGAGAGAGTGGCCACAGTGCTTAGAGTTTCTGGACTTTTGTGAGTCCAGAATTAAATTGTGACGTGTTATAGACATGTTTTTCTCTTAATGTCTCTTTTAACTCTCTCTCGTGTGCCTGACTATCAACAGTCTCGTACTTGACTTCCGTAGATACATGTGCTAGTAGAAAGTGGTAGTACCAGATTCCTTCGCTTTGATTTAGAGTTATCCACCCCTGCTACGTATTTATTATTATAGGATATTTATATAGCGCACATTTCCAGGCAACTAGTTCTTGCTCAAGGGGTTGGCATATATTTCCTTCGATGATTTGATGTCAGTCTCAACGGCTTATCGCGTTATCAATCTGAGGTCCCTTGGGAACATACAACTCTTGGCCCTCCAGGCGCACCGAGTTATTTGTGGATTTCTCATCCTAACGAGGTACAAATTCACAGCTGGGTTGACTTGGACACATAGTCACAGTGCTTTGTCCAAGTTCACTTCACGTTGCTGTAATCGCAACTAGGTGTTACCGCTTGTCAGTTATTATAAGAAAATGAAACTATTTCAGTTTGATTTTATGGCATATAAACTTAAATTCAGATGGAAGATGACCTCAAAAGAGAGAAACAACAAGGAGAAACAAACTATTGCAATGATACTGCTATAGTTGGTCGCAATAACATTTTGCAATAGAATATCACAATCTCACAATCGCAATAACATGTTGCAATAGACTATCACAATCGCAATAACATGTTGCAATAGACTATCACAATCACAATAACATGTTGCAAAGACTATCACAATCACAATAACATGTTGCAACAGACTATCACAATCACAATAACATGTTGCAATAGACCATCACAATCACAATAACATGTTGCAATAGACTATCACAATCGCAATAGTTGTTTCCCCCTCAGTGGTCACCCCTTCTAAATAATCGAGACTAGCCAGACATTCCATATTTTTGTCATCACGAACATCGATATACACAATTAGGATCACGTCAGGAATTCTGACCATCGATAATGCAGCTCCGAAACAGCTGCTGTTGGATTAAAAAGCCATAATCCTAAGCAGATTCACACACATGACCATTTCTATGATTCTGTCAGAAGGGACATAACTCTGCCAAATGACTTGCGACATGGCCAAACACAAACGAAACTTAATGGACATTTAAAGTACACACATGCATAGCTTTGTAACGGGAAAATGCACATCGAGGGCGGATATAACTTGCATATCGGATCCAAACCATACTTAAACTTTTAATCCGATGTCTACATCTCACTCTTCTTCCTTTATATTTCAAACGCGAGGTGCATGAATGGCTCAGTATTTGGTTCAGCAATCCACATCATCATAGGAGCGAAATATTCTTAAGTGCGACGTTAATTTCATCTCATCTGTTTTAATGGAGAAAGCAAAATCTACGTCACACTGAGGTATATGCGGTATAAACACCCGGTTATAGATTAAGGTCCACACACAAGCCATACAATCAGCTAAGTTATACAATTCGACGCCACAACCAGGAAGTATGTCTCAGTCGATAGTATATATGCTACCAGACATTGGGACCTTCTATATATACTCATGAAAAAAAAAAATAAGGGAACGCATGACATAGCTGTGACTTTTAATCTTTGAATCAGCAAGAGAAAAGTTCATATAATAGATGAAAAGGCTTATGTCAAGTGATGAAAACCAATATCGGATGTGTCCTCGATGTCTCTGGAGAACTGCTTGCCATCGTCGTGGCATGCTGCGAATGAGAGTACGGATGGTACCAATCGGAATTCTACACCATTCTTCCTGGAGAGCCACGAAAGGTTCATCCAAATTGTTGGCTTGAACAGGTCTGTCCCGAACATTGCGGCCAAGATCATCCCAAAAATGTTCGATGGGGTTAAGGTCAGGACGTTTAGCCGGCCATTGCAACACCCGGACACCTGCAGCCCTCAGTCTGTCCCGACAAACATGAGCGATTGCCATTCGACATTCGACCTGCTGTGCGCGCAGAGGGGATCACAATCGGGTTCAAGATCTCGTCACGATATCGTACACCTGTTATCCTGCCATCAACACGCACAAGATCTGTTTTGCGGTTAAAGGTAAACCCACCTCACACCCTAACATGCTGTTTGATGGTGCAGGCACTGTGACGTTCCCCAACGCGTCTCCAAACTCGAATTCGACTGTCATTATGGTCTAGTGTGTACCTGCTCTCATCACTAAACATGGTGTTTCTCCATTGACGTACGGTTCCTCCATGGTTCCGTGCCCACTGCAGTCTAAAGCGCTTGTGTTGCTCAGTCATGTTGATTCCAACCAATGGACGGCGGCTTTTTAGACCAGCCGATTTAAGACGATTAAGCACTGTGAGTGAACAAATGCTGACGTTTGTTCTTCGTCTGAATTCCGTAGTGATTTTGGAGGAGTATTTGAACCTGTCTCGTAGAGCAATAAGGCGTAGGGTCCGGTCATCCCGTGGGGTGGTTTTCTTTATCCGTCCGCGACCACGCCTCATTTTGACGTCACCAGTTCTATAGAGATTACAAAGTCTGGATATCACGCTAACAGACTTGTGAAAAGTTGTTGCAACCTGTCGTAATGAGCTTCCACCATTTACCATGCCAATTGCCTCCCATTACTGTGCCAAAGTTAAGTACTGTCTCGCCATGTTAACAATGTTTTTAACCGTTGTGTTTGACAGTGCACATACGTGTAACGTGTAAATCTAAGCGCATGTAACTTCAGGAGCATGTAGTGAACGTGCATGGAAAGCATTATGGTGAGTTTGAGTGAACTGCTCTTCACGAAAACGATAATACACGGCGCTGAAGTTAGTAAACAGAAATTTTGAATTGCCCTAAGAAACATGCGTTCCCGTGAATGCGTTCCATGAGTATATAATGGAGAATACAAAATAACGGATTGACTGCAAATTTTATGCTCCCTCCGACATGACCAAGGCTTCTTCTGTGAATTTCGGAGGAACAGTCACTGCACACATATGTGAGTGAGTGAGTGAGTTAATATTTAACGTCACATCGGCAATATTGCAGCCATATCGTGACGAGGACATACGTGACATTAAAAACCAAACATATGTGCATATCATGAAGAACCTGTCGACGAAGGACAGTAAAATCGCTAGATTATCACAGTTAGTATTTAAAACTAGCGTGGAAAAATAATATTATCACTATTTAGACAGTACAATATGAAAACAGGCCATAGATTGCCAACAACCGAAGGTAGATCACCATACTAGGCACGCACACCCTTGTGCGCACGTGGACGCACGCGGGCGCGCACACACACACACAAACCCATGCAAGCACAATACGGGTATTGGATAATGGCCTTACGATATAATTTGTTTTGGTATTGTGTTTTATCAAGTCCTCGAGATCTTGTGATGCGGCTGGTTAAAGCGTTCCTCACACGGTACAATGTGTGAAGAAAATATTTGGTGTCCGACGCTGCGATTTTACTGCTATATTGCTAAATTCAGCGCACAATCACATTCACTCACTAAGACGAAATTGTGATGAAGTGCTGTTGCACTATGTCCCTACCACAATGTCGAACACATCTATGTGACATATGAGGAGTCACCTCCCGGGTAGATTAACAGGGTGAATGCAACTGTTTGAATGGGTCACACTAGACGTCCTTTCATAACCACTATAGGACGTCTCCACACGCAATACAAGTATGTTCCAGTTTATGACTACAGTCATGGTTATCGTGACATCAAATACAGAGGACGTATACGAAACGAGAAGGATCCGCACTGGTTTTCCACTGACAGAAGCTATCTGGAAATGAATTATATATCTAAGGATTATGTTGACCTTTATATGGTCACTTCTTGATGTACCAGTTTGACAGTGGATCATTAACGCTTGACCATGTTGTAGTCAGAATCCCACAATGGATTCCGCTTTCAGCAGAGATTTGTTATGATTTTGGAAACGGTCTTGTTGTCTAGTTTGTTTGAGAAACGAAGCCTTCGTTTGCCGCCTGTTGGAATTCGAAGCCTTACCGTCCTCTTTGTCACTTTTCTTCATAGGCAGAAACTATTCCAATACGAAAATTAAGATGGCTAGAGATCACCAGGTTGTTTTAGACACTAAAACCTTTCACCTCAGTAGAGCAAAACAGACATCTGATGCAAATCGGCGAAAGTTCACAGCAAACTTCCAGGGAATTGTGGCACATCTACCACCTATACGTTCTTCAAATACCTGTACACCGCGCCAACGCCGCCAACACCATCGACGTGGAATCACAACAACCGAAGTACAGTCTTCATATCATGGGATTACAACACGAATGAAGTCGGTCTTTAACAGTCTTGCAAGTAAAGTCGACATCAAATTGCTGCCCCAAAAGGATAACAGGAAGTATCTTAACCGTGCTACGGTTGATGGAAGGATGCCAAAATTAACACAGAGAACTCCTTTACGCATGCGCGTAGCTCTGTGCAAGTCAGGAAGCACTGTCTTCCAAAATGATGGCCATAAGGTATCCTTTGCAAAGCCAATACATGAAGTCAGTGATAATTGCAGATTGTGCGGTGACGGGATCCTTCAGAAGGTGGGAGACAACAGATGCTGCAACAAAGCCATTTGTCGGTGTTTCTGTCAGCGTTGTGACCTGGCAAGCGGAAGACATTGTGTCACAGCTTCGGGTCAAGGTCATCGTGCAAGTCACATCACACCGAGTGAAGGAAACATCGCAAACGTCCAACAGAACTTCGTATCTGGCGCAAACATCTATTTTCCCTTCAACGGATACATCCCTCGGAGATCTCAGCAACATGTTCGAGTGAGTTATCTTTGAAATCGATACATGATTGTGCTAAACAACTTGCTTAAGTGACAAAATAATGCGTTGAATATGCAAACTATTTTGTTCCAAGTAGGATTATATCTCTGTTAATGGGTGTCTGCATTAATACTATTTTCCTCTAATGTCTATTTAAGATAAGTACAAGTAGTTAAAATCGTAGAAAAAAATAATGTGCTTTCATTTCTTGCGCAAGTCTCTATGCTCTTAGTACCAGCATTATAACACTGGATCGGTAGTGGGTACTCGAATTATACTCTTCGTGACTAAATATAATGACGCTAGAAGCGTAACGATAACATTATTGTGTCATCCTTCCGGGTACCCATTTTTCACTTGCCTAGGGACTATTTAGCACATATGCTGCATGTGCTTCCTTTGGTTCATGTCGTCCAGCGGTTTTTTGTTTGTTTTTCAGTGTAATTGAGCTGGCGTTTAGTCAATGTAGGGGTCCATTATCCGGTAGTAGCGACATTTCTAGATCATGTTTACTGTAGCTGTAATAATGTTTTATCAGTAGGTTATGCTCCTTAAAATCTATTCTGGACTTTGAGTGTGTGAGTGAGTGAGCTAAAAGTCTCATCGGCAGTATTTCAGCAAAATCGTGACAAAGAGCGTTGTAGTTTTAGACAGTAGGACATTTTATTTCACTAATGTTTGCCATTTGCCAATATTACAGAATAGTGCAAATATCAAGAAGGCATACATGCTGGATGTAGGATAACGACTGAAATACAAGGTCATTTAGTTGTAGTAGTGGGTTTACTTCCTAGTAGTTAATGCTTTTTTATGCAATCTATGTTGTTACAGGTAATTAAACACTTAATTCTCATTTGTAAACTTATAAATGAATAGAATATAGATAGATATACATCACAAATATAGGTTTAAAAATAGTAACTGAATTTATATTTATTCAAATATTTGAATTATATATGGCAATCCAATATAAAAGCAGGCTATATATTGTTAACAATTGAAGGTAGTACACCATACTAGGGGCCATGTACTTATGTGATTATATTCCACGCAACAAATTGTGAATAACACAAAAACCAGTTACTTTTTTTACGCCCCATCATAGTATCAACGTATAACAAAGTAATTACCGCTTTCAGATCCAGAGAAACGTGGTTATAGCTCCGATTACTTCGACCGAGCTCCAAGGTCAGAGAGAAGATCTCAGACCACCTCCTGAATATGGTAAACACAAAGTGACACAATGAACAACCCTGGTTGTTTAATCACAGGTTTTAAGTCAAAATAACTGAGATTGGTTAGCATTTAGGGGAACTGCGACGGAGATATTGTTTGGGTGGCATGTACTAACACTGTTTAACGGTAACTTCAACCTTGGTTGCTCATACACATATAGACGAAGTGCAAGTGGTAGACAGTGGGTCTGTTGTTTTTACTGATTGTACCTAGTGGAATACGTTGCAATGGGTATTATTGCTTGGTGGGGCGCAAGGAAGAACTTGTATCTCTCCTTATTCCACCTTGTCTAACAGATACACCGGGGACGTTGAAGCTGCGGGCGCTGTTACCGGTGGTGGAGGAGGGGTCACAGGTTCTGTTCAGGTCCCCGGATGACGGATGGTACTATGCAGGTATGCAGGGTATGGCAGTAAAATGCTATATTACACTCATTATGCCTCATAATTTTTACACATGGCATGGAGTATGTAGTATGCTGAATGATACAAAGCCAGCTGTATTACGGGAAGGTGAAGGCATTGACAATAGTACGTATTATCACAATATTTCATTTACCACTGTACGATGTCACCCGATTTGTCCTGAGTGCCAATCAGAATGCCTTACGTCTCAAGGGACAGTGTCCAGATACTGCAGTGACTACGTGTACATCATTACCGACGGGTATGGTCACCAGGAGCTTGTGTGGCGGGAGGACATTATCAGCGACTCGGACCGGAAGTCACAAGTCACCATTGGCGAAAAGGTGAGGCTGGCTGAGATGTTTCCCCATCTGTTTCGTTCCCTCTCTTTCTGTCTCCTTGTTGTTATGGCCATATCTATCTATCAGTTTACTTTTTAACAAAGGACAATGAGGTTACATTCGTATAAACACGATTAAACAAATTGAATAAACAATCCTCGACATGGAAACCAAAATGACGCTGATAATGCACTCCATTAGAGAAGAACACTTAGTCACAACATAAAGTGTCGAACTTCCTTTTAGAAAACACGAAGAGGTGACACACATTTTTAGAATCTCTCCGAAAATGAGGTTTTTAAAGATGATGGTGAAGATAATATTGAGAGTGCCGTTGTTTTTGTCTGTAAAGCCAAACAATACATTTTGTTTGAACGTTTTGGTTTGTAATTAGGTATCAGAATGTTATCATCTTTATTGGGTATTTAATATCTCAATATACAGTGCTCTTCTGTTCTGTCGAAGGTTGTAGCTCAACACCCAAGATTTGCCTTCAGTTATGCCCCAGGAGAGGTGGTGGCGAAAGAGAAAGGCAAAGTCAAGGTAAAACTGTATGACGGGAAAAAGACGGAATGGACTTTCGACTTTGTTCCTCTATCTCAATGGAAATATGACAGCGTTGTCACGTACATTACCAAGATGAGGGAGCAATGGCTTGGAGAGCCGGTTTTAGCAAGGACCCTATCTGGGACGTACGAGTTGGGTAGGTTTCAGTTTTGGTTGGTTGGTTTCTTGTTTAACGCCGCAATAAGCAATATTCCAGCTACTTGACGGCTGTCTGTAAATAATCCAGTGATAAACATCGATCTACGCAACTAGGGACATGTGTCAAGCAAATCAGCGAGCCTGACCATCCCATCCCGTTTGTCGGCTTTAACGCATGCATGGTTGTTCAGAGACCGAGCTAGAATTATACTTCAGCATTCCATGCTTGTCGTGAAAGGCGAGTAACGGAATCGGGTGGTCTGGCTCTCTGACTCGGAAGGCACATGTCATCGTATCCCAATTGCTTGGATCGATACTTATGGTGATGATGAATTGTTTGGTCCATTTTCAGTTACATGTATTTGCAAGCCACCGCCACATAGCTGAGATATTGCTGAATGCGGCTTTAAACAACAAACTGTTAAACAATCAATCACACGTCGTTACCCCCGCTTTGAGGTGGAAGCAAATCTTAGGGGTTCAAGTATCACTTTTGCCCACTTCCCACCTGAAGTTGCCTTTCACAACTCACATGCACTCAAACCTCTCTTTTCACCATCAGGGACCGTATCAAAGTGTGTAGATGATCACCAATACAAGGTCACCTGGACACAAATACAAAGTCGCTCTAACAGTAGTGTGGTAGACGTGAGGCACATGTTTGGCGCCCTAACTCCTTACAGAGAGATACAGAGAGACGGATATGTCCTAGCTCCGTTCGAAGCGTGCTACTTGCCAGCCAAGGTGACTGTCAAAAATGAAGGCATGATGAAGGTCGCTTTTGTCGAGAATTCTGTTAGGTAAGCGTATTTGAAAATGACAGTGAAGAGTTGACATGATCTCTTTTTTTTATGTTGTTGTTGAGGTTGATAGAGATCGTCCCCAATCTAAAAAAATATTCCATGTTTTTAAATGCGTCGGCTGTGCTTTCCAAATCTCTCCGACTATCGAAAGCACAGAACCACCATTATGATATTTATGAGTTTAGGTGCATTTCCATCACGCTAATGGTCTTTTTTCAACACATTCCGAAAAGTATCATTCATATCCATCTGTATATATATTTCAGAGATGTGGAGGAGAGTGACTGCTTCTGGCTAAGTCCGTTTTATTACCACGATGCTGTTGCTGTGTATTTCAACGCGAGACTGAGAGAAGGCCACGGGGAGATTGCAGGAAATAGACCGAATGATTAATGAAGTCTTTAGAGACAGAAGCCCCATGCATGACCTTTGCGCGAACTATACGTTGTAAACTATCACATGATGGATCATAGATCTTTAATCAGTGTCTGACTGTTATATAAGAGTATGACAGTCGTAGAGATTGGGCAATACGAGTGGGTAAATATGTAACGTCACAACGGTAATGTTTCAGCCATATTGTCACGAGAACAAATCTGACGGTTTCAAATAATGTATAACATGAAATCTGACGTCAAACGACAGTAAAACAACTAGATTTTCAGTTTGAACTTACAAACCAGCATGTGAAGTTAAAACTAATAGCACGATCTGAACAACACATAATAATGAAAAAAAGGATATAGATCGCCTGAAGGTAGATCACCATACTAGGGATATTAAAGACTTGCAGTACTTTTGCTACCTGCATGAACCCTAGCTGGATTTACACCATCCTTTCAGCCATTGGCGATTGTGCAGATATTTTGCTGTTATAAAACAACAACTATTGTACGATTAAGTAAGTTGTAGAGCTAAATCGACCTTTGGGTATTTACGTACTCACGGGAGTTGGCCAAGATGATGAAAATGTGGTGCAACGTTGTTTTCAAGAAACTTGCACCTTTTTTTGGCACGCATGTGTGTGCCTGTGCTTCTTTTGCTGCTTGTACATCCCTTGGCTCATACTGGTTTAGTAGAGACAACTCACTGAGATACCATGATGTTTTAAGCAATTGTACCACACTGCAATGCCGATCACAAGGTTGGGAAACATAAAGTACCAGGATATAACTTTTTAGAGTATGTTACGACTGGGGACTGAAAACACGACCTTGTCATGGCCTCTACCTACGAGACCAGAGAGACTGTCGACAGCTGAAGAACAATGACGACAGCACGCCACTCGCAGCAGAAGGGAATATTATTGAAACCTATAACCTGAGAAACAAATCTTTAAGTGAAATAAACATGTTTCATCTGTTACACGGCATGCAATGACTCGTGACCAGTGTACGAAGTAGTTTCCATATTTTGCTATCCAGTGGGGCTAGCTATGCCTGAAAGTTACTAGCCCACAAAATAATTCACTAGCGAAATTTGAATGTAGAAACTAAGGAAAAGCTGCTAATATGATGAGTGAGTGATATATTAACAATATGACCCCCTGACCCATTTACTAACCAGTGGTGGCAGTGACTGTGGAGATGTAGTGGCCCGAATGGATTTGTAATAGCCACGGTCTAGCAGGGTAGAGGGTATTTTCTTCGCGCACTGCTTGAGACACGATGTCGCAGCCAGTCTCGATTAACAGGACAAAACACATTCTAATGGACGTCAAATGCAAAATCGGTTAAAATTACGTGAACAAGACAGACAATCAGGGACATCAGAAAAAAAAGGATAACTTCATATCATGTTCTGTCGTAACGATAGTACACTCCGAATACTCAGAGCATTAATGTTCGCAAAAGAGGTCCTGACGGCAGTTCGTATACACACCACACAAACAAGTTGAAATATTGTTTTTTTCTGAAGCAGGCAATGTTATTATACGATTTCTATTCACGTAGTTCAGATTTCCTGGAAACGTGCACAAAAAAGACTGAAAGGTTTCGTGGAACGGCCTACGTACAAGTAATGTAATTCAATTCGCTGTGTGTAGAACTATGATTGTATTGTCAACGGTAGCTGGTGTGTGTCCATGTGATTATTGTCATTGCAACCCATTTGAAGCCACTATCAGTGTAATTCAATCGACGCAGAGTTCGATAAGAAGCCAGTACTCGTTGTTGTGTGTTCACGTACACTTATCGATCACATAGAGCAGGGTCATACCATATGGGGCTCGTATAGATACAAGGGCAGTTAGTGAACCGGTGAATACGAGTAAGATATCACATAAATAAACATAAAGAGAGGTCGGACTACACCCCAATGACTTGTAACACTGCTTGTGCAGTATAGTTTGGGTCATGTCTGCTGATAAGGTTCACTTTGAGCCAATTTTCCAATACAAAAATGTTATTCCCCTCCATGGAGCCAGGAGGAAGGAGGATGAAAAACGGAAGAAACTTCTCGCAAATCTTGGCGGGATATTGTCTGGAAGATCCGGCTTGTTTCAACCCTGCTCCAACGCCCATGACTTCTGTCATGCTCCGTCTTCACCTTATCACCGTGCACGAATGTCAGTTGGCCAAACCAGGTTGCCTTCACTTCATCAGCACAGAAAGACATCTTATCAGCAAAGACAGAGGTTAAATGGACAAAGTGCGCGACTTTCATCCCCTCATCAAAAGGAGAGGAGGGCAAAAAGATCAGATGTGCCATATTTACCCCGCCTACAGACTCTTGGATCGGGTGGACGAAGAAGAACTTCAGCTTATGCAAAACCAAAGACGCCAGCACAAATAACTCCCGTAGCTGTATCCTTGCCACCAGCGCTCTTGAATTCAGTTATCAATACTCAGAGTGGGTCATTGAATATAGATCTTTATCCCAAAAGGCCACAAAGTAGAGCTAGTCTGCGAGCGGTTGCACGTGGCCCAAAGGGGAAAGGGTCAAGATTACACGACAGATGCCAAAGTGGAATGCCTGGAAAAGGTCACGTAATTTCTTCTGCAGAGGTTCTTCATCAGGGTCATCGTAAGAAATGTCTATGCGATCAGGATGTGTGCGTACACAATGAAGAGGTTCGTGAAGTTGGTGGGTTGGTGTGCACGGCCCCGTGTTTTCATCATGGACACAAATCCTGCCTGTACAAGGTTAACTTCTGTCAAGCAGCTAGTGTTTACTTCCCGTTTGATCTTTACAAGTGGAAGGTGAGTTATCATTCATAGACTAGTGGTCTTAACGTTCTTCCTTCACGCCGAAGATCCGGGTTTGAATTTACGCATGGACCAATTGTGTGAAGCCTATTTCTGGTGTTCCCCGTTGTGATATTGCTTGAATATTGCTAAAAGCGACGTAAAAGCCATCACTCACTCAGTCAATCATCTTTCTGGCGGTGATATAGTCTAGTGGCTTAAGCGTTGACTCAACATGCAAAAGACTGGTTTAATTCTGGTTATTCGTACAACGTGAAAGACCCATGTGCTGTCTTCATTTGTATGCAAAGACAGAGCTAAAAGGGCTCATACGTTTGATTTTGAAGTAAAAAAATGTTGAAACGCCGAGAAAACAAAATACCGAGTGCACTACGAGGAATAATTTTGAAAATTATTACAGTCATTTTGCATACATTCCAAGAATGATTTTTCCTAATGTATGCGGGGCGTTCAAAATGTAGTCAGTCTAACTATATTCTGAATGTCCAATGGTCAAAAAGAATCCATGTTATTTTGAAGAAATGATTACAATGTCATATCCATTTCATGTATTTCACGTGCGTGAAGTGGTTAACTAGATATTAGGGTATATCTCTGTAAAATTAGAGAAAATGATAACCAATCTGTCATTTGGTACCTCTTTGGTAATGGCATGCCATCAAATAATATCTCGTAAAATAGTGAGTGTGAGTGAGCTAACATTTAACGTCACATCGACAATATCATGACGAAAACAACAGAATAGATTGCATTTTATTGGTCCACTTTAAGTCAAACGGACTCTAAATATAAACGTCGCTTGTACGACGAAGACAAACTAATGCTGGTCAAGACGAGAATCATGTTCAAAACGATGCACTCGCTAAAGCAGAACCAGGGAGAATAGTAGACATAGATTACCCCAGGTAGGGCAGAACAGTCATAGTCTGTCTGTACTTTATTGTAAGTTTGAAATTCGCTCTTTGGCCCCTCATGTTAATCATCATAGGCTTCTTTCACGAAGCAACCTTTACTAAGGTTAACCTCAACTCCCATTCGTTAACAGTATCCTAAGGTTACCTTAGTGACTTACGAGCACCCGTGTGCTTTGTGAAATGAGACCTTGATTTGAATTGAGTGAGTGAGTGAGTTAATATTTAACGTGACATAGAAAGGAATATGTATGTATTATGAAGAACCTGTCGCCAGTAAAACAACTAGACTATCACAGTTAGTATTTGCAACTAGCGTGGACATTTAAAAACTAATATTATCACTTTTTGGAGAGTACAATATAAAAACAGGCCATATATCGCCAACAACAGAAGGTAGATCACCACACTAGGGACCATGGGGACTTACATTACTTTTTCTACCTACACGAACCTTAGCTGGATTTACACCATCCCCTCAGCTGCTGGCGACTGTATGCAAGATTAGCCACAATTTAAAATGACGCATATTCTACGACTGAAAAAGTGGAAGATGAAATCTGACTTAAACTGTTTTGGGACTTACGTACCCTCTCAGGAGGACAATAGTTTACGGTACTTCAACCCCTTTCGAGGATACACCCACTAACAATCTTAGTTGCTAATTTAACTTCCAATCATTAAATATTTATCTATTTACAAGTCTAATAGGTCTAATTCTTTCAAAAACGCAATGATTAAATGAGCATTAACATTACTAAAATGATCCTTCATAGTTCTTGATTTAAAAAAGTTATCCCTTGTGATGGAATATTCAACACAATCAAGCAAGACATGCTTGACTGTGATTCTTTCATCACAAGGGGTACGAAACGGAGTGATTTGAACTGACCCATTGCTTATTGTATGCGGTTACAATAAGTATCACTATAAAAAGTCATATCATCACAATATTTATGATTCTGTTACATTTCACGCGGGCTCTAGTTCCACAATAACGTAATCATCGAATGTATGTAGGTGGAGCAACAGAGGTTTATATTTTATGGACGCTTCTTTCACTATTCAGCGATTGTTCCATCACAACAATTGTAACCGACAATACAATTATAATCGCCACCGAGAGATACAGAATTAGTAATTATCATACCCTTGCTGCTTTCAGAAAATTGTACCAAAGACACCTGTAGCGGGAAAACACCAAACACATGAACTGGGTCCATGTAAGTTCAATTCATTGACTCTTTAGAATACCCAAATCACTAGCTGTCGATGTATCTATCTGTGAGGAGAAACAACTACTTATATTTTAATTACATTCATTAACAAGTCCTTACGATTGTCGTTGACGCTGATAACCGAGCAGTATTAACTGTGAGTAAAGTGTGTACATATGTACACGAATCTGGTTCACAGTTCTCCATTTCTGATGATTTCACATCTCTGTGTTCCTGTATACAGTAACAGAAGAAATTCCCGTTGACACAACATTGCCTCAACAAAATAAACCAAAGTGTGAGTATATGTGCGCAGCACATGCATTTATTCCAAGAAAGCATGATTTTCTATTGTAATAAACTCGTGTCATTGTATATAACATTTGACATTGTCATTTATACTGGTATAACATTGGTGTCAGTCAGGATTACAGACTTATGAAAGGCAGTTACGTCATTGCTGTTACGTCACTGCTGTTTCTCACTGATCTATAGAATGATTGGATGGTTTCAATCTCATTAATTGGACAATTCCTAGTAACTTTGTTTCCATTTGTGAAATCTGATTCCCATGACTTTTTTACTTCCTAATTCGTTTTTTTCACATTTCTTTTTCACGTTCTCTTCAACCGTCAAACCCCAAAGTGGTTTTGCGAAACGGAAACACCGGTGAGTGAGACCCATGTGTATGTAGGATGAGATAAAAAAACCCAGACTGGGTTTGACCGTCACTAATATTCTGTGTAATACACACACTAGGTTAGCAGTAATATTCAGCCTATTGACTGATTGACAAGAATTAGCGTGAATGAATTCTTCAGTGTTGATGATACCATGCTATAACAACAAAAACAACAACAACAACTTAACAGAATAATTTAGCGTGTCAGCAAATGCAGTGATCGTTTGATTATAGCGAGAACTAATCAGGTTGTCCTGGGCTGAGGCAGAGGCTGTGTTTTGCCAGCAAAAGCTAATATATATTAATAACAAAAGCTAATTCATTTTATCTACAAAAGCTTCTAAACCAACATCTTGCTCGCTAGATCCATGACCCACAAAATTCCTCCTTGGATTGGTGTACGTACTTCTTTCTGTGATAACAAAGATTGTAAACACCAGCTAGTCCACCGGCAAGGTGCCATCATGTTTCAAGAAGGTAGTTGTCAAGTTCCAGATGAAGAAACCAGCTTTTGAAGCTCAGGCCTTGAGCAACTACCACCCAGTATCCAACATGACATTCATGTCAAAGATTCAAGGAAAATGAGTGAGTGAGTTAACGTCACATCGGCAATATTTCAGCCATTCGTTACCAAATATTAAGTAATGGCACGTTATAAAGATCTGTCAACGAAAGACAGTAAAGCAACTAGAATATCACAGAGAATGTAAAACTACATTCTCTTCCCACAGAGGTTACTCCTGTTATATCTTCCTACATAAAATTTGTTCTAATACGGCCATATTTCCCGTTCATCGAGAAATCCCCTTGCGGCAAAAAATCTCAACAGGAATTATCTCCCTTATTACTATCCAATCAGAACACGCGTTAAATAGACTTAGCTCCAATATGGCGGCCCCCGTGGAGTTGGTTCATCAACATGCGAAGGAAAGATTCGGTATTTCATGTTTAACTGAAAATCAGAAACTGGCAATAGAGAGTGCAGGGATCAATCGCCGTGATGTGTTTGTAGAAACAAAAACTGGTAGTGGCAACTTTTCCCGATGCATTCGGAAATTACCGAGGTTACGTAGGAAGAAGATATGACAGGAGTAACCTCAGTGGGAAGAGAATAGCAAAACTAGTTATTAGATCTAAAACAGTTCAACTATAGAGGACAATACATTACAAAAATGGGCTATAGATTGCCAGCAACTGAAGGTAGATCACCACACTAGGGACCATGGGGACTTACATTACTTTTTCTACCTACACGAACCCTAGCTGGATTTACACCGTCCCTTCAGCCATTGGCGTTTATGCGGAGAATCAGCGATACATTAAAATGACACGCAATGTCACTGAGTCGTTTGGAACATGACCATGGCTTGAACGGCACTGTCCTGGAGTGGTGTTCATCATACCTTACAGATAGGAAACAGTTTGTCCAAGCTCTGGCATGTAGTGTCCCTCAAGGGTCCGTGCTAGGTCCGATCCTTTTCACCATGTACACAAGACCATTGGGACACTTGATATCAGAGCAGCATGTAGCTCATCAGTTCTATGCCGATGACGCACAGCTGGTAGACAGTTTCAGACCCACCTTAGCAAGTCAGATGGAATCTTTAGATAACATGGAAAGTTGTCTTAACAAGGTCAAATCCTGGATGGCAACCAACATGCTTTTATTAAACGATGAAAAGACAGAGGCCATCATCATCGCTCCACCTTCTAGACAGCAAATCCCGGCTAACCCACCTGCAAATCTCATACCTTTCTCGCCTCATGTGAAAAATATTGATGTTGTTACAAATGGACCATCTCTGCAAAGTATGCCATTTTTATTTGAGAAACATAGGATCAATCCGTCATCTTCTTACAGCTGAAACTACAGCCACGCTGCCTAGATCGCTCATCCGTTCTCGTCTAGATTACTGTAACAGCTTACTCGTGGGAATATCAGGAGATCAGTTGAATAGACTGCAGAGGATACAGAACAGGGCTGCCCGTATCATAACTAGGACTAAGCTCCATTCTCACACCTCCCAAGTTCTAAAGTCACTGCACTGGCAGTGGATTGACTTTAAGATCCTTTCTTTAGTCTACAAGTCTTTTCATAACGTTGCCCCTGTCTGTCTTCAGGAGATGTTTGTCCACTACAGCCCTCTAGAAATCTCCGATCAGCTGACTAACTGCTCTTGACTGTACCAAAATATAAACTGAAATCTTTTGGGGCTCGATTATTCTCACACGCAGCAATATGGAACACTCTCCCATTTAACCTAAAGAGTGCACCTACGCTATCTGTGTTTAAATCTGGACTAAAACGTATCTCTTCCCACGCTGCCACTAACTGTAAATACTGTTGTTCGTCCTGTGCATAATACGTGCTTTGATGTCCATCAGTGACGTGGAAATAGCGCTCTATAAATACCTTATTATTATTTATTATTATTAAAAGCTGATCCACGTACATTTTCTGCGCATTTTCACATACGAAACAGTCACAGACACTTGTAGGCCTTTACCTCACGAGGTTCTGAAGAGCCGTATAGCATGTCCGTTTTCTGTTTGATCTCTTTATTTCGTTGTGTTTTGTCAGAAATTGTCAGGGTCTGTCATTTTGTGGAGAACGAAACAACATTTGTGTAAAATGAAATAGTTTTTCTACTCTCTCTGATGTATTGTTGATGTCTTCTTTTCAATATTCCATACCTACCGCCGAAACACCAAATGAAACAAGGACTGAACGAGCAAACACAATATGGTGAGTATAAGGTATAACTCATTGCAGATCTCAGTATGATATTAGACGTTAGTTCAAACGGACAAACCGAACCGAAAGATCAAAGTGGTCCTGAGATTGACTGATATTTTTTACATTGTTGTTGAACAGATACACTTGCCTATGTTAAACTACGATCACTTCTACCTAAATTGAAAAAAGGAGAACAAGTGCTATTCAAGTCCCCGGATGATGGCTGGTACTACCTTGGTATGTATTTGATGGCATCTGATTGGATTGTGTGAGTATGGGCATTCAGCAATATGTCAGTAATCACGACGGGGGATATTGTACCCATGGTGCGAATCAAACCTGGGTCTTCGGCGTGACGAGTCAACGCTTTAACCATCAGACTACCACCATCGCCCCCATCTGATTAGCAGCAAAGGCTGCATATTCTTTAGTCATTTATACAATGCATCGTGGCTCTTATATATTTGACACGTCGTCGTATCTTAGTATCCAAATATCATCATCATCACCATCATCATCATCATCATCACCATCTACAACAACTTACCATCTTTATTTCGCAATCGTCAACTATCTGCATAACTCCAATGTAGTGTTGAACCTAAGTCTTGCACACGCCATCGTGTTGTAGGAACTGTGCTCCAGGACTGTCACAACAATCTCAACGTTGTCAGTGACGTCAATGGTCACCAAGTAGAAGTATGGCGGGAGGACATTATCAGACAAAAGGACCCGAAGACAAACATCAGAGCTGGCCAAGTGGTATTGAATTTATCCTTATTGTTTCGCAGTGAAACACACAATAATTTGGGAAACATGTTGAATCAGACGGCCGTAAGAGGACACAAAGACATTATAAACGTTTCGGGTCACGTTCACACGCAAGTAGAATTGAGTCATTGAGTCATGAAGATTTTCTTATGCAAGCTGCTCTAAACAGAACACATTTTTCCAAGGCTACTTACTACTAATACGACCATGAATAGATTAAAGATAGGAAATTGGGATATTACTTTTTGTCTATGATATTTCGAAAATCGAAAAGACTTTTTAAATTTTCAGGTATGGCTTGAATGTTTTAATCTTGATCTGACAACTTTTGAGGAAAAGCTGTTTAAAATATTGTCAGTCAGAAACTAATCAACTTAAATTATTGAAAGTACTTCTCGAAAAGTTCTGAAATCACCCCATATATTTGGAATTTCGCTTTGTGTGACGTTACGAAAAAAACAATGAGAACGCCTAATTGAATTACGCATGTGAATGATACATCGTTGTGACTACAGTGGGAGACATGTTGAGACTACTTTTTCATTTTGACCGTGAGGCTTGTAAGCTTTAACCTTTGACAAGCGAATGCTTCATATGATGATGCTGAACACTACAGGTATTAGCAGAGCACCCTGACTTCCCCCGAAGTTATGCTCCTGGGAAAGTGATGTCTGTAGGGCGTGACGGCATGTCGGTGACGATGTACGATGGGACGAGAACAGTAGTTACCACAGTCCACGTTGCACTAGCTCCCGCCAAACACAACAAGGATGTAGCGGATATCAAGGCAATGGCGGAACAGTGGGTGGATCAGACAGTTTTAGCAAGAAACAAAGTCGGCGAATACCATCTAGGTAGGTTTATTAGTCTGGGCCCCGTTTCACAAAGCTCTCGTAAGCCTAAGATCTCGTAACTTTTCTCGTAGCATCCGTAGCTCCTGTGTTACAGTATAGGAGGTACACCGGCTACGAGAAAATTTACGAGATCTTAGCCTTACGAGAGCTTTGTGAAACGGGGCCCAGATGCTTAACGGTACACTCAGCTACATGGCGGCGTTCCTGGAAATTGAGCATCGATGAGGATACGATGGCAGGCAAGTCAGCGAACTTGACCACCCGATCCTGTGTGTCACCTCTTACGACTAGCATTGGCTACTCAGGAACAATCCTAACCTGGATCGTCATGGTCATCTAGCTAGGTGAAACGGAAACGCGGGAGACAGTATTACTACTAAGTAATACCCATGGCTTCAAAATAGACGACGTAAAACAACCTTTAGTTGCCCGGCGTAAGAGACGACACATTGGCTCGGTGACGTTCAAGACTGCGCCTCATTGTATTCTGATGGCGAGATTCGTAATTTCACCTGACCTACCTCCGGGTACAACGCAATCGTTAAAGGACCGCACAAATACACATGAGAATTAATCAAACACCATTCTTTTGTAATGATAAAGAAATTCCGAGTATTAAGAATGGTAACTGTGCCTGATTTCACTCTCAATGTAAAACAAAAGCATCTAGATCTGCCAGTTCCTTTTTCATGCCGGTCGAACTGGGCGTCCACAAGATGTTCGAGGGGGGTTCATATTGGAGCAACTTGCGGGTCAGTATTTGTGTGAAATGGTCTCAAATTAGCTGATGAAAGCTCCAGAAGTTTAGCGTTGTCATCCATAAAGGGGATGGCTGTTAAAATATGGCACAATGGCGGGATCCAGTACTTCCTGTTGATAATTCCTGCTAACTATTGTGTGTAACAGACCTTGTAGTAACGCATCCCCACACCGACAACGTGCCACCACCAAAGATGCATGGATCGTTTCGTTGTGATATGCCTAGTTACGACGTCTCAAGACGCCTTTGTACTCATGGGAACGGGAAACCATTCCTAGACAACTCTGTCAAGAAAGTAAAGTAAACTGGTTGTCAAAAGATAGCAAAGAAAATCCAATGTTTACCAGTAATAAGAACTTATTTTTTAGTGGTTGTCTATAAGCCAAAAATATTTTTTAAACCCAACCTATGTAATCTAACTGGAAATCATGGCGACTTACTGTTGTGGCTGAGAAACTGTGAGTGTCTGTGCATAGCTTTACACCATTTGGACAATAGTTTTCATTGAGGTTGATAGCTTCAAGTGCGCTTCACTTGTTGCAGCTCGGGTTGTTGGCATTGCCGCGACTCCACATCACTACAAGGTCGCCTGGCAACAGTCTGCCAGCAGCAACAAACCTGCAGAGGAGGAGGTTGAGGTCGTACATCTCTTTGGCGCTCTCACACCGATAACGCCGATTCGGAAGAATGACTATGTCCTTGCACCAACCCAAGTAGATAAATCTCCATGTTATCTACCAGCAAAGGTCACAAAGAGCGGATCGACCCTGAAAGTCGTGTTTGTCGATAAGAACGAAGGGTAAGTGGTTAGCACTGGTTACTGTGCGATCTGTACGTACGTTTCGTGAATTTAGTACCTTAAGTGACCTCAAACTGTATATAACCACGAGATTGTTTGTTTGTTGTGTAACGATGCACTCAACGGTATTCCAGCTATATGACGGCGGACTAAACATAATGGAATCTGGGCAAGAGAAGCCAGTGATCAAGAGCATGACCATCATGGGACTGGTACTGATGGGTTAGTCTGGTGGTTACAGCGTCCGCTCGTCACGCTGACGACCCTGCTTCCATTCCCCCACATGATTACAGTGTGAAGCCAATTTCTGGACTTCCCGCCTTTATATTGCTAAATGTAAACTCATTCACCCATCCACTATTTCAGAGATGTTGCTGAATCAGCATGCTTCTGGATCAGTTGGACTTACTACATTGATGCTGCATCTCAATACATACACTGGCGACAGAGGAAAGACACGTCCACTCCATAAGGGCACTGCCAGGATGGACATTATGTACACAATCAATCCCTGATCAATACTATGAGCATCGATCTACGCTACTGGGACCCGATGGCATGTGTCAGCCAAGTCGGCGAGCCTGAGTACCCTATCCCTTTAGTCATCTCTCACGACAATAATAGGTTGCTGAAGACCAATTTTTGCCGGATTTTTATTTGTTGATCAGATCAATTATACTGTTCTTTCTGTTGGTTTTGACATTTGCAATAGTTGGTCATCTTAGACAAACAATTGTTGTAAAAAACCGTTTTTCCACCAACCCCATACAGCACTTATAAACATGTCAAGACAGAATATTTTTGGTTTTTATCAAGTGATTGGCTAGAGGCGTGACCGAAATCCATCACTAGTTTGTACCAGCACGGGTTTCAGGCAACGCCTGGCACTGTCTGTATGTCTATGTCAGTCCTTTTGTCCATGTTCATGTATAGAACATTTGCTTAAAGGCGAACTGCCAAACTTATTGACTTCATGAAATCTGAGCTACCAGGGGTTATGAAATGGTAGTTGAAATACATTGGTCTAAACATTACTGCTTGTATAAAGAGGAACGTGTGTGAATAAAGCATAACGACAAGTATGTCTTACCACATTTCCTCTAGTGCAATCGTCATTGAAAGTACATATTCTATTACACAATGCAAAAATGCATTGCATCGAACGTTACGGAAAGACTGCAAGACCTAAAGTAACACGTGACACAGACGCAATGCACAGACGTCACAACGTAATTCTGTACAAGACAACAACACTGACACAATTTCAGATATACGTGTAGAACAATCTGTTCACAAATTTAGGCGTCGTCTAAGGATGCCACGGTTCTCGGAAGGATGGGTTGGTAACCAGTACCTATCAATAAAAAATTATGTCAGAATTCGTTTGACACGTGAGATGTCACTGTCGATCAATATTCAAACAGCGGTACCATCACGAAGTCATTTACGATATTCCCGTATTGAGCATCACCATTTCATGTCCTCAACGCTATAATGCGCTATTTGAAAGCGACGGCACGCCATCTGCCATTTTGTCATGTTATCAAAATTCTTCATAAAGCCGAAATCTGTTTTGCCTTGCAGCTTTATCTATTACGGGAACAGCTTTCTTCCGACCCTGTTTGCAATACAATCAAAATATCACATATGTTATTGGACACAAATATAACCACATCAACGTATTCCTATTCAGATGGTCAAATGTTTTTTATCTACTCCTGGCAGAGTAAAGACGTAATTACAAGCCGTACGTGTAGATGGAATGTACATATTTGCAATGTTGACGAATATATTAAATAGCAGAGCCTCCAAACAAAACGTTCCAAACATTACCAGGATGAAGGTGGAACCGGCAGGTTTGGTAAAGGAAGGTATGACACTGAGAGAAGAGGTTCTTATTAAGTGGAAGGAGTTATGGCTAGACTTTTTGCGGGATACCAGTCTTCAAGGCTGTAAAAATATTCCTTGTAAGAAACGCCATATAATTGTAAGGTGAGATTCTTTAAATATCTTCAGTTAAACATAAACAAAAGGAAATAATTATCCGTGTTTGCAAAATGGTTTAGATGGCAATGTTGTTTATATTAACGTTGTCGCTTCTGCTAGAGAAGCTGTTGAAATTGATGTTGGTATATGTTCTGGACATATGAGAAATGTGATGCTGTTTAGTTGTCTAACAAGTAGCAAGTATAAATATTTCAACGAATATTTCTGCACCAACAAAAAAATCCCTTTTAAATATTCTTAAGATGTAAATTCTCAGAAAATAATGGAACAAATTAAGCACTTTCCGTAAAACCATTCCTTACATTTTTAATAGACCAGATCAGACTTGCAACATATGTCATATTTGGGATTTCACTTTCTTAGTAAAGGACAAATTCCAGTACTTTTTAGGTTGAGTAACATCCCACACCCTCAGAGTCAGGCACCTAATCGCAGGATACAAAGTCTTTCTGACACGATAACTACATGTCCGTGAAAATGTGAATGACGTCTTTACTCATGTGACATAGCCAGCACAGCAGGCATCTGCTGACTGTGTCTAGTCAGCGTTCATACATTACTACAATGTTTATGTTAGTTTAAAGAACCCCATTATACCCTTATCTTACCTTGTAAGATTATTGATATACTTAGCAAAATATCTGCTTTATGGCCAGACATATGTTGTTGTTTTTACATTTAAGTAGTTGACGTGTCCAAAAAGTCTAATCATGGAGTAAATATTGCAATAAAAGCAAAAGAACTAGCTGCATTACGATTGATCTTCGTCTCCTTTTTAAACATAGGACTTTTCTAGCTTAATTTTGCTGATAAATAATTTTGGCGAAAAGGACACTTGTGCAGTGACTGTTATATTTCATATTCCCATAACGTTGAACCCTGCATCACCAAATGTGTTTTAGCGAGTTTACATGTTGATGAAGTGTTTATAGAAAATATTATAATATTATGGACAAGTACAACTTTGCTGAAGTTGGGCTACATTCAGTATGTAAAATAAGCCAGATTCTGTTCCTTCTACTAAACATGAATTATATTCTATATGTGGGTACATCCTACACTGATCTAAGCAAAAGGCATCCCTGCTAGTAATAATTCATTAACACAGTTCATATTTTCTACATTGTCTGCATTATTGGGAAAAACCTTCTTAACCTAAAACTTACATATCTTTTACCATTGTGAACACGTTCGCATACATCTTCTTTTATACAGAGAACTTTGAAATATTATGATAGTGATGTTTACTTGAAGTAACATTACATTCCAAGTTAAATATACAACTCACATTGCAATACAAAGCAAGTGCTCGACTATGGTAGACCCCATAAACTACACAAAACAGCTACATCCTCAAGGAACCACTATATTCTCGTCCACAGTTTTCTGGTCCACGGTGTCAGTTTCGATCACCAACTGTAAACCCAGTAGAACACTTGGAACAAACTGGATCGCTGCATCATTTGCACATGCAAATTTGCTTTGCTAACATCCTCGAAGTTGATCTATGCTCTCATCGTCCTTTGGTGGGAGTAGTTGATACCAATGGTAGCTGCACTATTAGTCGCTGCAACCTCAAACTTTTTATTTGTTAAGGTTTTGTTTTGTTTCTAGTTTAACGCCGCACTTAGCAATATTCCAGCTCTACGGCGGTGGCCTGTTAAGAATCGAGTCTGGGCCAGACAGTCAACTGTAACACAATGAACATCGATCTACGGTTTTGGTTAGTTTTATGTTCTTTAACACAGCCCTCAGCAACATTACATCTATATGGCGGCGGTATGTATTAGTGAATGAGTTAAGGTTTTAAGTCATATCGGGAATATTTGATATACATATATATCGTGACTAAACCAAGTTACGATTAAAAATACACGATAAACACCTGTCAAACGGTATGTGTAAAGTAATCGAGTCTGAATCAGACAATCAAGTGACACACAGCAAGAGCATCCATGTAATCCATGCAATTGGGATATGATGGCATGTGGCATGTGGCATGTGGCATGTGGCATGTGCCATACTGCATCCAAGTCAGCGAGACGGATCACCCAATCCCTTTAGTTGCCTCTTACAATAAGCAGGATTAATTGAACACTCGGATCTTCTTGAGTCCCACTCAAATGTGTCCATACAGGACAGATGTCCCTGGTTCACAATTTATTTTGCCAAAACAATATTTATTGCTTTTGCAGAGTCATATGGCTCATGTTGGTGTTGGCAATGTCAGGGATGTTGCTGTCGGCGCTGGTGAATCTATACAACAGGTACTACAGCTTCAACTTCACCTCAAAGATTACAAGAGAGAGCAGACAACGACTCAGGTTTCCTGCCATTACTATTTGCAACAAGAATAGTTTTGATACATCAAAAAGAAACCTTACCTCAACGGAACTGAAATTTGTTCTTAAGAAAAGCAGCACACAATTTATGTTTAAGTCTGTTGACTGGAACGGACAAGAAGGGAGAGAACTGGATCAGACTGACCATGTTAAATTCTGGGATGATGTGTCCTATGAAGCTAAAGATATGTTCAAGCTTATACATCTTGAACGGTTCCACCCGGCATCATCCATGATCTACAGCAAGAGATGGAACAGACGTTGCTTCACTTTCGATGGTAATGCCTATCACATTGAAGTGCAAAACAGTTTAACCATGCTCATCAACATAATGCAAGGCACATACCTTAACGGAGCAACGTACGAGGCAGGGGTAGAGGTAAGTGGCATGACGTGTTTCAACATTGCCGGAACAACAATTTCATTGCCATGATTACTAATCTTTTACTTCAACAGTTCAATAATACAGACGTTGGTCACCTTTTAAAAAACATTATGCACACACACACACACACACACACACACACGCACACACATCTGTGTGCATGTGCGTGCGTGTGCGTGTGCGTGTGCGTGTGCGTGTGCGTGCGTGATATTAAGGTTTTTGGGTTTGACTAATCTGACGGGCGGGCTGTAAAACTTGCAGAAGTTAAAAAGATATAGGCACTCAAGGTGGTAGTTCCAGAAGGTTTGGCTCCCTGACCATGACTGTCTGTGCGATTAACAATGCACGCAAACATTTCTCATCAACAATGAACAGAGACTGTGAGTAGATATTTCCACACATAAGGAAACAATCTGGTTCAGTGAGCATTGTGCCAGGTTTGCTGTCACGAGTTCCCTGCTCTGAATTAAAGTGAGTGAGTTTAGTTTACTCCGCTTTTAGCACTATTCCAGCAGTATCAAAACGAATCGCCAGTAAGGACAACTACTACTGCTTGCTGTCGTCAGTACAAGCTGACCACGAATCCTAGCCGTGCAATCTGGGGTAAAGGATCGACTTGGTAATTGGTAAGGCAATGTCTTCGCGAGTTGTGCGGTCACCCGATACAGGGGCATCAGCTGGATCTGGTCATCACAAGACGGCCCCATTTCAGCAACAACCTTATCAAATAATCACCAAATTGATCCCATTACCCGCAGGGTCAAACTGTAATGTAAAGGTGTAATGGAAAGTCTGTAATTATAAGTTTAATCTTGAGAAGTTTTCAGCAAAGCATTTTCATCTTTTCGTGGTATAGTATATTCTCAAAGAATATTAGTGTATATGCTTTTGCGATCTCACATCGAGACTAGCAGCCGGTTAAGATCGCAATTCGAATTGGAATTTGGATGATTTGTGACTCTATGTATTTACGCAATGGTGTGCAATAAACTACAGATCGATGGTGCGTGGAAAGAAACATACATTAATGTGTGACTGTGTTGGGGTCCATCAGGTTTATATCCACGAAGCAGAGGAAACGAGCTACAGTCAACCTTCATCTGTTGCTATACCCGCGGGGCTGGCGACAAAGCTAAAGCTGAACAGGAAAGAGGTAAGAATTGATTTTTTTCAAATCAAGTTTGAATTAATCATCAACACATCAGAAAATTAAAGAGAATTGCTGGAATGCTATGTTCACCTAGCAACACTCAAAACAACACATATTAAGCCCTATTGATTTGAGGTGGTAAGGTGAACTGGGATTTAAAGTCGTACTTGTCTTATATGACGACGCGCATGCGTGTGTATTTGTAGCTGCTTGTACTAGCCCAGATTTAAGCTGGGTCTATAGGGCTAGCTCACTGAGATACCTGGCCGCAGTGAAGTATGAATACCCCACGCTGACATAGTATACTGACTCCAAGCCGACCAGTCCCGACTTGTTATAGCCATTAGGCAGGGACCAACAAGATTATATTGTAACGTCTTTTGGTATGATGCGGCCGGGGATCGATTCCGAGACCATCCGCTCTATCCATTAAATTACGAATATGATTCCCACTGATTTCAACACAAATAAACATATAGGATGGGAAGACATGAATTCATAGGTCAAGAGACTTCTGAGATGTTTACGATGAGCTCCAAAGAAACAAGGCACGACATGGAGACTTGACTTTGACAAGCGTAGATTTTCATGTTAGGCATTTTGTGAGCGATCTTTACGTGTATCAGTGTTCTTGAACGATGCTCGTCGTTATATATCTTTATTTATATATATCATCATTTTTAATGAAAGTGATTCTTGATTTACAAAACCCAAATTAAGGTGCCCAATGGGCTGCACATGACACACTGTGCACTGTTTACTGTCGCCATTACGGCTGTAACGATACATTGAACTATCGATGGATTGCAATTGTTGAGTCTTCAATAACAATTAATCTATGGGGCCGGGGAAATGAAACATCGATGTATCGATAGGGTGTCCGACAATTGATAAATGCACAGCGCAAAATACAGAATGAACCAGATTCATTCACTTTGATTTAGAGTTATCTACCCCCCTTATGATTTACTGTTTATTTAATCTGGGTTTCAAGTTTCTTGTCAGTTCATATCACATATGAACTATACATTAATTTAGAGAAATGACTTCAAATGAGACAAATGAAGGAGAGTTGTATTTGTTTGAAACAAAAATGAAGATTTTACAACTTTTAAGAACTGTTGTTACTGTTAGCTTGGTCCTTCACTAATGACGCCAGCAGACTTAGGGGTGAATTTAGCCTTCCTTCAACACAGATACTGTGGCATTTGGGTATCGTGGTAATTAAAGCGTTCGCTCTTCACGCCGAACACCCGGGTTCGATTACCTACATGGATACAAGGTGTGAAGCCCATTTCTGGTGTCCCCCTAAGGAAATTGCTGGAATACCGCTTAGGACGGCGTAAAAATAAATTCACAACACCGGTGTTGATGATACTAATGACGTGTAATTCCATTAATATATTTTGAACTACAAATATCCCTGAATACATCTTATGAAAATTATTCAGTGAATTTTAAAATAGCACAAAAAGTAGGATTTGTTGTCTTTACACGTCTCGCACGATACACGGATTGATTGTATGTGTTCCACATCGTGGAAACCTTGCACGTCTGCATGTTTGGCTGTGTGGTGACCACCGATCAGTTGGTCAACAACAATCTCTGTGAGTAGTTGTGAGGATGCTAAGTCGGTGTAGGGCGCGTATTTCCGTCAAATGACATCACTGATCAGTTTTCACATTTGGCGATACATCCATGTGTCCACCCCCTGGAACCACTGTCCTGCAGGGGTGCAATCAGCTGTAGTATTGCATTAAACTATGGCTGTATGCTGCAAATAGACTATCGATATCGCGATATTTGACCTCATCAATAGTCTCCGAAAGCACACGTACGTTTGAATATTATTACATTACATTCTTACGTTTAGATGAAGTACCTTCCACACCCATACAATTCCCGCGGGACGGATTGTGTGGACACTAAAGCCTCGGACTTTGTCAACACCCTTGAGTGGTTCAAACACTACAGCTTTGACGGATGTCTCCTGGAATGTCGAACAAAGGCTGCCACAGCTGCCTGTAACTGTTCGGCTGGATGGGAACCTAATAATGGTAGTCAGTCCTTCATGTTTCTGAGAGGCACAATTACAATTACAATTACTTCTTCAAGAGTATACTGAACAGGAAAAGAAACGCAAGTTTCGAAAACATGAAATCTCATAAAAGTAGGGGTTCTCGTTTATGTATTCAAAACCTGATGAAAACAGATGCGTTTCTTTTACTGTTCAGCATACTAATAATAACCTTTAACAGCATCATATCGCATTGACAGATGAAATTTAAAACATAGTCTACCCCTTAGCATAATCATCTTATAAATGGTCCAGCGCTCGATTACGACTCTATCTAGGAAATACATACCATAGTCAGAAACGAGTTGTTTGATATCATAAGCATGATTCCGTGTAATCAGTACCAAACAGTGATGATACCTCGTGTCCGGGAACCCGTGAAGATCCATGTCATAATTGATCTTCAGTAACCCATGCTTGTCGTAAGGGGCGACTAAGACTATCTGTTGGTCAGACTCTGTGGACTTGGTTGACACATGTCATCGTATCCCGATGCTCATGCCGTTGATCACTGGATTGCTTATTTAGACTCGATTATTAGGAAACCGACGCCATGCAGCAACATTGCTGCGTGTGGCGTTAAATAACAAACCAACCAATCCTCCTATCATGTTCTGAATAACGTAAACGTCCTCTGAATCAATAATGGCACCTATAAGTTCTGCCTCTGACGTTTCATAATCGTATATACAACACAAATACGGCTTTTTTATAACTGCATTTCAGGGTGTAATTTTACAATTGTCTATTGTTGTGTGTTTCTTCTGTGGAGGGAATTACAGCCGCAGGCACTATTGATAGTAGACCATTTCCGGTGTCCCTTCGCCGTGATATTGCTGGAATATTGCTAAACGGCGTAAAAATAAAATCACTCATTTGATAATAGAGTGAGTGAGTGAGTCAATATTTAAAGTCACATCGGCAATGTCTCAGCCATATCGTGACGAGAACATTTAACATTTAAATGAAATATATGCATGTTGAACAAAATCTGTCAACGAAGGACAGTGAAACAACTAGAATATCACAATCCGAATTAAAACCAGCATGGGAAGTTAAAATTAATATCACTATCTGGACAAAACAATATGAAAACAGGCTATAGATATCCAACAACCGAAGGTAGATCACCATACTACGGACCATGGAGATTTACAGTACCTTTGCAACCTGCATGGACCCAAGTTGGATTTACATCATCCCTTCAACCGCTGGAGAGTGTATGAAATACTAGCCAAAATTAAAATAACATGAATACTACGATTAAAAATCTGGTAGAATTAAATTTACATCAAACGTTTAGGGACTTACATACCCTCTCAGGAGGACAATAATTTTACAATGCTCCAATAGCCTTTGAGGATACAGCCACTAACAATTCTAGTTACTAATCTAAACTACCAATTATTAAAATACATCTATTCAGAGAAACATATTGCTACAAATTCAACCATGAAATCGATTTCCTTTAAAAAAACAATGATCAAATGAGCACTAACAGTGGTAAAAAGATCCATGATAGTTTTGACATTGAAATATTTATCCCTTGTGATGATTTGATAATAGAAATAATAGAAGATGCAGTAAAGAAGGTTATACGGTCTGCTGCTATTTCCAGTCGAGGTCAGTCTACGACACTGCTCCATAAAGGAAGTGGAAGTGTGTTACAGAAAAGCATATCGTAAGAACACTTATTTTGTTATTATGGGATATTTATTTAGCACGTAGTCACATAGTCACAGTACTTTGACTAAGTTTAGTGCACGTTGCTGTTGGCGTAACAGGGTGTTTACACCTATTCATGTGGCCACCACCTGGTAATGTACCAATGCATTCGTGGGTTCCTTTTAGTGCACACGGTTATGCACAAGGGGTTGTTACCAATTCCCCCCAAATTCTGAAAAACATGCGTAGCTTTGCTTAAAACTCAGCAGTCCTAATTTGTAAAACTAAAGTGATAAATGCTGTTATTACACAACTTTACTATCTGAGATAGTAATAACACTGTTTAATGAGATGTCTTTTTTGACCTGGAATCAGAGATGGCCATGAATGGGAGGAGTTGCACATGCATGCAGGAATGCGAACAGATATCCCACGACATGCAGGTCTCCTTCATGCCATTCCAGCACAACCTCACATTTCTGATTGCCAAGCTTGATGAGCTTGTTGGTGTTCCTTCTGCTGAGAGCCTCAGGTATGTTGGCACCAGCTGCGTTAATTAGATTTACCATGGTAGCTTAGATCATGAGGTCTATCAAAGTGTTTCAGTGTTAGAGAGCGTCATTTTGCATTCAGATTGTAGATCACCAATTCTATGTAAGGTGTAGCCAATGGCCAGATATATTTTTGAAAAATAAAGTCTTGACTTTCTGTGAAATTTTTGTAGGTTTAACTTTATCTGACTTTGCCAATTTTGTCTTTTTTTGTGCATCAATTGTAAATTTTGTAAGGTCACCAACACTGACAATACTGAATATGAAAAAAGTGCAAGTTTTATCCCATAAGAATGACCGTTTATGTTCATGTCTTCTATGTATATATATATTTTTTAAAATGACAGAAAATAGTTGCGTTTATTTTACTGTTCAGTATACGTTGTTCTTTTTGTTTACATCATCACTTAATCATTGTCAGAAACGATCACCTAGTCCTGGACATCGGCTTTTCCAGCATGGTGGTTGACAGGACGGAACATGTACCAACAGTAACAAGGAGTGAAGTGTTTGGTTTGTACCACGCCTTTCATGTGTATTTTTTGTCCATTTATGAGAAGAAAAACACTGAGAAGAAATTTGAATATTTATTCATGTGTATTTTCCATATCATTCATAGGAGAAAATGTGACAAAAGATTTCATGTATAATGTCAAGCTTCAATCAAGCCGTTAATATTGTCTGTAATGGAACTGGGGCGATGGGGTAGTCTAGTGGTTAAAATGTTTGCTCATCACGTCAAAGGTCAAGGTACTCACCTCTTTTGAATGAAACTCTGACTTCAATTTAGCAATGTACGGTGCAACTTGATAACCATTTCCTGAAGGTAGCTGATCATACAGAAAAGCTATTCTCTTTCTGAAGTCACGGGTGGCCTATTGATTCACGAAAGCGCAGTTCAGTGTGAGTTGTGTTCCTTGAGAGATCCAGGATCTGGAGATCGAGAGATACCACATCTCATCGTTTGTCAGTACCATACTTGTCGTCATGCATACTTCCCAATGTGGAATACGTGTGAAAGAAACCTCCCCCACTTGCGCTGTTCTTTACTTAAAGCAGGTATATTAACCAAGCTATTCAATATTCCAGCAACAGGAGTGAGTGAGTGGGTTTTACGCCGCACTCAGCAATATTCCAGATATATAGCGGCAGTCTTTCAATAATCGGATCTGGGCCAGACAACCAAGGGAACAGCAGCACAAACATCGATCTAGGCAACTGGGAACCGATGACTTGTGTCAACCCAGTCAGCCAGCCTGACTTTCCGTTCCTGTTTGTCGCCACATGGGTTGCTGAAGATCAATTCTAACCCGGATCTTCACAAGGGTGTCCAACTATAGGATGCATTCAAAATAGGCTTATGATGCGTCTTAATATATCGGGACGTAGGTTGTTGCCTTTAATGTTTATCACCGGTTTGTCGGATCCCGACAGTTTAGAAGCTAACGCTAACGTCATATGCCTGGGTGTGGAGATTAAAATGACTTTAGTATTAGTGAGAGTGAAATGTAAAATATTACATTTCTGGATATTTCCGCTTATTGAGCTAAAATTACCGTGAAATTGAATTACCGAGTTGTTAAGGTCAAAGTGTGTGTGTGTGTGTGAGAGAGAGAGAGAGAGAGAAAGAGAGAGAGAGAGAGAGAGAGAGAGAGAAAGAGAGAGAGAGAGAGAGAGAGAGAGAGATTATCAACACAATCCTTCCCCAGACCAAACCTGAATTCAATTTTGGTGCCAATGAGCTTAATCGTCTCTATTGTATATAATACATGGGATGATATGTTATTTTCTTATTGCTAATTCTTTGCTGATTTTGTTGAAAGAGCTATGTATTTTTCTGCAGCTATAGCAGGAGGTGATATGGGGCTGTTCCTTGGAGCCGGAATACTCACTGCCATGGAACTACTGGAGCTGATGACAGCATGTGTGTATGTTGGCTTGATGTCGCTCTGGGCAAGGTGTAAAACTCGGACCTCAGGAACACAGATTTTGTAGGATTTACTATTTTTGAAACATGATGTTTCCAAAATATTTCCAATTTTGGAAATATGAGATTTCCAAATTTTCCAAGTAAGTTAAATCTTTTACGGGTATTCAGAAGTGGAATGCATACGAAAAGCAAGATTTATGGAAGTCAGTTTCTTTTTTGTGACCTGATTTTCAGCTGATGAAGGAGCAAGCATACGCTCCGAAACGTCGTGTTATTCACAAAAAGAAGTTGACATACATAAATCTTGGGGTTTTCTTTATTACACAGCTCTGTTATCTAGTTATCAGCTGAGCTGCAGGTTTGTCCGACATGTGGCGATGTGATTATTGCTCTAATACACCTGTAAGATTCGTCAACATAGTGGTAGGTACAGGCGGTTAAAGTTGTGTGGAATTTAGTTGATTGCATATTGTTTTGCGTTAAGCTGTCAGTTTTCATGTATATGTGAATGAGGATCATTAGACACACACAGCTGTAACTCTCTAACGAATGACTAATGAATGATTAGAGAATAATTGTATGAATAACTGTTATATGTATATCTTTATACGTAGTTAAAGTAATATATTATTGCAATAGTCAATATCTATGACGTCAAATCCTCCACTTCATGTTGTGTATTTTGTTGCATGGGGCGGTGTTGGCATAAGTAGTAATGCTTGTTCACCAATCCAGATTCTCTTTCATAATGAAAATATGTTTTAACCAATGAGGAACCAACGATGTCACATTATGATTGAACTTAACATTATTCCATGGTCAGTATCGCAATGTTAGTGCAATCGTAGTACTCGGAAGTTTGATTCATATTTTTGATAATCTCTCAGTTTGTGCAGATAAATTATTAAAAAATGAAGGAATAATGCCATGCTTCTCTCAGGGTGAGGGAAGATGATTTATATAGTGATTCTTATCACCCGATACTTTTTTCGTCCAAATAAAATTCATTAATTACTAATTACGGATATTTTGTGTGTGTGTGTTCGTGCGTGCGTGCGCATACACTCAGATATAATATCCAACTTGACAGCAATTAAAAATCAGGCCATTTGTAGCCATAATGACTATACTGGTTGGACCACAAGAAGAACGACAATAATTTCACACTACAAAATAAACTGGAACAGTAACATTTTCCATGCTATCATATGAGCTTCCACACACTGAATGAAATAAATGCTGTATGATGGAATGGATCAGAGAACATTATAATTTTATAAATTAAGCTTAAATGGCTCATGTAATAGTAAAAGTAAATATACTTCACAAAAATAGTTAGGGATAATTGCAAATTTTGAATAATGATCTATTTATTCATTTATATACTGATAAAATATCAATCGTAAAAATACCAATATCCCTAACTGTTTTTGTCCAGTATATAATCACTGTGTTAGTTAACCCATGACCAAACACATCAAACGGCTACCGATAGGTTTTTATCTAATATGTAAATAGGATTACACAAATTTGGAATGAGATGTTTTAGTATGCGATCAATTTTTAGGTAGCGGTTTATTAAAGTAGAACTTGTATCAACTTCAAAAGATTGGTCATTTGCAAACTGAAGCATTTATCTAACGTACACTGCAGTAACCAGTATGGGGATACATACACTCCTGAAAAGATTTGTTTATGACATGAGTGAGAATTGGAATCACAGAATCTTGGCACTCCTTGAGAATGCGAGTTGGTATTGGGCCGAGAGTACATGACTTGCATGGACTTTTCGTTATCAATTGTCTAACTTCTTCTTCTGATGTAGGGCAGAAGGATGTAAGGAACTAAGTGCCACTGAACAACACATCTGTATTGACCTAATCTTCTCAGTGAAGAAGTCTGAGAATTGATTCGCAATTGTATCCAGTGGCTGGGCACTTGGCAGAGATGTCCTCCTTTGCTTGAAACTAAGTTGATTTGCAATGTGAAATATCCCTGTTTGACACCCAGAATTGCAATGACTCGATTTAGACTGCTGAATTAGCTTATTCACTTGAATTCTCTGGGCAGAATGCCTCTGCTGGTGGAGAGTGAGTTCAGTCTGTCGCATCTGCTTCTCAAGCTTCCTACGCTTTTGCTTTGCTTCAAGGATGTGGTCATTGTACCATTGTTCATGTGGATGAACTGTTACAAGGCGCTTGATTACAGGAGCTTGTGAATCTAGGAATCTGGCCACTGATTAACAAAATAACTCACCGCAGATTCACCGACTGTCATGTCCTGATAACCAGTGAAAGAGGCTTCAATGTCAGAGTTAAAGGGAGTCCAGTCTAACCCTTTTACTTTTCTGAAGAATAGTTCCTTTCTCTTCCTCCTAGGGACAGACACATTGGCATTAAACGGAAAAGTCTGTTCTTATAGTCCTAACATGTAGGTCATCATGTGAAATAACCAAGTCCAGAGTATGACCTCGTATGTGGGTAGGCTCTAGTACGTGCTGAATCAGGTCCCGTGACCAAAGCACCTTCATGAACTTCTGTGATTCTCTGGCATTTGTATCATTGGTATGACAGTTAAAAATCCACAAATGATCAATTTACCCGGCAGCGTGGTCAAATGATCAAGCGAGTCTAGTCTAACGCACTGAGAAAACATGATTGTCCAGTTCCATGTGGGAGTCTAGGAGGCTTGTACACGACTGTGAGTACTGTATATTGGGTGAGTGAGTGAGTTAATATTTAACGTCACATCGGCAATATCTCAGCCATATCGTGACGAGAACATTCAACAATGAAAAGGAGCATATATATACATTATAAAAACCCGTCAACGAAGGACAGTACAACAACTAGAATATCACAATTTCAATTAAAACTAGCATGGAAAGTTAAAACTAATAGCACTATTTAGACAATGCAATATAAAAACAGACTGTAGATCGCCAACAACAGAAGGTAGATCACCACTCTAGGGACCATGGGGACTTACAGTACCTTTGTATATTGTCCGACTCAATCTCACAGAAATTGTTTCCTAAAAAGTCTGGTCATTACAGAACACATAATGACATCCCTGCAAGTAAAAGCTACACCTCCACCTTGTCGTTTATTTCTAGTAACGTGGAAAATGTTGTAACCTTCTGGTAACATCCTGCTGATAGTCAAATGATCAGAGTCGCCATTACAGAGCCATGTTTCTGTAAATACAAGAACGTCTACCTTATTATCGACAATTAAATCTCTAATTGTTTGAGATTTGTCTGTATGTACGTCATTCGTCTTAACAGATCGTACATTCAGTACACAGAGCCTGATTTGGTGTTCCGTATAATGTTGTACTAAGTTCCTGTGTTTTAGTCCAGCTCTACATCCCCTCTTTGTTTTCTTCACGCAACAAAAGTCAAAGATCGAGGGGTTGTCACTGTGCTTTATGGCACCTTGGAGGGCTTAAAACAATTAACTAAGACATGCTCATGGGATGAGTATGTTTTCACCTTGTGTTACAATACAGTGCACATAAAATTACAAAAGTCATTGTCTGTGGAGCAGTCATTGAGAACAAATCCGCTAAGCTCAAATACTCCAAATCCTCGAACAAAATCCAAGATCTGATAGAACAGTGAGGTGCTATAAATGTCCACACCAAATATGGGCATACAGCATGTACTGTTTCTCGAGTTACTGCAATCTTCATATTCATACAAGGTGCAGCCAGGTGGGGCGCTACCAATTAACATTATTAAGAGGTCGACATCACCAGACTGACCCATTAGGCGCTGCGTTCTGGTATGGAACACTAGGGAAACAAATAGTACATTATTTCTGATACAAACATTCATTTCACAAATGCACAATAATATGCAACTGGTGCAACAAGAATGTTGTCCATGCGCAGGGCATGGCGTGACCAGCCGATTGATAGAACCGGACCAGTTCTACTACCTGCGAATAATTATGCTGGGATGAACGTTGAAAATCCTTGCCACCTCACTCTTTGATTAACCAGCTTGCAATTGTCCAATTGCCTGATTTCGATCGGCAGCGTTGAGAAGTCCCATTTTCGTGTACAGTACTTTCAAAGATCGTGGATGAAAAATTGAGAGATGATTACAAAGCTGTCATTAGACCGTACATATGTGATCTGATGCAAAAGAAGTCAGACACTTACTTAGGTATCAATAGATTACATGCAAATTAAATCAACCATAGATTACACCTACTGGGGTTGTCAGTCCAGATTTGAAGAGGTCATCAAACGACGACTCATGAATGTTTGTTAAAAGGTGAAGATCCTCCGTTCTGCACCCCTTGTGATGAAACTCTTTCAGTCAAGCATGTCCTCTTTGACTGTATTGATTTTTTCTTCACAAGACTTTTAAAAGAAATTAAATTAACTGATTAATGTTGGTTTTGTGTAGATAGTTGACCTTTAATAGAGTTTAAGTTGAAACTTAGATGGTCAAAGGCTGTATCCTCAAAGGAGGTTAAAGTACTGACAAAATATTGTCCTGTGAGGATATATCCCTGATAAAATTTTAATCGTAGAATAGTTGTTGTATAATGGGTAAATTTCACTATAATCACCAGTGGCTGAAGGGTAGTGCAAATCCAGCTAGGGTCCATGCGGGTAGCAAAAGCACTATAAATCCCCATGGTCCCTTGTACAGTGATCTTCCTTCAGCTTTGGGTGATCTGTAGCCTGTTTTAACATTGAAAAGTCCCAATTAGTATATACTTTCAGTATACAATATTTAGAGTATTATGCCGTTGAGGGGAATATTGATGAATTTGTCTTCTTGTTCCAGTATATTCTGCCAGACACTTTCATTTATAAATATTAAACAGGAACTGGTGAATTCACTGACGTTAAGATATAAAATGAACACGTATGTATGTGTGTAGGGTGTGAACTGAAACCAGTTCTACCTTATGTCTAAAGTCTATTGTAGTCCTCTGTTTTAATCCTGCGACTTGCAGTCACCACTGCAGTATCACATGTTACTGGAGAGAAATCCTGTTTTTGTAGTCTTATACCAGCCCATTCAAAACAGTCAGGATCGGGATAGTCCCATGGCTGTATGCTGTCAACTGGTGGAATAGAAATATATTCAAACTGAAAAGGTTGTATGTATGTGATATTTTCTCTATCTGGTATGACGTCCAAATCCAGGTTTGACTTCGTGGATTGATTTATTTGCTAAACTGAAAGCAGATCTCAGTAAGCGGACAGGTGCGGTACCACTGTACTACCGTGTGTTCGTGTACTCTCGTTTATGACGTCACGGGACCACGGGACCGCCTACCTCATCATCTTGCGAAATAATTTTGAGGGACGTGAGTTTTAGATTCACAATAGAAGCTGTATAATGAACTATTACTGTTTACAACTGTATTTTGTGTATAGTATATGTATCAAGGTGTTCCCTAAGATCGAATAAAAACAATGTGAAGAGACCTTTTTAACAATACTTTAACGTTTAACAAATTCATTCTTTGACAAAACTGTCTATTACTGACCTCATTTTGCAGGTGTGCTAACACAGCTCATGCACAAATAGTCCGATACCAATTTACATGCTATTCAGACCTCCCTGGCTGTTCATTATTGCCCCGGGATTGTTAAGCATTAAACATAGATGATACTGAAAGTCAGCACTACATCAGTCGCTAGAATGCATTCTTACATGTTTATCTGTCACTCATGGGAATTTATTGCTGCTTCTGCTGAATAAAGCCTTTTCTGTCAGCCTATTCTCGGACTATACAGCAAACATTCATCATATCATTCACACTGGACTCATGTAGATAGGCAACATGAGGGTGGAGTCTGTTGGCGCGCTAAAGGAAGGTAGAACACTGCGAGAAGAAGTATTTTCGCAATGGAAAGATTTGGGGAAGGCCTTCGTGCAAGATACCAGTCTTCATGGATGCAAATACGTTTCTTGTCAGAGGCGGCATATGTTAGTCAGGTGAGACGACTCCTTGTATTTCTTGTTCGAAACTAATACCTAGTCTTTATACATATTTTTATTCTTTCAGTGTGTCCTTCGGGTCATTTCATATGTCCTTGGCTAGAGGCGGCGCAAAACGTGAGACGAGTCATTTTCGGGGATTGTCTGACATACATGAATTGTAAATTATGTGGAAATATGTTGGTATATCTCTTGCAGTAGCGTTCCAGTTACTTTGGGCCCAAATTGAACTAATATACACAGGTACCCTAATGAGATGTCCGACCTCATTATTTTGGGTCCACACTGATTTCATTTTGCAGGTGTGAAACTAATTAGGCAAAGAATGGAATGTTTTAGAAGATAAGATATCTCATGATATTCATTGATTATCAGGTTTAATCCAGTTTACATAGGACTTAAAAATCATGCGTCAACACTGAACACCGTTCAACATTGCAAAATTCACATCTCCTTGTGTGACATCAGATCCCATCAGTTCTAGTAAAATGTTTTTTCTACAGTACTTGGAAAACCAGCAAAGCAGAATAGAATGTGCATTATGCAGTAATTATTGCGTACAATAATTCTTTATGTGTAGTGTATAAATTAGTGCGACAACAGTAATCTGTGGACATTCTATCACAAATACGTGATTCTTACTTCCAAAAACAATGTGTGCCTGCTGGAACCACCTACTTCACGATTCAGTGAATGCCTACAGACAACTGAATTGATATTGTGATGGAGCACTCACGCCGTTAAGGGGGTCCTCTCACGGACTGAATGCTGAACATCTTGAATGACTTCATGGTTTAGTGAAATTGAATAACAGCACTTGAATGAATAAAGTATTGCACTATTATCTAGTCACAAGGATGGGTCCCATGATGCCTGTCGCTTGTTGATAAAACACTCCATGATTAAGTCAGTGACTTTAGGCTATTTCAATAGCTATTAGTTACCAAGCATTCAAAATCAATAAAGACGAGATGCGTGTCTGAACGCGTTTATAACTCCAGAGTGCAGTGATTTTGTATACATGGATAGCCGTTTATTGTTCCATCAGAGCAAACAGTGACAAACCCCTAGAGGTTAAAAGTTTTCTCTCGTCACGCCAACATCACAGGTTTAATTTCACGTATGGGCACATTGTATGGAACCCATTTCTGGTGTCCCAGTGACATTGCTGGGATATTGCTGAAAGCGGCGTAAAATACAGTCGTTGACTGCTTGTCTGTGATGATTCCTGAGATGTCTGAGCATATCCCTTCTTGCATGGGTGTGATTGCACATGGGACACGTTGACTATGGTGGTCCTAGTTTAAACGATGGCTATCCTGTCTTCAAAACCCTGTTGTGGACCCGGGGTATATTTGGTCCATCATCGGTGTCGATGAAGGATGGAATGGTGGTTGAGGGCATTGGTTCCAGGAACAGCGTTCCTTGGCCAAACACACCACTTCGCCCCTTCTTTCATCTTGACGGGTGATAGAACGGGCTCGTGGGCTCGTCCTGCAAAGTCCTGTGCATGCTACTTGTTTTTGCACAAAATGGATATTTTCAAGTATTTCCCATGGGGTGTTGGTAAAATCACTCGTAGACCTGCACTGTATACATTGATTCTACATCCATCAAAACGTAATTACCTGGAGTCTTAATGCCCAGAAGGCGATGACTCATGGCTCGGTCCGGTGGATCTATCGATCTGAAATTGATACTTCTGCTAAAGTATATCGTAATACCCACCCAAAACAAGTCAAATGTACGTTAGAGGATAGTACATTGTCTGATGACGACACCGTCTCAAAAACAAATCTGACCATTGGTCTTGATTTTTGGTGATTTCTTCCCCAGATAATAATAGTCCACTGGCACTGAAGTCAACTGCTCTATTGAGAACCATTTATGGTATCGCTGGTGATACTGTATCAATAAAAGACTTGCTGTCTGGTTGCATCTTACTAAAGTGTTAATCGGCCTTTCAGTCAGCTACTCCACTGGCTATCAAACATCTCGTTTGTGTTCCATTTACTGTGCCAAGGGCATTGTCAGAGATAGAGAACGTTGTCTTGCACACATGTCTGATGATGTCATAGCTTCTGAACTGAACGACCAGAGTGCAACGTTTGTAAATGTTATACAAGCAGGTAGACTATATACCAAAGCAGGTTACAGTAATATCAGTGTACAAAAGTACATACCAAGTCCACTTCGGTGTTACTCGTGTCAAACGTTTGGTGATATATCATGTACCAACAGCAGGAAATGTCACACTTGTGGAGACCTTCGCATAACACTTTAGACTGCCCAAACAACCCTGAATGTGTTAATTGTTCTGGTGACCACGCTGCTTCATCAAATTGTTAAACTGAATCATGAAAAGAATATCTCTTTTCCATAGGCTAGACATTTTGTTACATTTGCTAACACGCTAGCTGTAGGTGTATCATACTCTGCAGTAGTTATCCATCAGCCTACTGAGATTGCTAAATCAGCTGTGTGCCTGACAGATATAACCTGGGTGAAAACTGTGAAATGAGTGACTGAGAGAGTTACTATTTATCGTCACATCAGCAATATTTGAGCCATAAGGCCACGAGAACACCGCAATTTATACATGGAAATGTATGGTAAATTGTAAAAACCTGTCAATGAAGGACAGCAAAATAACTATATTATCAGAGATTCGAATGTAAGACTAGTGATGAAGTCTTAAACAGTGATTGTGAAATATTCAGTACATGAAATGCAAACTGTTGCATCTACACAAACAAAATCACCATCACATCAACAATCTCGTTCATCATCACCTTTAAAAGCCATAAATGGCGGGGCATAAAAAACAATCGACAGAGATCATGGCGGATTTTTCTCCCCCATGCATCATAAAATCATACAAGTCTTAACACCCAGGATATTCGGTAATACATACACTGGAGATATTCTTTCCATGGAATAATTCCAAATAATGAGAGCATGCAAAGACTACACTATACATAGACAAACCAGTACAAATCTACTCTAATATTGATTTCGTACCAATAACAGTTAGAGTTTCCCAAATGAAAATGTAGAGTATTTTACCATGAACTCCAAGTTATAAATATAAATCCACATGACTACCCCAGCGGGTCCTATATTTCTGAAGTACTCCCACAAGGGCCAAATACGGACAGTATTGAGACCATGTTCGACGCAGGGATCGTCATCTCTTGGTATCCACAGTCCAGTCCTTTAGTTAATCGGGTGTTTTTTATCAAATGAAGTCCAGTCACACTTTGCAGGCAATACACATCCATGATATCCTCGGCAATCCTCTACACAGTTCAGTGTCCAAAGAAAGAATGGTTTTGCACTCAACGAGTGCAGTCAATAGGGTTACAGAAGGAACACATTAAAGCTTCTGCGTGGTTCTGATTATCTCCCTGTAACATACTCAGTTCAGGTTCAAAGTCTACCAGACTTCAGTACACCGGTTTCTTCCACTGGTCTAGGGACAAAGGATACCTTTTGCAGTAGGTATGAAATTCCCCATTTGTAGATTTATTTCCAACGGTCTAATATCCACACCATGCTCATCATCCAATGTGGAATACACCTTAGCTCCAATATGTGCATACGAACCTGAGTGACTAGGCTTCATGACATGTCCTATTTGCTGGAGCACACTGGGGAGGTCCAGCCAGTGTTCCAAGGTAAGCACAATCCGTCGCTTGGGGTTAAGACTTTCCACTCAAGTGCAGTCATATTTTCTGATTTTCTGTAACTTTTTTAGATTTTTGTCAGTAGGATCAGGAATCTCAAGACCCTACAATTTCATTGCTTATGTCTATCCACGTGTAGGTAAGGAAGACAACAGTTCATTGTATCTTGGAGGTAAACAGCCAGCAGAACCAGTGTAGTTGCAGTGGATGCTTTGCTTGGGAATGACCTGTCCAACAGTTACATTTGCCGGTTAAACAGAGTCAGCAGTCGTCTATAAATAGTTACTGACCTGCACAATCAGATCAATTTGGAAACAAAGTGATAGGATGCGTCACATACATGTCTAAAACGTGGGTAAATTTGGACCCAAAGTAACCTGTGTATTGCTCCATCCATCCTCTTCATGCGATCGTTTGATGAGTAGTTACTAGTAGTTTTGTTTTGTTTACACGAGACTCACCATTATTCCGATTGTGTGGTGGCAGTCTGTAAATAAAAGGAGCAGACAATCCAGTGCTTATCAGCATGAGAATTGGGATACGATGACATGTCAACCTGGGCCTCCTTTCGCAAAGCACAAAGGTGATCGTAACTCACTAAGATGACCTTAGTGCGATGTTAAAGAATGGGAGTTAAGGTTAACCTTAGTTAAGGTTGCTTCGTGACGGCATTGTCAATAACGTGCATCAAAATTCATGTGTACATGTTCTTCATTTGTTGCCTATTTGTAAAATAGTTTTCTAATCAGACTGGAGTGCATGGGGCAATGCACATGAGACTGGACTGCTAGTATGTTTTCACAGAATAAGATAAATATGCAGCAGGGGTTGAGATGATCCTGACACAGTCCTGACACAACTCTCATCATCTCAGCCAATAAAAAAATTGCTCAGCTGGTCCATTGTGTCTAGTCAAAATCCAAAGCGTCCGCGTTTTTGAATGAGAATAATTCTAGAAACCTGTAAACCTGTTTATATTCCTGTTTCAGAATATTATGGACACTGCTGCTTTTAACAATGGTTGGGGTGAGTTTGAGTACTCTGGCTGGTCTTTACAGGAAGTACTACAGCTACAGCTTCATCACCAAGATTACAAGAGAACGCAAACAACAAATCAGGTTCCCTGCTGTCACTATATGCACCATGAGCATGTTTGACAAGACCAAACAGAACCTCACTAACGCAGAGCTAAACTATCTTCACAGCTTTGGGCTTTTGAGATACATGTTACGGCCAACTGAATGGGACGGAGAGGAAGGGAGAGAGCTAGATAAAGTGGATTATGTCAAATTTTCGGCCGGTGGGGCATACAAAAAGGAAGATATTTTCAAAGTCATATTCTTCAAAGGCAACCGATTCCCCCAGGAACGTCTGAACTACAGCCGGAAGCAGGATCATCGCTGCTTTACCTTCAATGCTAACGATGGTATCAATGATTTTGAGTATGAACAAGCATCACTGTTAATGTCTATTGACATCATGCAAGATACCTATCTGGAGGGAGCTGCATATGAGGCAGGGGTACAGGTAAATATAATAGGCAAAGGTAATTCTGACAGCAACAGACATTGTGCCAATGGGTCTAAAGCAAACTATTTGTTCATAGTATAACAATCACTGTCATTCCTAGACCAACATTTTTCTATTATACCTGAAAAAAACCTATTCAACTATTGAGTAAAACATCACGCCAGTTTTCATACCAAATATAATAGCATGTTTATGAAGTATGACTGGTGTGCTCATAAACCTCCACTTTAGGTGCCACGATTTCGTTTTTTGATTGAATCAGGTATACATCCATGAACCAGATACAGCACCGAGCTACAGTGATCATTCATTGGTTGGTGTATCAGTTGGGACGTCGACACGCGTAGAGCTAACAAAGAGGAAGGTAAGTTTGTGAAAAAACGGAAATATTTTGTCCAATACACTTGAACTATAATGTCCCGAGTAAAAATAGGTTTACACACGACATTACGGGACAGAAAAAGATAGGAGCACAATGATAGCAGACTAGCATTCGAACAAATGTTTGGTGTGTCTGACACTGGGAAGAGACACAACCCCTACAGTGAATTGCAGATCCACAAACATCATTGGCATGCGTGTCGCATTTGCGTATACCATCTCGTGCATCTCGAGTCAAACTTCGCCAACAATAATATGTATGTGCGTACAATGTTGTTAAAATGCATCTGTTGATCCATGTCCTCAGATGAAGTACCTTCCAGATCCATATAATACCCGCGGGACGAGTTGTGTTGATACTAAAGCCTCGGACTTTGTCAACCCCCTTGAATGGTTCAAGGTGTACAGCGTTGACGGGTGTCTTCTGGAGTGCTCCAATAAGGCTGCCATGGATGCCTGTAACTGCACTGCCGGATGGGAACCTCGTCTAGGTATCTTTCCCTTTTTCAAAAGCAATGAACACTTTACATCTAATGGAAGCAATAACACAGATTCTGCCATTTTGATGGATATCTCAAAACTATTTGTGGTAACCTGAAAAAGCTGTAGTTACACTGATGTCCTGTTTCATTTTCATTTCCTGAACAAAGGCAATGTACATTCAAAATGATTTAGTACGACCATAGTGGTATTGAGTTTCTTGAAACAACTGACTAGGATCTCTTTAGGTTGGGGGTGAAGGTTCTATTCTTTCTGTTTTCTGTTGCATTACTTTTTCATATTGCTTGACACTGAGACATTTGAACACATCTGAATTACTGAATTAGAGTCTCTACTTGCACACCTGCTCTGTGTAACACTAACTGGTGACATGTTTTTCAGCAAGAGTCAGTTTGCAGCACTGCTCGGTGAAAGAAGTGAATACATGTTACCGTAAGAATATGTCATTTCACTAAAATTACAAAAAAACGTAGATCCTATATATATAATATTGACATTTCCGTGACACAGAATAATTGTTTTTGTTGACTGCCCCGAATAGGGTGCGTCTATTAATCACTGTAACATACTGACGCTGCAAAGAATTGGCGTAAGGGTAAACGTATCCTCAACTGCCGATGTTTGTCATAAACGAACAAGCAGAACCTCCTTGTTTCAAGCGAACGCTTTCTGAAATTTGGAAATCAGTAAGCTCTCCCTTTGAAACGTGTTTTTGTAAAAAGAAAGGGAACATGCAGAGAGAGTTTTGGTAAATTGGATAAATCTTTTGCCATATGCTTTGATGAATGTAGACTGATTAGTGTAAGAAGAACAGAATCCACTGTCATAAGCTTCTTTCCACATGACACATAGTGACTAATGAAGTCATTATTAACTAAAGAAATAAAGTTGAAATGCAACGTATTGACGCCTTATCACTTCGGGCCATATGGATATGCTAATGCCAAACTCTTTGTGTTTAGGTCAAGTTCAGTCGGAAGCCAGAACGGGGAAGAAGTGTGCATGTCAGTACCCATGTGAAGAAACATCGTATGACATACGGGTATCGTCCATGACACTGACATCAAATGTCATGTTCCCATCTACTTTACTGAATGCGACAAATACCCTTGACATGATAAGGTGAGAACACATGTGTGGTGAAACATCTCTAAATGGATTAGTATTCCATTTGAAAATTACCAGTTGCATAGAAAAGTGACTACGCAGCCAATAAACGTGATACACTTACAATCATCACATCACAGAACTATCAAAGATTCATACATCTATGGTATCCTCTAGAGTACTGCAGCAAAACATCCATCGCTTTTCGGATCGTCACTGATTTGATATAACTTTGAATTTATTCAATAAGATGCACAGAACTTGATACCTAAAAAGACAATGAAAACATGTCTCAACAATTACTTTAAAACACAACATACAGTTTGCTGCTTTGGCAATGAATTTATAATCTGAGCATGTTCTGTGGAACAACTCTTTGCTCATGTTTTCTTTTTATCATCCAGACAAAATTACTTGGTTCTACGAATCAGACTTGCCAGCATGGTAGTTGAAATGACCGAGCACATACCTGAACTGGATTTGAATGATATATTTGGTTGGTATCAAAGTCTATTTGTCTTTTGCATTCCACCACCTGTCTCTAAGGGACAGATTATTCAAGTTCGTTGGGTCGCAGTAGCTTGCCCAGTAGAAGAACAATGATTAGAGTCGTTTGTGATTCTTGGTTCGATATCACCGAATTATTGCTTTAAACGGTTTAGGCAAAAGATCGAATGCTTTTTAACAAAATAGGTTTGAGGATGCAGATATGATCAATTTTGAAATCTTTGGAAAGACAGAAATGACACATTCTGTTGACACATAAATACTAACTAGGCACACATAGTGTCAAGCTGATATTATATTGTCTTCTTCTGCAGCCAGTATTGGTGGACAAATGGGGCTGTTTCTTGGGGCCAGTATACTCACCTGCATAGAAGTATTGGAACTAGTGGCCACATGTTTGCTTGCAAGCCTGACGATCCTTTGGGCAAGACGTAAACGTCATGTTTGAGGAATAAAGTTGACCTTGGTAATCAAACTGACTTTTGATATCCCATTTGTTTTTCCTTAATATTCCTTCATTTTTCAGAAAAAAGACAATTTAGGGAGATATATGTCCGACTTTTGAACCCTCATCATCAGTGCTGGGCAGAACATTATCTCGATACATCTGTTCTCACCATATAGTATTTGCAAAACTAGAGAATTAAGGGATTGTGGATTTTGTCATACTCATATTATCTCAACATTAGTAATTTTCAACTTCAGTGGGTACGTTTATGACCAAGTCGTCAGTAGCTAATCTCTGCTTGCAGCTTGAACATAATCCGCATCATATAATCAATGCGATCTTCTACAAGATTTAACCTCTCACAAGTGCCACATACTGAAGACCTTTCTCCAACATGTTTCTATTCCAAGCCCCTGCTTACCTATCAGTACTTGTTCGACGTGCTCATATTTCTGACTCTGAGGTTTCATTTTGACGTTAAGCATGTTAGGGAAATCGTCGAATTTATAGTTCTTGTAGAGTCAGTTTGAAACCAGTTTCCTCTCTACGGAGTGGTTGTAATGAATAGACAAATTAATGAATCTTGAATTATGTATAATGTTCTCACAATATAAAGCTGTTAGACTTCATCAGTACGTTATGCATTTGAGAAAGTAAATATTCTTAAGTAGTTTTAGAGATGACGTGTTACTGTTACTTAAATTAATCATTTCACTAACAACCCAACGTGTGAAATACTACATTGAGAACTCGTCCAAAACTACAGCAGTTGGAATACGGACAAATAACATTACTGAATATTGCACATATGCCGCCAATAAACTGATTGCACCAAACACAAAGGGCTTGCAGGGAAAATGTTAAACCGTTTGTAGACCATCTGCTCACAGAGAAGAACCGTTCACATGGCAAGTAGGTGACTTAGTAAACGCAAACGTATCATTTCCCAGCAGTACTCCCACTCTGAAATCAATTAACATAACCTGCTTTGACAATTTTGACCTTGAACTATAAGTATTTTCAATTGCTGAGTATTTCCTGCCATTTGTATATTGTATATGTCCAACTCCATACACTAGTGGTTTTACTGTTCATTGTCAATAAATTTATAACTTCCAATATTATTGATTTTCATTACTAAGTAACTGTTCTTGTCACGATAGGTCAGAAATACAGAAATATTGCTGATGTGACGATAAATACCAACTCACTCACTATATGAATAACAAAAATATTCGAAATAAATACACATGTATCATTTAGACAGTAACATTCGCGACAGATTGCTTCAATCTGTGTGATAATCACGAGCAGCGTTACAATATAGATTGACAAAGGAACACAAATCTGTACAGAAACAGAAAAAACAGAAATTTGTTATTCATAAAGTTTGAGAATATAGGACTGCCTAACTTCTGAGATTCCCATCGAAGAAATAGTTTTACATACACTGACATACATTTTATCATACAGTATTTATTTCTGGCTTGCCATGTTCCAGATTGCTGCAGTATCGAGGAAGCCCACCTTTGCTCAGCTGAATAGTTGCTGTTCCTTTTCCACTGAAAAAATATGTCGGGTTTTTTTTCAAAACAGCAACGAGGAATTGTTTCTGCTTGTTTGTGCTTTTCTTCGAGAAGTCAAGATTAATGTTTCATTGCGTTCACTGTCTGAACATCGTGACTTCACTTAGTTTTCAGACCTATTGCTTGATCTACGTTGTCAGAAAAATGCCTTTACTGCACCATTAACATGAAAGAATTGTTCGTAGATTCAAGGATAAGTGAGAAGTGGAACATCGAAATGAACATGAATCCTGCTCATTTCATAACGCCCCAACCCACCTGGGACATATGTATACCACGTGTATATTATTTCATATACATTGTGTACATTGAGATATGTGTCTTTTTATAAATTGAATGTATTTCCTATCACGTCTAGTTTTACTGTGTTTGGATGTGTAGTTCTATCTGTTTACAGGTTGTAGTCAGGGAATGGGTAGGATATAACACTTGCGCAGCTTTGAACAACATCAGTGTGTCTGCTTATGTAATGGGTGATGAAACATATTTTGCAAGTATAATGTACAGTTTTTGATAGTTGTGAGTGTACTTGGTGTAATTAGCTTTAGCTTGAGGTGAGGGGCCATCACTTGAGCGAAACGAATTGTTTTGTAGCACACACAATGTCAGCTTTTGTCACTTAATTGAATGCGACCAGCCAGCTTATAAGAAGAAGCTCAGAAGCTCTGAAGCTCTGATTTACTGGACTTTTGCGAGTTTTTTCATATCCAGGATGTAAATGTGCAGTAGTGTCTAACGAACTTGTCTCCAAGTCGGAACCGTGACAAATATGGAAACTGAGAATTTAGGAAATCATGATGCACACAGTTTTGGAACGTGACTATGCCATTATGCTCTGCCCATAATATCATTGCTAAGAGAATGTCATTTTCACTTATCCAACTTGTAAACCAGTATCTTGTACCAGAGTTCTATTCAGATATTATTAATAAATCTTCCTTGATTAGTCAGATTGTTCTGTGATCCATTGACATTCATATGAGTGTTATACCCGTTTATCACAGCCTTGCTCATAGCATTTGGTATAGGAACAATGGCTGGAATGCTACGGCATCAGACTTTCATCACGTTGGTAAAACCCGTAAGCATGGATATGTTGCTGGATGACATTTGCACAAGAGGTTTCTGCCAAGAAGCGGGATTCGAACCCATGATTTCAAGGAACGCAACTCTGCACTGAAATGCAACTCATCCCCGACCCGTGCCTCCTGCACAAGTTGTATCATATATCTATGACTATATACTGTTACACATAGACACTACTTTTACTGGTTTCAAAGTTCCGGGCACCCGTGAACAGCCACCTCCTCGTGGTGGGTGCTGGGTAAAGGCTTTTCATCATTTTCATAGAACATCATTTGACTTTGCTTTTACGTGAACTCCGCTTAGAGTCTTATGTCCAGAAGGCGGTGGCTCAGGGGCCAATCTGGTGGAATCATTAATCCTGTAATTTTTCAGCTGGAGTATATCATCCGGGTGTCCTTGGTGCTGCAAGCTGGAGACCCGCATGCTTAAGAAATGTCCTTGTGATACTCCGTGGTGGGTGGGGAGCTCGGATGATGAAATCTAAACACTAAACATGGCTTATGAAAATCCAACAACAAGAAAAACAACAAAAAAACAAACAAAAAAAACCAAAAAAAACCAAACAAACAAAACAAAAAAAACCCCAAGAAAACAAACGTCCCCTGTTGATAAGACACCATGTAAGTTGAGCCCTTTCGCAATATCTTAGGGTAATCAGGGTATCACCGGAGAAGTTAAGAACATTAACGTGTTACGTTCAGGTGTGCTGCTGGTTGAATGCACTAAAAGACATCAATCAGCCAACCTGATGAACACCGAATGGTTCGTCAGCGTTGCAGTTACTGTCTCTGCTCACAAGACATTAAATACAAGTAAATTTATCGTCTGAGACCACGCACGACTGTTTGCTGACATGTCCGAACTTGACATAGTGTATGAAATATAAGATCAAGGCGTTTTGTACGTAAAACACTTTTGAACCCGTAAACACAATGAAACGATTCGAATTCAAACAAACACTTATCTGTTTTCCTTTTCATCTCCGATAGATCCCAAATCAGGGAAAGTAGATTACTGTAACATTCAAGTTGACACCTACATCCCCAACGCGCTCATGTGTATTAAAGGCCAGTCGTATGGACATGGTTAAATACTTGCACATATTCTGTTATGTGTGCTCATTCTACTTGCTGTGCTTTCACAAGCTCGTAGAAGACGGCAAAATAGTCGTATCTTGTAGCCGTAGACGGGAGTCGTTTCTCCACCAGTCGTCAGTGAAACAAGTAGCAACAGTCGATTCGCATCTACGGCAAACTTTTTGCATGTGTAGATTCACTCCAGAACGTCTGCGGCTTCTGTGATCGTTGCAGAGGGGCTGCCGATTCCATGTCCTTAGGCTCACCGTAGTTAAGCAACGACCTAACATTAACATCATTTTAAAAAATCAGAAACCAATGAATTACAATATAAACAAGAATAAAATCAGTTACAAATTACATACAGCAATTACAAACCATTACTTACAGATGGGTCCAAGGAAGGTGGCGCGGTGGCTTGTGCCACTGTCATTGGATCCGGAACAATATCTCCTCGATTACCAGATAGCAGTTCTATTTTCACTGCAGAAGCAAAGGCCATATTAACGGCACTTAAATATATTCAAAGACACTCTAAACATAAACAGTATATAATCTATTCCGACTCTCTTTCTTGCTTTCGGGCGATTAAAAATTTGTCTTGTAAACATCCACTTTTCATTGAAATCAATGATCTTGCTACTGGCCAATACGACATCGTGTTTTGTTGGTTACCCAGCCACGTGGGCATTTCTGGGAACACAATGGCTGATCTCGCCAAGGCAGCTCTCAACAAATCTGTGACACCACTTCTTAATCCATACTCAGATTATAAACCTACAATTAGATCTTATATCCGTCATCTGATGCAGAGGAAGTGGGACATCCAAGTGGGTATAAATAAATTACATGCAATAAAACCCTATATCGGTTATACTTACTTGGGTTGCCAGTCCAGATTTGAAGAGGTCATTATACGACGATGTCGCTTTGGTCATACAAGATATACTCATGAATATTTATTGAAAGGTGAAGATCCTCCGTCTTGTATCCCTTTTGATGAAACAATCGCAGTCAAGCATGTTTTGCTTGACTGTGTTGAATATTCCATCACAAGGGATAAGTATTTTAATTCACGAACTTTGACGATAATAGTCCTCATTTAATTATTTCATTTCTAAAAGAATTAGATTTGCTAACGGATTTGTAAATAGAAAAATATTTTATTACCGGAAGTTTGACTTTGTAACTCAGATTGTTAGTGACTGTATCCTCGAGGGGGTTCAAGTACTGTAAAATTATTGTCCTCCTGAGAGGGTACGTAAGCCCCAAAACATTCACAGTAAATTTAAACTTTCCACAGCTTTTAATCGTAGCATATGTGTATTTATAATTTTTGGCTAGATGTGTCTAAATTGCTAACGGCTGAGGGGATGATGTAAATCCAGCTATGGTCTATGCGGGTAGCAAAGGCACTGTAAGTTCCCATGGTCCCTAGTATGGTGATCTACCTCCAGTTGTTTGCAATCTATAGCCCCTCTTTATATTGTATTGTCCTCTATAGTTAAACTGTTTTAAATTTAATTACTAGTCTTAAATGGATAACAGTGATATATTCTAGTGGTTTAACTGTTCTTCGTCAACAGGGTTTTAGTTTCTTATATTCATTCATTCTATAATTACTTCTCATTATTACTTGTTCTCGTCACGATATGGCTGCAATATTGCCGATGTGACGATAAATATTGACTCACTCTACTACTACTACTACTACTACTACTACTACTACTACTACTACTACTACTAGTGCTACTACTACTAGTACTACTACTACTACTACTACTACTACCTGGGCCAAAGCGGATTCTCCACAGCTTTTGTATCCTGCAAGGTCTTTTCAAACTACACTGTAAACCCTCACCGTAAAATATACGGTAGTTCGCTGTATTATTTTAACAGCGCTCCACCGTAATATCTAAATACGGTAAAGTGCCGTCAATATTACGTTCGTACCGTAAACAGATGTATTGTGGGATCGTTTTTCTTGAATGCCGCCATTGTTTGAGGTTTGGGACAGGCTGACAAGACATCTGACAACCGCATGTCAACTGCTATATCACAGGTTACTGGTATGGAATATGATATAATTATCTGAGGAATAGTTATGTTGGTTTCTGCTGTACTGATTTGTAGTATAGTCTCATGTCTTTGCCAGGGAATATGCGTTGTCCGTCTCTTCGAGTTTTCGCAGTTGTGCACGAAGGTTATGTTTGGTTGCAAATGTTGTAGTTTTGAAACGTCCACGCTTAGGCACTATGTTGACCATTACCAGCTTCACCTTAATGTTCCAAATATACAGTTTCCATGCTGTTTCGTCACGTGTGAAAGGGCCTTTCATACTTACTCTGCATTCAAATCTCATACACTGAGAGATCATGGACAATTACACGTGTGTAGGTCAAAATCTACTCGGGTCAGAACATGTTTGAAATGTAGTATTGAATGGTGTGGAAGCCACTTTGACAGTCTAAGTAAGCATTTATCACATTTAAGAGAACACCTGTCTCTACATGAGGAAGTATTGTGTCCGTTTAAGAATTGTGGCCTTCGTTTCAATAAAAAGTCATCATTTTCTTCACATTTGTCTCGCAAGCACCAAACCTCTGATATTCACCACATCTCTGTACACCTACTCCAACAAGCAGAAAAGGATGTTGAAGAATCCTACCAAACTATAGATTGCGATGAACATCTCTCAAGAACTTTGACTGACTCGGAACATGGTGCCACCACAGCTATTGCTGTCAGTGAATATAATGATCTCGACGTCATAGTTCCGTTACAAAACAGAGATATAGATGAAACTGATGTATCTGAAAGTCAAAATTGGAATGATGAAGGAAGTCACTTTGGCCCCATCACGAATGAACAATATTTGAGAAACTTGGCATTATTTTATTTGAAATTAGAAAGCAAGTATTTGCTTCCAGTTTCAACAATCCAAAGCATTATTGAAGAGTTTAATTCATGGCATGAATTTAGTCAAAAGTTTGTGAAACATGCTGTCACAGAAACGTTAAGATTATGTGGGACAGATAATGATGTTATTAGAAATGTTAGAGAGGAAATTCAATCAAGTGACATATTTTCTGCCTGTAACAATGGACCATTGAGATCACAAAAGTTCAGATCACATTTCTACAAGAAACACTTTCCTTTCGTAGAACCTCGAGAGATATTCCTTGGATATAGCAATAAACAATTGCGGAAAACATTTCAGTATGTTTCAGTAATTGAAAGTCTGTTAGCACTGTATAGATATCAGAGAGATTCTATGAACTTGTGTCAGAAGTCTGAACAGATTGATGATGAAGATGTTTTAACTAGTCTTCATCAAGGATCTCTATTTAAAAACCATCCCATCTTGAGTAGTGGAGAAGCCTGCTTTGAGATCTTGCTGTACCAGGATGCTTTTGAGGTTGTTAATCCCTTGGGATCAGCAAGAAAGAAACACAAATTGATTGGCGTGTATTATACCCTTGGAAATTTTCCTGCTTATCGCCGTTCCAATATAGATCATATGCAGCTCGTATTGTTATGTAGGGAGGCATATCTTAAGGAATATGGACAGGACAAGATATTTTCACCGTTAGTGAGGGATCTACATGATGTGGAAGTAAACGGTGTTGAAACTGGACATGGACAAATTAAAGGGGTTTTAGTTTACATCCTAGGTGACAACCTTGGATCGCACATGATAGGTGGATTCTTGGAAAACTTTTGTGGTGAGAACTTTTGTAGATACTGTTCAGCAACAAAAACAGATATAAGAGGGTCAGTACTACCAATCAGAGGTGTAAAGAGAACAAAACACACTTATGAAGAGTCCCTTAAGGCTTTAGATGAAAATCCAGACCTTGCTCACCATAATGGCATCAAACATGAATCCGTATTCAACCAGCTAAACAGTTTCCATGTCACAAGTGGTTTGCCCCCATGTCTAGGCCATGACCTGTTCGAAGGCATTGTACCATATGATATGATGCTGATGATTGATTACTTTGTAAGGAACGTGAAATGGTTCACTTATGAACACCTAAATACACGGATTTCAGAATTTTCTTATGTGGAGTGTGATGCTCTTGACAAGCCAAGTCTTGTCAAGGCAAAATCTGATAAATTGTCAGGTCATGCTATTCAGAATTGGGTTTTTGTGAGAACCTTTCCCCTACTAATAGGGAATTGTGTGGCTGATGCTGAAAATGATGTTTGGCAACTGTTTCTGTTACTGAAAACAGTTACTGAAATTATTTGCAGTCACAGACTCAACGTTTCAAAAATAGCTACTTTGAACTCTATCATTGAAGAGTATCTCTATTATAGGAAAACCCTCTTTCCTAATCAAGAGCTCAGACCAAAACATCATTTTCTTTATCATTACCCTGAGCTAATCGCGTCCAATGGTCCCCTGATCCAGTTGTGGACCCTTCGTTTTGAAAGCAAACACTCATACTTCAAGAAATGTGCTAGAAAGCTTCAAAACTATAAAAGTTTGGCCAAAACACTCGCACAGAAACATCAACTCCTACAAGCATATTACATGACTGGAAATTTGTTTCAGAGTGAACTACAAGCTGATCATAGCTCACCATTTTCACCTAGTATCTATAGCCAGTCAGTCTTGAAGGCAGTTTCAAAATATGATGTTAACGAAACCAATACGGTTTCATCATTACAACTCGTATACAGAGGTGTACAGTACAAAGTTGGCAATTATTTAGTAGTTGAAGAGAATGACAAAGGTTTGATGCTTGGTAAAGTTGAGATCATTCTACTTAGAGCAAAAACAGTCCTCATTGTATTTAAGTCTATTCAGTCCATACCCGTGCCAACAATGGGTTTACATGGCTTTGAAAATGAAAATGAATGCAAAGAGCTGAACTGTTTGCCAGTTTCAGACTTTGCAGATATCTGGCCATTGTCTGTGTACTTTTATTCAGGCAGTTTCTATTTCTCTTTGAAGGGCACAGTGCTACGCGGACACAATGGCTAGTACATCTGATGATTCTAACCACACAGATTGCGCTGATAAGTGTTTAAAGGACTACATTATGAGGATATTTGTAAACCTGGAGACTGCAGAACATGTTGTTGAGAAACTAAAGTTGATTGGGGTAGAGTCTGTGCAGGATTTATCTTTGGTCCAAGAGAAAGACTTAACTGAAGGCCAAAACCACCTCAAAACAATAGTAGCCAGGAAATTATTGAAGCATGCGTGTCAGCTGAAACTGCCTTTATTAACCTCTGCAGGTAAGACGTTTCATAATGCCTTGTAAGAATCTAATCATTGTGAAATAATTGCTTTATAGAAATATGGCATGTTGAATAACTGCAGTTGTACATGATTTGTCATAACTTTCAGAAGGGGAATATGATATCATGCAGATGTATCCTAACAATTAGATTCTAAAGTAAAACTGATACGATTAATGATAACATAATAAACAGTGAGATTTCTTCTCTTCATTATTATGTATTTCAGAAACTGAAAGTGACCTAAGTGATTGCTCAACACCTAGTACCAGCAGTACGTTCTCACCACCTCCACCGCCACCTATTGTGTTTGAAGGTAGAAATAGAGACCCTAACTGGCCACTCAAACTTGACCTAAATTGGAGTTCTATGACAAGGGATGTCATGAAGCCTCTAGAATCGAAACAGCGCCTCGTACCTACACTGAAAAGGAAATTGGTTAGACATTTAATGGATATGGTCAGATCTGTGACTGTGCAAGCCACAAAAAGACAGTTGTCTATCATTGCACAAAGAGCCGTGGCCAAATATCCAGATTCTCTTGAGGACAGGATAGATGACGATGTTGTGGGTTCGGGGTATGAATCTTTGTTGAATAGGTTAATCTCGCGAAATGACAATCTCAATCGAGGAATCTCTGTTGATAAACTCTGTTTAACTAAACATAATTTGAAAAGACGGCAAGCTGATACTGACTCATCTGATGCCGACAGAAGCAGAAACTCGGGCATTTCTGCACCAAGAAGTGATTCCTATGGCTGTATAAACTGGGAGCCACATGTTGAAGAGGAGGATGAACTCAAAATAAAACATGTTCAGGCAGAACTTTTGAAACTTAATGAGGGTGATCCAAAAGAAGTCGATGCAGAAGTCATTGCAAAGGGGATGGAAACTGTATATCCCCTCCTCAGGAGCGTGATCAACAATGGCGCAAGCATGGCAAACATAAAAGCTGAGTGGCCATTTCTATTTCACACTGTAGGAATGCTGAATCACTTTGAAAAACTTGTTGGAATAAACATGAAGGATGCACTGGCCAATTCATACAGGATTAAAGCTCCGAGAATGAACAGATTTTTCAGAAATAAACTGCCACACAAGTCTTCGCATATATTTGAAGAAGCAATCAGACAGAGTCAAAATGACAATGTCAAAGCGTGGCTGGTGGCTGTGTTATTGTGCATTATGGAGTACATGGGCGAGAAACAGGAATCCCTGTTTCTAGTGGCTGATGTAAGTGAAACAAAAGCATTTACTTTTTTGTACCGGGTTGGCACAAGTGTTCATACCCAGCTAGTTCATGTTTTTTCCCAGTCAGTAGTTTACGGAGAACAACAAAATTGTTAGGGAAGACGAGTTACTCCATGTCACTTCATTGCCCCTTGAAATTCACGCTTCATTCCTGGATTGCCAAAATATCTGTAATGTCCTGTGACCCTGTCATTGGAAAATATATGTCTGTGATATCATAGCTTTGACAGGTTAATGTGTCTTTACTGGCCTTATATGCAAAATGTCTATTGTAGGTCACAGTCCCCGACATATTCAAACAGTACACTATCAAATCCATAACTGTAATCTGTCTTTTTGTAGGAATGACATGATTCAGTTATGTCTACATTCCTGATTTTTAAATTTACAGGTAACCTCAACACCAGAGTTTATTGAAGCAATGGACACTCCTGAGAACCCCATGATGATCGTCCATGGTGTGTACTTTGGTGTCAGTAACAATCTGTCAGATTACCACTACTGTGTACTAAGGATTTACAGAAAGAAGGTCACATTGCTAGATCTATATAAAATATATATATCATCTTGCTTGTTGATATCATTTGCATCTTTTTCAGGTGACTCAGTTTTAGCTGGCCAGCACTACACTGTGATGTGTGACCATTTGGTAATCAGCCCAAGACTTAACAGCTTCATTGATGCATTTGCTATGCTCTTCGCTGCTTTCTATGTGTTTAACATTGAATATCAGACTGGGTCTGCTGCCACACTTGAGTTCATACAGAGGTAAATTAAACGTGTATCTTAAACAGACTCTTGAATTCAGCAACCAGCTAGAGACGGATAAAACTATATGGAATCCGGTTAAAGAGACTCACGCAAGAGCAATAGTTCTGCATATTCACCTTTTACGTAAATTGTGGTTCAGAGCAATGCCCCTCAGAAGCCTCTGTTCTACTTACCAGGGACTTCAAGCTTAGATTCACTGATAACAGATGTTACCCTTGTCCTGTCTGCTTGTTAAAGGTATATGTGACCAATATCTCATTGGCCCAACCCTCCAGTATCAAGATAAATGGCTGTAGGATAAATGAACGGCTTCTGAAAATTGCAGACTTTCTGTTTTTTCCGAAAACTGTAAATGTAGTTTACTTAGTCCTATGTATCTATTGTGAATAGCTTTGATAACGCAGAAACAATGACGTCACTGCTTTCATTTCCAGATGCTTCGTTCGCATTAATCCAGACAAGGGATCAAAAGGTTGCAAGGGAAAAAGAAAAAAGACAGTTATGAGTGCGAAAGTTCTCAAACTCATCAACGAACTTGCCGATTTTGAATGGATCGAGGCATGAGAGGGCAAAGTCTAGCAGTTGCAATACTAAGTAATGATTGGTTTGCATTAATGACAGCCAAACATGTTTTTTCCAGGAGTTTTTTAGATATTGTTTGAATTAAGTTCATTGAGTTAATTGCTGGAAGAGAAATGCATAATTTCAAGTTTAATGATAGTCAAACATGTCTTTCCAGAAGCGGTTTAGATATTGTTTGAATTGAAGTTATTGAGTTAATTGATGGAAGAGAAATGCATAATTTCATGTTCAGTGATAGCCAAACATGTCTTTCCAGAGGTTGTTTAGATATTGTTTGAATTGAGGTCACTGAGTAATTTGTTGGAAGAGAAGTACTTAATTTCGTTTTCAATGATAGTAAAACGTGTTTTTTCCAGAAGTTGTTTAGATATTGTTTAAATTGAGTTCACTGAGTTAATTGCTGGAAGAGAAATGCATAATTTCAAGTTCCATGATAGCCAAACATGTCTTTCCCGAAGCGGTTTAGATATTGTTTGAATTGAAGTTACTGAGTTAATTGCTGGAATAGAAATGCATAATTCCGTGTCTATTGATAGCCAAACATGTCTTTCTAGGAGATGTTTAGATATTGTTTGAATTGTGTTCATTGAGTTAACTGCTGGAAGAGAAATGCATAATTTCAAGTTTAATGATAGTCAAACATGTCTTTCCAGAAGCGGTTTAGATATTGTTTGAATTGAAGTTATTGAGTTAATTGATGGAAGAGAAATGCATAATTTCATGTTCAGTGATAGCCAAACATGTCTTTCCAGAGGTTGTTTAGATATTGTTTGAATTGAGGTCACTGAGTAATTTGTTGGAAGAGAAGTACTTAATTTCGTTTTCAATGATAGTAAAACGTGTTTTTTCCAGAAGTTGTTTAGATATTGTTTAAATTGAGTTCACTGAGTTAATTGCTGGAAGAGAAATGCATAATTTCAAGTTCCATGATAGCCAAACATGTCTTTCCCGAAGCGGTTTAGATATTGTTTGAATTGAAGTTACTGAGTTAATTGCTGGAATAGAAATGCATAATTCCGTGTCTATTGATAGCCAAACATGTCTTTCTAGGAGATGTTTAGATATTGTTTGAATTGTGTTCATTGAGTTAACTGCTGGAAGAGAAATGCATAATTTCAAGTTTAATGATAGTCAAACATGTCTTTCCAGAAGCGGTTTAGATATTGTTTGAATTGAAGTTATTGAGTTAATTGATGGAAGAGAAATGCATAATTTCATGTTCAGTGATAGCCAAACATGTCTTTCCAGAGGTTGTTTAGATATTGTTTGAATTGAGGTCACTGAGTAATTTGTTGGAAGAGAAGTACTTAATTTCGTTTTCAATGATAGTAAAACGTGTTTTTTCCAGAAGTTGTTTAGATATTGTTTAAATTGAGTTCACTGAGTTAATTGCTGGAAGAGAAATGCATAATTTCATGTTCAGTGATAGCCAAACATGTCTTTCCAGAGGTTGTTTAGATATTGTTTGAATTGAGGTCACTGAGTAATTTGTTGGAAGAGAAGTACTTAATTTCGTTTTCAATGATAGTAAATCGTGTTTTTTCCAGAAGTTGTTTAGATATTGTTTAAATTAAGTTCACTGAGTTAATTGCTAGAAGAGAAATGCATAATTTCAAATTCAATAATAGTCAAACATGTCTTTCAGAAGTGTTTTACATATTGTTTGAATTGAGGTTATTGAGTTAATTGCCGGAGGAGAAATGCATAATTTCATGTTCAGTGATAGCCAAACATGTCTTTCCAGAAGTGGTTTACATATTGTTTGAATTGCATTCATTGAGTTAATTGCTGGAAGAGAAATGCATAATTTCAAATTCAATGATAGCCAAACATGTCTTTCCAGAAGTGTTTTACATATTGTTTGAATTGAAGTTATTGAGTTAACTGCTGGAAGAGAAATGCATAATTTCAAATTTAATGATAGCCAAACATGTCTTTCTAGATGTTTAGATATTGTTTGAATTGTGTTCATTGAGTTAATTGCTGGAAGAGAAATGCATAATTTCGTGTTCAGTGATCGCCAAATATGTTTTTTTTTCCAGAAGTTGTTTAGATATTGTTTGTTTTCAGTTAATACATTATCAGGTTGATTTTGCTGATGCTATACTGGCAATATGTTTTTTTTTCTTTTCCACTTTACCTATATCGGCAATGAGCTGTTGCAATCTTTCATCAAATGAAAGCATATGAATGGGCCATTTTCCAATAATATCGTTTTATATTTGACTAATGTCAAACAACATAAATCCCAAAGATGTTATTTTCAGCTGTTGATCATTGTGATATGGTGTCACTTACAATGCTTGGACTCAGATTTATTTCTTCTTTTAATAAATGTTCTTCAAACTTCGTTTGAGTCTTTTTTTATTGACATGGATATATATTAGAGCATCCTATCGCAGAGGTTAGATGACATTAGGTTGCAGTTGGTTGAGTTAGTTCACCGTTCAAACCCTGATAGTAAAGTCTAAAGTTAAGTAGAAATACAGGAATGTGCACAGCACATTGTATGGTAAGTCCTACCTTAGTTTACTGTTATATTATATCTTAAATGCTATTACAGAATGCTGTTATTTTTACGGTATACCGTGTTTTTTACGGTAAAAGTTTGGCAGCCCAGCTGCCAGTAGTTTACCGTAAAATACAGGAAATGTTTACAGTGACACTGTAATTCTTACGGTAGTGTACTGTAAAAATTTACGGTAAATACTATTACAAATTGCTGTTATTTTTACGGTATACCGTGTTATTTACGGTAAAAGTTTGGCAGCCTAGCTGCCAGTAGTTTACCGTAAATAATTACAGGAAAGTTTTACAGTGTACAGGTTCACTCATTGCTCTGTCTGAAAAGCAGTCAAAGTTATCCTGAGATCATAATTCTCAATCGAGTTCGAAGTCTCAATCGTCATCTACTATTCAATAGTTTGGTAAAGGCAAAAATAAACCTAAACCTGAATCCTCAAAAAACACAAAGTGGAAGAGCCCCCAAAGGATCAGAATACAGAATTCAGTTATACAACAAATATGTGTTTCTTGAGGATATGGACGTGACTGAAACCGTCCAGTTTAGGACACAGAGCTTGTCGCCCAAGAAGGTAAGGGGAAGATCCCCAATAATTCCTCCGAAAACATATGTTATTCTAATAATATCGTTCAGTGGAATCGCAGAGGACTAAGACATAATTACTTTGAGTTACAGTCATTAGTCCAGGATTGTACGCCGGCATCATACTGTCTGAAGGACAGATCCTTTTGACCTACGTCATTTCAATGCTAATCATTATTTCTCACCTCTAGGTGACAGGGCCACTGGAGCATCTACAATCCTAGTCAAAAAGAATGTTATCCATTGCCCAGTTACACTTACTTTTCAAGCGGCTGCTGTACGACTCACTTTACATGTTACACTCATATTATGTCCTTTGTATATTTCACCGTCTTTAGCTCCTCAGGAGACTTAACTTTAAAATCTTATATGGCCAGCTCCCAAAACCGTGTGTTATTATTTGAGATTTCAGTGACCACTACCCAATCTGGGTTAATGATACCAATGCTAAATGTAAACTACTGGAAGACTTCTGTTCTGTTCTGACCATTTTCCAACGGTGTTAAAACCCGTGAACCCATCTGATACTACCTCATCCTCCAGACAGAACGCGATAGAGCAAAGTAAACACCAAACCAGGCAAAATTATGTGTCAAAAATAACTTCACGAACGCCGATGTCGATGGTATGGAATATGATCCAGAAAATAAAAGGTAAGGACTCTCAATCTAGCATTAGTCATCTCAAGGACGGAGACATACCATTGACAGGTAAATCTGATATAGTAAGTAAACGTTGAGAAACTCTAAACACAACAGAAAAAGAAGCCTATTAATTTCAATTCAGGTAATGGTGAAGGTTATAGTGAAATATTTTCTATTCGTGAGCTACATACTGCTCTTGATCATGATACTGCTTCAGAGGCTGATAACATACATTATCAGCTCCTGAAGCAACTACCAAATTCATGCGTAGAGACCCTTTGAAAAACGATTTGATGACATTTGGACTCCTGGATAATTAAATTTCCTACTTCATGGCGTGATGCTATTATTGTACCCATCCCTAAACTTGGACATGATCATACTGACCCTTGGAACTGGCCTCACTAACTACCTGTGTTTGCAAAAGCAAGGAACGCATGATAAATAATCGACTTGTGTGGTACATGGAAACCAATAACCTTTCAACAGATCCAGATAGTCCATGTGGTTTCCGTAATAACAGGAGTACCATCGATCATTTAGTGCGTTTAGACTCCTTTGTAAAAAATGCCATTACTCAAAAGCAAAAGCAACAAGCATTGTCCATCTTTTTCGATTTAGAAAAAGCATAACACTATATGGAATTGTGGTATTTCAAGAGATATACACGATGTGGGGTTTGAGAGACCGTTTGCCTCAATTTATATCCACTTTTTAAAGAGACAGACAATTTCAAGTTCGCGTGGGTTCTTCCCTGTCTGACCACTAAAATCAGGATCATGGTGTTGCTCAAGGCAGTATTCTGTCAGTCACCTTGTTTTGTATGAAGATAAATAGTTTGTCGAAAATTTCAAATGATTCAGTCGATTGATCACTGTTTGTGGATGATGTTAATATGTCTTATCGAGGTAAAAACATGCATACTTTTGAATGATAACTGGAGTTGTAATAAATAATAAATAAGTGAAGTTGTAAATAAATAAATGGTGTCTTGAAAATGGCTTTAAATTTTGTCAGTCAAAATGTAATTGTATGAAGGCACCCGATTCGTTACAGGTTGTGTCTAATTCGAAATGGGGAGGGTATCAACCTACCCTCCTTCACTGGTGCGATCTAAACATGATTATGGCTCCATAATCGTATATGGTGGAGCCCGTCAAAGCAACATAAAACTACATGATTCTGTCCACCACCAACGCCTAAGACTTTGTCTTGTGTCTTTTAGAAATTCTGTTGACAGTCTTTACGTCGAAGTCGACGAGCTTTCTCTTAACTAACACCGTATAAAACTATCTTTACAAATTCTTACAAAATTATCTTCTAATGAGTCTAATCCTGCATTTAACCGTGTCTTTAATTCTCTTCTCTTTTTACACCTTTTGTGCTCAGAGTTAGTCTACTTATTGCTGCTGTCAGCTCAGCATTGAGCTTCTTTCTTCTCACCTCTCCAGCATCTCCAATCTTAGTAAAAAAGAATGGCCTTGGTTAGGCCACAAGTCGACCTAACATTAATTACATTTTAAAAATCAGAAACTAATGAATTACAATATAAACAAGAATATAATCAATTAAAAAACAAATATAACAATGACAAATCCCTATTTACAGATGGGACCAAAGACGGTTGCCTTCAGGAGAGTGAAAACTTACCGTGTAAACATCCACTTTTAATAGAAATTACTGAACTATATAATGACATAGCCACGTAGGCATTTCTCGGAATGCAATGACCGATCTTGCTGCTAAAGCAGCACTCAACAAATCTGTTACCCCACTTCTTATTCCATAATCAGATTATGAAGCTAGCAATAGAACCTGATCTGAAGCAGAAGAAGTGGGACACCCAAGTAGGTATAAATGAATTACATGCTATAAAACCCTATACCGGTTTCACCAATTTGGGTTGTCAATCCAGATTTGAAGACCTTATTATGCGACGATGACGTTTTGGCCATTTATACTTACAAATACCTCTTGGCCAAGATATACTTACAAATACGTCTTAGACGGTGAAGATCCTCCGTTTTGCTTGACAATGTTGAATTCTCCATCATAAGGCATAAAAAACACTTAAGGATCCTTTTACCTCTATACCTTTAATGAAATTCATTGCATTGATGAATTCTGATTATTATGTACTGTAGACAGATGTATTTTAATGCTTAGATTAATAACTTAGGTTAGTAGTTGCTGTACCCTCAAATGGGGTATTATAAAATTATTATCCTCCAGAGGCGGTACGTAAGTCACAAACAGCTGAAAGTCAATTCAAACTTTCCACTTTTCTAATCGTAGCACATCTGTTTTTCTCATGCATGGCTAGATGTGTTTATATTGCTAACAGCTGAAGGGATGGTGTAAATCCAGCTAGGGTCCATGCAGGTAGCAAAAGTAATCTAAGTCCCCATGGTCCCTAGTACGGTGATCTACCTTCAGTTGTTGGCGAAATATAGCACGTGTGTTATATTGTATTGTCTGCTTTAACTAAAATGTTTTAGTTGTCCATACTAGTTTTATATCCACATCTCTGATACTCTAGTTATTTTACACTCCGTAGATGACGGGTTATTTGTCTTTTTGTATTGAATGTGTACGCCCATCATTTCTCGTCACTATATGGCTGAGATATTGCTGAAGTGACAAATTTTACCTCACTCACTCATTGCATGTATCGTTAATTGCACAGCAGCTTAATTTTGTAAAGGAACCGAGTCTCTCTATTTCAATGGTGTATGTGTATTGTGCACTTAAAACGTTCAGACAAAATTACGTTTAACAGTTGGTTATAAATGAGAAATCACATGAAGTAAACACATTATCTGAGATAGAACCAACTAGACAAAAGCATATACATTTTAGGACTCTTTGTTAATCTGTTTGACACGGCCCGCTATTATACAGTTAATAGATGAATATACACTTACTGCTTTAAATGCAACACCTTCCTCCCTGGCTGTCCATTATGGCCCCGGCATTAAGCATTAAACATATATGATATTAAAAGTATGCATTACAACATTAATCGACAGAACGCATTATTGCATGTTTACTTGTCGCTCATGTGAATTCAACGAAGTTATTGCTGAATAAAACTTGTTCTGTCAGCGTGTTCTGGGACTATACAAAAAAACATTAAGCATATACTTCTTACCGGCGTTCTGTAGAAGGGCGGCATGAAAGTGGAGCCGGTTGCCACGTTGGTGGAAGGTAAAACATTGCGAGAAGAAGTATTTTTGCAATGGCAGGACTTACGAAAGGCCTTCGTGCAAGATACTAGTCTCCACGGATGGAAATATGTTACTGGTCAGAGGCGGCATATATTAGTCAGGTAAGACAAAACGAGTCCTTGTATTTCTTGTACCAAAAAATGCATATTATTTATGCATTTTATTCCATTATGTGCATTTGTCCACCATTCACTAAGTCCATTAGAGGCGGCACAAAACTATCAAAGGGCGACTCATTTTGTGGGGTCGGTTTGACATGTTGTTTGTAAATGAGTAACTTATTCTCGTCACGATATGGCTGAAAAAGACCTCTGTCTAGTCAGAATTTGTCAGACACAGTGGCGCCTATGAAAGAGATGTAAAGTTAACCGTGACTCGTCTGAAAAGTTAGTTTTGACTTCTGAACCACGTAGGTCTAACGGCAAGTGGTGTCACACAGTGTGACTGTCGAGGGTGGAAATAAGGTATGCAAAGAAGAATCTTATCATCTGACACGTAACTCATACTTCGACAGCCATGTGAAAGGTTAAGTGATTCGCTTCGTTAATTTATTTTTGAAGAGCTTCAATCGCATCAATCGATCCTGAACACTGTTGACATGGGACTAGTCATAACTATTTTGGTTTGTAGCAATATTCTGTTTCCTTAAGGCAGAGGCAAACTGCAGCGCAAATAGGTTGGTACTCTCCTGACTTTGGTTCGAAAAATATTTTAATAGGATTGTACTCTCAGATTTTCGACCTCATATTTAATAATTAGTCATGTATAATACATTCAATCCAACATTTAACCTCCATTCGTAGCATATCATTTATTTCTTCGCCTCCATCACCACTGTCAACTTCCGGTTCAACTGAGTGAAGAAAGAAGGAACTCAAATTTAGATAAACTTGTATAATCACATGTCATTTGTTGTTTGTGGTGATAGAGCTTTAGGGCATATTGGACTTAATGGCATGGTTTATTTAATTAATTAAAATTGAACTGTCATGCATATAAGAAGGCCTACTGCAAATGGTAATATTTATCATGTAAAAATATTCCCCACTTAGATATTTTGATGAAATGCCAGGACCGTCTGCTTAATTATAGGTATTAAAACATCCAGCAACCAATATTTGTTGTGAAAAAAAAATGTCAAACCCACAAAAGTATGATGTTTGTTCAGTAAAAAAAGCAGATAGTCAAAGTGAAAAAGAAGACAATCAAACAGCTTTTCAAAACTGAAAAAGAAAGCGATTTAAGAGGACTGCATAAATTTGGTTTAATATTTCTACTGGACGACATTTGCTTAAATTGTCTCATACTTGCCTGATCCAGTAACGTACTCAAATATGGCCCCCTGCAATTGAACTATATAGGTCGTTGGGCCCAATGTTGCAGCAAAGGAGAATGTGTCGCTTTTCTCGAGCACAGGACTTCTAAGATTTTGTCTGCTGTTAATATAACGGGGACACTGCATTGGTCACAAAGAGGTGATGTCTTTATCGTAATACTTCTGAAGGCATTGCCTGAAGGGTGACCAAGACGAAGTCAAGTTAAAACAACTTCATCACGCCTCTAACGACGGCGAAATGTATGTTCGAATAGATCTAACATCCCACAAGTTTTGCCACTGAATGGAGATCGACCTCCCAATGGTACATTCGAATTCGTTTTGGCAAGGCCTGAATTCAAAATTATCAACCTCACCCTTTGATTTTGGCATGGTGGGCGAGCTGGTTAAGGCGCCAGGCTAGTGATCCAGCGAAGTTGAGGTTTCGGGATCGAGCCCACTTGTGACCGGGTGTAAAAGCCTTGGAGTCAACTTTGTGTGCAGATTCTTTCAGTGTTGTCACAACCCCTAGTGTACAGTACACAACCCTGTGCACTTAAAAGAACCCACAGGTCCGTTGGTAAATGACCAGATGGTGGCCACATGAACACGTGCATACACCTAGTTGCGAGTACAGCAACGTGCAGTAAACTTGGACAAAGTGCTGTGACTATGTGTCCCAGTCCACCCAGTTTTCAATTGGGTACCTCGTTAGGATGAGAGAGCGCCAAGTGGCAGCAAGAGTTGTATACTTCACAGGGAGTTCAGATTGACATACGATGTGCTGTTGAGATTGACATCCAGTGATCGAGGGAAAAATTTATGTGCAAAGAGTCCTTTCGGAGATTAGCGCTATCCATGTGTTACAGATTGAGATAGAAATGCAGCAGAGAGCCTTCTGCATTACCCAGATTGTCAGAAGGGCTGTGCTCTCGGTGGAGAACCCGGGCACTCTCCTCATCTGCGCCAAGAGATCATTCGTCTCAGGCTGTATATTGGCTGTATATTGGCCTATTCCAGAGAAGCTTAAAAGCGTCATTTTCCAGGACGCCCTGGACATGTTCAGGGTCATACCATGGATGGACCTGGGAGTCAAAGCCACAGGCATGGCGGAGACGATAGTAAAAGCAGGGAGCCATGCCATCATGTCTTTTAAGATATGCTGTTTGTGCCAAGGAAGGGCATCCACTGGCAAAGTCTCGGACAGTCTCTGTAAATTTATTGCAAAGACGACATTTCATATTGATATTTTCTTTAAGAATAACATTCTGGCGATTGCGAGTGGGAAGTGACTGGTCCTGAGCTGCAAAAAGGAAGCCCTGAGTTTCACATTTGAGACCAGCCGACTTCACCCAGGCGAAGGAGTCGGTTGGATTGCTGTTCTGTTCCACACACTGTATGTAAACACGATGCAATGGCTTCTCAGACATATTCTCCACAAAGGACCGACTCTGGGCTGACTTGGTAAAGGACTTCACCCGGTTTACTCCCATCACTGTACCGTCCAGCAGTACATCACCATGAGCAAAATCAACTTCAAATTTCAGATTGTGTCCAACAACCTTGGCACGCTTAAAATAGCTGTGGAAATCCTTGCTTTCATCGTGAGTCTTGAAGTACATCACCAGAGGATCATCCGATAAATAAATATGTGCAAAAGTGCACAATAGAATTCTATCATGAAGAGCTTCCACATTAATCAAACCCCGACCTCCAGAATTGATTGGCATGTATAAACGATTAAGAGAGGAACGAGGGTGGTGTGCTCTGTTATCAGACATGATCCTTCTGGTCAGGAGGTCAAGACTCTGGATGTCTTGTTTTGTCCAATCAACTACTCCAAAGGAATAGGAGAGGACTGGCACAGCAAAGGTATTGGTGGCTTTGATCTTGTTTCGAGCATTTAGCTCGGAGTTCCAGATTTTCTTCAAACGAGATTTATACTGGGCCCGAAGTTTATCTTGAATCTGGGCATTCTGGAGCTTGTCTCGAACTTCCATTCCAAGATAGGTGTAGGCCTGATCTTCCACAAGATGCTCAATAACTCCTCCCCCTTGTAACTTGACCGATCCATCATTAGTTACCTTGCCACGTTTCAAATGAAGAGTATTACATTTGTCGAGCCCAAACGTCATGCCAATATCATTAGAGAAGGACTCGACAAGGAGAACCTGTTCTTTCAAATTGGTCTCTCTTTTGGCAAGGAGCTCGATGTCATCCATATAGAGGAGATGAGTAAGAGGTGTTGGGGATCTGTACTGAGGAGGTCAGGGATGGTAACCTTCTTCCCTGTTGAGGAGAAAACTCAAAGGATTTAGAGACAGACAAAAACGCAAAGGACTAAAGGAGTCCCCCTGAAATATTCCCCTTCTGATTGGAATAGATTCCGAAGTCTGCACCAGCCCTTGCGAGTACATCTCATGTTGAGTCGACCAGCAACTCATTAAAGACTTGAGTAAATCAAGTAGTCGTTCAGGGAGGTCAATACACTGAAGAGACTTCAGAAACCATTCGTGAGGGACAGAGTCGTATACCTTTTTGTAGTCTATCCAGCACATGGAGAGGTTGCGGTAGTATGTTTTAGCCTCTTCCAAAATCATTTTCTGTACAAGAAGTTGATCCTTGCACCCCCAACATCCCCTTCTCGCCCCCTTCTGCTCTCTGTACATTATCTCATTGGAAGAGCAGTAAGATGAAACGAGGTTTGACAAACACCCTGTGAATAATTTATATTGAGTATTCAGACATGTGATAGGGCGGAAGTTTTGGGGATCAGTCATGTCTTCTTTTTTGGGAAGGAGTATTGTGCGACCTTTGCAGAACCATGGAGGAACATCACCTGTGTGCACAAGAGAATTAAAACAGTGAAGTAATGGTGTTTGGACACAGGGAAACAGTTTCCATATATTATTATCATTATTATTGTCTGTTGTTTCATTACCCTGCTGCAAACCGACATCAGCTGGTACCAATACAATATTACATGAGATATATTTTATTTTCAAATGTTTTGTTCAGTTTCAAAATTTCAGAAACAATACCATTACTGGAGTAATTTATTCCAGACACAATAGCATTTATGGCTGACAATGAATCAGCTAAACTAAAACTGATTGCTTCATCATTAGATGTATCCATCTCAGTACTTGTAGAATTGCTATGAGTTCTGCTGCTAAGACACCAATATATAATCGTGAAGCTTGAACACATCTGTTATCAGGGATCCAGAAAACTCCACCAGGTCGGATCATGGCCGAATCTTTGGAGGCGTCAATATTTCGGGGAAAATCTTCATATCGTTCCTGAAGAAAGTTATCAGACATCGCTCTAACCATACATGGTCCTGGCTTAAGAATTAGCTAATGAACAGCTTCAAGAGGTGTGGATGGATTTACTAGAAGTAAACAACTCCATGTTGTGATTTGATTTCAGAATGTTTAAACAAAACGAAATCTTGCCATGAGAGCAGTCACACGTGACAATGTAGGCAGTTATTTAGTATACCCGTCACTGAAAGATAGCTGTCCATAGTCTTCTTCTTTATAAAGTATTTCAAGGATATATTTTGGGGTCATAGTACCAAGAGCATGTCAGAACACTTAACCTGAACACCCGAGACTATTTTAGTTACAAAAGTGGAGGTCGCGGTGGCTGAGTTTGCTAGGCGGCTGACTTTGTGTGCTGGCGATTAGGTGCCTGACTCTGGGGGTGCGGGTTCGAATCCCGGATGGGACTCAACTACAAAGGTGCTAGAATTTGCTAAGAAAGTGAAATCCCAAATATGACATATGTTGCATTTGACCACTTTCTAAATGGCATCGTGTGGTCTTCCACGCTTATATAACAAATCATTAAGGCCTACTCTATAACGTATAAAAGCAAGCCGACAGGACCATCGGAAAAAGTCACTTACGCCATTGTCACAGCGGGCACACGATTTACCCCTCAAACCCCTATTTCTTAAACATTTCCACACTCTGCCTCTATCCACAGAATCAAAAGCCATTTTGAAATCTACAACTTACAACTTCTGCTTGCAAAAGGATGAATATGTTTCAATAATAGCATACAATGTAAATATATGATCAAATGTCGAGTAGGCCTTTCTAAATCCTGCTTGAGATTCCGGTATTAACTCTCTCATATTCGACCATTGTGTTAACCTACTAATGATTATAGACGTAAACGTTTTACCAAGAATACTAGCCAGCGAAATACTTATATAACTGTCCGGATTTTGTGCATTTCCGGTTTCATGCAACGGGATAATAACAGATTGCGCCCACACGGAAGGAAAACGACCTGTATCAAACTTTGAACATTTTAACCAGGAAGGGCATAATGGCAGGTAATGAGTATACTATCAATTACCTGACATTAGTAATACAGTCAATATCATAAGATTTACCAACTTTAAGACGACGACAGCCTGTTTATATATTGTATTGTCCAAATAGTTATATTACTGCTAAACAGATATAAGATGATCCACGACCTGACAAATGACCCCAATTTGCATACTTGGGAACGCCCCACAGAACGATCCACTTGAAACAAGAGGGAGACAAGTTGTCTGATAAATATCGAGAAGTTCATTTTCCCCGTGCGTTTCACGCACGAATTGTTATAGCACACTCGATTTGGGAACAGGTACAATCCCAACGAATTGAATCAACACAATATACTGAGCAAATATGTTTAGGACCACCGATCCATTTCACGAAGCAAATGACATTTTCCTGGGTTTTTTTAAAACAAAATTGTTGAATATCTAAAATGCTTGTCAATGCCCCAATCATCTATTTGTCTTTGTCTTGACTAAAGGTTAGCGTGGAATATCAGTATCTTATGCCTGAAATTGCAGTCTTATCATTCGAAGGAATATGCGGTGTTGATTTCATGTCACGGTTAGCATGTATTGCACGTGCATAATCGTCAAGCTACCTGTAGCAGCCAAGTGTACTCGCCCAATTCGTTGTACCGCCTCTCTTGTCACAAATGCGTTTAGTGCACAGGATCATATAATATGTGTCTAGCAGTAGTCTTAATTTTCCACGCTAGTTTTAATGATAATTGTGATATTCAATTTGTCCTAGTCTCCTTCGTCGACAGGTTTATATAATAGTGTTAAATGGTCTCGTAACGATAATTATGGCTGAAATATTGCCGATGTGATGTTAAATATTAACTCACTCACGAGACTCAGCCTCCAGTATATCGTATTCCGTAATAGGTGATTCCAGCACTGGCCTATCAATATCGCTAAACTCTTCCCTTAAAACATCACAATCTGATCAATCTGACAACATCGTAAGCAATATGTTCCTTCCAAAAGAGATTCTTAAAATGGCATAACCATTCTGTTTGCGATATATTTCCTATAGGGGTAGAGCGACTTTGAAGAGAACGTTTATTTTTCCAAACTAGCCTCAGGGTTTTAGGAAGTTACTGAGTTGCACACTTCTTGACGATTGGATGTCATATTTGAAATTTCTGCAAGAAGCCTTATACATGTTTTTACGTCTGCAGTAACCTTTGCGATTACATTCACTGCGACATGGTCTAAACTTTCTTTGGGCTTTCCTGCTATCTGTCCTCGCTTGTGTACAAGCTTTTTCAATTCAACTCTAGGGGAAATGGTCGGAGTCTAACCTATCACCAACATTTAGCATTTCGAAAAAGTCAAACTAAAATCAAACAGATGCAAGAAAGTAATCAACAACACTAGAACCCCTTTGTCCTACATAAGTAAGCTCGCCGCCTTTGTTTCTCCCCCTTTGTTTCACTCTCCCATTCATTATATAAAGACCACAAACATAACACAAATGCAATAATATGCGCCTAAATGTATTAATAGTACAGTCACGTGACGCTCGCTGCTCAACAGGGGCATTGTCCTCATCAATAAATACATATTCATTACCAAAGTCACCAGTTTGTTCAAAGATTGGCGTGTTTCATTAGCTGTGCCAGCATTAAAGTCCCCACAAAATAGTTCATGCGATGAAGTGAAATCAGCCCAATGGTCCAATATAAGTGTCTCAAGTTTATCAATAAGGCAACATGGGTTATTATTCCTGTTGTAAAATGTATAGCCTACAACCGGAACATATATACATACAGTTGTAACAACATGAAATCATTCATTAAATAAATAGCTTTAAAATTATTTAAACATATCAGAATGTCGATCTGTGTGGCACTGCTTCACTATTTCTTGTCTCCCACAAATACAAACACCGCCAGAGAATCTACCTGATGAAGAGAGTTTCACTGTTGGGGCAACGTATGGCTGATATCCAGGTAGCCAGTTTACGTTTGATAAATCAGTGATACATGTCTACCCTAAACACACAGTATCAAATGACTTGAGGTAAGCGATACAGTGACGGCAATCAAACCGTGTACACAAGCCACTAATGTTCCATGATACTATTGACATTGTATCGTTACCGGTGCGCGAGTAGTTTCCATTCTGTGAGAGAAGATCCTCACGTGGTATCGTCATCAGCTTACCATTCTTAAAGTAACCAATCAATCGCCGGGCCTTCACATCCTTCAGTTGTTCGCATTGTCTGGCGGTTAAAGCACTGGGCACGCCATAACCGTTAACTCTTGAATATTGGTCGTGATTTAACAACCTCTATCGATATCTTGTCACCAGAGAGACGCAGTTTAGCGCTGAGCGGTCTCGGGTTTAGATACGTCAGCAAGTTGGGGGCCGAGTTGATGTGATTGTATGACGTCATCAGCAACTCAGGTCTTAGTTTTTGCATTATTGCTCAAAATGTTGAGTACTTCGAACTTACGATCGTTGTGCGACTCTCCTGTATTCCCTGCAACGTTGTATAGAATAATGTTGTCACTGTGACATTTTCTGTACTATGTTTTCCATTTGGACGGAGATCAAGGAGACGTCCTTGTACATTATATCCTGATTGTGACGCACGTTTTCCAGATGACCAAGGAGGTTTTACAGCTTTGTTTCGAGACCTGTAAACCTACAACTTAAATCGTGGACTCTCGACAGTGAGTTGATTTGGCCTCCAAGCTCATGCTTCTGTACCTCCTTCAGCATGGTGTCCCCCACTCGGTCGAGGGTCGCAGGTCCAATGTTCATCTCCACGTCATCAGTACACAGAATCCTGTGTGTCATCACCCCATCTGTCACGGGATTATCTTCAAGTAGACAAGCGTCGGGTGTACGTTGAGATTGAGCGACCCAAACTGTACATTCAGTTTCAAGAGACATGACGTCAGTGGCATATTCAAGTTCATAAACATGCTCTTTCGGTAAATATGAGTGAAAATCAATATTTTCACAAGTGACCATAACAGCATAGCTCAATCCAATGTGCAGTAAAAACATCGCAATGTTTGTCGAGCGCCATGTTACTTGCCGGGTGCCCTTGGTCGTTCGACACCATTTCTTCTTTTGGAAAGGTCACTTGTAGTGCCACATACCGGTCTTACAAGACCTAGGATGTCACAATAAATCTAAATATTGGCATTTTTTTCCCGAGAGCCGCAATAAACGCGTCTTACCACCACCCATCAACAAACGACAGTAAAATTACTAGATTATCGCAAAATGAGTTAAAACTAGCTAACATATGTCTTAAGTAATGAAGTAAACAACAACTATGTTGGACAACACAAGGAAGAATTGGGCTGTTTATACCGAACAACTGAAGGTTGGTCCAGAGGTAGGCTTTTTGTTGTATAGATCCTTTTAAAGAAGAAAATACAGTTAAATGCAAGAATAGAGTCATTAGGGTTTTTTTGTTGTAAAAACGACAATTGAAGACAATTAAAAGAAGGGTTGAACTTATATGAAGATATTTTAGTGAGATACTGTAATTTTAGTGAGATACTGTAAAGATTATTTGATAGGTCGTCGGCCTCCACGTAGAGACTGTCAACATGAGAAGTTCGGAAAGACTCCCGACAAAGGCTTTGGCCTTGGTAGCGGGCAGAATTTAATAGTGTTAGGTTGTAGGCGCCACCATATACGATGGAGTGGTAATCTAGTGTAGAACCGATGAGATATCTGTGTAAGAATAGGAGAGTAGTTTGGTTCCCTCTCCTCTTTGTGTTGTAAACAACGCTAACAGATCATGCGCCTTCACGTACTTAGCTTTAAGCTATTTAATATGAGGCACACAGTTTAAGTGTGAGCCGAAAATAACACCCAAGAACTTGCCGATGTGTGTGCCAATTACAGATAGTTCTGATTTTTTATGCGGTTTGTATTTACGGCAAATGTGTTGACAAATGTTTTTGAAATAGAAAATGTGAAGCCGGTTTCATGACATTTGTTTGAAAACAACATTACTGCATTTGCCGTTCAGTAGTGTACATATTCTTGCCACCACCAGAAATATTAAAATCACCCACAAATAATGATCCATTGATCGAATCATTTGAAACCTTTGATCGTGATACTAAACAATGCAACATACAAAATACTGCCTTGTGGGACATCTTGAACCCACCCGGATTTGGAATTGCCTGTCTGCTAAAAAGTGAAACAAAAACAGGTAGAATCCTAACTTTGAGCTGTTGGTATTGCTTTTTCCCTTTCTTTATTTGCTTTTCCAAATGTCTGAGTTGGCAGTGTTTTGCTCAGTTTAAACCACAACCTGGTTAGTTTGTGTTTCTGACTTTACATTTTTTGTTTGAATATTTGTACTAAGATTGAGAGGCTGATCTGAATTTACTCAAGTTAACTACAGGTTGGTACAGACCGGTAACCACAACAGGGTAGGACAAAGTTGTGAGTTTTTGTCTGGCTTGAGTACATTTTTTTTAAAAAACATGATATCGCTGTATTTGATTTTGACCATTTCAGACGGTTTATTCCATTCAGGACTTGACTTTGAAGAGACACCATGACTGCCTCCGAATTTCGTGGCTTTTAGACAGTGTGAAACATTGTGGTTTTCATCACATCGATGACACACAACATGACCATGATACAAGACGTTTTGAGCCATGGCCAAATTTCTGACATATAACACACCTATCCCGATATTCAAATAGCCATCATTAAGGGATCGTGGAACGTATGCGCAGGCAAAAGTCACAAGATATGTGCTTGTGTTTCTAATAGTGCCATCGATTTTGTATTCAGTTGGTGAAACGTTTAATGGATGCTAGACCATGATCTTCTAGTTCAGATTGAATTCCATTAGAATTGAGCCATTCCACAGACGAGTTACATTTCTCACAATGCAAGAACAGCTTGAAATATTAGGATTGAACCAATTCTATATTTAGATGACCATACAAAAGGTCATAAATCATAAAAATACCTTTTATAGAATGTAACGCCTTTAATTTTCATATTCAACAATAAAATGTTTTATAATATTTTATTTTGTCTCAAGAAATAATTTAAAATCATCTCCATGATAGGCAACACAAGTGCAAAGGTGCGAATACACTTTACCGTATATCAACAATCGTTTGTGATGTGCATGGATAGAACAAAGTTACGTCACTTCATGATAAACAGGTTCCATATGGTACTATGTTGTCTTCTGTTAGAAACAAAACACGCTCATTTCAGGATAAAGTGTAATGTCTCGTAACTGTTTGTGACAACAGGTTTAGACTTTATATCATAAAGAACCTACAACCTGAACTGGTACTAAACAAAGGACATGTACTAAGCTCTCATGGGCTCGCTTCATACCAGTCGAACTCAATCGCAACTGACAGAAGTAAATCAGTGTACGCTTTTGTTTCAGAATATTATGGGCATTGCTGCTTTTAACAATGATTGTGGTGAGTCTGAGTGTGCTGGCCAACCTTTACATGGAGTACTACAGCTACAGTTTCATCACCAAGATTACAAGAGAACGGAACCAAAAGATCAGGTTTCCTGCTATTACTATATGCACCCGGAACAAGTTTGACATGAGTAAACAGAACCTGACTAAAGCTGAGCTATCCTATCTCCGCAGCACTGGGTACCTTGCACAACTGTCACCGCAAATCGACTGGGAAGGGGAGGAAGGGAGAGAGCTAGATAAAGTGGATAATGTCAAATTCTGGGCTGGTGGGGCATACAAAAAGGAAGATATTTTCAAACTCATATCCTTCAAAAACAAGCGATTTCTCCCGGAAAGCCTGAACTACACTCAGGAGGAAGATCATCGCTGCTTTACCTTCAACGCTAACGCTGATATCAATGCTCTTGAGAATGAAGAAACCAAATTGACAATGTCTATTGACATCATGCAAGATACCTATCTGGCGGGAGCTGCATACGAGGCAGGAGTACAGGTAAATATCATAATAGGTAAAGATAACTATGACAGGAACAAACAGCAGGCTATGTTTTATAGTGTAACACGCATGTTGCATAACAATATGTGACATTTGCCATTATTCCATATGACGTTACGTCAGACGAATCTGTCTTTCAAACCGACTGAACTTATCAGATTGCCAGACTGAATGACTGATTTCTTGTACAGCGTGGACCCTTTATAAATTCACAGGTTTGTCTGATCCACCCTCAAATATTTACAGGCGAAATCACTGGAACAACTGAGAAGCAACGTTATCGTTCTGTAAATAATATTCAAGACGGTTATTTACAACTTGCAGTTTGCACGGCTATACATGAAGCCATATTTATGAAAATATGATGGAATGCATTTGTTTTGATGGGTGCACTCATATACTTACAATTTAATGCAACACTGTCGCCTTCGTTTTGTTGAATCAGGTATACATCGACGAACCACATACAGCGCCGAGCTACAGTGACCATTTATTGGCTGGTGTATCAGTCGGGACGTCGACACGTATAGGGCTGACAAAGAAAAAGGTTACCATGTGTCAAGACAGAAAAAAATATATCCCATAAGCTGAAGTTAAAATCATTTTATAAGTACACACGATAATACCTCTAAATAAATAAGTTAACCAGTATGTAATATGATTTGAATCTGATTAATTCCCAGCAAAGAGGTGGACAAAGCAGTAGGAAAGAAAGTTGGGAGCACAATGATAGCGAACTATCAAGATTCGAAACAGTATTGAATGTTTCTGTCACACTGAAAAGACGCAGCCTTGTACAGTGAACTACACGGCCAAATCGTTGCACGGCATTGGAGTATACAAGTATACTTTGCCAGTAGATAACATCTCGAGTCTTTGCCAATAGATAACATTCATGTGCTTACGATATTTTGAATATGTGTCTGTTGGTCCATGCCCTCAGATGAAGTACCTTCCAGCCCCCTACAATTCCCGCGGGACGGATTGTGTTGATACTAAAGCATTGGACTTTGTCAACCCCCTTGACTGGTTCAAGGTGTACAGCTTTGACGGGTGTCTTCTGGAGTGCTCCAATAAGGCTGCCATGGATGCCTGTAACTGCACCGCTGGATGGGAACCCCAGCAAGGTACCTTTCTCAGTTATAAAAGCAGTGAGTGCTTATATCAAAACAAACCAATAACACAGATTCTGCCATTTTGATGTATGTGTCAGAACCATGTGTGGTAAACTGGAAATGTAATTCTGATGTCCTTCTTTTTAATGGTCGTAAGGGCATCTCTTGAAATTATTGATTAGAATCTCCTTAAGCATGTCATGTGTGTATTGGGAAGAAAGGGTAAACGCTACACCAACAGCTTGTGGTGTAGTGTTTTCCCTTTCTTTCCAATACACAAATGGCATCTTACAACAGAGAATTGGTTCACTTTATTTTAAGATAGTTCTTGAACCTGTGGCACTTAAACTTATTTAAATTACTGACTTCGAGTTTCTGGTTGCACGCGGGCTTTGTATTACATAGATTGATCATATATTTTTCAGCACGAATCAATCTGCGGCACTGCTCAGTGAAGGAAGTGAAAACCTGTTACCGTGAGATTATTTTCATTGCACTGAAATTAAAAACAGGAAGTGTCCGTACATACAGCACTGACACGTATCTGGGACAGATTAATTGTTTTTGTCGACTGCCCATGCTAAAAGCCTCAAACCTGTTCGATGCAATGAAGTTGCGCCAGGGTACGTTTCCTTGTTTCAAGCAACCACTTTCTGAAATTTGGAAAAGGGTAAGTTCTTTTTGTTTAGGTCAAGTACAGTCGGAAGCCAGAACGGGAAAGAATTGTGCATGTCAGTACCCATGTGAAGAGACATCCTATGACATACGTATGTCATCCATGGCACTGCCATCAAATGTCATGTTCCCAGCGACTTCACTTAAATCGGCATATACCCCTGACAAGATAAGGTGAGAAAAGATCTGTGGTGAAGCATCGCAACTTGAAATATCTAATCATACAGATAACTGATTGTGCAGACAGTGTGCATGAAACAGTTTCCACATGTACGATTACACTCGTTACATAAAAAAACTACCAAAGACTGTTCATACAAGTATAATCTATGGTACTGCAGCAAACATCCATCTCTTGTGGGATCTTCACTGATTTCATTTACCGTATTTCTTCTACAAACCACCAGCCCGGCCCTTTACGGGTGTACCGTAATTAATTCTAAGTCTGTGATAACATATTTTTGGATCAGGGTAGAAGGCATCAATGACACCTGGGGCAATGTGGACGAGCTGGCTAAGGCGCCAGGCTAGTGATCCAGCGAAGTTGAGGTGTTCGGATCGAGCCCACTTGTGACCGGGTGTAAAAACCATGGAGTCAATCTTGTGCGCAGATTCTTTCAGTGTTGTCACAACCCCTAGTGTACAGAACACAACCCTGTGCACTTAAAAGAACCCACGAGTCCGTTGGTATATGACCAGATGGTGGCCACATGAATACGTGCAAACACCTAGTTGCGGGTACAGCAACGTGCAGTGAACATGGTCAAAGTACTGTGACTGTGTGTCCCAGTCCACCCAGCTGTGAATGGGTACCTCGTTAGGATGAGAGAGCCTCAATACTCTCGGTGCGCCAAGTGACAGCAAGAGTTGTATACTCCCCAGGGAGTTGAGATTGAAATACAATGTGCTGTTGAGATTGACATCCAGTGATCAAGGGAAAAGTACCAGCGCCTTGAGCATGCACTAGTGCGTGAATATGTGCGCCATATAAATATCCTATATCATATCATATCATATATCAATGACAGAGATCCGACGCTTATTTCTTAAACCATTGATTTATCCCCGGCGCTCATAAGCGGTCCGGCACATATTAGAGGCCCGGTGTGTATTGGAGGAAATTTTGTATCTTTGAAATAATTAAAAAGATGCACATAAAATTGCCAGGTAAGAAATATACAATGAAAATATGTTTCATTACGACAACAATGAAAATATGTCTCATTGCGACTGCATTTGTAAAAACACCTTTAGGTTTTGTCCCTGAATTCAGAATCGGAGCAAGTTCTGTGGAACAATTCTTTATTCATGTTTTCCTTATATCATCCAGACAAAATTACCTGGTTCTACAAATCAGACTTGCCAGCATGGTAGTTGAAAGGACCGAGCATATACCTGAACTGGAGCTCATTGACATATTTGGTTTGTATCAAACTCTCTATATGTGATGAATTTCAATGGATTTCTTTGGGAAAGTGTTTTCAAGTTAGGTGGGATGCAGCAGTAGAAATGCTGTGTAGAAATTGATATGTAATTGTTTCATATTTTCAGTCCATGGTCCGATTCGTTAATTATTCTGGATTTGGTAGCATTCTTGCTCTGGGATTTGAACCCACACCCTCAGAGTCAGGCACCTAATCGTCCGCACACAAAGTCAGCCGCTTAACCGGCTCAGCCACCGCGATTCCGCATAAAGGAAGTCGGACAACTGGAAAACGGACTTGTCTTAACGTTTTGTGTAAATGATTACTTTCAACATTGTTCTCACAGTAAACAGACACTAACAAAAATAACAACATGTGTACAAGTGGAAATATCAAAACAGCGGATTGCTTAAATCGTACATGCGGTACTGCTCACGTTGAGCAATTCATTAATCCTTACAAAGATTAAGATATGACATAAATCTGCATTTTCATACTGATTCACCAAGATAGTGAAAACATTCATTGCGCTACCCTATCTCCGAACAGAACCGCTCAAAAGTTCTTAAAACCCACTTTACTAACTGCCTCAGCACCTATAGGGGCCAAACATGAATGTCTGCTTACATAAACCAAAAATACTGAACTTGTGGCGACGGACCGAAGATACTTCAGAAGAATTCATGGAAGACAAAAGTTGGCCTCATCTTGTACAAAATACAATTTATATATAATAGTTTACTGGAAAGATTTAAAATGTGTTCTTGTTTTTGTTGATGATGTTGCTGTTATTTGCTTGTTTGCTTTCTTTCTTCGTCTAGAAGAAAATATTGTAAGACCCTCAGCAAATATTCTGCAAGTAAAATACCACCCGGATGTGCACATGTGGCACGTTTGATATACTAGTAGTTTTCTATGAAGTAAATTGAGCATCAAGATAGAAATGCCGTTGACATTTACTTGTTATACTTATGTCAAACTGACACGATATTGTGTACTTGTGCAGCCAGTGTTGGTGGCCAGATTGGACTGTTTCTTGGGGCCAGTATACTCACCTTCTTAGAACTCTTGGAACTTGTGGCCGCATGTTTGCTGGGAAGCCTGACGATCCTTTGGGCCAGACGTAAACGTCGTTGAGGAATGGACCCCGGTAATCCTTGACCTTTGATAATTCTATTCTAAAACATGTTTATTTCATGTTCCAATCTATATTTGTTTGAAGCATTCCTTCTTTATGAAAAAACACATTCTATTGGCACGTTTGTCAGAGTTTTGTACCCTCATATACATTTCTTGTGTGTCGAAAGTCAATTCCGGTTTAGTCGCTATCGACTGACAACAAACAATTGCGTTCCCCATCTTGATGCAAAATTATTATCACAAAATCAAAGTTTTCAACTTCTGAGTCATCTTAACGGATAGGTTTCTGACAAAGTCTTCAGTAACCGGTGTCTATGTGCACATTAAACGTAACATGAGTATAATGACTCAGAGAATCAAATTTGTTCTTCAAAATGATATAACTTCTTACAAGGACCATTAATTATGTCTGGGTCAATACATCAATGCGGACATTTTGAATCATGTATAATGCTTTCACAATAAAAGTTTGCCACTTAATCATATATTACACACTATATGCATTTTGTACTACCAATAGAGATGCAAAATGATATTGTTTACTTACATGGACAGTATTTCAATAAAATAACCAGTTCATTGTTAGTTCATGTTTTTGAAAGCCTTCACAAACCAACTTGAGAAATCGTGCAAACTAGTTAATACAACGAACAGATTTGAAATCATTTGTTGGATACGGACACGTGACATTACTTAATATTGTAAAAATGCTGCTGATACATTGAATGAACCAAATACTGAGTGCTTACCATTAAAATGTCAAAGTGTTTCGTACAGTTTGCCGACCATCTGCTCACAGAGAAAAGCCATTCACATGGCAAGGAGGTGACATACTGCTCAACTCAAACATGACATTTTAGTCACCATAGCCCCCTTTTGAAATAACGGAGCGTGATCCGCTTAGAAACATTTGTCCACAATACACATATTCAAAATAAATACATACATATCGTACCAATCAGGGCAGTTCCGGTTTCCTTCAAAGAGTGACAATCTTTAGCAGTCCGTGAGTAGGATGTTCCACGAATCCACAACGGAACAAGAATCTGTATCGAAACGTCGTGCTAACAAGTAAGATGAGTTATTTGTCCATGAAGTTTATCATAATTGTACTTCCCAACTTTTAAAATGCTCCTCAAAGAAAATGTTAATATTTTGAATACATCGTCATACATTTACATGCAGCATCACTTGCTTGTTCGTGACTTTTTTTGCAAAAACTATGAAAAATGGTGGTTTTCATTATTTTCAATCTTAAAATAAGTCCGGAAAAGGGTATAAAATCTTGCAAAACACAAATGAAGGGTGCAAAATAGTAAATATTGAAAATCAATAGCGACAAAAAAATGTCATGAGGTTTGAACTTGGTTTTTGGACGCTTTTTGCCTTCAATAGATTGAAGTGGCAGGAGAGAAAGAATAGATTCTGCCTTTCATAAAACTCCGACTGATGAGGCTATGGTTAGCCCAGTAAATAAAAGAGTTTAAAAGACCGCTAAAAGCAGTAATTAAAATGGGGAGGAGGATGAATGAGGTACATCGGGTTTCCATAATTAGCACACAGAACTACATGCACTGCGGTCATGTGAGACTGCGGTCATGTGAGACTGCGGTCATGTGAGACTGGGCTCCCAGGTTATAAATGGGACATTCTGAACCAAGGTTTAACAGAACCTGAGGAAACGTGAGTCAGAAAAGTGATAGATTAGGCACATATGATACTGTTATATGTTCTATGGTATTACTTTTAATACAATTGCAAAAGGGGACTGAAGGATAAGCCTCTTCCCCTCATGGTACCTACATGGTATGTGAGCAGAACTGAATGATTTATAAACATTTTTTTACCCAATAATCGGATTTTGTATAAATGGATTTGGCTTTTCCAACCCATGTGTTAGTAGCACCTTGTGTCCTCTGTGAAAATATCCATAAAAATTGCATTTGTGTTTGAGTATATTTTTTTTATAAAATATCCTCTGAATATTTATTTTTATTCTTTACCTCATAATAGGACTTTGCATAACAACTTAGACGTTTCTAAGTCATTTATTAGCCGCACCTTATGTTCTCTTTATAGTATGTATGTAAAGGTAAATTTGTCATTTATATTGAGATTTTAAAACGGATTTACTGAAAATGTCAATTTTTCAACCTTTTACCCAAACAATAAGACTCAGCATCATATTTCAAGGAAGGGGGTTTTAGTACTCACTAGTTATAACTTAAACATGCTGAAACAACACTCTTGTCATTTCTTTTCCAATTATTTTAAGGTTTTGTCACGTTTTGACTGGACTAATTGTCTTGTGGGGTTTTGTTTTGTTTAGGGAGTCAAGTTTAAAAATTTCATCATCTAAACATGGTAAAATATGGCATAGCCTTTAGATATATTACTCGATGTCTATCGAGTATAACCCTCTAACACATCACTAACATGAAACATTTGAATTGTCCGCATTTTCAGAAATACGTGAGAAGAGGAACCAAACATTGAATCACGCTCGTGTGATAAAATCCCTACCCACCAGCAACACATACCTCTACTAAATCTCAGTTATGTGTATTTCATATACAATGTACCTTTAGTTGCTGGTGATGTCAAACCCGTTTTTATATCATATTGTCTGTACTAGGTCTACCAATATTAAAGGTTACTTGATTTAATACTCTGCCTTTGATCATGCGGATAATTTACTGTCCTTCGTCCGTCGACAAGTTGTTGTAATCTAATTGCGTTTATTGTTATTCGCAACATCCCTGAAAACTGTTGATGTGCCTATATATTCTAACTCACTCACTCATGTACAATGTGTATAATGAGGTATGTATCCATATATAAATTGAATGTATTTTCAATCGGCTCTACTCTTATTGTATTTTTAATGTGTTGGGCTATCTCTTTTGATACTGTAGTGATAGAATGGGTTGGGTTTAACGCTACTCTGAACAGCCTTCATCTTCTACCTGAAGGCTTGGTGTGGAAACAGCGGCTGAGTGATGTGGGTAATAAACATTTTCACGATGGTTAAGGTCCCACGCACGGGTATGTTCCTGCTTAACATCTCAACGCGAGGTTTCTGCCAAGAACCGACATTCGAACCCATGCTTTTCAGGAACGCAACTCTGTACATTGAAATGCAGCACATCCGTTGTCTTGGAGATACATGCCTCATGCACATCTTGTAGAACATATCTATGACTAAGTACTGTTAAACATAAACACTATTTTCATAGCTTTAAACAAAGTTCCACTCCCTTCCTACACAATTACAATTGATTTTATAAAGGCACTCTACAGACTTCTATCTTTCAGTCATGTGTGTGTATTATGTACTTAGATAACGTTCAGACAAAATTACGTTTAACGGTTGATGGTAATTTGAGAAATCACATGGAATAAAAAACATCACCAGTGTTAGAACAAACTAGACAAAAGCATGTGTTAGCATTTTACAACTCATTTTTAATCTGTTTGACTAGCATACAAATAACATACGAATAGGCACACACTGCTTTACTCATCCCCGGCTATCCATTATGGCCCCGGCATTGTTAAGCATTAAACATACATGACGTAGAAAGTATACATTGCAGCATCAATCAACAGAACTCATCATTACATGTTTACCTGTCACTCACGTGAATTAACTGATGATAGTGCTGAATATAGACTGTTCCGCCAGCCTATTCCGCCACTATACAGCAAACATTAGTCATATCTTCCGAGCTTGAGCCCTGTAGAAGGGCAGCATGAAGGTGGAGCCGGTTGCCACGCTCAAGGATGGTAGAACATTGCGAGAAGAAGTATTTTCGCAATGGCAGGACTTGTGCCATGCCTTCCTACAAGATACGAGTCTCCACGGATGGAAATATGTTCCTTGTCAGAGGCGGCATATATTAGCCAGGTAAGATGAGTCGTTTTACATCTTGTACGAAACAAATATGTAACTATTTTATTTGTATTATTTGTATTTGTGTGTCATATGATGTGTCTTTGACAAAAGGCGGAACAAAACGTTTGTAATGTTATGGTTAATACAAAAGGTATAAGAAATCTCGTGTGAACCAGCAAAATTCCATTTGAACCAGCAAAATATATAACACATACAAGTCTAAAATATTCAATATTATGTATGAGCAAGATATAACGATTCACAATAGAGGTTTCTAGTACAATGCAACTGAGTCAAATCTTAAGTAATGGGTCACAAATATAATATCAACTCACCAAAGTCTTGGTTTTCTGTAAGAAACATTTCTACTAAATCTTTCACAGCGAGCTTTCTTGAATGTAGGGCAAGCGTTGATGAGGAGGCAGACAGATGCAGAGAGGCCGAATGTTGACACAACTCCAGTATAACCCTGAGTGTAAGTCGATATGTGTGTGTCCCGTCAACACACCAACCAGCCTATATGTACACTGTCACTAATTCGTGAGCATTCCAGCGATGTTTACATGCGAAGTCCGGTGTTTACCAACAGTCAAAACACACACCAAAGGGAGACAACTCTAATGCGCTACCTTAAAAGACGTGCCACTAAAATACTTCAGTTATACAAAATGTGACCAGTGGTAACTATCACTCAAAACTGAAAACATTGTGACCCAATAATAGCTCTCACTTAATCAATATCAATACAAATAACAGTAGAACGAGTCAGTTGGGGTTGCGGGGTTGGTTTCACTTACACAATTTTTCAGAGAGCTGAAAGTCTGTTGTTGTGACCTCTCCATCCTAATGGAAGTATTTGCTTTGTGGTCGTTTGATGTGTAGCTGGCTATATGGCTCATAATTCCTGTGTACTTGATTCTTTTGTTTGATGCGACACATTTCATTTTCATATATATAAATTGCAAATCTCGGACTAATGCTATGGAAAAAGCTTACATGCGTATACACGATTACCAAAATGAAATTTAGTGGTATTGAGTAATAATATACGAATCATCAAATCATGTACACATGAAACAGCCGTGCAAAATATGATGCATTTACGGAACAAAATGTTAACATGAATGTTCAAGACAGTTTAGAACATTGAAGCAGTGTACAGTTAAGCGAATGCCCATGGTGAGCACACATGCAAGCGTCTACACTTCTTTCCATTGACCAAATGACCCTTTAAAGTTGTTGTTGTGGAAAGTTCTGCCGTTAGTTAGGAGTTCAGATCGCAACAGTGTTCCACATCGCTCTCACCGTCTACCCAAGTTCGGCTCTCTGTTACGTTGATCTACTGTTAGATGTATCATCGAGTATGAGGTTGACGCTGAGATGTGAAATATGAAAAAAACTCTGTCATGTTCGACTTTCTCAGAAACGACGACACTTTCAAGTAGATCTTAAGTGAGCTTGCGCTCGTCTGGAAACTGGACACGATTGCCTTAGTTTGGACTAGTTTGGAAGAAGAATCCGATCGTGTGACCTGTAACTCATACTTTGATAGTCTTGTATTATCTTTGTTTATGTCTAAAGGGTGCATGTATGTAATCGGCCAATGTTACATACATACTGACCCATAGTTGCTATATTCATTTGCAAATAGTACAAACATTGCAATACGTTACATTGATTCGACATTTGTATTCAACAATAAGAGGTTGCGGTATAGGGAAACTGTTTTCTGTAAACGTTACACACACATGCGAAATAATACGCATGATTTCAAGGGGTATCATGATAGATTCCTGTTATACATATACTCATGGAAACATATAAAGGAACACATGAAAGTACAAGTGTTCCTTTATTCTTGTCCAGGTTTCTTCATAAGGTATGTATTGCACTGTGCGTGAACCTTTGGAAATAAATAAGGGACGCTTGTGCCTTCATGTGTTCCCTTATTTGTTTCCACGAGTACATTTAAAACATACAGTATCCTGTTATAACAGTTATGTGTTAAGACAGTATTTGAAATTGTTTGCAAGGATGTTAGAAAGTGTGACTTGGTAGGAATGAGGACACAATGCAGCGTAGTATTTTATAGGGTCCATTTTCAAAAATGAAAAACAAAGCTATATTGTATCTAGTCTCCATCACGAGCAATACAAGCATAGGAACGATATGAATACATTTGAAATATATGATATATTCTACGATTAAAAATGTGGAAAGTTTTAATTTACTTTGAATGTTTGTGGACTTACGTACCCTCTCAGGAGAACAATAATTTTACAGTACTTCAACGCCCTTTGAGCGCTCAGCCACTAACAAGCACTGTTACGAATTTAAACTTCCAATAATAAAATATTTATCTATTTACAAGTCATTTAACAAATCTAATTCTTTTTAAAATGCAATGATTGAATGAGAACTTATATTATGTCATGAAAAAGATCCTTCATAGTTCGGTTTTCCTAGTATGGTGATCTATCTTCTGTTGTTGGCGATCTATAGCCTGTTTGTATATTGTATTGTCTAAATAGTGATATTAGTTTTAACTTTCTATGCTAGTTTTAATTCAAATTGTAAACCAAAAGTCTGTAATCTGATTGGTTGAAAAACATGATTAAATGGTATTAGATTCCCGGAAACTATTCCGAAAGACTATTCACCGCGTATTGACACGTAAACAATTGTTTTGTTGTGTCATCAACAGTGGTGACATCATTCAAATCATATTGTGACGTAAAGTTAGAATGACGTCACAAATGAGCAGCTCCAGATGCTACCATGGGAACCAGCTGAAACAGCCAGCTGATGACACTTCACTGCTGTATCCGTATTCGATGTAAACGAGTGCAGACACTAAAACCCTTTGGTTTACTTTTGTGTTTACAATGTCGATAAACACCATGTGTTGGCCAATTTCCGGGTGTTATTGAGTATTTGAAGCACGGGAATATTTCATTTGAAACCTCCGGCTGACGCCGTCGGTTCCAAATGCATTCCTGTTTTAGGTTTTTCAAGAGCTGATAGTGTATATTATCATTTCCTGTTGCTGTATCGTGAACTTGTTGAAGGGCAGTGTGTAGTTCATCTAATGAGAATAATTCATTATTATCTTCGCCATTGTCCGAGTTAAAAATTGATTCTCTTCTTCTCCTGTTGTTTCTGGTATTGTTGAAATTCTGGGAAGTAATTTGACAAAGAATAATGTTTAGCGAGAGTTTTACCAAGCTTATTGGCAATGTCAGACGTATCAATTAATTAATACATTATTACCATCCATAAGATGGCGGACAGTATATTTGGAAGCTTTGCCCTTAATTCTTTGTATCATATTCCACACCTTTAACGGGAGTTAATTTTGGAAACATAATTCCTCCAAGACTGACACTTGTTCTGTTTAAAAGTGCGTCGAGCCTTGGCACTTAAAATGTTCACTTTATCTAAATTATGAACTGTAGGATGAAAATACTTTTCCGCCTTCCGTCAGCTTGATAATGACCAAAGCACAAATGACAGTTATCGACCATTGAAACAGGTAGACTATTGGCCGAGATTTCTAGTGATAGAATCTGTGGATAAAAAAACAATTAAACTCAATCCGTTTGCTGTTTCCAAAGCAGTGTATGGTATTGCAGGAGACGTGAAAAATATCAGGAGATAGAGATCTGGGTCGTTACTCATAGAATGTAGTAAACGACAACAAGCAACCAACCTGCTGTCAATTGATACCTTGGCCGGATGCCCTGTTTTAGTGTCAACCCATCGTACACTGAATTCCAGTAAAGGCATTGTCAGGGATCGAGATCATCTTTTAGAGGACATGACGGAGCTTGACATCATGGTTGAACTGAAAGATCAAGGTGTCACGCACGTGAAACGTTTTACGAGGCGTCACAATTCTGAAGTAGTTCTCACAAACACATATTTATTGTCATTTGTCTCTCCAACGGCACCAAAGTCAATCAAAGCTGGGTATTGCAATCTTCCAGTTGAAGTGTATATACCAAATCCACTGAGGTGCTTTAAATGTCAGAAATTTGGTCATGGGATAAATTCTTGCTCCAACCGTATTACTTGTGCTCATTGTGGGGAGCAATCTCATGTTACAGAAGACTGCACAAATAACTTTAAAAATTGTGTCAACTGTTCAGGAAAGCATTCCTCCTCATCAAAAGATTGTCCGATATGGAAGAGGGAAATGGAAGTCAATAAAATAAAACATTCTCAAAATATCAGCTATGCTGAAGCTAAGAAGCTTGTTCCCTCTGTTTACCCAAATGACTCTTATGCTTCTGTTAGTAAAAGACCACCCACGACCACACTCTCAGTTGAATGTCAGACAGAGCTGACATGGGTAAAATCTACTTCTCCTGAACCCATCACATATCAAGAATTATTACCACGAGGAGACTCTGCTACTCAGACTGTAGCCATGACGCCATCTCAGCCTCAGCCTATGCCTTTGTCACATGATTCCGCAAGTCCAAAGACTAGATAATAGAAAGTCCTCTGGTCGAAATGTTCATTCCAAATCCTAATCAGATTCGTGTCAGTCAAAAGCTGTACCTGGACATCAAGTCGCACAAACTGTGAAAGGAAAACAAAAACTTACTAGAATCAACCAAAGCGATAGAGTCGCTAAGGGTTCAAAGGATAAGACTCAGCGTTTTAATAAGTTTGGGTCCCTCGAAGATATGGATACGTCTGAACTTATCCATCACCGGACAGGGAGTTTATCGCCTTCTAGATCAAGGCGTGGTAGATCACCAATAAATGCACCAAAGTGATGAATCATTCACCAAATATAGTGCAGTGGAATTGTAGAGGGGTAAGGACCAATTTTAATGAATTGCAGCTATTGGTCCAAGATTTTGCACCACGAGCAATATGTCTGCAGGAAACGCATTTGAAACAAACAGATCTTTTTAAGTTACGTCAATATGATGCGTATCATTATTTTTCACCTCCGGGTGACAGAGCCACTGGGGGATCGTCAATACTTGTCAAACAAGACGTTATTCATAGCCCTGTAACTCTTACAACTAATCTCCAAGCCGTTGCAGTGCGACTTCCTCTTCACGTTGCACTCACATTATGCTCTTTGTATATTCCGCCTTCTTCAGCACTCCAACTATCTGATCTACAATCTCTCTATGATCAACTTCCGAAACCGTGCCTTATAATGGGTGATTTGAATGGCCACAACCCACTCTGGGGTGGTAGAAATACAAACAGTAAAGGTAAAATACTTGAAGATTTTATATCCAATAATGAACTCTGTATATACAATGATGACTCAAATACATATCTGCATCCTGCAACCGGCACCTACTCTTCTCTGGATTTGTCTCTTGCAGACTCTAATCTACTTCATGAATTTGATTGGACAGTCCACAATGACCTCTGTGGAAGTGACCACTTTCCAACTATTTTATCAGAAATTTCCCCATCTGAAGCTCCATCTTACACGAGATGGAATTGTTCTAAGGCAGATTGGTCCTTATGTAAAACATTGTGCTCATCTAAACTCCAACCTTCATGTTTGAGTCAAATACGTGATAAAATTCAGCGTTTTTCTGACGTTTTAAATGAGATAGCTGCAGTATGTATACCACGATCCTCTACAAATCCACATGTACGGAAGCCGTGGTTTAATACAGACTGTAAACAGGCTAGAAAAGCGAGGAAAAGAGCAGAGAATTATTTTCGAAATCATCCAACTGTCCATAACTTAAATAAGTTTAAAGTACTAAATGCGAAGGCACGTCGGACGTTCAAACAAAACAAACGGCAGTCCTGGAGGAACTATGTCTCCAGGATTAATTCACGCACGCCAGTGTCCAAGGTATGGAACATGGATATGGTTAAGAGAATAAAAGGCAAAGGTTCGAAATCTGCTGTTCACCATCTTAAAGATCGTGATAGTTTGATTACTGACACATCTCAAATTGCCAATAAACTTGGCGAAACGCTTGCCAAAAATTTTCATCAGAAAATTATGTTCCTGAATTTCAGAGATACCAGAAGTTACAGGAAAAGAAAAACCTTAATTTTGAATCAAATAATGGTGAAGATTACAATGAAGTGTTTTCCTTACATGAGCTACATACAGCTCTTGAGCAAGCTCATGACACAGCAGCGGGTGATGATAATATTCATTACCAGCTACTGAAACACTTACCTGAACCATGCCTATTGACACTTTTAGATATATTTGACAAAATATGGACGTCTGGAGAATTTCCTCCTTCATGTCGTAATGCCATTGTAGTTCCAGTACCAAAACCTGGTAAGGATCATACAGATCCATCAAATTACAGACCGATATCGCTTACTAGCTGTGTCTGCAAAACCATGGAGCGTATGGTGAATAACAGATTGGTTTGGTATCTTGAAACCAATAACCTAATAACAAATATTCAATGTGGTTTCAGGAAAAATCGTAGTACCATTGATCATTTGGTCCGTTTGGAATCCTTCGTTAAAAATGCTATAGTCAATAAACAACATGCTGTATCAATTTTCGTTGATCTTGAGAAAGCTTATGTTACAACCTGGAAGCATGGCATTTTGAAGGATTTACATGAGTTTGATTTGAGAGGCCATTTGCCTCTTTTTATATCAGAGTTTTTTAAAAGACAGGCAATTTCAAGTCCGAGTGGGTTCTACCCTGTCAGATCATTACAATCAGGATCAGGGCGTCCCACAAGGCAGTATTTTGTCCGTCACTTTATTTAGTATTAAAATCAACAGTTTACCCAAGGTTTTAAATGATTCGATTGATGGATCACTTTTTGTGGATGATTTTAATATTTCCTGTCGTGGTAAAAATATGAATACTATTGAACGACAACTGCAGTTGTATTTAAATAAAATAAATAAATGGTGTCTTGAGAATGGTTGTAAATTCTCAAAGTCGAAAACTAATTGGGTACACTTTTGTAGGAAATATAAAACGCATAAGGACCCTGAACTATATTTAAATGGCACTCCTATCAAAGTCGTAAAGGAGGCAAAATTCCTGGGTGTAATATTTGATTCTCACTTAACCTTTTTGCCTCATATTAAATCTCTTAAAGCTGAATGCCTGAAAGCACTGGATTTGTTAAAGGTTGTTTCAAACTCAAAGTGGGGAGGGGATCAGACTACCCTCCTTCACTTATATATTGATACGGTCTAAACTTCATTATGGCTCCATCGTTTATGGCGGAGCCTGCAAAAGCAACCTAAAACTTTTAGATTCCACCACCAAGGTCTAAGACTTTGTCTTGGATCTTTCAGAACTTCACCTGTTGACAGCCTTTATGTCGAGGCTGATGAACCACCTCTTGAGCAGCGACGTATAAAATCAGCTTTACAGTATATCACAAAACTATGTTCCCATGAGTCAAACCCTGCATATGACTGTGTCTTCAGTCCTCTCTATGAGGATTTATACAATAAGAAATCTTCCCTTGTTCCGCCTCTTGGTTTAAGAATAAAACCACTTATTTTTGCTGCCGGCATTGAGCTGGATCATATAGCTCCCTCCCGTCTTCTTTCTTCTCCTCCTTGGCAATTGGTTAGGCCACAGGTCGACCTAACATTAACTACACTTAAAAAATCAGAAACAAATGAATTACAATATAAACAAGAATATAATCAATTGAAACATAGATATAGCAATTATAAATCCTTATTTACAGATGGGTCCAAGGGTGGTGGCGCAGTGGTTTGTGCCACTGTCATTGGATCCAGAACAATATCTTCTAGATTACCAGATAATAGTTCTATTTGTACAACAGAAGCTAACGCCATATTGGCAGCTCTTGAATATATTCAAAGACACCCTAAACATAAACAGTATATAATCTATTCCGACTCTCTTTCTTGTCTTCAGGCTATTGAAAATATTTCTTGTACACATCCACTTTTAATTGATATTATTGAATTGTATAGTAATCTTGCTACTGGCCAATACGACATCGTCTTTTGTTGGTTACCCAGCCACGTTGGCATTTCTGGTAACACAATGGCAGACCTTGCTGCTAAAGCAGCACTCAAAAAATCTGTGACGCCACTTCTTATTCCATACACTGACTATAAAGCTATCATTAGGTCTTACATCCGTGATCTGATGCAGAAGAGGTGGGACACTCAAGTAGGTATCAACAAATTACATGAAATAAAACCCTACATTGGTTACACCTACTTGGGTTGTCAGTCCAAATTTGAGGAGGTCATTATGCGACGATGTCGTATTGGCCACACACGATATACACATGAATATTTGCTAAAAGGTGAAGATCCTCCGTTTTGTATCCCTTGTGATGAAAGAATCACAGTCAAGCATGTTTTGCTTGACTGCGTTGAATATTCCATCACAAGGGATAACTTTTTTAAATCAAGAACTATGAAGGATCTTTTTAGTAATGTTAGTTATCGTTTAATCATTGCGTTGTTTGTAAAGGAATTAGACCTGTTACATGACTTGTAAATAGATAAATATTTTATGATTGGAAGTTGAATTAGCAACTAAGATTGTTAGTGGCTGTATCCTTGAAGGGGGTTGAAGTACCGTAAAATTATTGTCCTCCTGAGAGGGTAAGTAAGTCCAGAAAAAACAGTTGAAGTCAGATTTAATCTTCCACTTTTTTAGTCGTAGAATATGTGTAATTTTAAATTGTGGCTAATCTTGCATACAGTCGCCAGCAGCTGAGGGGATGGTGTAAATCCAACTAGGGACCATGCAGGTAGCTGAGGTACTGTAAGTCCCCATGGTCCCTAGTATGGTGATCTACCTTCGGTTGTTGGTGATCTATGGCCTGTTTTTATATTGTACTGTCCAAATAGTGATAATATTAGCTTTTAAGTTTCTACGCTAGTTTTAAATACTAACTGTGATAGTCTAGTGGTTTTACTGTCCTTCGTCGACAGGTTCTTCAAAATATGCCTATATATTCCTTTTTATGTCACGTATGTTCTCGTCACAATATGGCTGCAATATTGCCGACGTGACGTTAAATGATAACTCACTCACTCATTAGTAAACCATGGTTTACGAATACGTGGAGCTGTAGAGGACTTGGGCATAGTTTGTTCAGTAATGTCATTGAGTATGTCTGAAAACAGCTGTATAGGATCTTCGATATTCACAAAAAAAACGTCAGGTTTTAAATGATCAGTGCAAAGTGTTTTATGAAATGACCAGTCGGCCTTGGTGAAGTTTCGTCTGGATAAAGGTGGATCATAATGATTTTGAGAATGGTTTGGGAAGTGATCACTCCCACATAGGTCATCATGGACCTCCCATTCAAACTCATGACATAATTTGAATGAACAAATGATATATCCAGGGAAGAATATGTTCCCGTAGCTGGATCTAAATAAGTGACTGAATCATCATTAAAAATACATAAATTATTATCATCCTCGATGATTTTTACCTTTAGTGTTTGTGTTGCCCCAAAGATCGCCCATGATGAGACATGGCTTCGGAATTTGACCATATAGATTTTGAAGATCTGATTGTTGAAAATTTGAAGAGGGAGGTATACTAGTATACAAGCTGCACAGTGTCAGCGCCATGTGCAGAGTAACACGAACAGCAACGGTTTGCAACTGAGTATTTAGAGAGACAGGGCTATGTATTACGCTGTGATGAACCATACTAAAAGTGCCTCAAGTAGCTTTATCTCCTGTAGGAGAAAAAGATGATAATCATTATACTGTCTCTTGTAGTTATCTGTATTTTTCAGGTATGTCTCTTGAAGACATAGTGCTGACGGTTTAAGATCCTGAGTGAGTAGCTGTATTTCGTTGACGTTAGTCTTCAGTCCTCTGTAATTCCATTGAATCATTTGGGCTGATAATTGTTCATTTCTTTGGTGGGTTAACTGGAAATCTTGCTCGCCCACTACTTCTCCGAGGGACGCTCTCTGAAACATCCACCCCTTCAAGTGATCAAAACTTGTTATAAAGGTTGATGGGATCATATAGAACCTTTAGCTGCTGTGCCCGTTTCCTTGTTTCGAGAAGATTCAGTTTTACATCTGGATAACGCAGTTTTATGAATTTATCCATGTCAAATCTGTTTGACAGCCAATAGAAGATGTTATCACAGCTGCTCTTCTAGTTACAGAAGCATATGAACCATTTGGATCGCAGGAAGGTACGAGTTTCATAGCCTCATTGTTACTAATGTTCTGAATAGTTTTGATATTATTTATCTGCGTCTCTCTTTTCCATATGTGACAATCTTTTGACGAGGATGAATGTTAACCAGACACATTTCTTAAAGCTGCTATCGCAATCATCGGTAACATGCGTTTTCTCACTACAGTGGGCACAAGTAATAGTATTTTTGCAAGAATTTACCCAATGGCCAAACATTTGGCATTTAAAACACCTCAGTAGGTTTGGGATATATTGTTCAACAACAAGGCTACAATATCCTGCTTTGATAGTTCTTGGTGGAGACGGAGAGACGAAAGAAAACAAACAAGTATTGAATTACTTCTGAGTACTGACGCCGATGTGTTACACCTTGGTCTTTTAATTCACAAACAATGTCCAGCTCAGACATATCATTTAGTTGTTGATCACGGTCCTTTACAATGCCTTTGCTTGAATTTAGTACTAGTGACCTGTGGACTGACACTGAAACATTGAGTCCAGCCAAGGTATCAACAGATAGTAAGTTAGTGGCTTACTGTCTTTTGACACATTCACTTAGAAGTTATCCAGATCTCATACGCTGGACATTCTTAACATCTCCTGCTATACCATACACTCCTTTTGAAATCGCAAATGGATTCAGTTTGATAGCCTGTTTGTCCGGAGATTCTAAAACCAGACATCTTGGCCAATATTCAACTTGATTAAGCGGTTGACAGCCTTCATTAGCATCATGATCATTGTCAAGTTGACGCTTCTTTTTCATTGGAGTTTCCAGAGTCATGTTGAAGTATTATAGATTCATCACCCCAGCTCCCCGTCCAATACAGGGTATCACAAAGACAATGCTATATACAAGTGGGTCTCCGACTTGCAGCACCAAGGATACTGGGATGATATACTCCAGCAGAACGATTAAACAAGTAATCAGTCTACCAGACTGGCCCATGAGCCATCGCCTTCTGGCTTAAACATCTAGGCAAATTTTATCAGATTAAAAAAATATCATATATCATACAATATGTACTCAAAACCAATTATGTCAATATTGTGTCCAGTAAGACCAAGCCAAAGTGTTATTATGCAATGAAATTTAATGCTCAGGGCTCGGCAAGACCAGCCGATTGGTTGAATAGAAGTAGGTTTGATACACATTCCTTTCTCATTAAACTTCGTAACACAAGTTTTCAGTTGTAACCACTGAACACTTTAAGGTAGAATGTTGCATCATTCAAGAAAACATCTAATGTATTGTTTTGTGATAAGGGAGTTTTAGAACTTGCATGATAAAGAGGGGGCAGCCTGAAATAGTATCAAACACAACATTCGTTCATAATTCTTTAGAGCTTGCTTTTAACCATCCGAAACACACACTAATCATTGCCCCTTTACACTGCTTGTTGTTTGGAACCCAGTCGGCAAAACCATTGCCCAGCTGGTCCACTGTGCTTAATGAAAATTCCTACCCAAAGTGCACGCGAGGATGAATTAGAAATAATGATTCTCCAACTGCTGTCTCTTACAGTATCAATGAACGCGTGTATGTTCCTGTTTCAGAACGTTATGGGCATTCCTGCTTCTATCAATGATTGGGGTGAGTCTGAGTACGCTGACCGATCTTTACAGGAAGTACTACAGCTACAGCTTCACCACCAAGATTACAAGAGAACGGAACCAAAAGATCAGGTTTCCTGCTATTACTATTTGCACCCTGAACAAGTTTGACATGAGTAAACAGAACCTGACTAAAGCAGAGCTGTCCTATCTCCGCAGCACTGGGTACCTTGCACAAGTGTCACCGCAAGTCGACTGGGATGGAGATGAAGGGAGAGAGCTAGATAAACTGGATAATGTCAAATTCTGGGCTGATGGGGCATACAAAAAGGAAGATATATTCAAATTCATATTCTTCAAAAACAAGCGATTCTTCCCGGAAAGCCTGAACTACAGCCAGAAACAAGATCATCGCTGCTTTACTTTCAACTCTAACGCTGATATCAATGCTCTTGAGAATGAAGAAACCAAATTGACAATGTCTATTGACATCATGCAAGATACCTATCTGGCGGGAGCTGCATACGAGGCAGGAGTACAGGTAAGTATCATTATCACATATGACGTTACGTCTGACAAATCTGCCTTGCAAACAGACTGAACGTATCAGACTGCCAGACTGCATGATTTTACTGATTTCTTGCACAACACATTCTAAACGTGTGGACACTTTTTTATATATTAAGTGTCACTGGCTTGTCTGATCCATTGGTAAACAACTAAGAAGGAATATTATCTCTGGACAAAGAATATATATTTCTTATGATGAATGCACTCGGAAACTTTCAATTCGATGCCTCAATGTCATCTTCTGTTTGTTCAATCAGGTATATATCGATGAACCAGATACAGCGCCGAGCTACAGTGATCATTTGTTGATTGGTGTATCAGTTGGGACGTCGACACGCATAGGGCTGACAAAGAAGAAGGTAAGTTTGTGTCAAGAAAAAGATGCATCAATTAGGTACACACCGCATAATTGCTGTATAAATATCGAGGATTTGGTAATGTCCAAGCAAAGTGGTGACAAAATGCATGAAGCACAGTGATGTCGAACTAGGATGCGAACAAATGTGCATATGCCTCTGGCACTCCTATGCTACACAACCCACAGTGGCAACCTGAAGTGCACTGCCACAAACATAGCACGCGAGTCACATTAGAGCATGCAATTTCGTGCGTCTCGAGTCCTGCTGTGCCAAGCAGAGATGTGTATGTGCTTGCGATGTTGCTAAAATGTGTCTGTTGATCCATGCCTTCAGATGAAGTACCTTCCAGATCCATACAATACCCGCGGGACGGATTGTGTTGATACTAATGCTTTGGACTTTGTCAACCGCCTTGAGTGGTTCAAGGTGTACAGCTTTGACGGGTGTCTTCTCGAGTGCTCTAATAAGGCTGCCATGGATGCCTGTAAATGCACTGCCGGATGGGAACCCCAGCAAGGTACCTTTCAAAAGCAAAAAAAAACAACAACACTTTACATCGCAGGAAAGCAATAACACAGATTCTGCCATTTTGATGTACGTCTCAAAACCATGTTCGGTAACCTAAAAAAGGTGTTGTTACACTGATGTCCTGTTACATTTTCATTGCCTGAAAAAAGGCAATGAACATTCAAAATGATATAGTACGACCGTAGTGGTATTTAATTTCTTTAAACAGCTGGATAGGATCTCCCTAAGCTATGAGGCGAAGGTTCTATTCTTTCTTTATCCTTATTTAACAAATAACACAATAGTATTTTCTGTACTTCTAGTTTCACACGTGCTTTGTTTTACGTTGACTGGTGGTATATTTTTCAGCAAGAGTCAGTCTGCGGCACTGCTCAGTGAAGGAAGTGAAAACATGTTACCGTAAGAGTATTTCTTTTGCACTGAAATTACAAACACATAGATCCTGTATATCCAACACTGAAATTACAAACACATAGATCCTGTATATCCAACACTGAAATTACAAATACATAGATCTTGTATATCCAACACTGAAATTACAAACACATAGATCCTGTATATCCAACACTGAAATTACAAACACATAGATCCTGTATATCCAACACTATAATTACAAACACATAGATCCTGTATATCCAACACTATAATTACAAACACATAGATCCTGTATATCCAACACTGAAATTACAAACACGTGTATATACAGCATTGACATTCCGTGATACAGAATAACTGTTTCTTTGAAAAGCTTCCAAAACAACTTTCGACCGTCTCTGCATGTACAGCTATGTCACCCTTACTTCACCTAGACGGGTGGTCGAATGGGCCCGGTTCGACCAATCGGCTGGTCATGCCAAGCCCTGTGCATGGAGTATATATATCACTGCACAAATTTTATTTGGTTTTTTACTTTCGGTCTTGGCCTATTTGTTCATTGAGCTTTTCGAATTTTAAAATGCATTTTTGAAGTTCTAAATTTTTGCCTAGAGTCTTATGCCCAGAAGGCGGTGGCTCATGGGCCAATCTGGTAGACTAATTATTTCTAATTCTTCTGCTGGAGTATATCATCCGGGTATCCTTGGTGCTGTAAGCTGGAGTCCCGCTTACTTTAGCATTATCCTTGTGATACTCCGTGGTGGGTGGGGAGCTCGGATGATGAACCGTATTACACTAACCATGGCTTATGAAACTCCAACCAAAAAAACAAAACGTCCACTTGATATTGACCCCGTTGATACTGACCATAGACCGTCTACATCGATTGAGTATTGGCCACGTTTCATTGTGATTGAGACTCCTGATAAGACACCTTTGAAGTTGAACCCCTTTGCTGTATCCAAAGGTATTCAAGGCATTGCTGGGGATGTGAAGAACATCAGACGCTTACGTTCGGGTGCCCTGCTAGTCGAGTGCGGGAAAAAGCAGCAAGCAACAAATCTGATGAATATTAAATCTTTCGTGGGCATTCCCGTCTCGGTTTCTGCACACAAAACCTTGAATACAAGTAAAGGTATCGTGAGAGATAGAGATCGATTGTTTGATGACATGTCGGAACTTGATATAGGATCTGAAATGAAGGATCAAGGTGTACTATATGTCAAGCGCTTTTCAACTCGCAGAAACAACGAAACCGTCAAAACAAATACGTATCTGTTTACTTTCTCATGTCCAAATGCTCCAAAATCAGTGAAGGCAGGCTACTGCAACATACGAGTTGATACCTACATCCCCAACCCGCTCAGGTGTTTTAAATGCCAGAAATATGGACACGGTGTATCTACCTGCACATTGTCTGTTGTGTGTGCTCACTGTGGTGAGAAGACACACACAACAGAAGATTGTGACAGCGATTATAAAAAATGCACCAATTGCTCAGGCGACCATTCGTCCTTTTCTAAACAGTGTCCTATTTGGAAAGAGCAAATGGAGATCAATAAAATAAAATTCACTCAAAATATCTCTTTTGCGGAGGCCAAAAAACTGGTAAAGACATCTGATCTTACAGAAAGTTATGCAACAGTAGCAAAAACATCATCGGTTTCTAGCTCTAAAACAACATCAACCACAGGCTGCCAAACTACCTTGACTTGGGTAAATTGCTATTCTCCACAGCATTTGTACCCTGCTATATCATCACAGACTGAGGAATCACTTCCTAGTACCTCAAGGTCTTCTGATCACAAATCGTCATCTCAGTCACACTCAAAGTCTCAATCGACATCTGATAGTCAGCAAACGGTGAAAAGTAAACCGAAGCCAAAGCCTGATGCTTCAAAACATCAAAGTGGTAGAACTCCTAAAGGGTCACAGAACAAAATTCAATTGTTCAATAAATACGGATCTCTTGAAGACATGGACGTTTCTGAAAACGTCCATTCTAGGGCACATAGCTTGTCGCCCTCTAAAAGAGTGCGGGGTAGATCCCCAATAAATCCCCCCAAAAGATAGTTTATTCCAATAATATTGTACAGTGGAACTGCAGAGGATTGAGGACTAATTTACACGAATTACAGCTATTAGTCCAAGATTTTACACCTTCAGCGTTATGTCTCCAAGAGACATATTTAAAACAAACAGATACATTTGACCTTCGTCACTTTAATACATATCATTGTTTTTCACCTCCGGGTGATAGAGCCACTGGCGGAGCATCCGTTCTAGTCAGACAAAACGTTATTCAAAGCCCCGTTTCACTTAATACTAATATGCAGGCTGTTGCTGTGAGAATTACTTTACATGTAGCATTTACGCTATGCTCCCTCTATATTTCGCCATCTTCGACATTTGCCAAAACTGATCTTCAAGCTCTATATGACCAACTCCCGAAGCCCTGTATTATAATGGGAGACTTAAATGGGCACAACCCACTCTGGGGTAGTGTAAATATAAACACTAAAGGGAAATTGTTGGAGGACTTTTGTTCTGACAATGATTTGTGTATTTATAATGATGGTTCCAACACATATTTACATCCTGGTACAGGGACTTATTCTGCTCTCGACTTGTCAATTACAAATTCAGAATTATTAAATGAATTCGAATGGTCAGTCCACGATGACCTGTGTGGAAGTGACCATTTTCCTACTATATTAAAAGCTGTAACTCCATCTGATGTTCCTCCATCATCAAGACGGAGTTTTAAAAAGGCTAACTGGGCATTATATGAAACACTGTGTGCTGAAAAACTTAAACCCGAACGTTTTATTGACGTTCCTGATGCTATTAAATGTTTTTCTGAGGAACTGAATTCCATAGCTGATGAGTGTATACCAAAGTCCTCTGCAGTTCCACATATTCGAAAACCATGGTTCAGCGATGAATGCAAACAAGCTAGGAAGGCAAGGAAAAAAGCAGAACATTATTTCCGTCGCCATCCTATGGTGCATAATTTAAATAAATTTAAAATTTTAAATGCTAAAGCACGGCGTACTTTTAAACAGAATAAACGCCAATCTTGGCAAAATTATGTATCCAAAATAAATTCACGGACACCCATGTCAAAGGTATGGAACATGGTCCAGAAAATTAAAGGTAAGGGTACTAAATCTACAGTCCATCATCTTAAACATGGAGATCAGTTACTTACGGATAAATCAGATATTGCGAATAAACTGGGTGAAACCCTCGCTAAACACTCTTCCTCTTCTAATTATTTACCTAAATTCCAGCAGTATCAAAAACAAGAAGAAAAGAAAACTATTAATTTCAATTCAGATAATGGGGAAGATTATAATGAAACATTTTCTATTCATGAACTCCATACTGCTCTTGATCAAGCTCATGACACTGCTACAGGAGCTGATAACATACATTATCAACTCCTGAAGCATTTACCAGAATTCTGTTTAGAGACGCTCTTATCAATATTTGATGATATTTGGACATCCGGGAAATTTCCTTCTTCGTGGCGTGATGCTATAGTGGTACCAATACCTAAACCTGGACGTGATCATACGGATCCATCCAGTTATCGTCCGATTTCATTAACTAGCTGTGTTTGCAAGACCATGGAACGCATGATAAATAATCGACTTGTTTGGTACTTGGAAACAAATAACCTTATCACAGATATACAATGTGGTTTCCGTAAAAACAGAAGTACCGTCGATCACTTAGTGCGTTTAGAATCATTTGTGAAAAACGCGCTGATTAATAAGCAACATGCTGTGTCTATCTTTTTTGATCTTGAGAAGGCATATGACACAACCTGGAGGTATGGCATTCTGAGAGATCTACATGATTCGGTTTGCGTGGTCGTTTGCCTCAATTCATAGGCAAATTTTTAAATAACCGACAATTTCAAGTCCGCGTAGGTTCTACCCTGTCTGATCATTACAATCAGGATCAGGGTGTTCCACAAGGCAGTATTTTGTCAGTCACAGTTTTTAGTATAAAGATCAACAGTTTATCTAAAGTTTTAAACGATTCCATTGATGGATCCTTATTTGTGGATGATTTTAATATTTCATGTCGTGGTAAAAATATGCATACCATAGAGCGGCAGTTGCAGTTATGTTTAAACAAAATAAATAAATGGTGTCTTGAAAACGGCTTTAAATTTTCTAAATCGAAAACTAATTGCATACATTTTTGTCGTAAGTACAAACCACATAAAGACCCTGAACTATCTCTAGATGGCACTCCCATTAAAGTTGTCAAGGAAGCCAAGTTCTTGGGATTAATTTTTGACTCACACCTTACGTTTCTGCCTCATATTAAATCTCTGAAAACTAAATGCCTGAAAGCACTTGATTTGTTGAAAGTGGTATCAAATTCTAAATGGGGAGGTGATCAAGCTACCCTTCTCCATCTATATCGATCACTTGTCCGTTCTAAACTTGATTATGGCTCCATCGTATATGGTGGAGCCTGCAGCAGCAACTTAAAAGTATTAGATTCTGTTCATCATCAAGGTCTAAGACTTTGTCTTGGGTCCTTTAGAACCTCTCCTGTTGACAGTCTATATGTTGAAGCCGATGAACCATCTCTTACACAACGTCGTATAAAATTATCTTTACAATATATCACAAAGCTATACTCTAACGAATCTAACCCTGCATATAACTGTGTTTTCAATCCTCTCTACGAGGACTTGTACAACAAAAAGTCTTCTCTTGTTCCACCTCTCGGGCACAGAATTAAACCCTTTCTTTCTTCGGCCGGCATTGAGCTGGAAAACATAGCTCCTTCCCGTCTTCTTTCTTCTCCTCCTTGGCAGTTGGTTAGGCCACAAGTTGACCTAACATTAGCGACTTTTAAAAAATCAGAAACGAATAATTACAGTATAAACAAGAATATAATCAACTGAAACATCAATATAGCAATTACAAACCCTTATTTACAGATGGATCCAAGGACGGTGGCGCAGTGGCTTGTGCCACTGTCATTGGATCCAGAACAATATCTTCTAGATTACCAGATAATAGTTCTATTTTTACAGCAGAAGCTAACGCCATATTAACAGCTCTTAAATATACTGAACATCATTGAAAACGCACCACCTGTAAATTTTGAAATAAGGCAATAGAATCTTTTGGAAATGGAAAAGTAATGGTGGGAATTTTGATAATAACACACTAGATCGTAAATAACGCTCTACAGTAAAAAACGGATCGTTCGAACACATCATCGAACACATCACATGAAAACAACAAAATTCAGGCACATCACACACGAAGGGCACAAATTGCATGCAGAAAGCATGCTGTTCAGGGGTATAAATGACCTTCGGCACAAAACCGTTCTCATTTTCGCAGTACTTTCGTAAGTAAAGTTTTTTCGCCAAGATTGTCACCAGAGGAACGAGAACAGGCCTTGGGTATGTTGCAGGTCGGCGCTTCAAGCAGAAACATTGCACGACGATTTGAGTGTCATCATTCGCCCATTCTGAGGCTTGCTAACAGATACCAACAAACAGGAACCAGCAGGGACCGGCAACGCCCAGGTCAGGCACGTGTTACCACCCCTCGTCAAGATCGAGACATTGTACGGCGCCATATTCGGGATCGAACCTTGCCCGCTGCCAGAACCGCCAACGCTGTCCAGGGTCGACGTGGTTTGATCAGCGCTTCCACCGTCCGACGCCGTCTCCGTGCGGCAGGGTTACGTTGTCGACGTCCTTACGTTGGACCCATCCTGACTGACAGGCATCGCCGTGAACGCTGACAATGGGCTGAACAGCATCGTGTGTGGTTGTTACGACGTTGGCATGGTGTGGTGTTCTCCGACGAGTCGCGTTTTCACTTGCGAAATGCTGACGAGCGTCTACGGGTATGGCGTCGACGGGGTGAACGTTATCATCAGGATTGTGTTGTGCAAACCGATCGGTGGGGTGGAGGCAGCATTATGGTGTGGGGAGGGATAAGTTATCACCACAGAACCGCTCTGATTGTTTGTCGTGGCAGAGTGAATGCCGTTTACTACCGTGACAACATTCTTCAGAACAACGTCGTTCCCTTCTTTCACCAGCATCAAGATCTGCACACATTTCAACATGACAATGCACGAGCCCACACTGCACGTGTTTAGATACAGTATCTGGCTAACAACAACATTCCTCTACTTCATTGGCCTGCATTGTCACCAGATTTGTCACCCATCGAACACTTGTGGGATTACATCGGCCAACGCCTCGCACGTCGTCCGCAGATCAAAAACCTTGGGGAACTCGACAATGCCTTGCAGCAAGAGTGGAATGCAGTGCCTCAGGACTTTATTCAGAGACTTATCCGTTCAATGAGGAGGCGTTGCACAGCTTGTGTTGCTGCTAACGGGGGTCATACACGCTACTGACTTTCCATTTTGACCCCATCTTTATTTCATTGTCAGCTGCATTAAATCTTCACTGTTTTGCTTGATTGTTTTTTGCTTCTTTTCTTTATCAAACATTGGTCTACACAAATATGTAAAATTTACATAGATTGCTCACTTCTGCTCTTAGAAATCCACAATTTTACGGGTGGTGCGTTTTCAATGATGTTCAGTATATATTCAAAGACACCCGAAACGTAAACAGTATATAATCTATTCAGACTCTCTTTCTTGCCTTCAGGCTATTAAAAATCTTTCTTGTAAACATCCACTTTTAATTGAAATTATTGAACTGTATAATAATCTTGCTACTGGCCAATACGACATCGTCTTCTGTTGGTTACCCAGCCATGTAGGCATTTCTGGTAACGCAATGGCCGATCTTGCTGCCAAGGCAGCACTCAACAAATCTGTGACACCACTTCTTATTCCCTACACTGATTATAAAGCTATCATTAGATCTTATATCCATGATCTGATGCAGAAGAAGTGGGACACCCAAGTTGGTATAAATAAATTACATGAGATAAAACCTTACATTGGTTATACCCACTTGGGTTGTCAGTCCAGATTTGAAGAGGTCATACTACGACGATGTCGTATTGGCCACACTAGATATACTCATGCATACCTGTTAAAGGGTGAGGATCCTCCATTTTGTATCCCTTGTGATGAGAGAGTCACGGTCAAGCATATTCTGCTTGACTGTGTCGAATTCTCCATCACATGGGATATGTAGTTTACAGTTAAAACGATGAAGGATCTTTTTACCAGCGTTAGTTTTCATTTAATTATTGGTTTTTTAAAAGAAATTGATTTTTTGATTGAATTGTGAGCAATATGTTTCTGTAAAAAGATATATTTTAATAATTGGTAGTTTGGATTCGTAACTAGAATTGTTAGTGGCTGTACCCTCAAAGGGGGTTGAAGTATTGTAAAAATATTGTCCTCCTGAGAGGGTACGTAAGTCCAAAAACATTCATAGTAAATTTAATTCTACCAGGCTTTTAATCGTAGTATTCCTGTTGTTTTAATTGTGGCTAGCATATTGTACACTCGCCAGCGGCTGAAGGGATGGTGTAAATCCAACTAGGGTCCATGCAGGTAGCAAAGGTACTGTAAGTCCCCATGGTCCCTAGTATGGTGACCTACCTTCTGTTGCTGGCGATCTATAGTCTGTTTTTATATTGTATTGTCTGAATATTGATATTAGTTTTAACTTTCCAAGCTAGTTTTAATTCAAATTGTGATACTGTAGTTGTTTTACTGTCCTTTGTCGACAGGTTTTATAACACACACATATTCGTTTTCAGTGGTCTGTTCCCGGCTGAAATATTGCCGATGTGACGTTAAATATTAACTCAATCACTCACTACAGCTATGTCAAAAGTTCGTGTCTAGTACTTAATGTAAAATACTGGATACAATGAGTTCGCGCTAGGGTAAGAGTATCCTTAAATCGTTGCAATAAAAATGCAAACGTTTCTTGTTTCAAGTTTGTGAAATTTCGAAATATATACGTTTTTTCTCATGAAACGTTTTTGGTTAAAAGGGATGGGAACATGCAGGGAGGATCGTTATAAAGTGTACCCCTTTTGTCATATGCTGCGAAGCAGGATGATCAGTGTAAGAAGAACAGTAACAGAATCACGCCGGTGTCTGTGTATACTGTGATGACCAGTGAAGATAAATGGCTTTTATTTCCACTTAATGTTACAATTTCAGACTAAATACAACTTGTGAAATACAACTTACTTAAACCGTTTGAATGAGTATCATTTGGATTTGCTTATGCAAGACTCATTGTGTTTAGGTTTGTTCTGAACATTGCTGTCCCTGACGTTAACCGGAATATCAGGCTAACCTGTGTCAGGATGTGACTGGTCCAATGTTGCAGACCCTATACCTACAATTCACTTGATCACCACTTGAGTCCGTGCAAAATTACATGATGATAGAGATAGAGAGATGCCGTTTACCATGTGAAACTACACATATAATCATGTTAAACTCTATATGTTTAGGTCAAATACAGTCGGAGGCCAGGATGGGGAGTGGTTGTGCATGTCAGTATCCATGTGATGAGACGTCGTATGACATACAAGTATCATCCATGGTACTGCCAATAAATGCAACTTTCCCAACAACGTCTCTGAATGCGACAACTAGCCCTGACAAGATAAGGTGAGAACAGATCTGTGGTGAAGCATCTCTTTAATAAATTAATATTCCATCTTTACAATTACTAATCGCGACGGTAAGTGATTGTACAGACAATATGCAAGAAACAGTGGTGGCATGTGGTCCGAAGCACGGAGACCAGGTCGCACATCAGTTGAAGCAACATTGAATGCGGAGAGTCCTTGGACAGGTGGCCGTGTTTGGCTGCCTAATTCCTGAGAGTTTCTAGGACCTGAGTCCAGATCCACAACGCAGCACATGTAGTTTGACCTTAGGCAAGCCAGTTTGTTGAAATTTGTCTCTGCTCACCTAGCAAAAAACGACTATTAACTTTCTGGCGCCTCACAGGCTGCTTGGGTTATCCGTGGTAATAGAAATAAGATTGGTAGTGCTTTCAGCACACTTTGGTGCCGAGTATCAAAAGGATGCAAAACATCCATAGCTCCTTGGGACTGTACTGATTTGATATCTTTTAATTTCTTTGAATTTACTCAACAAGATGCATAGAAAATTGATACTATTAGTAAGAAGATAAAAATGAGAATTTAGAATTGTTTCAACAATTACACCTTCACTCTTTTAAACAAAGCATGCACCTTTAGGTTTTCTCATTGAATTTATCATCTGAGCAGGTTCTGCGGAATAGTTCTTTAATAATTCTTTCCTTTTATCATCCAGACATGATTACCTGGTTCTACAAATCAGACTTTCCAGCATGGTAGTAGAAAGGACCGAGCACATACCTGAACTGGAGCGCAATGACATATTTGGTTTGTATCAAACTCTATATTTGTGATGCATTTCAATATCTTTCTTTGGGAAAGTATTTTGCGATTAGTTGGCAACTTTGTTCTTCAGCTATGAATAATATATATGATGTTTTCAAATTGTTCAATCCATGCCCCGACTTGTTAGTGATCCTTGATTTCATAGCAACGGATTCGAAGTCTTGCTCTAGGGTTTACCTAAATCATCACTTTCAACATTGCTCTCACAGTTTCCTAACATTAATAATAAGGCACATGTTCTAACGGAATTGCCTAAGTCATCACTGCTCATGTGGATCGATTCATTTATCCCTACAAGGACATTAATATTGTTCTACGTTGTTGTACTGACTTACGGAACCCGTGCCAGAATTTATGTGCTACCCACTCTTTGTACAGAACTGTTCCAAAGCGTTTAAAACAACTCAGTTTAATACCTGCCTCAGTAAGTGCACCTATCAAACATACTATCTGTTTGTATTGACCGAACTACTTAAATTCGTGGCTATTAGATACCTCAAAGTAATTTATTGGTCTCATGTTTTGCGAAATACAATTTATGTATAATTGTTTACTTGAAAGACTTAAACATGTGTTTTTGTTGATGATGATGATGATGATGATGATGATGTTGTTCTTGTTGTTCTGTGTTTAGTGTCCTCTTCTGACGAAGAAAAATGTATTTAAGACTCTCAGAATTGATCTGCATGTAAAAACATACACATCTGCGGGCTTTGTATAATCGAGGATTAAGATGTGAACAAACTTGTATATGCTTGGGATAGATATGAACGTCACTGACGCTCTGTTCACATAGAAATACTTACTACTGATAGTTAATGTCAACCTGACAACCTGTCGTCTACGTCTGCAGCCAATATTGGTGGCCAGATTGGACTGTTCCTCGGGGCCAGTATACTCACCATTGTAGAAGTACTGGAACTAGTGGCCGCATGTTTGCTGACAAGCCTGAAGACCCTTTGGGCCAGACATAAACGTCATGGTTGAGGAACAAGATGGACCTCGGTAATCCAAATGATCTTTGATAATTCTATTCTTCATAGCAAATTATTTCGTGCCCTCATTTGTTTTGTTTGAAGTCAGTACAGGTTTAGTCGTTATTGGAATAACGGATCTGGAGTTTCATATAAATGTATAAATACATAATCATAAAAACATTACAGTTTTCAACTTCATCACAAAAGATAGGTTTCTGACAAAGTCTTCAGAAGCCACGCTCTGAAGAATGCAGCTAGAATGTAATATGAGTGTATCACTCAGAGAATCAATTTGTTCTTCAACAAGATTTAACTTCTTACAAAGGCTAGTACTCATTTTGGGTAAAACGTCAATGTTTATAGCTCTTTGGTAAGGTCAGTTCGATACAAGTTTTCTCGCTGTAGACTCACAGCGATAAACTGAGAAATAAGGGAATCTTGAGTACTCACAACATTAAAGTTTCCTCTTTATCATAAAGACATGTTTCTGACAAAGTATATATTCTTAACTGCCTATAGAGGTGACAAATGTTTATGTTAGTGATAATGTGTATGGCCAGTATTTCAATACATATTTCATTGTTAAGGTAATGCGTTTGAAAGCAGTAATAAATCAACTTGTTAAACACTATATTCAGAACTCGTGGAAACTCGAGAATACAGCAAACAGTTTTGTTGGAATATGCAAAAATAGCATTACTGATTGTTGCCAAAAAATGTTGACAATCCTCTAACAATCATTTAGACCGCAACAACCAGGACAGCTCAGATTCCTTCATAATGTGTGACAGTTGTTAGCAAATCATCGTGAGTGTAGATCGTCAACGGAACAGAAATCTGTATCTTAACCTCGTAGTACAAAATAAAATAAGTTGTTATCCATAAAGCTGGTCAATATTTTACTTCCCAAACCTCCAAAATGCCCCTCAACGAAACAGTTAGCATTTTGCATACATTGTCGTACATTTAGATGCAGCATCATTTGCTTGTTGCCATGTTCCAGATTGCTCCAGTCTCTAGGAAGCTGAACCATGGTCAGTTGAATTGTGGATATTCCTGTTCCATTGAATAAATATGTTGGATTTTTTAAAATAACAACAAGGACTTGTGTTTGTGGTTACTTTCCCTGTGGAATTCAAAGTTTAATGCTTCATGGCGTCCATTATCTAAACATTGTAAAATATAGTTTTCCAACACACACGTGAGGAATATTGCCTGGTGTATGTTATGGGAGATAAGCCTGGAACACATCGCTGACATAAAATATGTAAATTAATCGCCGTGTCAAGCATATCTGAGACGTAGAACATCGTATCCTGTTCATGTCATACAATCCACACCCACATACAACACAAACCTCAACTACCTGAAAAATACATTTGCGTCATCCTCTAATGTTATAGGGAAACCCTGTTGACACATTTGTGCAATGTTAGAGAAACACCACCGCCGTCGAATGATCACTTTCATCTGCGTCAAATGCTTGCGAGAACACAAAATCACATTCAAGGTAATGTCATGTTGAAATAACAGATATTCATATAGCGATAATCTAGAGAGATGGGAACTGCTTCATACTCCAGTTGAGTGACGCCTGTATCAAAGTTGAAAACATACTCCAAAAGTAGACTAAAACACGCTTTGAAAACGAGACGTGAACCAATGACATAAACACCTCTCTTCCATATTTTGATCTGTCAATAACAACCTGAAAATCAGTGGTCTACCCCATGAGGATAATTCTAGGCATATTGTGACTAGATCCAAAATGTTCCAAAGTTTCAAATTTAAGCTTACCAATTTTTTTTAATGCAGCATTTTTGTTCTTTCAATTTTCGGCTCAACTGTTCCTATTTTCGCCAGCGGCCGAGGGATTGGATACGTTGAATGAGGGTCCATGCAGATAGGAAAGGCACAGTATGTCCCATTGGTCTCTAGTATAATAACATCAAGGTTATTGGACACAATCTGAAATTTGAAGTTGATTTTGCTCATGGTAATGTATTGTTGGATGGTACAGCGATGGGAGTAATCCAGGTGAAGTCCTTCACTAAGTCTGCCCAGAGTCGGTCCTTTGTGGAGAGTATGTCTGAGAAGCCATTGCATCGTGGGTGCATGCAGTGTGTGGAACAGAACAGCAATCCAACCGACTCCTTTGCCTGGATGAACTTGTTGGGTCTCAACTATGAAACTGAGGGCTTCCTTTTTGCTGCTCAGGACCAGTCACTTCCCACTTGCAATCGTCAAAATGTGATTCTTAATGAAAATGTGAACATGAAATGTCGTCTTTGCAATGAATTTACAGAGACTGTCCAACACCATGTTAGTGGATGTCCTTCTTTGGCACAAACAGCATACCTTAAAAGACATGATGGCATGGCTCGTTGCTTTTACTATCGTCTCCGCTATGCCTGTGGCTTTGTCCCCGAGGTTCATTCATGATACGACCCTGAACATGCCCAAGGCGTCCTGAAAAATGATGCTTTTAAACTTCTCTGGAATAGGTCAAAATACAGGCTGAGACGAATTCCAGCCAACAAACCCGATCTTGTTCATTTTGATGATGCCAATGAAATTATTTATAACATTGAATTTTTTGTCCCTTTTGAGAGCAATGTGATAGGCAAGATTCAGGAAAAGCATGACAAATATGAGAACCTCGCCCTTGAAATGCCTCGCTTGCATTACAAGTACACAGTCGTCAAGCTCCCCATTGTTCTCGGTGCCCTTGGTTTGGTACCTCCTGATCTCTTGGCGCAGTTCAGGAGAGTGTCCGGGTTCTCCACCGGGAGCACAGCCCTTCTGACAATCTGGGTAATGCAGAAGGCTGCAGTGTTGGGGAGCCTTCATATTCTTGGTGGGTTCGACTAGGCAGTGTTTCCTGGGAGAAGTCCCATTCGCTGTCTGGGATGCGTGTAGAGGGGGCGAGGGCCCCGAGCTGATGATCAGCTCTACCAGCCTGACTGTGCCAGGATCACCCGAACCCTCTCTGCTGCATTCTATCCTAATCTGTAAAACATAATGGATGAAGCCGACTGGTCTCAACTGTGAAACTGAGGGCTTCCTTTTTGCTGCTCAGGACCAGTCACTTCCCACTCGCAATCGCCAGAATGTGATTCCTAATCAAAATGTGAACATGAAATGTCGTCTTTGCAATAAATTTACAGAGACTGTCCAACATCTTGTCAGTGGATGTCCTTCTTTGGCACAAACAGCATATCTTAAAAGACATGATGGCATGGCTCGCTGCCGCTATGCCTGTGGCTTTGTCCCCGAGGTCCACCTATGGTACGACCCTGAACATGTCCAAGGCGTCCTGGAAAAATGATAATAGGCTATTTATATAGCGCATATATCCATGTCCCTGGCATGTTCAAAGCGCAAAAAAATGAAACAGTCACTGTATACAAGTAAAGAAGAGAGATTGTTTGGGATCAGTGATGAAAAGCTGATGTTTAGGAAGAATGTTCCATTCTACAGCAGCAGAGTAGGAGAAGGTTAGGTGACCATGTAAGATTGATCGTACTTTGGGGACTTTGAGGCACTTTTTTACTCTGAGACCACAGTGATCTAGAAAGCAAATATGGAGTAATGATATTGGATAGGTAGACCGGAGCAGAGCCAGAGAGACAACGAAACAAAATGCATAAGACTTTGAAGAGAATTCGTTGTTCAACTGGTAGCCAGTGGAGTGATTGGAGAACAGGCCTGATACGTTCATACTTTCTTGTACGTGTGACAATCCGAGCATTATAAAGTTGAAAATTTGTGATGACGTACCTTGGCTTTCACTAGCGATTCCACAAATTAGAATGAACATGAACTGAGGAGGCAAATAGCATGTTGATGGAAAAACCCTCTTTTTTAATATCCTCTTAGTTGGGTTTCAATCCCCGATTATCCAGGTCATATTTTCTGCAGTCTATTTGAAAGAGTATCCAGTACCCATTTGTCACCTTCATTGCTCCTATGTGTTATTCAGTGTTTGGACCCATGGAGATCCCTAATCAAACAGATCTGTAACGATCTATGCTTGTGAGATAAGTCGTGTGACCAGACTCGGTGATTGGCTGTTGGCGTGTCGTTGTGACGAAACGACATTGTTCATTGCTCATAACATCAGTCACTGCATATCGTGGTTAGGACTATCGTTTTCAGCTGTAATATTGTTGATGTGATAGTTTATTATAGTTATTTTTATAAATATTATCTTTATTTCCACAATTTACATGATACATGTGTAGTACATTCAGGTAAGTATCAAGGATGGTATAAGTAGTAGCGTTAGTTACAAAGATATTTGCTTGATACACCTTTAACACACTTTCACAAACCCCAGTCATGAAATAGATAAACATTCTATCTTCGAGATTGCAATGATCATAGCTAAATGCACTTATAATATGTTCTCTGGGTTATTGCACGTGAATAGATTATGAAAAGATGACCACAAGGTGAAGAACACGATGTTGCTGCATGTAGAATATGCATTGTATTTTGTGATTTCATGATAGTATTTTGCTATCTCCCTCACTATGCGGTTAAAATATGGAACTTGTTGTTTTGTTTTGTGTGTATATATTACCCGTTTCACTACAAGACATATTGCGTTTAAAGGGTTATTATTTTTTTCCTTTAAACCCGAGTAGAGTATTTTCTGGTGTAAAATTAATTCTGCCGCCAGTTCCAGTCTTAAGCAGCTGTGCAGGTTCCCCCAAATCATTTTAACATGACAACAATCATAAAACATATGGATGCTTGCTTCTAGTTCTTTCGAACAAAATGTACATATAGGTGTGTCCTTTAGTCTAATTCTATTTAAGAAAATGTTTGTAGGTATAATATAATACAGTATCCTCATCTGTAACCATTTTAAAGAGTTACATTTTGTACATCGATTTGTCATCATATATATGTTTCGTAACATTGTGTTATCATATTGTGTTTCAGAGACCCTTTCATAGTTTATTATAGTGCCGCATGTTATAAATGAATAGACTGCAGAGTACAGTATAATAAATATAAACACCAGGCGTTAAAAGGCCGAGAGACACCTTAAAAAGAATGCTTCCAACATATAACATACGCTTAAGAATATGTAAGCATTGCTTACGTGTATACATACGTGGATACATACATGCAAACGTACCTACCTACCTACCTACCTGTCTACCTATCTACCTACCTACATACATACATACACACACACACACACACACACACACACACACACACACACACACACACACACACACACACACACACACACACACACACACACACACACATACATACATACATACATACATACATACATTTTGAATTTTGTTCACATGAATTGTGCCAGAGTGTTAAGCCCAGAAGGCGGTTCCCAATGCGCCAATCTGGTGGAAGAATTATTCTTATGTTTTTTCTGCTGGAGTATATCATCCGAGTATCCTTGGTGCTGCAAGTCGGAGACCCGCTTGTGTTTAGTATTGTCCTTTGTCATACTCCGTGGTGGGTGGGCAGCTCGGATGATGAAACATATATACTACCTATGGAATACCAAATCCCCCCAAAACGAAACAAACGTCAACTTGACAACGATGATGACGCGCCAACGACCTTCCAAATCAATCGACTATTGGCCACGATTTTTAGTTATGGAAACTGTTGACAAGATACCACTGAAACTTAACCCTTTTGCCATTTCCAAGGGTATACATGGCATTGCAGGTGAGGTTAAAAACATTAGATGCTTGCGTTCTGGCTCTCTGTTGGTTGAATGCAGCAGAATACAGCAAGCAACCTGATGTCAACTGAAGTATTTGCTGGAATTCCCGTGTCTATCACTGTCCACAGGACTCTGAATACTAGTAAAGGCATAATCAGAGACAGAGATGGATTGTTTGCTGGTATGTCAGAGTTAGATATTCTTTCTGAGATAAAAGATCAGGGAGTGATTTATGTTAAAATCGTTTAAAAAATAATGCTCCGTTTGTTGTACCCGAACAGTCTACTCAAACCATGACATCTTCTGTCAACACTCAGTTGGTATCTTAAGTCCCGTCACAGTCCTGTAGTCAGACTTCGTCTGTATCTGGAGAACAGTCTTTGTCTCAGTTAACTCACAAATCACGATCAAAAACAAACTCAAAGGATATTGTTCAAAGTAAAACTGACTCAAGAACAGAATCTTCAAAAAAGATTGGCAGTCCCTAGAAGGGTTCAGAAAATCCTGTAAACCTATTCAATAAATACGGATCGCTTGAGGAAATGGAAGTGTCAGAAAACTTCGATCCCAGGACACATAGCTTGTCGCCCTCGAAAAAGGTGAGGGGTAGATCCCCTCTTAACCCACCAAAAAGATAGTTTATTCCAAAAACATTGTGCAGTGGAACTGTAGAGGTCAATGAGGTACAGCTATTAGTCCAAGATTTAACACCATCAGCATTCTGTTTGCAGGAAACGTATCTGAAACAGACAGACAGTTTTACATGACGCCAATTCAAAGGTTATCATTGTTTTTCTCCCCCAGGTAATCGGGCCACTGGAGGATCTTCTATCCTTGTGCGACAGGATATTATACACAGTCCTTTTACACTCAAAACTAATCTTCAAGCTGTAGCAATACGACTCATTTGCTATGTGTTGCGTTTACCTTATGTTCTCTGTATATTCCACCTTCGTCAGCACTTCAGCAGACTGATATTCAGTCTCTCTACTGAAGTCCTGTGTTATCATGGGTGACTTAAACAACCACATCCCACTCTGGGGAGTTCATCTCTAACAACGACCTGTGCATATTTAATGACGATTCAAGCACGTACCTGCATCCAGCCACTGGCAGATATTTTTCTTTCGATCTGTCGGTTTCAGATCCTAACCTATTTAATGAATTTGAATGGAAAGTTCACAATGATCTTTGCGGAAGTGGCAATACTTTCAGAAACAACTCCATCTGATTCTCCATCATTTACAAAATATACCTTTTCAAAGGCTAACTGGTCCTTGTATCAAACTATCTGTAACTCGAAACTACGACCAGAATGTTTCAATGATGCACCTGAATCCATTCAGACATTTTCTGACATTCTAAATGAAATTGCTGATGAGTGTATACCTAAGTCCTCTACAACTCTACATGTATAAAACCTGTTGCAAAAAAATTCATCATCTGCGTATTATGTCCCAGAGTTTCAGAAATATCAGAAACAAGAGGAAAAGAAAATACTTATTTTTGATTGCAATAATGGTGAAGATTATAATGAAGTCTTTTCATTACACGAGTTATATACAGCTCTTGAGCAAGCTCACGACACTGCATCGGGTGAAGACAATATTCGTTATCAGCTCCCGAAACACTTGCCTGAACCATGTCTGATGCCAATTTTAGATATATTTGACAAAATATGGACGTCTGGAAATTTTCCTCCTTCGTGGCGTAATGCCATTGTAGTCCCAATACCAAAGCCTGGCAGGGATCATACAGATCCGTCTAATTACAGACCAATATCTCTCACTAGTTGTGTCTACAAAAACCATGGGACGTATGGTGAATAATAGATTAGTTTGGTATCTTGAAACCAATAGCCTTATCGCAAATATTCAATGTGGTTTCAGAAAAAAACGTAGTACCATTGATCCTCTGGTACGACTAGAATCTTTTGTTTACAATGCTCTGGTAAATAAACAAGTTACAGTATCTATTTTCGTTGATCTCGAGAAAGCATACGATACCACCTGGAAACATGACATTTTGAAGGATTTACATGACTTGACTGTTTAAGGGGTCATTTAGTTCTTTTTATATCACAGTTTTAAGAAGACAGACAATTTCAAGTCCGAGTGGGTTCAACCCTGTCTGACCATTATAATCAGGATCAGGGTGTTCCACATGGCAGTATTTTGTCTTTAGTATCTGTCAAGATAAACAGTTTATCTAAGTTTTTAAATGATTCAATCGATGATTCATTATATATTATATATATGGCAGCAATACAAGAACAGTAAAACTAGCAAGTTGAAATTAATGCATTAAAATCATTATCAGCTTTCTTGAGAGGATTTTAGTACAACATACATTGCAGACTTTTGTCTAATTCGTATTGGATATCATCATTGGACAACAGCCAGCTAAACGTATCATATAACTGGAGGCCCATAAAGCTTTCAAGAGTTTTGTTGTTTACATTTATGAAAAAACCCGTGAAGGTCCCAGGGTGGAATAGACCTTCAGCATCCCATGCTTGTCATCCATATGCTTGTGTTTGTCGTGAGAGGCGACTAACGGGATTGGGTGGTCAGACTCGCTGACTTGGTTCACACATGTCATCGGTTCCCATTTGCGCAGATCGATGCTCATGTTGTTGATCACAGGACTGTCTGGTCCAGACTCGATTATTTACAGACCGCCGCCATATAGCTGGAATATTGCTGAGTGGGGCGTAAAACTAAACTCACTCACTAACATTTATGAAAAAGTCTATTTTTGCTGAATGTGGCCTGAAACATTACAGGAAGCATTGCCTGTAACTTCCGTCTTTATTGCCAAGTTCATTCCCAAATTAGATTACGGGCAAAACGAATTTGTCGAAGCGAATAGCTCCAGTGAGTGAGTGATTGCTTGAGTTTAGTTTTAGTCCGCACTCAGCAATATTCCAGCGGTCTGTAATGACTGGAGCCAGAGTATCTGACAAAGTATATTCCGAATATGTCGGAATTGCTTTCCTTTGGTTGCGTGGCGATTTCATGTACCTGTAGATGATGTACCTTCCGCACTCATGTAACACCCGCGGGACGGATTGTGTGAACACTAAAGCCTCAGACTTTGAATGGTTCAAGGAGTACAATTTTGAAGGGTGTCCTCAGGAGTGCTCCAATAAGGCAGCCATGTAACTGCATCGCTGGATGGGAACCTCGTCAAGGTACTTCTATTTTTTTTTCATTTTAACAACAATGAACACGTCACGTCCAGTTATTCGCTATGCGTTGGGTGGGAACTTCGACCAGGTATCGTTTTTCTAATGACTTTTTCAATTTATTCTCATTCTTTTTGCGATACAAACAAAAACGTGCCGGCCATTTTGAGCATATCTGAAAACCTGAGTATATGATCTTTTACTTCAAATTGATCTAAATATGCCGTGTGAGAGCTAATTGTTACTCCTTAGTCAGGTGATAAACGTTGAAGGAGCAAGAATTAGCTCTGAAACGTCGTATGAATAATACGAAATTCTTATCCATAAACATTTGTTATGTATTCATGTTCCATGTTCCATAAAATGTACATCACATCGGTATCTGTGCACCTTTTTATATGAATGCCCAGAGGCACGTGGCATGATGTTTCTGTTTCAAAGTGATGTTATCTGTTACAGGAGATTTCCAACAATACATCTGAGTTCATATATTACATTAGTAAAAGTAGAGGATATTCCGTTTTGAGTTTTGAGAGCATACCACTAACCAATGCTAATTCATATCGGATAAAATAGTATATGTTCATACAGATGAAACATTTCCAAGTGAATGGAACATATTGTCACATTTTCCCTTACTTTCTCTTCGCCATCTGTTTCCTCCCTGGCTTCATCATTTGTATATAATTGATCTTGAAAATCAAGTATGTCCTACCTTTTAATGAACTGTCTCGTAAAACAACAGGCTGGAAGGTGTTATTATGCGTATATTTTCAGTGTTATGATATTTAATAGAGAATGGGATATATCATGTATATGCTGATATCAGAGTACAACCCAAAATACGTCAGGATGAGGAGACATTTGCATTTTTATTTCTACAATAAGTTGAATAACTGCTTCAATGCCGGCTCTTTCCTGATGATGCGAACCTGTTTATGAAGACTGGAAGACAATATGAACAATTTTAGCATACGATATGACTAAGTGATTACAAATATCGACATGTACATGATGGCAATGGCAAATAATCAAGGTTATTCATGGTTAACACATAAAATAATGTTTTATTTATCCCCCAGGAGGTTTCAATTATCAGTCTCTTTAATTATTTGTGCCACAAATCTTCTATAATTTCAAAAATCTGGTTCTGTTAGTAAAACGAGTACTATATTCTGACCATATGACAACACCAACAGCTATAAACGGCCATGATTAATTCTCCTACCATCTGGCAGCACTTAGCGCAAATGTCACACACAGTTGCGTCAGGTAGTGTCTTTGAACTGTAGAACGCGACGCCCTGGTGTGCTGTAAGATGGAGTGACATTAGAGTCACACAGTCATTATGTTCACTCTATCAGTCCTGTTTGACGTTGACAAAAATCACCTCAGGGCTCCATAACTTCTATTTCCAAGAAGCACGCTAAATATATGAAACGTATCAACTGTTTAAATGTTCAATGGTTACCTGCCCCTGAGAAGGTAGACACGGCGACGACATCGCGGGAGAGGAAAATACGCTCTTCTTTCTTAGTCAAGTCTTTGTAGTGCCTTTTTCTTGGGCACAACACGTTAAATGAAGAATGGGGATCGACGTGGACAGTTGGAGATGCAGAATTGGGTGTTTTAAGATGCCCATGGGTCAAAGACAAATTGAACATGTTAGCAAGTACATGGCGGAGACAACATGGACCCCAGGTATGGACGTCGCCTACAGGCTGTACGCAGTTGGTGTCACTTTAACTGTCATTATGTTGATGAGTCACAGTATAATGATACATAGTGTGAATCTCAGACATATTTTCTCTCATTTGCTCAGCACAAACAATTTTAATTATTGTCAAGAAATTTCAAACGTGCGCACGTGTGACAGGAGTTGCACGGATTCTACAATGTTTACATTTGACGCAAGATGGCAGCTCCTGTTGTCGGGTGACATCGAGCCCAACCCGGGACCCGGACCCAGCACTAGGTGGAGGGGATCCCAGCCGGACACCGAGGCGGAGACCAGTATGAGTGAGTCTATGAAAACACTAACTGGCCAATTTGATGCATTGAATAAGACAATAGCGTCCATGAGTGAAATGCTAACGACCCTGAAAAATACAGTGGACCAAAACAGTGCAAAACTTAATAATCAGTTGGAACAAATTCAAAACGAAAATAAAGATCTTAGGAAGATTGTAATGTGTCAGGCAAACACTATCACTGCTTTAGAGGCTAAACTTGATAAAAGTGAAAACTACTCCAGAAGAAATAATTTGATTTTGTTTGGAATGGAAATGGAAGGACGGTATGAAGAATCGAGTGAATCTAAAAGAAAAGTTTATTCATTTTTGAAGGATACATTGTGTCTACAAAACGGGGATGATATTCTTTTCGACACTGTTCATAGGTTGGGCCCAAAGCGTGAACAGGGGGGAAATCCGCCTATCATGATGAAGTTCGTCTCCAGAGACGACAAACTCAGTGTCCTTACCAAAGCTAAGGCAGAACTGAAAGGTAACACCACTTTCAGAGTATCTGAAGACTTCTCTCCAAAAACGAGACTCAGAAGAAAACAACTCATACCCCACCTTAAACAAGCCAGGGACCAGGGCAAAACAGCCTATATCAAAGGCGAACTTCTAGTTATAGATGCTGTCAAGTTCATGCCAGATAGTTCCGGGGCTCTAGTCCGAGTTGCCGGAGATATACACGGATTACATTCACCAGGTCATGATGACCTAAATCACAGTGCTTTATAGCAGAGTGGCCTTGACCCTGTGACTGATATCGACATTGATATTGACACCCGATCAGAAAGCTCGTGCTCCACGTGCACCCCAGATGCATCACATTCTCTGCAACTAATAAGCTTGTTGTGTTGGAACGTAAACGGCTTGTATAGTAAAGTCATTCATCCAGACTTTTGTAAATTTATCTCTAAATATGACATCATATGTTTGACCGAAACTTGGGCTAAATGTTCTAATGACTTCAGTAACTTAATCGCCTGTCACTGTGCATTTCAATCAGTTCGCCCCAAGGTAAACAACATCGGTCGGTTCAGCGGTGGTGTCGCTATATTTATACGTGACAATATTTCATCCTTTTTCCATCGTGTACACGAGGAGTGGGTAGACGCCGTGTTTCTTGTATCTAGTCGGTGTATAAGGTCAGGCAAAAAGCTTATACTAGGCTGTGTCTACATAACTCCTGAAAAACCCAACAGTAGCGATGGGGTTGAGCGATTGGAAAGTTATGTTGCGGTAATACAAAACGAATTCCCAGACACTGACCTCATTATTTGTGGCGACTTTAATAGCAGAACTGGCACTGAACTAGACTATATCGTTGATGATAGTGTGGACTTTTTACCCTTTGACGAAGACACATACGAGGAATTTGATGCCCCACCTGTGTACCCAAATCGTAAAAACAAAGATCTGGTTGGAAATAACTATGGTAGAGAATTGCTAGACTTATGCAAAACGTTTGGATGGTACCTGTTGAATGGCAGATTTTCAGACGAGGGGGACTATACATATGTTGGCCCCACTGGTTGTAGCACACCAGACTACATTGCAGTGTCAGCATCGTTGTACCGTTATGTGGAGGACTTCAAGAGTGTCTCTCGCACGGAGTCGGATCATCTCCCACTCACAACTATAATCTCATCCCTGTTCGATGTTGGCAGGCCAGCCGATGATAAGTATTTTCTTTGTAGTAACAGATGTAAATTTAAATGGAATAATGAAAAATCACAATCATATCTTGATAACCTGCAAAATGCTGATATAAGTAATTTGTTCCAGGACTTTATGAACAGTCCACATGTCAACACTGATAAAGCAGTAAACATATTGCAGCGCATTCTGCAAAGCTGTGGGCAAGATATGGAATGTAGACATGCCAAAACCATTGACTCTAATCAACAGCCAGAATGGTTTGATCAACAGTGTCAGACTCTTAAACGTGAAAAGTACAAATTACTTAATATGTTTAGAAAAACAACAACATTTGACAATTTGAATAGATACAAAGACATTAGATCCAAGTTCAAACAGACCTGTAAAACCAAAAAAGATAGCTATAATCGTTCGATTACAAAAAGAATACATGATGCAGCTTGTTCTAGAGACTGCTCAGCATTTTGGAGACTTGTGAAATCACAAATCGTGCTATGGAAGAACGTGTAACGCCATCAACATGGGCTGCATACTTTAAGGACTTGCTGAACCCGACGTTGCCAGAAGATGGCAACTTTTCAGAAGATGTCAAATCATACATTGATAAACATGACTTCAATACATGTGTTGACTGTATTAATGACGATGATATTCTATCATGTGACTTTACAGTTCAGGATGTACTAGATGCTATCAGACATCTGAAAGATAACAAATCCCCAGGCGATGATGGTATACCCGCAGAGTTTTTCAAATATTCTGAACATATAATTGTTCCTTACTTAGTATTACTGTTCAACAAAATTCTTTCATCCGGTGTTTGGCCAAATTCCTGGTCAGCTGGTATTATCATCCCACTATATAAGAAAGGTAGTAGATCTGACCCGAATAACTATAGGGGAATCTCTCGTCTAAATGTAATGAGCAAAATTTTTGTTTCGGTTCTAAACAAACGGTTGGAGTACTTCTTGGAACTTCATGAGATAATTGGAGAATATCAGGGTGGATTTAAGACTGACCATTCGACTGTGGACAGTATCTTTATTCTCCAGACAATCATTCAGAAATATTTAACACGCAAAAATGGGAAGATATACGTTGCATTCATAGATTTTCGTAAGGCCTTTGATATGGTGAATAGGTTTAAACTATTGTATGTTCTTTTGCACAATGGGATCCACGGTAAATTTTTCAAGTTGATTGAAAATATGTATATTAATGTCAGGGCCACTGTAATCTGTGAGTACGGTAAGAAATTAACTGAATATTTTTGTAGCGCCTGTGGGGTTCGGCAAGGCTGTGTTCTTAGTCCTGTACTATTCTCTTTATATATCAATGAACTTGTATCGATATTAGAAACCAAGTTTGATGATGGTATATTTATCTCTGAAAATATGTTGAATATCATTGCTCTCTTATTTGCAGATGATCTGGTTCTGATTGCCGATACTGTCGTAAGATTACAGCGTCGCCTTGACGTCTTACATATATATTCACACCAATGGGGCATGGATATTAATACTGATAAAAGTAAAATTATTGTCTTTAAAATGGGTGGCCCATTGTCCAAACATGAAAAATGGTTTTATAATGGTACCCAGATGGAAACTGTCAATATTTATAAGTATTTAGGACTTATGATAACTCCAAAACTGATTTGGACTAGGGCATGTAAAACATTATCCGATCAAGCTAATAAGGCACTGTGGCCGATCAAGTCATTTATAAGACGATACGACATGTCACCCTCAGAAGGATTGTACATCTTTGATAAAAAAATTGTACCAATTCTAACATATGGTGCCGAGATATGGGGTTTTAAAAAGAGAGAAAGTATTGAAATTATCCATCGAAAATTTTGCAAATTCTTACTTCAGATTAGTTACAGATCATCTAATGTTGTTGCATATGGGGAATGTGGGAGGACACCCTTAAGCAATGTTTATTATGTCAAATGTATTAAATACTGGCTGAGATTATTAAGAATGCATCCAAGTAGATATCCATATAAATGTTATCAATTCCTATTATCTGTTGAATTCAGGAAACGTGCAACATGGGCGCGTCACGTCAGTGATTTGTTATTTCATTATGGTTTTGGTACTGCTTGGATTTCCCAAGATGTTGGCGATACAAAAATGTTTCTATATATGTTTACCGAAAGAATTAACAACTGCTCCATGCAAGAGTGGCATCTTTCCCTAGATGCTCCTTCGCTGTCGTTTTACAAATCACATAAATCGCTGCTGACCTGTGAAAAATATCTATCATTGAACATAAGTAATAAATCTAAACGTCTTTTCACGTTATTCAGATCAGGATCTAGTGCACTTGGTATCAAATATACTAGACGAAGTATTGCCTCTTCCAATGACGACATTGTGTTATGTAAACACTGTAAAAGTATCGAAGATGAAATTCATATTGTTTATATTTCTAAACGCTATGAGGATATGCGTCGCCGTTACATTCCAAAAACGGTCCATGGATACTATTATTCCCTCCATAGCATATGTACATCATCAGACATTAATATCATAAATAACTTTGTCAAGTACTTAGAACATGTTTATTCTGCTCCTGTTAGCGTTGTTTCATGAAACTGGTAACCAAAATCACTATTGTACCATCTTGTTCTATGGGTCGTATGGCCTTTATACAAATAAACACTTCTTCTTCTTCTTCTTCTTCTTCTTCTGTTTAAATGTCACATAGGGATGTTGTCAGTAATTATTCAAGCAGAAGGGGAATGTAAAGATTATGGTAACTTACTTGGCTCATAGTAGTCAAAGGCATGGATTGGGGATTCCTGCAGCTTAGCAACCAGACCATTTCTTCTTGCAGTGAACCTGAAGCATGTTTCATTAGCTTCCAACTGTAAAAAATATGATATAAATCATGGAGACGTGTATATTTATCAGAGATGTCTGCCCATCTCGCCATCAAAAACATGCATGCATAAACACACGAAGATTTGAAGTGATATCATTTCAAGTCAAATAATTCATGGGTGTTTCGCAGTTTTAGTTTATATTCTGGAGAGTTCTGTTTCCAGGCTGCTGAAGTTCATGGCCATACGTTCCCCACTCTCTGCGTAGTACTTCTAATTATAATGTAGCGTTTCCGACAAAGCAGGTTTCTCTTTTGTGTAATTGTTTGTTTAATGTTTCATTAAATGTGAAAGTTGAATAACTGCTAGGCACGTCGTTGAAGTAGAAGACAAGAGTCTTTCCCAACAGTTAACATCGCTGTAGTTTGCGGGTGACATAGATTGACTCCATGTCCGGTTCGAAGCCTGATGGGATTGTAATCTCGACCACGGCCATATTGCTGGTTATAGCCTTGCTGTAACTGTTGGAGGTCAAGGAATCATGTGTTAGTGAGCCGTCACAGATATAATACATAGGAATGTACCTACCTAAACAGAAAAAATGATCTGTAGGATATAACAGTCATATATAAAGAGGCTAAACTTTAAATATGCCAAGGAATCAACTACAACACCCAACTCAGTGATTATAGAATGAGTGTGCTCATAAGAAGATCAACCAACACAAGGTAGAGCAATGGACGCCCTCTCAGCCGTAACATCATCCACAGACACACGCAGTGTGTTACCTCACACAGGTCCTGAGTGTGTACATGTTAAACGTCTCGATCTCAATGTCCTCACTGATATCGAAGTACTGCTCCTCTACCGGCTTCTCCACGTTGAAGAACGATGCAATCTGTAGAAAACCAGCATTCCCGTTCTATGTACTGTCTAATAGCCACAATGTACTTATAAGAGCATCATTTTTATATAAACACATTCAGTACCCTAACAATATTTCTTTGGAAATATGAGATGGCTTGATTCTGTACATAAAACAAACAGACGTAATGCAAGGAAGGTTGCTGTGCAGCGCTAGCAAATGATGTACAATAATGTCAATGTATCTAATGATACCAACCTCAAGGTATCCAACTCCATGGCCTTGGGCTCTTACGTTGAAGGTACCTGTGAAATCATTGGCCTGAAATAGAGTTTGTGCAAGATAAATATATAACAGTTTTTCAAAAAAATATTTTCAATGACACACCAAAGTTACTGTATAATGTATCATATGTTAATGCTATAACAATTTGGAAACTTACATCAGTAGCTTGAAGGTCAAGGGCGTTTTGGGCATTGATTTCAAAATGTTTGCTGAATTTCCTTGAACTGATGTCGGCGCTGATTGTGAAGGAATCTGAGTTGATGACGGTGGCAAATGCAGAAAGGGCGTCGAGAGCAACAACAGTATCCTGGAAATCGGATTTAGCATTATTCATGACAATTCTCCAGTAGAGAACAAAGTTAATCGAGATATTTTCTTTTGTGTTAATTTCATATGCTCTTGAAAAATCATTTTTGTCGTGGTCTCTTTTTTAGCTTTCATCATATCATACTTGCTTGACCTGAGTAGAAACGAAGCCACCATTGGGATTCCTGGTGGAAATGAGCCATTTCATGATAGACAGGCCTTCCTGAGAGCATATGTCTTCAGAGCGTAGCCTGTTGTCTCAATGTCGATGGTGTCAGCGTGTTGGTGATACGGTAGCTGGACGTAGAGTGACTGAATCTCTCCCAGAACATCATGTCGTCTGCAGTGTAAACAGTTGTTTGTAAAATACCATTACAGCGTACAACCGCTTGTGCAAGAACACTGTAATCATTTTATTTAAATAGCGAGTCTAGTTCGGAATGTAGATGTAGCCGTACCATACGCTGAAGAATTTTTTTTCTTAAAATGCTTGAGATCCAAAAACGTTTCTTGTCATGTTACAATGCAGTTCTCTTACCCTTACTTTTCCGTTAACAAATACCTTTTGTATTGGAAAAATGTTCAAGTTTTTTGAAAGCATCTTCGGCAAAGATGCTATCTGCTTTGGTTAAGGCATGGGTGACGATAGCAACAGTGTATGGGTCGTCATATCTCACGATGTTGAACTCAAGGAAAGCTCTGGCGCGGATCAAAGAGTCATTCAGGTTGAAAGCGTTCACCTGTGAGGAGGGTAATGTATTACAAAGTAATAAAATGAAGTATTTATTTTCTTTAAGAGGTCAGTACGTACTAAGTAGTACGTTGTTTTGTTTTTCTTTTTTCAAATTTTCTTTGAATGATTTGTTGGATAAATATGCAAGAAAAATTGAATGTCACTGTGCAACTATAATGGTGAACATCATGTGTTCGTAAGGAAACAAGTGTGATTAAATTTACCCCTTCCAGTCCTCTGACTTCAAGCAGAGCATCCAGAACAAATGCTGTCAGGGCGCATCCATGTCCAGATCCTCCCTAGAAGTCAAGTGAGTGAGTTTAGTTTTACGTCGCACTTAGCAATATTCCAGCTATATGGCGACGGTCTGTAAATAATCGAGTCTGGACCAGACAATCCAGTGATCAACAACATGAGCATCGATATGCGCAATGGGGAACCGATGACATGTGTGAACCAAGTCAGCTAGTCTGACCACCCGATCCCGTTAGTCGCCTCTTACGACAAGCATAGTCACCTTTTATGGCAAGCATGGGTTGCTGAAGGCCTATTATACCCCGGGACCTTCACGGGTCCCTAGAAGTCAAAAGGGAAGAGACACATGATCAGCTTTCCTTCAACTCAAATGCAAATTACGATATGGATTGAGAATGATCTTCAGCATCCAAAATTGTCGAAAGAGACGGTCGGGTTCGAGTGGTCAGACTTGCTGACCTGGATCACGCACGTTATCGTATCTTAAGTGGATTGATAGATATTCATGCTGACGATCACTGGTTTGATTATTTACATATCAATCACTTGCATGGGCAGGGTCCCTATTGTACCACTACAGTATGCTGAACCTACCTGTATGCTTGAACTGTGCACATATCCCTTCTCGGTGAAGTCACCATTGGTGTTTTGTTTGCCTATAAGCCAGGTTGCAGCACGGGCAATGATTCGGTCATCTATGTAGATGTACTTGCGAACCTGAATAAACGTTTTCACGACAAATGCCGTCAACCTGAAATCAAACACTGAACAAGTATGAGAACCATAAGTTAAAATGAATTACTACCCTATATCTAACACATCCTCGTCAATTTCACATCCCTTCCGCTGTTGCTTCCGTAATAGTCGCTGTTTCCCCAGATGGAGTAGGAGCCATCATTGTGTTGGTAGGTCAACTCACGCTGGAAATCTGAGCAAAACCACAGCTGATTACAGATCTCTTAAAAAAGGTTAAGCTTAAAAACATTAAAACACACACACACACACACACACACACACACACACACACACACGCACACACACATATATATATCTATCTATCTATATATATCTATATATATATATATATATATATATATATATATATATATGTATATAGTTTGAACAAAATAATGCAAGCTTATGCAACCATTGGGGCATATTACGGAATTGAACATAGGTACAGAAACACGATTACCTTCCTCCATGAATGGAATGACCGTCAAATTTCCCGTCAAATTTCTTGGCACTGGCAAGGTAGTTGGAGATGTAGACATCAGGAGCTAGTCCCATCATGTTCTGTTCTCCACAGCCAGTGGGCATCTTCAGAAGGCTGTCCAGGCCATCGAGGCTGGGGCTCACCACGTCACCTGTGTACACAAGTATTAGTGTTCACACTGGACTTCAGGAGAACATATACTGGTGCATGGATAAATTCATTGTCAACATTCCAACCCTTGTTTGTTCGTAATGATCATTACATTATAATTGGAAATACGACAATTGAACATATAGGGTATCAGGGGACTTTGACAACACGCTTCACGTACTATTAACGTACAATCAAAGTTTCATAATTTTACGCCAAAGATATACGCATCAGTAATATTTATGTCACAAGATGTGTGTATAGTCCTAACGCGTCTGTCATCGTATTGGGTGGGTTAATCCTATGAATTCGCCAAAGTCAAACTCAAGTCTGTTTTGTACGAAAGTGAACGTGGCATACATTTGTTTCCACCAAAATTAATATCATAAATGATACATGCATGGCAAGTAAAACCCCTGATCGAGCTACAATTACAAATGCGCTATGTATGAATATCAAAGATGCATATCGAGGTGACTTGTAGTTTCCTAACTCTGCTTAGAAGTTAGTTAAGACGAAGACCAGGGACATTTACAGTACAATATATACTTGACTTATCCCTAATGTATGATAACGCTTTTCATAATGCCCTGGTAGCGGTTCACTGCTGTCCATATGTATTTATTAAAGGGTGCATAACCATCTTAGCTTCAACGTACCAAATGCCCTGACTCTGGCTTTTTGTGAGTCTCTTACGATATACTTTGGCAGAGGAATGGAAAGATTTTTGTTGTAGGTGTTGCCAGACAGGAGATCGATGGTGACGGGAAAGTTAGTCTCCTTTCTGATACCTTCCGGCTGAAAGATAAAGCAATACAAAAAACTTAAACAACTGTAATCATGCCGTACCACAAAACATACCTTAGTGTTTCTTCTCCATTGTATGTTGTAACTGCAACAAACTGAACGATGATGAATAACGATATGTATATACATAAATCGAAAGATATAGAAAACTGATACAGTTATTCCAGATTTTATGCCTTCGGCGAGTTCATTCATTGAGTGAATATGGTTTTACGCCTCTTTAAGCAATTGTCCACCAATATCAAGGCGGGGGACACCAGAAATGGGCCTAACACATTGTACCTATTGGGATACACCACCAGCTTTTCTGTCAACGACAAAATGTGTGATGAAACGTATATGAATCGGAAGGAGAGAGAAAGAAAACAATGCCTAACACGTTATGAAACAAAGCGAATGGAAGTGGGTTTGGATTAGAGAAGTTTTTTTCAAACATCATTCCAGTTACATCATGGCCAGCTGACTTGACCATGGCTGAAAGGTGAAAGTGCCATTTACTGATTTGGCGAAATCCCCAACCAGACAGCGAGGATTTCAGTTTGGCATAGGGGCGGGAGAAGCATGTGGGAGAACCACCTTGCCTTTACTAACATCAACTGTGATTTTTAACTGTACAGCATCGGCTGCAGCAGTTGATCGGGCAGATATCTGGATGTCAAGTTGTCCCAGGGTTGTAGGGACGATGGGAAAGTTTACAGTCTTTGATTCTCCAGATGCAACCTGGGGAAACATGAACGATACCGTGCTCCAATACTGCAATGCTAGACAGAAATCAGAATCGGGATAATCATAGAGTGATTTAGTCAACACTGGATTACAACAATATTATACAAAAACGCCAAACGTAATAAATATGTCTTTTAATACTTACGCGAACCGTCTTAACTTGGTCTGCAGACAAAGCCTTGAGTTGTGGGATCAAATAGGATGTTATCGTAGTCATTGGATTTTTTCATCGTCACCACCACCTGGCGAAGGTAGCTGATTTGATATAATTGTGAGAGATCTCTCGGTTTTTTCCCTATTGGAGACCTTTCGTTAATCATTATTGTTTATCATAAATAAATGGCAGATTTTGGAAGGACAGAACACAACACGAATTGTAAATAGTATATGTAAAACCATTTCAGTATTCGTAGGAAATTGTACTTTTCCAACTATACTTATTCCTACAGACACCTACAGACACTGATGAAGATATTTTTTGACTTTTATGAACATCAAGTTTATGGCTTATAACGGGATTATGAAGATGTGCTTTTTCCAAATTAGTACTTTTTTGTCATCATAATTACAGGGAATCAGGAATTAGTTTTCTATATTTTCCGATCGCTTACATCAAGATCAGTCTGCAGATAGCTGAAGACGTTGGCCTGAACAACAACTTGCTCACCACGAATGACATTGGAACAGAAACGCTCACAAAAAATGGACGGAAAACCTTCATCTGAAATATATAATTCCACGGGTAAACTGATCAGTGCACCATTGTCTGAAATTAAATGATGCTTCTCTTATGGCAGAACTAGTATTCTTTTGTGCGAATGGCATTGCATGTTTAACTAAGGTCCGTGTGGTTCTGTTTTTTACATACCTTTGATGCAGATTCTGTAACTCCAAGCCCGGATACAGGGTTGACTGCGAAGGCTGTAGCCAGCCATGACGTTATGGTGTCAGGAACTACTGTTGCAGATATACTTGCAATGCCATTGGAACTGGATAATGACACCGCAGTTTTTTAAAAAGTGCAGACAACGAATTGCGAAAGCAGAGATAATGCGGTTGAGGCGGTTGAGCAGATAAACGAAACCACAGTGTTGTCGTTTTCCATATTTATTCTCAAAGACGAATTCCAACCTACACCCTTCTAAATGGATTGACATAACAGTAAAGTTGTCATTTAGGAGATATACATCATGTGTTGGCCAATTTCCGGGTGTTATGAAGCATGCATTTGGAACCGACGGCGTCATTCTAACTTTACGTCACGATATGATTTGAATGACGTCACCAGTGTTGATGACACAACAAAACAATTGTGTCAATACACAGTGAATAGTCTTGCAGTTTCCGGGAATCTAATACCATTTGATCATGTTTTTCCGCCAATCAGATTACAGAACACAGGAACATTTGGTTTACAATGTTGATTATCATCCCGTGATTATGATCATTTCTTTTTCTATATCGCACCTATGCTAGTGTATATTCAAAGTGATTAACCCATGTCAATCCTTCACTCACTTCACTCCTTCCTGTTTTGTTTGTAAATATTTTGAATACTCTGTTTTCATGACTAAATAATATCTAAAGTGTCAGCTCACCCAATGGTAGTGTTTGTCCAGAGCCACGTCTCTGGGAAGAATTTCCTCACTCGCTCTTCTTGTTGTAAGGCTGTTCCAGTGTGAGGTGTTGCTCCTGGTGAGGGTGTGTAACCTAGGGGGGGTACCTTTCCATGGTAGCGGGTACGGTATTGCTGATGGAAAAGGCATGTAGCCTATCGGGTAAGCTGTTGGGCCAGGGTAAGTTGTTCCAGCATAAATGTATGTGGGCGATGTTGGTCCAACGATAGGCGAGAACGCTGAAAATCAAAACATTTTCATGAAAATGAAACCATTCATAGACTGTGTCTGTTTGCCATGTTATGTTGACTTTCCTGTCACCCTGCTCCCTATTTGATCTGCATGCAATTAGAAACATTTAAGATGTACCCAAAGTAAATTCATTTCACGTACAACAAAGTATTCAGTGAGTGTGGTTTTGTACCCAGTGATTCGGCGTGACGAACGAACGCTTAAACTACTTGGCTACCACACCACCCCTAAAACAAAGTAAACTCGTAGATAAAAATATATGAACTATAATCAGCACCTGGTATATGTCCATAAGCAGTTCCACCGGGATTCTTTGGCACATTTGCATCGGTGAATACATCAACTTCGACATCCTGAAATCATAAAATATAAAAATTGCTGTGATTTAATTTGACATTACCATTGTTGGCAAATTCTATATTTGTTTGAGGAAGTTTCACCAGACTTTTCTGGTATAATCATATTTGTATATACCCATAACACATACACCCCCATCCTCCTACACACACACGCACAGACGGACGCACGCACCAATCTTTCCGGGTTACTACCTGGAAGACTTGACTGGCGTCTGTCTCTCTCGAATAAGTGTTGGCCACACCACGACTGTCAAAGTATTTTAAATCAGTCTCAACCTAAATAAACAAATATATCTTGTGAAAGTTTGATGTTCATCGGGAAAGCATACCAATAGATAACTACAAAATGTTTTGTATTCTTGGAGATATGTAATGTTACATACAAGACATAAAGCTAACCTGCACTAACCATATCACTTGTGACGTCATTTCCACCGGAAAGGAGGATCGCTGATTGGTCAACTACAAGTAAACTGACAAATGACTGTGGATCAGCAGAGACTTTCACATCAACGCTCTCATGTGGCTGAGATTCGTTCCTGCTAAAGCCGAGTGTTACCTTTAAATAGAAAAGTCAATGTTTTGTATCGTAGTTTTTGACCTACCTTGATATTACGTCAACACAACATCAATACCATGAGCATGTCTTTATGAATAACTATGGAATTGTAAATGTGCGAGGAGAGAGAGAGAGAGAGAGAGAGAGAGAGAGAGAGAGAGAGAGAGAGAGATCCAAAGAGAGATCCAATGTCTGGTATTGAATGGTCTTGTTGGAAAAGAGTCCCTGCACATCAAAGTTTATGTTGTCTGCAATGACCTCGCCATCATCCAGGATGGAGTAGACAGGGAGACGAGCATGAGGTGCCACGTGGGGAGTAACAGGAAGGATGAAGTTGACGCTCTTTTCCATACCGCCATCGAGATGTCCGGCAGTAACAATGGACCCAAGGGAGGTAACCTTCACGGAAAGAGGACATGCATACAATATCACCACCAATTACCAACATGACATACATTAGCACATACATTAACTAACAGGTACGTTGATTTTCGTGACACTATCTTTTGTGAAAAAGAGTAATGCATCATATGTCTGGTGTAAATAACAAAAATGTTTCAAACTGATTATTGTAGTGGAAAATATGATAACCGCTCGCGTTAAGAAATCAAAAGCAGTTTACGAATATAATTCAAGAAAAAAGGATCTTAAAAATGATTCATGATTGACTATTATACATGTATGAATTCACTGAGTTGGCCAAGTTACACTGCTTTTTGTTCTCCACCCCTCCATTTCTTGGAAACAATATACTGTATGATGGATATAGTTTATTATTATATATAGCATCATCATTATTTTTAGTTTTAGCAATAATCATTTTTACTGTTCCCTGATAGTAGACTTCAAGTATATATATTTACCTCGTACCAGACTGTATCGAGTGGTTGTGTAGACCTGATGACGATATTGGCGTTTTCACAGGACTGAAGGCATTGAAAAAAGTCACAATGTTTATTTGACGTCACATTTCACATTTAGATGAACTGACATATTTTGGAATCGTTATTTACTGGTCCCTCAAACCAAAATGTGAAGTTAGCTCCTTTTGATAACGTATAGCTGCTTTTATAGCTGCTTTTTTACCGTGACATTGGTGTCATGGAGGTAGAGCTGAAGGAAGGAATCAGATGGGGAGTAGGCTTTCTTTATCGTCCATGACGTTGACGTTTCACTATAAAAGGCCTGTGGATTAACAAGAGGAAACACCATTGAAGACCTGCTACTGGGATGCAATGTTTTCTATTCAAAATCAACAAGACCAATAGTCCAAACATGAGTGTGTTTTGTTGTGGACTTCATTAAGCCAAAATCATCCTTGAAGGGTGTTTTCTTTGCTACATGTGCAAAAGCAATCGGTGTTTTTTTTTTTCTGAATATGACTTTTACAGAAAAATTCCACAATTATACATATGAAGGGAGAGAACTGAGGAAACACCACAAATGTTAAGCCAGTGCACTAAAAAGGCCTGGAAAATATTAAAGGAAAACGTATACTTCCATGTGTTGTCTCACTTGTTTGCTTCAGTATAATTTGAGATTTTTTAATAAATGCAAAAAACAAAAAAACCCAAAACAAATAAAAACATAATGTACAGTATTTTATCCTTCATCGTTATTGTCACCGAGACAGCATCCTCTGGAATTGTAAGTGTGACGTCCAAAAGACCATCTTCAGGAACTGGGAATGTCTGTTCTTCAAGTCCATACGTCCCCTGGAAGTTGGAGTCGCAACATGGTACGTTACACACGGGTAAATGGTCACATTCTGCCGGTGTGTCGGAAGTGGCAGACCGTTTTGAAGGGAGACTTTTACCTGAAAGGAATCAGACAATCAAGTGTATAAATTAATCGAAGCTGTGCCATTTTCTGTCCTGTTACACCAGACGTTAGGGTTTTATATTAATTGAAGATACACAGGTTTCAAGTGGGATCTTAGGTTATACATTTGTCAAAAGAAGGTATTAAGAAACTTCAAAACACTCATCAGACACTTCCATAACTAACGATCGCATTGCAAGGAAGAATTCCGCAAGCGCGACCCGCCGACTAATTCAGTTTGTGCCTCGACTCCGCTGAGCAGTACTTCCTACAGTTGTAGTGGCTGCGCAAATACTTGAAGACTACTTGTTTCGAAGAATGCACACAGCTCTCTATAAGTCATCTGAAGTGGTTTGAACGTACCAAAGATCAATTTACCCTCCAATTTTGGACATTTGGACCATACACATTCCAGACGTTCCAGTCTATTGGTGTCCACACCAATTGTGAGATCGACCGGAAAGGCCTCTTTCAAAGAGGGCTATGCACAAGACAACCTTGTTCAATGTTTTAAAAAATCAGCAGTTTGTTTCAAAAGTTGCAGCGACAAAACTAATGTTAGACGCAAAGCCCTGGTTTCTTTTGTAACAAGGAGAATAGCTGACGCATATGTTTGTGACGGTGTCATTGCTATATGTGTGGAAATGATAATTGATCAGTTTCATTTACCTTTCTGTAATCTGCACTACTTATTTTGTCCAATCCAAAACCAAACCAAAGGTTATACTGTGAACAGAGTTATTTTAGAGGCAATGTACCGTGCCAGTGTAGTCGAGGCCGGGTTTGAAGTTTTTATCACTGTTGTCGTGGTAGGTTAACGTGACTGCGTTGGTGTAGAAAGTCACAGTCGAGGAACCACTTAGTTTCTTGCCTGTCAGCGTCTCTGTGACAGTGGCTTGTATCTCCAGTTTCCGACCATTGAGATAAGATTCGAGGTGCTGAACTTCCACCATTGGGATTGTAAACTTACTTTCTCCATCAAGCTGAGTAAAAATAATTCGATAAAAATACAAATTTAGTATGGATGCGTCACTGCAGACAAGATGCATTCTTCCTTACAACTTTGTGCACCATATTTTATAAGACGTCTTAGGATATTCTATGTTTTTGTTTCCAGTGATTTTGTAAAGTCTTGAACAAAAGTGACCATCGTCCAGTATTATCACAGCAACACTCTCTAAATTTCATTCTTATTTGAGACAAACACATGTATTGACATTGTTGGAAAAGAAAATACTTCGATCTACATACTGGGAAAGTCATGAGGATCTTCGGTTGCTCAGAGGAACAAGATCCAGAATAATCTCCAGGTATCGTAGCTTGAATCTCTGCGACACCAGACACCCCTTCTCCGAATGTATACCTGGAGAGACATGCATCCTATGGATGTGGAAAGGTGTTTTTCTCTTCTACTTTCTTGATAACGAATTTGACTCTTGTTCTGCAGATGAGGTTACACGTGTTTCAGTGGTGCCCCCCTCACCTTTGCTTGAACATCTAGCAACATCATTATTTTTCAAAGTAATTCATAAACATAAGCTATGACTGGGTGTGAGTCATACCATGGACTCTGCTTTATTAGATGGGGTTTTTTTACGTCTTTGGAAATGTTTCTGAGAATCTTACTATGAAACTAATAGTATTTAAATTCACATACTTTGCATTAACTTTGCCCTTAATGTCTCGATCTGTTACCAGGGCAAAACTGGGAACATCCAGTGTAACCTCAAAGAGTGGAAGATCTAGGAAAGAAAGAATATAAAGTAAAAAAAACATTTGTGTACAAAGATATTACAATTGACAGTCTCACCAAGCATGTTGTTGTTAGGGGAATGCCGTCACTGTTAACACTTAGAACATCAACATCAAAGTTATTTAGCTTTTAATCAAAGTCATACTCACTATAGGTGGACACTTCAAATTTCTTTTCTTCCATCTGGCTCTGTTAAGGTGAGGTTTGAAAGTAAGTTTTCAAGTTTTCTCACACTTGTCAAACATGGCCTCGCTCATAATGTGGTATGACTCAGAAAATGTTAGACTATCCCTGATTTAAACACGGAAAGATTCATTACCCCACAGAGAAATGATTTTGGTTACATATCTCAAATGTGTATATGAGAGACATTTATTCATACACAGGTATAACGTCTTTGAATACACCCCCACATTGCAAATGACATGTGATTTGCATAACAGGATCACAGACTTGACGAAACAGCAGAGTGAAAGCATGTGTATATTTGATTATAAAATGTTAACTTCTGAAACTGATCGAAGCAAGTTTTCTAAAACATTGAAGCCTTGTCCAATAATTACGTTGGGTACTGTGACCCTGATCTTCCAATCTCCAAGGATGGGCATGGCGCTCAGTTTGAAGGACTTTGAAGGACACCAGTTGGATCTTTCACATCCTTCTGCAGCATCAGTTTGTTGTTGAAGGGATCCTGCATTGACAGGATACATGCATATCGCATCAACATGATACTTAATTATCGTATTCTTGTGACTAGTCAATACAGCCAAATTGGTGTTGGTGTATTATTTCACAAACCAAGTAGATGTAGAATCCTTCAAAATAGTACATCAGGTATTCAGCTGAATAATACTTTGGCAAAAAACTAATTTTGATTACATTTGTTCATTGAATGTACATTTGCTTCCCTTTGTACTTTGAGCACCAACACCGTACAAGCAGCCTATCAAAGTCAAAATCTACCTTCAATGATTTATATTGGAAATAATTCTTTGTACATAATAAAGACCATGCCAAATTCAACTAACAATTGCAAGATTTATTTCCAATGATATATTTGTTTTCTTAAATACACTGAACAGCAGAAGAATCGCAATTTTTGAAAAACATTACATCTCATTAAAGTTAGCGTTCACATTTATGTCTTCTATATAAAATCTCGACTAAACCTAGAGTTGCATTTCTTTTCATTGTCAGTGTAGTATCCATACCACCACAACATACCCAATGGGTAATACAAATGAAAATCTATGACTGTAGGATGAGTAAGGGTGAACACTCACAAAGATCTCGATTGTCATGTTTCCAGTGTATGAAAGAAGATCAGAGTACACAGCAAATACACGGAAGTTGACTGTAAAATAGAAGTGGATGGATACAACTTTTCAGAAATCTGGACAGATCGTAACATTGTCTTCAAATATCGTATCAAAACATGAAATATGTCATGAATATGATATTTCAGCGTAGGCCGAGACAGAGATCCAGTATATGGTCACTGTCGAAATAGCAGCAACATTTTGGGTATAGGGACTGACAACATTACCATCGAATACCACGCAGGTGAATCAGAACCAACACCATGGAAATAGGGTAAAGGAGATAATAAAATATGACAGGGAAAATTGTCCCAGTTGTCCAGGTAGGGAAAAACAGGTTACTGATGTTTGACACGCTGATCAGTGTCAGTGAACATACAAGCGCCTGCCTGTTTCTGCCTGCTGTCATTTAATCGCTTTAACTTTGTCACACGAACACTGACGTAATGACTGGTTCTGTAAACAATTTCAAAGCAGGCAGGTGAAGCGCGAACTCCTTACCCGTGGATCCGGGCTTGTATATCGCCTTGTCTGTCTGGATAAAGGCTGAAAGGTACTTGCTGTAGTACTTCAGGTAGTACTCTCTTGTGTGTTCCTCTCCAGTGCTGGTTTCTACTTCGACCTTTAGGATGTAGTCGTCATACTTCAGATCCTGGGGAGTCTGTGGTACAATCATTTGAGTTACTATCAGCTCATGCTGGTGTAGACAGCGTAGTGAACTTTCAAGGTGTAGTTACAAATCTTTTGCAAACAACTACGCAATGTGAATGCCTTTGTTGCAAAATGTTTATACCCGAAAGCAACCTCAGAGTTCATTATGTGAACAAACACCATGCTTATGTGTAATCTTATGTTACAGATGAAGCCTAAACCTCTTTTCACATCTACATGAAATCGGGCTATATCATTATCATGTGTTGATACATGACTATCAAAATAATTATTATTAGTTGTTAGACAACGTGAGCGTATCCTGCCCACCGGTGTCAAAAATACATGCACAAGCTCCCGAAAAAGACCGGAAACGTATGTAACATGTTATAGTAGATAATTGCAACGAACAGTGTTTTCTCACTGATTTGTCGAATTGTGAGATTTCCTCCACATGTCTACCACAAAACCTTTTGAAAGTTTTACTGAGGACTTGAATATAACCTTTATCGGACAACTCACAAATAACTCACTTTGACATTGACGAAACCGGCATCTCCTAAAAGTACCAAAAGTGAATGCTTTATTACAACAGTTTGTAAACAGTCGGGGTAGTGGTTATAAAGTCTCCGGTCATCACGCCGAAGACCCGGGTTCCATTGTACAGTGACTGAAGCCCATTTATTGCGTCCTCCATTTGATATTGCTGGAATATATCGCAAGTGGCTCAAACACATACCCACTCCAATCATCTGAATACACTCCGAGAATTACACTGCTACAGATTCGATAAATGAAACGTCTATCAATTTATTACTTTTTGTATGTATGTATGTATGTATGTATGTATGTATGTATGTATGTATGTATGTGTGTGTGTGTGTGTGTGTGTGTGTGTGTGTGTGTGTGTGTGTGTGTGTGTGTGTGTGTATGTATGTTCCACTGCACGATGCATACATTGCCTGGCGTACTTGATATTTCATTTCATATTGCATTGCCCCTAGCTGGATTTACACCATCCTTTCAGCCGTTACGAAGTTTAGACAATCTAGTCACAAATTCAAATAACATATATCTTATAGTTTAAGACTAGAGTGGTATCCTTTAATTGACAATGAGTGTTTGGGACCACAGGATAACTGTAGCGCAGATAGGGTTGCGTAGCGTAGAGAATATGACAAGTCTTCGTATGTGCGAGCGAAGCGAGCAAAGGTTGGCAACGTACTTTCCTCGCTTCGGATCAAAAATAATTTATTCTACATAAAAACACTTCTGACGTAGTGGGCGAATGAAGCAGGGGAGGTAAATGTAAGTATTCCATATGGAATAATACCCTCCTGTTCCTTCCTTGAAACGGAAGCTGGCAGGGGTAATGGAGGCGAGGAACGGGCTGATACGCCACGAACTGCGCATAAAATGTTGAATAATGAATATTTCACGTGAGTAATTGTTCAACATGGGGTTGGTAATGTGAGAGCATAACCAAGTGAAGAAATATTCTCCGAACCAAAGCGAGGAATATCGTTGTCAACCTTTGGTCGCTTCGCTCGCATGTAATAAGACTGGTCATTTTCTTCATGCTGCGCAACCCACTTGCGCGAAAGTTTGCCTGTGTTGGGACTTACGTAGCCTATCAAGTAGGCAATATTTTACGGTACGGTACCTCCTTTTGACGCTACAGCCACTAACGATCTAAGTTTCTAATCTAAACTGCCAATCATGAAATATTTATGGATGATTCATGGCGTGGCCTACCTCCGAGGATTGTGTTTGTGTTATTGGCATGGTCCACGTAGATACGTTCATAGTGTTCATAGGGATAGTTGTTCCACTCTTGGGTCTGTACACGTGCTGTTACAGTGAGGTCCTGACTGGCATTCAGGGCGTTGACCTCCAGACGCAGGGTTGTCGAAGGGCTGATGGTCTTAGGGGCAAGGATCAGGAAGGTGCTGCAAGGTGCACAGATAAAGAAACTGTACATTTCCGATGATTATATTCCAGTATTATTCACTTCAATGACGCAGCGCAGGTGTTTCATCAGAACACATCCTGACAAAACACTGGTTGATAATATGAGCGTTGATCATCATCGGTGAACCACTTCGGACAGCCAGATAGAACTGTAGACCTTCACCCAATCACGACGCACATACATCTGCCCAGAGGACATAGTGACTATTGCTGGAAGTAGCGCACTGACATTACGATTCAGACTGAAAGATGTGATTGTAAATTACTCTCCCTAACAACATTTTCAGACACAAACTGGCCAATAATGAACTTACTAAAAGATAAACACTTGACCGATTTTTTCAGGTATTCAATAAGATCGGAAAAATTGGAAAAATATATTGTGCGTCGTGATCTCAACAATATGACGCAGTTCATTTAATATACTGTGTTTTTCATGTTTGGAACATGTGTGTGTGTGTGCGTGTGTGTGTGCGTGTGTTTAAGTGGAAAACAGGTAACACTGTCCTATTATGAAACAAATGAGTTTATATATTAACACAAATTCAAGTGAAAGATCAGCTTGCAAAAGAAAAATAATGATGAAGAGCAAGCGTACTTTCCTCGCTTCGGATCAAAAATAATTGTTCATATCAAAATAAAATATCGCCACCATCAAGGGTACACTCCTATTTCCTCAATTGGTTGTGCTCTCACATTTCCTGCTCCATGTATAATAATTACTCACGTGAAATATGTTTTATGCAACATTGTGAACGCCACTCGTGGTATTCAGATCGTTCTTTGCCTCCATTACCCTTGCCAGCTTCCGGTTGAACAGAGTGACGGAACAAGAATAAGCAAAACATTAAATAGAAATACCATATTGCCTAATTTAATCATGCACCTGTTGGAGTTAATTTGTCTGATCTGTCGTCGCTATTGTTAGAATTTTCGTAACATTTATTCTACATAAAAACACAGATTACAGTGATTCAGGGGGATCAGAGGGTGGAATATTTCCGTAAACGCACCCAAACAATATTGCAAAATCAAAATTCATAGTGATATGAACGTGACAAACTAAGATGCAACAGAAAAGAATATAACATGTTCTAATTGGTGTAGTATAACCACAACAAAAATTCAATACAGAAATATCGACAATCACACAATAGAAAAAATGTTTAAAAACCAGCTGCCGAAAATGTTTTACTAAGGGTATCATCATAATGATTTAACGTCCCCTGCTGTGCCAGGTATACCCAGTTGCTGTAGGACTTTGTCCTGTAGAATTTCAACTTGTCTCTTATCTTCTTCGTTGACGTTGTCGTGTTTTGTGCAGCTGGCTTGACCCTGTGCTTGGAACTGGCGTGCAGTATTGGTGCTTGGTTTATATAGAACACCTCCTATCTTATCTGTCCGCCCTCAGTACTAAACAGCCTACGATTCCAGACGGACACTCTCACGCCGAGGTTTGGAGCACACCATGACCGCCTACATATAACGAATGTGGCACTGATAATCAAGATCATACTAACCACCTGTTTTGGAAAACTGTGTTTTCATCACATTTTTTTACTTCCTTTCGTGAAAACAATGGAAATATATTCGTCACAAACGGGGCAATACACCTAGTAAATAAATCTTTGTAAGAGGAAATTCTCTCTAATGAACAATCAAGCAGAACTGATTAAACATCTTTGACTGACTTTTAAACTGCTTTCAATTTTCTAAACTGCTATATATAAACATATGGTCCAATGACAAGTCTGTGTTGGTTCTTATGAGTCTTTAGTTTGAAGGTTAAACAATAATCTGCTACATTTCCTTCTTAAATTAATTCAAAATTATAAATCTTTAATATGGTATAGGTGTAAAGATGCCAAACACGCATATGTTACTAAACTTCAACCATATATGTACATTGATTATGTAACGATAATTGAGAAGTGCTGATGCCATTAACGCATTTCATAAAATATGCAAAATAATACGAAAGGCGAAAGCTGAAAAAAAAAACCCAGGTTATTCTGAACGCTACAATTTCCTACACAAGAGGTGGACATCAATTAGTGATGACAGCTATTCGCTGAAAGGGGTTCGTATACTGTAGAATACACGTCACAATTATACTTGTATTTTATTACCACTCGTATCGTAATCTATACTCTTGCCAAATATCCTAATCAGAACATCGCATGACGGTCGATTTTCAGAAAAAAGCACATGCCCGTTTCGGCAAAGTGAAGAGTACAGACAGACAGTAATGTGCAGTCAATCGCCAATTTACAGCATTATATGCACTTCCGGTGTGATGACACTTCCGGTGTGAGTTTAAGTTTACGTCGCTTTCAGCAATATTCCAGTAATATCACCTCGGGGACGCTAGAAATGGGCTTCAGACTTTACACCCATGAGAGGAATTGAACCAAGTCCTTCGTTGTGACAATTAAATGCTTTAACAAGAAGGCTATCCCTCCCCGAGGGGGTCGTAATGCGCGTTCGCCAGTACATAACTCCATGCCTCCTTTTTATTCACCAATCTCAGGATGACATTCTCATTTACCTTGTACTTGAACACGTAGGTCGTAGATTGGCCATCCTTCTCAACCGAAAGTAGGTACAACCAGGCAGCCAATGAGCAGATATTCTTCACCGTGGCAACGATACTATTGATTTTGAAGTTTTTTTGCATTTTAGCCCCCTGAAATGTCACCGTTAGAACAGCGATATCAAAAACAACTTTTATTCTCTAGCGCAATGTGGAATAAAGCGTCTAAAATGTAACCGTCACAGCTGCGGACGCTTCGAAGGTCAGACCCCTGCCTTTGTGTGCTGGCGCTGAGGTAGCTGATTCTTATGAAATATATGTGACTTTGACGGCCTCTCTGCCTCTTACAGTGGGGGACAATGTGTCTTTAAGGACGCAATATTGGTAAACGAGTGTTCACCTGATATGATAGAAACGAAAACAAACCTCTCTGTATCCAAAAGAAATACTATTATCAGTTAAAAGCAGTTTCGAATAAACAATTCTGACTATATCACGAGCATGTGTATGTTTTACGGCGCATTCAGCAGCACTACAGGTGTACCGTGCGGTATGTAAGCCACAAAGTCTGTTACTGATACAGGAGCTGGTGAAAATGAATGTACTTGATGTTTCTCGTGTGCTGTGGAGTAGTAGACATCAGTCAAGACACATATGGTTACCGATATGGTGTTGAGAGAAACGTTGTTTGTTGGAATGCCATTGGAAACATATCTAACGGGACAACACTAATAATACGCATGTATAATGGACAGTCTTTCGCGGGTTTCAAACAAACGTTTTGGCTGTGCGCCTCTGCAAACAGGCGTTTCGCGATCTCCCAATACTAGAGGATGCATGAACCAGATCCCCTGCAATTTTAGTCTACAACAAATCGGAGAGTTTCTCACACCCCTTAACAGCAATGCTGAAATGAAAGAACACGTCACCTATAAACTTGACTTGAAATCCGCCATGACTGAACAACATCCTCAACAACCAAGATCATCGCATCATGCTTCAAGAAGCCATTGACGTCAGCAGACATCAGACAGCCATGTATGCGCTCTCTCCCTCATACAATATATTCTTCTGATGAAGGAGTAAGCATGTCATCCGAAATGTTGTGTTCTTCACAGTAAGAAGTGTACATCCATGGAAAACTCTCTTCCTCATAAATTCTGTTTGACTGTTTGTTCTATAACGCATCACTAAACAAAATGGCGGGTAGAAGATCTGTTATAGTCCATTTGGCTCAAAAGTGGACTAATGAATTTCAATGTAACTCGAAAACTAGTTAACATAATATACTCATTGAAACGCTGATTATAATCTAAACAGAATCACGTGCACAAGTGCCGAGAAAGTCATTTATTCATTAACCTGTGCTGTGCTATATCTATGCTTTCTCGGACACCTGGTTGTCCCATTCTCTCCACAAATAGTGAACTGCGTCAATATTGTAATGGTAGTTTGTTAAACAACTTTTCTATTTTAAGGAAAAATATTCTGCAAAAACCTCACAGAGTCGGTCAGATGTGTAGATTATGATCAGCGTTTCATTGAGTATGTTATGTTTATTAGTTTTCGAGCTAGACTGCAATTCATCGGTCTGCTAGCCTAGCGGACTGTACGTTAAACGGCTAATCGAAACTGTGTATCTCAGTGTAGGAATCACTAGTTTTTAATGAATACCACCTATTTTTTTTAAAATAGTGTAGTTCCAACATTGTTGTTATAAAGATGACTGCGTCCGTATCCAATCATTTACAGTGAATTACAGGATTAGCTTTTAAATTTCTAATTCTATTCTAATTTTCACCTATCAACACTACTCCGCTTCTCTTATTTTTAGGCATGTCCATTACACACTCAGACAGTTTCCACAAATCCATTATTATACATAGGTTTGAACAAATATCTAATTGGGTGATTTCTGAGGAGGGTGACTTTGGGGTCTAAAAACTCCTTTTATGTATCCCCTATACTACTCTTTATAATCAGGTGGTTTTGGGGTATTGACTTCAGTGAAACAGTTTAACGTGTATCTTCTATTATACCGTTGGTTTTCGTAATAAATGCCTGTTGGGCTTGTTGTATCCCTTGTTTTATGTATTTTTTACTCGTCCTCGCTTATAGAAGATGTTTCATGAACCTTCGATCGAATCTCCTTCTTCATTTAGTTGTATTTCTCTAGTTTAGCTAGGATCGAACAAAACTCCTCTTCTGAGATTTTGTTGTCAGTGAGTGCAGTGGAAACATGATCTTCTATCGTGTGTAACTTTGATACAGCAAGAATACTAATTCCATCGTGTTTCTTTGCTTTACGATTCAATTTGCGGGATATATATTTAAACACCGACGCAACCTTTCCCGTCACTACAGCTGCTAATTCAAGTCCTAACACCACCGTTGTGGCTGCGAATGTTCTCAACAATCCAACTGTAAATGGGTGAGATATTAATAAGTGTGTTTTCATCCATAATACGAACACCATCGAGGCTTATTGATTGCTTATAGCCTTGTCTTATCATGATTGGACGGCGTTTATTCTCATGTCTTTTAAAACAAAATATTCTAAGACCATCTGAAAGTATTCTTGGCTTGGAATGTTTTGTGAGATATACGTCTATAATTAGTGTTGTGTTTGGTTTCATATCATATGAATTGGTAATCGTATATACTATGAATGACTAAACTGGCATTCCAGTCGACTGTTGCCAGTGTGACCTGGTATTCGTAACACTTGCATAGAAATATCTTTTAAGGGATTTAAGGATAATTAGTAATTTTGGACACGAGATCATTCTGATTAAAAACGATGTAAGGGTTAGTTAGTGTTATTTTAATGAACCATTCAATGAAATCTACCAGTGCCATTCGTTTGTATACGTTATCATTAAAGATTAGTGCCACATTAGTCATATGTGGGCGGACATGGTGAGTTCCAAACCTCGACGTGAGAGTGTCCATCTGGAATCGTAGTAGTACTGACAGATAAAGTAGGATGTGTTCTGTGTAAGTCAAGCACCAATACTGGACGCCAGTTCCAAACAAACGGTCAAGCCAGCTGCCTTCTGCGAAAGCGATCTATTTACTCTTGATGATATTATCCGTAATCTTCCAGTATGCTGAAATTACTGAATTACTCAGTGTGTGCAAGATCTTTTCGAAGGAATACAGAGTAGTTTAGATTGCACTGACTACACAAACTCACCAATTATGAATAAGAAATTCAAGTCAAACATGATACCATGACAACGGAAACAAAGTACCTCTTTGTTGCCCAGAACGCCAAAACCATTAGCAGAATAAAGTAGACAATCACCAACAGAAGAACACATGTAATAACGTTGTTGAACTACCCCTATATTGTACAACTGAGGAAATTCTGTAATTTTAAGTGTGAAAAAACATCTCAGTAGGGTGAGTGAGTTTAGTTTTACGCCGCACTCAGCAATATTACAGCTATATGGCAGCGGTCTGTAAAAAATCGAGTCTGGACCAGACAATCCAGTGATCAACAACATGAGCATCGATCTGCGTAATTGGGAACCGATGACATGTGTCAACCAAGTCAGCGAGCCTGACCACCCGATCCCGTTAGTCGCCTCTTACGACAAGCTGAGTCGCCTTTTATGGCAAGCATGGGTTGCTGAAGGCCTATTCTACCCCGGGACCTTCACAGTAGGGGCAACTATAATATCTCTGACTTTAGTGAGTGAGTATATGCTGCGTACTTTTAGAAATATTTCAGCAATTTCGGCGGCGGTTTACACATTTCACACTTTATAGTACGTTCAGTTTACATATTATAATCATATCAATGCAGAAGTAAGCAGATATTTACAATGTACATTAAATATAGCAGCATACAGTATGTGGTGAATATTCATTTACTTTGAACATACTAGGTGTTAACAATGAAAAGCAGCATACTTTATGTGGTGAATATTCATATACTGGTATCTTGGAACATAAAATAACCAATAAATCCTACAATTGCCCGCGTTGATACTTTCAATATGTCTCTTTTTGGTGTGTGTGTGTGTGTGTGTGTGTGTGTGTGTGTGTGTGTGTGTGTGTGTGTGTGTTTCTTAAAAATACTCCCAATTTTAAATTGGTATCGCGAATGGCAATTCATTAACTCCCATGTACATGTTCCCTAGTCATCCTAGATCGGGACCAGGATTGCATAACTTTATATCACATTGTTAAGTTTAATAAAATCATAATTAAAACAGTAATTGATATTGTATTATTAAGCAAAGAGAGCAAGTTATACAAAGTCACAAGTCAATTTCACAATACCGATTTCAAATGCAATACAAATGAGAAATCTAATGCAATGGGTCACAAAATATATAGCAAACTCCTCAAAGTCTTGATTTATACAGAGAGTGAGAAACAGTTACGCAGAATGTAACACAGCGAGCAGTCATGCAGCGGTTATGTAGATCAGGCGTTGAAGAATCAGCTTGATATTACTGCACTTTAACTCTGTATGTCCGTGTCCGTCGACAACACGGCAACTAGCATTAATTTTACATTATACATTAAGTCATTTCCCATTGCCACTAATTCATAACAACTCAAATCACGGAAACTACACTCTCGTAACATTCTTGTGACTTGACATTCTGTATACCCATGTTTTGGAACGGCGGTGTATCCTAATAGAACTGATTGTGGCATTGCCGGTGTATCGAGTACATCACACAGATCTCAGCAATGAAATAATAACAATTTAACATCTTACCATCCCTTGTTCTTTTATAGTGCCCCGATGAAAGTATGTGAAGTTTCTTTTTTGACTCAGTATATTACCTCACCAAAGGCAAATGTCAACAACTGAATTGATATCATGTTAAAAATTAATGATTGATAACTTAAGAACGATTTGACCATTTCATAACTATATATATATAACTATAACTTTCCAAAAGAGAGAGTATGTAAGTGTTATACGCTGCATTGAATACAAAAAAAACCAATGTTATCAAACGAGGACTTTCATATAGTCTCTGCATATTATTATCCAGCCTATGCTGGCGCACCAACATTTTTCATATTTAAACATAAAATTATGGATGTCATCATGCGAGTGTGGATCGCAAATATCATGTAACATGAAATCACACAGTATTTGCGAGCCTTTGGGGCATCTATTACTGATCGTTGGCAACGATCCTAATCAAAATAATTCCAAAGATTTGTCCTGTACTGAAAGGTGTTCATAGTTTCATACATGTTTAAGGGTTCAGGTAAAATAATACACTACTACCAATAAAAGTATGCTTCCTGTCCAAACTGTAAGGATCTGCAGCATATGAAGTACCGGTGATAACAGAGACCAGGATTTCAAAATGCTTAGCAACTGTAAAAATATCCATCGATTTGGGGACCATAGCACACACAGAGACAAGATACGAGAAAAACAAATTGAAATATCGGATGATTTGTTTAAATCACAACAAATAGAACATATGACAGGTGGAACAAAAAAAACCCAAAAGCTCGTGTTTGTCATTTACGGTTCAATTGTTAATTTGTTTGCCTAGGATGAATATTACACAGATATCACAATTCGTCACACACTTTATTCAATCAGTGTATTAACTCGGGGACTGGTATATCAGCTCTGGCACTGCTCACCATTAAACAATTATGACACTGAATTACTTCATCAACCAACAGAATGTCTACGGCGGTTCATCGATGATACTCCGAACTTATGCCATGCAAGCCTATTTCAGACGAGACAGCAGGCACTTCTCTTATCTTTGTACGCGGCGCTCTCTCCACTGGCATTATGAAGATGGAGTCAGTGGTCCCTCTCAAGGATAGAGTGACATTGGGGGAAGAAATCGTATCTCAGTGGCAGGATTTATGGCGAGACTTCCTGCAAAATACCAGTCTCCATGGCTGTAAGAATATCCATTGTCACAAGCGTCATAAAACTGTAAGGTAAGACGTCATTTGGAGGATTTTGTACAGAAATGTCGAGAGATACTGATGAAAATGTAATGTTTACGCTGCGCCAATATTCCAACTATATTGCGGTGATCTGTAAATAATCGAGTTTGGACCAGACAATAGAGTCATACTTGGCAGCATTAAAAACGCAATACCGATATGTTTTTGTTATATAAAAGAGTGTCTTAGACAGTAATTTCATACAATCACACAACTTTGTCACATTTGTAACGTAACTTTCAGTGTTTTGAATTCGAATCCAAATGCTGAAAGATACTGTCTTTGCATATGCATGAAATCCCCAAATGAAAAACAATCGTCCGAACGCAACATATTCCTGAAATGCATGGAGTGGATGTACAACCCCCATACCTGGGCCTTATAAAAGCTTTCACTCTTTGATCCACATCACTTGCCACACCTTAACAATAATCGAAGGAACCAGGCTATTTGGATCCTGAAAGCAGCAAGTACAGGAGAAGCAGTTGCCAGGCACTCCATCCTTCGACCATATCCGGGATTCGAAACCGATTCAACACAACACGTTCAGGTGCGCACGTTACGTCAGGGTCGGAACATTCGCCTCCCGCATCTCCGGAATCGATTTCCGACAACTGCAGCAACAACACGAACTGTAGGGACAGGACAGAAGGATCAGCGCACGTTCCGTCCGTAGACGATCTCGGCGCCCATACATCGTACAGATCCTGACGCCACGACACTGCCGAGACAGACTTAATAGCGTCCAGAACAGAGGGTACTTGGACAACACCCTATGAAGGAATGTCATTTTCTCAGACGAATCCGGATTCAACTAATGCTTAAACGATGGAAGACATCGAATCTATCGACGCTAAGAGAGACCGCATTGTTGAAATTGACCGATTTGGTATGGGAAAGATCATGCGGTGTTCAGTATTGTTTCAAATATCTTTGTTTGAAATCGGTACTGCGTTTTTAATACCGCCAAGTATATCTAAAGTTCAAGAATTAAATATGAGACATTCGATGTTCATGTAATACTGGCAGAAATATAGATGCACTGAAAAAAACACATTCCAAATAACCTATTAGGTAATGGCAACATATACATGCAATAGTCTTGTATTAGTATTCATGAAATATCAAAGGAGATTATGTACACAGAGCTAACATACCAGCATGCTAACAACGATTGTCAGTTTTAACACTTTCACCCAAATAAGGTAATGGCTGTATGGTATTTATCATTAACTTAAACTATTTGGGGTGTTGGCATCTGTGGGAACATCTCTTTGACTGGTGGAGTGGCTTCAGACCAGATGATGTTTACAATTCATTTTCTACAAGGATATTCACTCCAAACATGCGCTTTCTGAATAACAGAATCTTTAGATTTAAGACGGTGCTTTAATAATTTTGTATTCTTTTGCTGATGCTGTCATTCACACTGTTGTGCTGTGATGCACCATTCATACTTTGTCTTCAGTGGTCAACCTGACTCATACACCTGTGATAAATCAGTTGGTGGCGATGTATAGCCCAGTTTCATACTGCCTTGTCCGAATTTTAAATCCAGTTTTAGAGTTAGATGCTAGTTTTACTTCGAACATACTGTGATATTCTACTTGGTTCTACTGTCTTTCGTTGACAGGTTTGTATACTTTACGTGTACTTGTGGTGAATTTACTTGTTTCAGTCACGATACGGCTGAAATACTGCCGATGTGACTTTAAATTTTTACTCACTCACTCGCCTGTGAAAAAACATCTGTGCGTACAGATTCTACTTATAAGTACAGATTCTATAGGTACTGATTCTGAATTCGTCACTTCATTTGTCAAGATCGTAGGTTCTACAGCTTGCAATATCTCCACATCTTCTTACAGCCGTGTTTGAGACAAATGGGTGAACTGTTTCAGGGTAGTGTGGACTGTGTTGCTTCTGGCAATGGCTATAGTGTGTCTTGGGACGCTGGCTAGTCTTTACAGCAGATACTACAGCTACAACTTCACCACCAAGATTACAAGGGAACGCAAACAACAGATCAGGTTTCCTTCTACCACTATATGCAACCGGAACAAGTTTGACGTGAGCCAAGGTAACCTTAATGCCGCAGAACTCAAATATCTTCGACACAATGGGGACCTGGAAGACATATACCCGCCCATTGACTGGGATGGGAAGGAAGGGGCCGAACTAAACAAGATGGATTATGTCAAATTCTGGGAAAGAGGAGCATACAAAGCAGTCGACATGTTCAAAGGAGCATATTTCAAAGGTCAACCTTTCAACGTGATGGGGCTGAAGTACAGTCAGAAACAAGATCAACGCTGTTTCACATTCAACGGTGGTGATTTTGTGTCCGAAAATATAGGACTGATTTTAGCTATTGACGTCATGCAAGGAACCTATTTAGATGGAGGAGTATACGAGGCTGGGGTTACGGTAAATATTTTTACACATTTCATCTGTCGATGCATATGAAAATTGTCCATGGGCAGAAAATAGTTGTTAGATAACGACCTCTGAAACTTCCATCTGAACAACATAAGACTATTGCCTCATTAAATATAACAACATTATTTTTTGTACTGTCTTCTTCAAATTACAAATCTGAAAATTTGTGAAGATGTTCCTTGGCTTTCACTTGCGATTCCACAAATTAAAATGAACATGAACTGAGGAGGCAAATAGCATATTGATGGAAAAGCCTTCTTCTTCCAATATCCTCTTTAAATTGGTTTCAATCCACGATTATCCAGGTTATATTTTCTGCATTCTATTTGAAAGTGTATCCAGTACCCATTTGCCACCTTCATTGCTCCTTTGTGTTATTCAACGTTTGGACCTGTGAAGATCCCTAATCAAACAGATCTGCAACGATCTACGCTTGCCCCATTTGAGATAAGTCGTGTGGCCAGACTGCGATTGGCTGATGGCGTGTGGTTGTGACGAAACGACATTGTTCATTGCTCATAACATCAGTCACTGCATAGCGTGGTCAGTACTATCGTTTCAGTACCTAAATTGCTGTAATATTCTTGATGTAATAGTTTATAATAGTTATTTTTTTATATCATCTTTATTTCCACAATTTACATGATACATATGTAGTACATTCAGATAAGTATCAAGGATGGTGGAAGCAGTTGCACAAAGTAGAGTTAGTTACAAAGATATTTGCTCGATACGCCTTTAACACACTTTCACAAACCCCAGTCATGAAATAGATAAGCACTCCGTCTTTGAAACTGCAATGGTTATAGCTAAATGCACTTATAATATATTCTCTGGGTTATTGCACATGAATGAATTATGAAACGATGACCAGAAGGTGAAGAACTCGCTGTTGCTGCATGTAGAATATGCATTGTATTTTGTGATTTCATAGTATTTTGCTATCTCTCTTACTACATTGTTAAAATATGGAACTTGTTGTTTTCTTTTGTGTGTGTATATATTACCTGTTTCACTACAAGACACATTGCATTTAAAGGGTTATTATTTTTTCCCGCGTAGAGTAAAATTAATTTTGCCGTCAGTTCCTCCAGTCTTAAGCTAGCTGTGCAGGTTGTCCCAAATGTTTTTAACATGACAACGATCATAAAAACAGATGGATGATTGTTTCTAGTTCTTGCAAACAAAATGTACGCATAGGTGTGTCCTTTAGTCTAATTCTATATAAGAAAATGTTTGTATGTATAATATGATATCGTATCCTCATCTGTAACCATTTCAAACTACTACATTTTGTACATCAGGGAAATCATTTGTCATCATATATATGTTTCGTAACCTTGTGTTATCATATTGTGTTTCAAAGTTTATAGTTTATTATAGGTCCAGCATGTTATAAATGACTGCAGAGTACAGTATATAAATATAAACACCAGGGTTCCAAAGGTCGAGATGACACCTTCCAATATTACGCTTAAGAATATGTAAGCATTGCCTATGTGTATGCATACTTTGATACATACTTCGATACCTACACATACATACATACATACATACATACATACATACATACATACATACATACATACATACATACATACATACATACATGCATGCATGCATGCATGCATGCATGCATGCATGCATACATACATGCATACATACTTCGATACCTACATACATACATACATACATACACACATACATACACACACACACACACACACACACACACACACACACACACATACATACATACATACACACACACACACATACATACATACACACACACACATACACACACACACACACACACACACACACACACATACATATATATATATATATATATATATATATATATATATATATATATATATATATATATATACTTACATGCTCACATAAATACTTACGTACATATCCAGCAACAATACAAGGGCAGTAAAACTAGTAAGTTAAAATTAATGCATTAAATCATTTACAGTCTTCTTGAGAGGATTTTTGGTGGAACATACATTGCAGACATTTGGCTCGTTCGTATTAAATAACATCATTTGATAACAGCCAGCTGAACGTATCATATAATTGAGGTTGTGTGTCATAAAGCTTTCAAGAGTTTAGTTGTTTACATTTATGAATAACCCGTAAAGGTCCCTGAGTGGAAAAGGCCTTCAGCAACCCATGCTTGCCATAAGAGGCGACTGTGTTTGTTGTAAGAGGCGACTAACGGGATTGGGTGGTCAGACTTGCTGATTTGGTTAACACATCTCATCGGTTCCCAAATGCGCAGATTGATGTTCATGTTGTTGATTACTGGATTGTCTGGTCCAGACTCGATATTTACAGACCACCACCGTATAGCTGGAATATTGCTGAGTGCGGCGTAAAACTAAACGCACTCACATTTATGAAAATGTCTATTTTTGCTGAATGTGGCCTGAAACATTATAGGAAGCATTTCACGTAACTTCCATCTTGATTGCAATTTTCATTCCCAAATTCGATTACGGGGCAAAACGAATTAGTCGAAGCGAATAGCTCCAATGAGTGAGTGATTGCGTGAGTTTAATTTAAGGCCGCCCTCAGCAATATTCCAGCGGTCTTTAATGACTGGATCCAGAGTATTTGACAAAATATATTCCGAATATGTTGGAATTGCTTTGTTTCACATGCACGGTCATCTATATACCAACTCAGGTCTTTATCGATGAAGCAGACACAGCCCCGAGCTACAGGGATGATACAATGACTGGTGTCTCAGTCGGGACGTCGACACGCTTTAAGATGACAAAGAAAGAGGTACGTGAGTGTCAAGAATATTTAGACCTCTGTTATATTATAGATATCATAAAACCCTAAATTAACAGGTGTCCTCCTACATGTCATTGTAGATTTTTAGTTGCATGGCGATTTCAAGTTTGAACCATTTTAGCAACCTATGTTTTTCGACTGCTGAGTCCTCTATGGCCTCACGTGTTTTAACAGACTCTTATTTGCAAAGATTGTGTGGGCGTTAAAACCTCGGACAAGTGTCGCATAACACGCATCCCCGTGCATCTCGTGTCCACGTTTGCCAACAAATGATATGTATGTGTTTATCATGTGCCTGCAGATTACGTATCTTCCGCACCCATATAACACCCGCGGGATGGATTGTGTGAACACTAAAGCCTCAGACTTTGTCAACCCCCTTGAATGGTTCAAGGAGTACAGTATTGAAGGGTGTCTTCAAGAGTGCTCAAATAAGGCTGCCATGGACGCCTGTAACTGCACCGCCGGATGGGAACCTCATCAAGGTATTCCTATTTATTTTTCATTTTAACAACAATGGACACGTCTCGTCCAGTGATACCAATAAGTTATTCGCTATGCGTGGGGTGGGAACTTCGACCAGGTGACTATGACTATGACTTTTTCAATTTATTCTCATTCTTTTTGCGAAACAAATAAAGAAGTCTCGGTCATTTTGAGCATATCTCAAAACCTGAATATATGATGTTTTACTGAATAACAACTTCAGATGGATCTGAATATGCCGTTTGAGAGCTAATTCTTACTCCTTAGTCAGGAGATAAACGTTTAAGGAGCAAGAATTAGCTCTGAAACGTCATATGGATAATACGAAATTCTTATCCATAAACACTTGTCATGTATTCATGTTCCTCAATGCCTTTCAAGAACTTTCGAAAATCCCGGAACAAGTTAACGGGTGGATATAAGGGGTTCTGTTTCCCTATCCTGTTTCATAACAGTATCAGTAACTTTAATAACAATTGCAAATATGACATAATACGACAGCAAAATTGTCTCAGAAATTGTGACCTATAAACTCATTGGAGCAGAGGTATATTCTATACAGTTTGAAGGTGCTGTTTACACAGGAACTAATGTATTGTAAAACGAAATCGCGATTGTTCACATGCATGATATTTGCACATGTTTTTGCACAATTTGATAGAGGATACTCCTACAATTCGTTCTGCATACATTTTACAGATGATTCCCCCATGTTAGTGGAGAAATTCATCTTCAAATTGTAACCATATATAAACACAACACTAAGTGATTTCATTAGTGAACGTATGATGGGTATCGTGTTAATTGGCGATATCTATTCCAGGCAGGGTCAATCTGCGGCATTGCTCTTTAAGGGAAGTCCACACGTGTTACCGTCCCAGAAGCAGTAAGTTCTATAAGACTAATATACAAAACAGGACCAACAAATAATCATACCTTTTGTTTTCAAATGTCCGTGTCTTTATTACAAATTTTGCATTGTATTTATTGTTCTTGTAAAATCACCTCATGTCCAGAAACACATTTAGAAACCTTCTGTTTAGGGTTTTAGTTGGAAATGTTCGAAATGTACCAAAGGAGTGCCTCTAGTATTGTACAGTCTGTTCTGAGCAGAGCTAGCAGTTTATTGCGATTACACGCTTACTTGTGTCAGGAGCTGTCTTTGTCCAATTTGCAAACGCATCACTACAATACATTTGATAGCCTCTTGGTTCAATGCAAAATGACATAGTGATAGTGAGATACCGCTTACTATACAACACTGTGTATTTATTTCATGTAAAGCACTATATATTTAGATCAAGTACAATGGGAGGCCAGAATGGGGAAGAGTTGTGCATGTCAATACCCATGTGAAGAAACATCATATGACATACAAGTGTCAACTATGTCACTGCCATCAAATGTCACGTTCATCTCTAACATGCTGCATGCAGAATATCCCCGTGACATGATGAGGTGAGAACAGATTTATAGTGAATTGAATAATCTCTTTAATACATTAATATTAAGAATCGCAGTGCATCGAAAACTGACTGCATTGTAGATTTTCATGAGACAGTTTGTTTCCAAAGATGCAAGATATTTTGTATTTTATCCAGAGAAAATATCCTGATTCTACAAATTACGCTATCCAACATGGTTGTCGACAAGGCGGAGCACCAACCAGACTTGGAGCTGAACGATATATTTGGTCTGTATGAACTTTATGTATTTAAACTCAGGTTTACGTAGGATCAGGTTTATGTTATATAAAAGAATATCCAATAAATATAGACACAGAACTATCCTGATACTGAGAAATGAATACCGTGATAGATCCATGGAGTCTTCGTGTGCAGGAGGTGCTTAGAACCCTATGTCTATATATGCCATGGTACATCGTGATCGGTGAGATCCCTGCATATTCCTTTTGACAATTGCAACAAATGAATGTACTTAAGCCTAGCTAGATTCAGTGTCAAACACGTATATTTCACGATCGAAGTATCGGGCTTAGTAGTCAACACAACACGTTGCAAACGTCTTTAGCATTAGTGGAAGACATCGATACCAGCTTTTTGGATCATTTGTTCATCAACGCTCATGTGGTCGACTTTATTCCACTGGACAGACAGATTTCTTCAGAGTGCTACACGACGTCATCACTTTGAGGGTTCCTCAATAAGCTCATTAAAACAATAAAAGCGATGCTGGAAATATTTCCAGTGGGTAGAGAATCCGCTCTTTCATTTTCGGGTGAGGACTATGGGCATATTAACTGAAAAGATGTCCCCACCTCAAATGAAACATGCAACACTGGATGTCCTAAAGAAACGTGCAGAAAATGGTAATTTCAGGAAGATGATGTTCTCAGGTTTGCTTCAAAGTTTGCTTCTTTGGCTGTAAGTGAATGAGATGTTATTGACACCTTGTATTCTATGTCATGACTTTAACAAGATCATATAAGAAAACATTGTCGTTTCACTGTACTGCTAAGCATCAATATGACGGTTCCTTTTGTATCTTTGCAGCCAGGATTGGTGGCCAGATTGGACTGTTTCTTGGGGCAAGTATTCTCACCATCGTGGAATTGCTGGAACTATTGGCCGCATGTTTGCTGACAAGCTTCGTGTCACTGTGGACCAGACATAAACTTAAAGGTTCAAGAACGTAATGAAGCCTGGTAACCCAGTTAGATCTCCTTTCATTTTATAAAAAAATGTATCAATGATATGCTTTTGAACTGTAAGTGTTCAAAGTGTTTGTATGTTTTCTAGATGATTGTGCACCACAACAGAAAAACATTTCAGGTTCCCTTTGTTCGGTCTTTGTTTAACGCCGCACTAAGCAATATGCCAGCTATTTGGAAGATGTCTGTGAATAATCGTGTCTGGACCAGATAACCCAGAGAGCAGCAGCGTGACTATCAATCTACGCGCTTGGGACACGGTGAATCAACCAAGTCTGTGAGTCTCCTTTGTATACGTGTTTTCAACGGAGATCGTTTCTATTTGAATTATTTATATACTGGTTTGCATGTATTCCAGACTGCCCACTGACTTGCTCCCGAAAGTCTGGAGTCAGCTGTGGAATAAAAGTTCATATCCCTCGTTCCAGGGAATATATGTTCCTTTCTTAAAATTGACATTTGGCTTTGTTTTGTGGGTGTTCCTCTCTTGAGAATAAAATATACACCACATCGGTACCTTTGCACCTTTTTATATGACAGCCCAGAAGCACATGACATGATATCTTTCTGTTTCAAAGTAATGTTATCTGTTACAGGACATTTGCAACCACACATCTGAGTTCATATATTTCATTAGTAAAAGTAGAGGATATTCCGTTTTGATAGCATACTACTAGCTAATGCTAATTCATATTGGACAAAATAGTACATGTCCATACAGAGGAAATATTTCCAAATGAATGGAACATATTGTCACATTTTCCTTAATTTTCCTTAGTCCGACCAAAGGTGTTATTATACTCTTATTTTCAGTGTTATGATATTTAATCAGGAATGGTGTCCATTTCATGTATATGCTGATATCAGAGTATAACCCAAAAATACGTCAGGATGATAAGACATTTTTATTCTACAATAAGTTGAATAACTGCTTCAATGCCGACTCTTTCCTGATGTTGCGAACCTGTTTATGAAGACTGGAAGATAATGTGAACAATTTTAGTATACGATATGACTAAGTGATTACAATGTCGACATGTACATGATGGCAAATAATCAAATAATAATTCATGGTTAACACATGAAATATTGTTTTAGTTATCCCCCCGGAAGGTTCTATTATCGGTCTCTTTAATTATTTCTTCCATAATGTCAAAAATCTGTGTCTTTTAGTAAAACGAATGATATATTTTGACAATATGAGAACACCAACAGCTGTAAACGGCCATGAATAATTCTCTTACCTTCTGGCAGCACTTAGCGCAAATGTCACAAACAGTTGCGTCATGTAGTGTCTTTGAGCGGTAGAACGCGACGCCCTGATGTGCTGAAAGATGGACAGACGTTAGAGTCACACAGTCATTATGTTAACTCTATCAGTCCTGTTTGACGTTGACGCTCCATAAATTCTATTTCCAAGAAGCACGCTAAAGATATCAAACATATCGACTGTTTACATATCACATAAGGATGTTGTCAGTAATTATTCAAGCAGAAGGGAAATATAAAGGTTATGGTAACTTACTTGGCTCATAGTAGTCAAAGACATGGATTGGGGATGCCTGCAGCTTAGCAACCAGACCATTCCTTCTTGCAGTGAATCTGATGCATGTTTCACTGGCTTCCAACTGTTAAAAATGATATAGTCATGGAGACATGTATATTTATCTGCCCATCTCGCTTTCAGAAACCTACATGAATAGACATATTCATGTTGTAATCATACAGTTATATACAATAACGTGAAGTGAAGTAATTTCAAGTCAAATGATTCATGGAGCTGCAGCTTGTGCTTATACTGTGGAGAGTCCTGTTTCCACGCTGCTGAAGTTCATAGCCATACGTTCCCTACTGTCTGTGTTGTACTTCTAAATATAATTTAGCGTTTGCGAAAAAGTATGTTTCTCTTTTGTGTAATTGTTTGTTTAATGTTTCATGAAATCTGAAAGTTGAATAACTGCGATGCACCTCGTTGAAGTAGAAGACAAGAGTCTTTCCCAACAGTTCCGATCGCTGTAGTTTACGGGTCACATAGACTGACTCCATGTCTGGTTCAAAGCCTGATGGGACTGTGACCTCGACAACCGCCATATTGCTGGTTCTAGACTTGCTGTAACTGTTGGAGATCAAGAAATCGTGTGTTACTGAGCCGTCACAGATAATAATTCATAGGAATATAACCTAGCTGAACAGAAAAAAGATCTGTAGGAGATAACAGTCAGAGTTAAAGAGACTAAACTTTAAATATGCCAAGGGAATCCACTGCAACACCCAACTCAGTGATTGTAGAATGAGTGTGCTCTTTAGAAGATGAACCAACACAACGAAGAGCAACAGACGCCCTCTGAGCCGTAACACCATCAACAGACACATGCAGCGTCTTACCTCACACAGGTCCTGAGTGTGTACATGTTAAACGTCTCGATCTCAATGTCCTCACTGATATCGAAGTACTGCTCCTCTACCGGTTTCTCCACGTTGAAGAACGATGCAATCTATATAAAACCAGCATTCCCATTCTATGTACTGTCTAATAGCCACAATGAACTTATAAGAGCATCATTTTCATACATACACATTCACTGCCCTAACAAATAACAAACAATACTTCTTTGGAAATATGAGGTGGCTTGATTCTGTTCATAAAACAAACAGATGTAATGCAAGGAAGGTTGCCGCGCAGCACTAGCAAATCTTGTACAATAATGTCAATATTTCTAATGATACCAACCTCAAGGTATCCAACTCCATGGCCTTGGGCTCTTACGTTGAAGGTACCGGTGAAATCATTGGCCTGAAATGTGAATTTGTACAAGATAAACATATAACTGTTTTCAAAAAAATATTTCAAATAACACACCAAAGTTACTGTATAATGTATCATATGTTAATGCTATAACAATTTGGAAACTTACATCAGCAGCTTGAAGGTCAAGGGCGTTTTTGGCATTGATTTCAAAATGTTTGCTGAATTTCCCAGAGCTGATGTCTGCACTGATTGTGAAGGAATCTGAGTTGATGACGGTGGCAAATGCAGAAAGGGCATCGAGAGCAACAACAGTATCCTGAAAATCGGATTTAGCATTTTGTTCATGACAATTCTCCAAAAGACAACACAGTTTATCAAAATATTTCCTTTTGTGTTAATTTCATATGCTCTTGAAAAATCATATTTGTCGTGTTCTCCTTTTTAGTTTTCACCATATCATACTTGCTATACCTGAGTAGAAACGAAGCCACCATTGGGATTCCTGGTGGATATGAGCCATTTCATGATAGACAGGCCTTTGACAAAGTCCTTCCTGAGAGCATATGTCTTCAGAGCGTAGCCTGTTGTCTCAATGTCGATGGCGTCAGCGTATTGGTGATACGGTCTCCAGTAGCTGGACGTAGAGTGGCTGTATCTCTCCCAGAACATCATGTCGTCTGCAGTGGACAACAATTATTTGTAAAATACCATTATAGCGTACATCAAAAACCGCTTGTACAAGAACACTGTAATTATCTTATTTAAATAGCGAGTCTAGTCCTTGATGTAGGTGTAGTCGTACAATACGCTGAAGAATGTTTTTAAATGCTTGAGATCCAAAAATGTTTCTTGTGTCATGTTACAATACAGTTCTCTTACTCTTACTTTTCTCTTAATAAATACCTTTTGTCTTGGAAATATGTTCAAGTTTTTTGAAAGCATCTTCGGCAAAGATGCTATCCGCTTTGGTTAAGGCATGGGTGACGATAGCAACAGTGTATGGGTCGTCATATCTCACGATGTTGAACTCAAGGAAAGCGCTGGCGCGGATCAAAGAGTCATTCAGGTTGAAAGCGTTCACCTGTGAGGAGGGTAATGTATTACACACTAATTATATGGCGTATTTATTTTCTTTAAGAGGTCACTGAATGGTACGGGTTTTTTTATTTTCTTTTTTTCAAATTTTCTTGAATGATTTGTTGGATAAATATGCAAGAAAAATTGAATGCCACTGTGCAACTACAGCGGTGAACATCATGTGTTCATAAGGAAACAAGTGTGATTAAACTTACCCCTTCCAGTCCTCTGACTTCAAGCAGAGCATCCAGAACAAATGCTGTCAGGGCGTATCCATGTCCAGATCCTCCCTAGAAGTCAAAAGGGAAGAGGCAAATGATCAGCTTTCCTTCAACGCAAATGGAAATTGCGATATGGATTGAAATTGATCTTCCGGAATCCAAGATTGTGGAAAGGGACGATCGGGATTGAGTGGTCAGACTTGCTGACCTGTATCATGCACGTTATCGTATCTTAATTGCGTTGATAGATATTCATGCTGACGATCACTGGTCTATCTGATTATTACACAGTAATCACTTGCATGGGCAGGGTCCTTAATGTACCACTACAGTATGCTGTACGTACCTGTATGCTGGAACTGTGCACATATCCCTTCTCGGTGAAGTCACCATTGGTGTTTTGCTTGCCCATAAGCCAGGTTGCAGCACGGGCAATGATTCGGTCATCTATGTAGATGTACTTGCGAGCCTGAATAAACGTTTTCACGACAAATGCTGTCAACCTGAAATTGAACACTGAACAAATATAAGAACCGTAAGTTAAAATAAACAACTACCTTATATCTAACACATCCTAGTCAATTTCACATCATTACCGCTGTTATTAATGTGTTTACCTACCAGGTGCTTCCGTAGTAGTCGCTGCTTCCCCAGATGGAGTAGGAGCCGTCATTGTGTTGGTATGTCAACTCACGCTGGAAACCTTAGCAAAACAACAGATGATTACAGAGTTGTTAAAATAGGTTAAGCTTAAGAAACATTAAAACATCTGTATTGTTTGAGAAAAAAAATGCATGCTTACTTATTTCGTCTAGGAATTGAGTGATTTATCTTTGAGGTTAATTCCGAAAATATGTGTAGTTAATTTAAATGGCTGAATGTAGGCTATTTCAAAACGCATACTAGGCTAACCGTTGGGGCATATTACGGAATTGAACATAGGTACAGAAACGTGATTACCTTCCTCCATGAATGGAATGACTGTCTGTTCAACTTTCCCGTCAAATTTCTTGGCACTGACAAGGTAGTTGGAGATGTAGACATCAGGAGCTAGTCCCATCATGTTCTGTTCTCCACAGCCAGTGGGCATCTTCAGAAGGCTGTCCAGGCCATCGAGGCTGGGGCTCACCACGTCACCTGTTTACACAAGTATTCGTGTTGATATTGGACTTCAGGAAAACATATACTGGTGCATGGATAATACATTGTCAACATTCCAACCCTTGCTTGTTCGTAATGATCATTACGTTATATATAGGGTATCAGGGGACTTTGAGAACACGCTTCACGTACTATTAACGTGCAATCAAAGTTTCATAATTTACACCAAAGATATACACATCAGTAATATTTATGTCACAAGATGTGTGTATAGTCCTAACGCGTCTGTCATCGTATTGTGTGGGTTAATCCTATGAATTCGCCAAAGTCAAACTCATGTCTGTTTTGTACGAAAGTGAACATGGCAACTTCAGAAACTGAACTAGTAAACTTCATACATTTGTTTCCACCAAAATGAATACCATAAATGATACACGCATGGCAAGGAAAACCCCTGATCGAGCTACAATTACAAATGGACTATGTATAAATATTATAGATGTATATCGAGGTGACTTGCTGTTTCCTAACTCTGTCTGCTTAGAAGTTAGTTAAGACGAAAACCAGGGACATTTACAGTACAATACATACTTGACTTACCCCTAATGTATGATAACGCTTTTCATAATGCCCTGGTAGCGGTTCACTGCTATCCATATGTATTTATTAAAGGGTACATAATCATCTTAGCTTCCACGTACCAAATGCCCTGACTCTTGCTTTCTGTGAGTCTTTTACGATGTACTTTGGCAGAGGAATGGAAAGATTTTTGTTGTAGGTGTTGCCAGACAGGAGATCGATGGTGACGGGAAAGTTAGTCTCCTTTCTGATACCTTCCGGCTGAAAGATGAAGCAATACTTAATACCATTACAACTTAAACAACTGTAATCATGCCGTACCACAAAAATACCTAAGTGTTTTAAGTGTTTCTTCTCCGTTGCATGTTGTGGCTACGTCAAACTGAACGATGATGAATAAAGATATGTATATACATAAATCGAAAGATACAGAAAACTGATACAGGTATCCCAGATTTTATGCCTTCGGAGAGTTCATTCATTGAGTGAATATGACTTTACGCCTCTTTAAGCAATTGTCCACCAATATCAAGGCGGGGGGGGGGCACCAGAAATGGGCTTCACACATTGTACCCTTGTGGGAAATCGACTTCGCTCTGATGACCGTGCGCTTTAACTATTGGGCTACACCACCAGCCCTTCTGTAAAAAAATGTGTGATGAAACGCATATGAATCGGAAGGAGAGAGAATTCCTAACAAGTTATGAAACAAAGCGAATGGGAGTGGGTTTGGATTAAAGAAGCTTTTTTTCAAACATCATCCCAGTTATATCATGGTCAGCAGTCTTGACCTGGCTGAAAGGTGAAAGTGCCATTTACTGATTGTGCGAAATCCCCAACCATGGTGCTTACAGACAGCGAGGATTTTAGATTGGCATAGGGGCGGGAGAAGCATGTGGGAGAAATAACATTTCTTTCACTAACCTCAACTGTGATTTTTCTCTGTACAGCATCGGCTGCAGCAGTTGATCTTGCAGATATCTGGATGTCAAGTTGTCCCAGGGTTGTAGGGACGATGGGAAAGTTCACAGTCTTTGATTCTCCAGATGCAACCTGGGAAAATATCAACAATACCGTGCTCCAATACTGCAGTGCTAGACAGAATGCAGTGTAAATTAGAAATGGGATAATGATAGAGTGGTCTAGGCAACATTGGAGTACAACAATGTTATACAAAAACGTCAAACGTAATAAATATGTCTTTTAATACTTACGCGAACTGTCTTAACTTGGTCTGCAGACAAAGCCTTAAGACTCTCAGTTGTGGGGTCAAATAGGATGTTATCGTAGTCATTGGATTTTTTCATCGTCACCACCACCTGGCGAAGGTAGCTGATTTGATATAATTGTTAAACACAGTGAGAGATCTCTCGTTTTTTTCTATTGGGGATCTTTCGTTAACCCTAATAGTTTATCATAAATAAATGGCAGATTTTGGAAGGACAGAACACAACACAAATTGTAAATAATATATGTTAAACCTTTTCAGCATTCGTAGAAAATTGTACTTTTATAGCTATGCTTATTCCTGACACACCTAGAGACACTGATGAAGATAATTTTTTACTTTTATGAACCTCAAGTTTATGGCTTATAACGCGATTATAAAGATTTATTCAGGTTTTCTTTTTCAAAATTAGAACTATTTTGTCACCATCATTACAGGGAATCAGAAATTAGTTTTCTGTATTTTCCGATCGCTTACATCGAGATCAGTCTGCAGATAGTTGAAGACGTTGGCCTGAACAACAACTTGCTCACCACGGATGACTGACATTGGAACAGAAACGCTCACAAAAAATGGACGGAAAACCTTCATCTGAAATATATAATTCCAAGGATAAATGATCAGTACACCACTGTCTGAAATTAAATGATACTTCTTTTATGACAGAACTAGTATTCTTTTGCTCGAACGGCTTTGCATGTTTAACTAATTAAGGTCCAGGTTGTTTTGTATTTTACATTACCTTCGATGCTGATTCTGTAACTCCGAGCCCGGATACGGGGTTAACTGCGAAGGCTGTAGCCAACCATGACGTTATGGTGTCAGGAACCGTAGCAGATATGCTTGCAATGCCACTAGAACTGGAAAAGAGCAGGCAAAGAATTGTGAAAGCAGAGATAATGTGCAGCGGTTAAGCAAATATACGAAACCACCATGTTGTCGCTTCCCAGATTTATTCTCAAAGACGAATTCCTACATACATTCTTCTAAATGGACTGGTTTAACAATATAGTTGTCATTGTTGATTATCATCCCGTGATTATGATTATTTCTTTTTCTATATCGCAACTATGCAAGTGGATATTCAAAGTGAATAACCCATCTCAAGCCTTCAGGCACTCAAAAAACAAGGGTTACTTCTTGTATTGTTTGTAAATATTATGAATACTCCGTTTTCACTAATGAAGAATATTTAAAGTGTCAGCTCACCCAATGGTAGTGTTTGTCCAGAGCCACGTCTCTGGAAAGAATTTCCTCACTCGTTCTACCTGCTGTAAGGCTGTTCCAGTGTAAGGTGTTGCTCCTGGTGAGGCTGTGTAACCTATGGGGTATTTCGATGGCCCTGGATAAGGTGTTGCTCCAGGGTAAGGCAAGTAGCCTATCGGGTAAGGTGTTGGGCCTAGATAAGGTGTTGCTCCTGAAAATGGCGTGTAGCCTATTGGGTAACGTGACGGGCCAGGGTAAGGTGTTCCAGCATAAATGTATGTGGGCGATGTTGGTCCAACAGTAGGCGTGGACGCTGAGAAACCTGAAAATCAAAAGCTAAACATTATTTTTTTGAAACCATGTCATAGACTGTGTCTGCTTGCCATGTTATGCATGACTTTCATGTCACCCTGCTACCTATTAGATCTGCATACAGTCAGAAGTATCTAAGGTGTACCCCCAAATGAATTCATTTCAGGTACAACAAAGTATTCAGTGAGTGGTTTTACACCGTCACATCGTACCCTTGCGAAAAGTGAACGAACGCTTAAACCACTTGGCTAACACAACACCCCTACAACAAAGTAAACTCATGCTCAAAAATGCATGACCTATAATCAGTACCTGGTATGTGTCCATAAGCAGTTCCACCGGGATTCTTTGGCACATTTGCATCAGTGAATACATCAACGTTGACATCCTGGAAATCATAAAATATAAAATTTTATGTGGTTTAATTTAAAACTCTGTCTTTTTAAATCTGGTACTTTAATTCTGAGTTTCACCAGAATTTTCTGGTATAACCATATTTGTATATACCCATAACACATACGACCCTGACCACACAAGACCCAAACTGCACCCACCACCCACACACCAACACCCACACACACCCAACCC